>NC_081408.1:477649612-478295683 GCF_030272615.1 Cryptomeria japonica | reverse complement strand
AGTTCCCACCATCCTAGACAAGTATAATATTCAGATTTTATGTTTTGAGTTTTTATGTGTTCATCAATTTAATTTTACCAATAAAATAGTAGGATCGCGGGTAGAAATAGTGGGAAGGTGGGTAGAAACAACGGGTTTTCTTTTATAAAAAATAAAATTCCTCTTTGGAAATCATAGGAATGCATTGTAAAAACCACGAGAATGCACTTTAAAACAACAAAAAATGCACTAAGAAACAATGGGAACATGTTCCCACTGTCCTACACAAGTATAATTTTTTTGGATTTTTAAGTTTTGGGTTCTCCGTTTTCAATCAAATTAACTTCACTAGTGAAATGACGAGAATGACTTAAGAAATAAAACGATTGCTTTTTTTTTGGTTGGGTTTTCTGTGTTCTAGAAAAAACATTTCCACCATTTAAATAGCAGGTTTGCTTTCTAAAGTAGCAGGACTGCTATGTGAAATGGTGACATTGCTCTATGTCTTATTTTCTGTCATTTTCCTGAATTAAAATTTCCATCATTTGTTTCTAACCTTCTAATGTGTATTGTTTGATTGTGTTTTTGATAACATTTGCGCAACTATATCATTTGTTGAAGACCCCAAAGTTTGAAATCCTAACTTGTTTGTTGCAGAATTGCCAAAGAGGGGTGCCTTGTTGAAAACACTTCTTCATTCAATACTTTTAAGTTTACATCATGTTTTCATGAATTAAATTAGTGGCACAATTTGATTTTTCTAAAAGGAAAGATCAACTATATTTCATGTTTGGCACGCTTGTGCATGTAGAGTGGTTCTACTGTTAACACACACTATCCTCTCCCCTGGCTCTCATAGTCTTGGGTGCAAGAGAAAAGTGGTAATGACACTCAATTTTTACTTTTTTCGGTAGAAGGGCCTGCCTCCCGAGTAGCTAGTAAGGGCGGGTGAGAGGGAATGACCCAATTGATACTCTTTTGGTCCGCTATATAAATATTTATGATTTTGGTGAAAACCATAATTAACTAGTGCCGTTGTGTTATACCAATGATTTCCCTCAATATCTACATGCAAATACCTTCATGATCTTGATGAAAGTCAAAATCCCCTAGTGCTTATGTGGTAGATGTGTAAGAACCTATGTTCTATAGGCTGGGATATCTCTTAAATGAGTTAGCCACCACATGTATAATCACCAGATTACATCGAAAGTACCTCCACCACAAACTAAATTGTTTCTAGTTTCCAAAAAACCTTCTACTTGTTGACTCAGGTATTGTGATGCACGCATGTATCCTTCAACTTGAGATAGTAAATTTCTCGGGATCTTCAGATCCTTAGAAATTCAAAGCTTGGCATGCCTGAGAAGTGTGTGTCATGGAGTGGAGCCAGTGGTACCAAGCTTCTATCTATCCAACTAAATGTGGTATTATAGGAAAGGGGATTCAACAATTACTGTCATTTGACCAACCTAGGAAGTACATGATTGTTAATGCATTTATCATACTTATGTGCTTGTCGTGTTTGTGTCACTTTACTATCTTTTTCCAAAGAACAAGTCAAAAATCAGTTGTTCAAAGTCCAAACTTGTTGTCTATCAAATTCCCAAGCTTGTATCTTTATGATCATTATCCTAGTCCTAGCATAGTCACCATTATTATCCAAATTTGTGTTGTCATAATCATCATTTATCATCCATCATCATTACCACTAGAGCATGTCGTCATTACCTTCTTCCTAAGTCAATCAATCCAAACATCAAACATCCAAAATTGAACATCAAAATTCATCTTCTTTCCAATTTTCTCAAAGTCAATCCCCATCCTAGTTTGAGCTTGTCATTCATCCTATTATGAGCTTTAGTCTATTGTCCATTTTCACATTTCATCTCTCCAACTCATCAACTAATTGTCATGTCACAATTTTATTATGATGAGTTTTTCCATCCTTCATTTTCTTCCACTTCATCCCATTTTTATGATGATGAGAGTCTTGTTGATCAAGATGATATGAAATTGAAAACCTTGATGCCCCCATCCTTAGCAAGCTTTCACCAAGTGTCAAATACCAAAATCCAAATGTTCTTTCTAGCTACCCTACCATTCCTTCATGTGCATCCACTCATAATACTTATCAGACCTTTGACAGGGGAAATCCATTATGTCTTCCACCCACAACTCCCTCATATATCACATCCACGTATCCCTCATATGCAATACCCATGTCATCATCTTCTCCCATGATCCTATCCCAACATCCATATTTTCATAACAACATTACCAATTACATCCCTAATCCAAATCCACCATCTCATTATCCCCGAATCCATTACATAATCTATAATCCTAATCCCCCATCTTGCTTCAATCCTCCATCTAATCCTAATCCCCCATCCTACCTCAATCCTCCATCCAATCCTAATCCTCCATCTAATTCTAATCCTCTATCCTACCTCAATCCTCCATTCAATCCTAATCCTTCATCCTACCTCAATCCTCCATCTAATTATAGTCCGCCATCCTACCTCAATCCTTTCTCCAATAAAAATCCTTCATCTTACCTTAATCCACAACCATCCACTTCATCCTATCTCCACACACCATCCTACCTCAATCTACCATCCAATCGTAATCCTCCATCCTACCTCAAGCCTCCATCCAATTTTAATCCTTTTTCTTATTTCAACCCATCATCCTCCACTCCATCATACATTAGAACACTTCTATCCACCCCATCCTACCTCAATCCACCATCATCCACTCCATCTTATCTCAGCCCATCACCCTCCATTCCATCCTCCATTTCTACAACTTCCCTTCCACCTTACACACCTATAGATTAAACACTTTACTAGTCTAGCAGTAAATCGGTAAAACAATTTAGCAAACAAACTGGTTAGCACACAAGAAAACCAAATAGAAAATAATGCATTCACCCACAGAAGCACAATCACCATAACACAAGAGATTTTGACATGGAAACCCAAATGTGAAAAACCATGGCGAGATGAAACTCATAAGTAACTATTTGCAAAATAGGAACCAGACCGGTTAAGGTCATACAATGTTCTTTACCAGAACAGATCCTGTTAGGAATCTCAATCTCTGTTAGGAGATAAGTCCAATCAAAGACTACCTTTCTAGAGGATTTTAGATCCACAGATGTGAACCACCTTGTTAGAGGATTTACAAAAGGCCTTTTGGGCCTACTCGGTTAAGGGCTTTAGACTTGTCGAAGATGTGAGTAATCAACAAGTGAGTGATCTAGCAAATAGCATAGATTGCTTGGTTAGATCCTTGATAGCTCATTCCTAATGCATTCCAGCATTACTTCAGTCTTCAACACATTCACACTCTATCTTCTCTCACAGACTTGAACTTCTCTTCTATAATCACACTTACAAAAACTCATCAACCACCTTAAACCCTAGCAACAATCTAAAACCCTAGACATGATGTCCTTATAAAGGAATCTGATTTCATGTCGGTCCAATAGGATTACAATATAATTTCCTAGGTTCAATGTATCTGGACACTTTTGGTAACATGACACAAATGCACCACCAAAGTGTTAGCACCGTCAACAATCGGTGGATGGTAACTCATCACAAAATGCGAGTTGGTAACTCATCACAGAGTATTACCAGTTCAAACAAAATACTGGTTTAAGAAAAATACCAGTTGCCAGTTTGACAAAATGAAGACTGGGAAATATGAGTTGTGCCACTTTGTTCCTTCATACCGCTTGAGATCCTCAAACTGCTTGGGCTCTTCATACTGCTTGAGACCAGTAAACACTTTTTGCAAAACGCCGATAGTCTAAAGACTATTATACATTATACCGATTGTAACAAATATCAGTTGAGCTTCAACTCATACATACAAAAAGTGAGCTCAAATCAAGTGTATGTCTATCAATGACAATCACAACATCAATCATAAAAAATACCAACAATCTCCCCCTTTGGCATTGATGGCAACACTTAGGAAAATTTTGAAATCTAAGTGTTTTACAACAAAAATATGCCATAATCAAAATTACTCCCCCTAAGCATATACACTATCCCTTTTGTAGAAAATACAATGTATACTACTCCTTAACAGTAATAACATGAAAGTATACATAGTATGCATCAAAATTTAAATACCAGTATACTTCTCCCCCCTTGCCAACAATGACAAAGTATAACTGAATAACCCTTGTTCCTTTAGCATTAATAACTGATTTAAAGTTTATGACAATAAAGAGTGAAACTTGTCAAAAACTGATTTAAAGTCCTACATAAATGTCTTCATGGATAAAGACCATGATTCAAGCAATGAGGTAGCAACCTCATGCTTTGTTTGCATCTGATAAACCTGCTCCTCCATGACATCCATGGTACTCATCTCTTGAGTAACCGTTAGGGCATCTATATTGAGATAGCATTTCTAGAGAATTTACAGTCTTGGCAATAGGACCAGTTGAAGTTTATGCAAATTACATGTCTGGTTGCTTATCTCTGCCTCTAGTCTTGTAGACTGAAGTTGAAACCGGTGAGCAGTTTGTCCATATGTGGACAAGGAGTCATATGGCATCTTGAAGGTGCTAATAAATGACTGCATATCAGTTTGCAGTTTGTCCTTCTGAGTGAGCACATCATCACAGAATAAATGAGGTTGACAAATCTTGCTGAGTAGTAGATTGCCCTCATTCATTGCATCTCTAATGTCCTTTTGTGCCTTCTGGAGTTTAGACTGGAGCTCTATTAACTTTCTCACCAAGGCAGTGTCCAGAGCCTTTTGATGTTCCTTCTTGGCATTTGCTTCTGCAACCTCTTCCAGGCTTTGCACCCGGTCTTCTACAACAGTGCATAGGAGCTTCAATTGTGCAAGTGAGGAATCAGTACTGGGAAGGTTTGTACCGGGTATCAAATCGGTAAGAGTGTCCACCGCAGCTTGGATCACATCTTGCTCCTTTTCCTCCTTATCACTTCCAGGTGTTCTTGAGCAACCTTAATGCTCTGCAGCAATTCTGATTCATTTGCATACTGGAGGTCAATGGGACTAGTAATGTCAGCTATTTTAGCCTGATTACCACTTGCCATTGGGGTCTCCACCTATGTGATCTTTACTGTTGCTTCCTTGTCCTTGGCTTTTTGCTTATCTTCTTGAGCCTTCCTCTGCTCTTCTTCTTCTTTCTTTCTTTTCTCTTCTTCTTGTCTCTTCTCTTTATCTTTTCACTTCGTCTCTTCTTCATCCTTCTTCTTCTCCTCTTCCTTCTTCCTCTTCTCCTCTTCCTGTTTCTTCTCTTCCTCTTTCCGCTTCTCCTCTTCTTTATTTTCCTCTTCCTTCTTCTTCTTCTCTTCCTCTTGTTTCTTATTTTCTTGTTCTCTTCTCTTCTTCTCCTCTTCTTTTCTCTTATCCTCTTCCTCTTTCCTCTTTTTCTCCTCTTCTTTTCTCTTATCATCTTCCTCTTTCCTCTTTTTCTCTTCTTTTCTCTTATCCTTTTCCTCTTTCCTCTTTTCCTCCTCTTTTCTCTTATCCTCTTCCTCTTTCCTCTTTTCCTCTTCTTTTCTCTTATCCTCTTCATCTGCCTGTTTCTTCTTTTCTGCTTCCTGTTGCTTCTTTTCTTCTTCTGCCTACTTCTCTTGTCCTATTCCTTTTGATGGTGTACCCTGAGTAATGTTTGCACCATCTAAGGCGTCAACATCAATGGGTTTCATTTGTTCAGTGACTGGTTCCCCTTCACTATCATATACTTCATCCGGTTTTGATATTTCTAGTTCTTGCTCAGCCTTCTTGTTGGCTTGACGCACTTCATGAGTTTGGCTTGACGCACTTCATGAGTTTGGCTTGACGCACTTCATGAGTATGTACAATAGTCATCATATGAAGATGAGTGTCTTTTTCAACATCATCAATTCTCCCTTCTAATAACCAGAGTCTTCTCCTTCTAGTGAAGAAGAGTCCTTTGTTTTGGTTAATGACTTCAAATAGCTTAGAATTGGACAGGTCAGGAAAGTATTGGGCAAATACTTTCTCCCTTATTTCTTGTTCCTTCTCTATGGCAATGCGTCATTTTTTGTCTAAAGAATTATACAAAGAATCTGGTGTCTCAGATCTAATTTCTGAAGGTGACCGGTTATTAACACACAAATACTTAATGATTTCCTGTTCAACTTCTTCCTTTTCATCATCATTGAAGTCATCAAAATAATCAATTAAATCATTCAACAATTTTCTCCTAATATTCTTTATATTTCTTTGACAATGTGTGAAAGGTTTGTAAGAAGAAATATCAATATTTACCGGTGCAGATGTGGCCGGTTCATTCTTTGTCTTTTTCTTTGTTTGCCTAGTCTTCTTAGGTGGTTCTTCTGACACACTTTCTTCTGAGTCTGGTGTATTTCTTTTTGTCTTCTGCTTCCTCTCAAAGACTTTGGCAGGTGCCACTTCTATTTTCTTCTTAGTTAGTGATTGCTTGGTCACTTTGGACTGGCTGCAGCAACCGGTGCCGATGCTGAAGGCACTGCCTTTCCTTTCTTTACTGAGGGTTCTACAACTCGTGTGACCCTTTCCAAATAGGTGCTGGTTCTCTTTGCCTTAGGATCAAGGGGTGAGGCAATTAGGGTAGAAGCATACCCGTCCAACATATCATATATTACCTCATAGCCCATAGGCTCCACTTCTTCCTATCTGGGCTCAACGGCCTCCATTATGCATTCATCCACTTTGATGGTGAAGCAGATGTCTTCCTCATACTTTTTGACTATATCACCAGATATTCTTACCCTTTGGCTCATCTTGCGTCTGAACTCATCAAAGTATTTGTTCAGTACTTCGGGATAGCCGGTTCCAACCGCTTGTAGACTTTCCTTGATTTGCTTTGTCACCGGTTGGTCAGCAGATCACTGAATGTCACCTACTCCTGGAAAGTAGCCTTGAAAGTAAAAGAACAACCCAACTAGTAGTTGTCCGAACTTAAATCTCAGTGCATTGTCCCGTTTGATCGAATTAAGATTCAACAGAAGTTGTCTTTGCATACAAGTGCACAGATCAAACTATGCATCTTCCTTGGTCATCCTGTAAGCAGCATTTACCACTATAGTAGAGACAAAATTAATTCTACTAGCAGAGAACATCCGGTAACCTATCACCATGCAGGCATACTTGACTAGATCGTCCTTGATTGAGTTGACGGTCATTCCATGTGAGTCGCTCACTGAACCAGTGAGCTTGGACATTTCAGTCTTATTGACCTTCCTTAGGGCTGGCACTTCCCCTGTGTTACAGAAACTAGTGATGACATGAATCGCTTCTAGTGTGATGTCATACGTCTACTCTAAGTACATTTTATCACCATGCACTCTGCTCAGAATGATGTGAATGTGATCATCTGAAAATTCTTCAAGAAAATAGACTGCATTGTGAAGTTTCTTCTTTTCCTGAATGCTGAATTCTGGTTTAATCTTCTTATCCTTCCCGCAGAACAAACTCAGCTGGGAGTGGATTACAAGAGACCCCAAGTCTTCAATTTTACAATCAATGTAATCTGAAATGCCTTCCTCCACTATAACTCCAACGGGTACTAGGAATAGGGCATTGTATTTTGCCTTTCGTTTGATGAAATATACAGAATCAACAAGTGCACTAGAACTAGCATGTGATGCGGAAGCCATGATAAACATTTATTTTTGAAAAAATACCTTTGTAGATCGAAATTTAGGGCTTTGTAATTTGAACTTTGCTACACACTCCTTTGGTTGCTGAAATATTGCTTTGCGTTCTACACTTCTCCAACAGATGATTGCATCATATTCTTCTTCACGATTTTGATAAATTCTTTGAATCGCAGTGTAAATCGCTTTTCTTCGCTCTAAACTTGAAAAACTTCTTCACTCGAAAAATGATAAGTGAGAAATGATTTGAAAATTCCTTTTAAATAGGTTCTCCACCTACCATAATAAATGCTCCACTATTAGGACGTAAACCCTAATTTGCCTTTTACCATTTCTGGTCTTCTGGTGACTGACAGGTATCTCATACCGGTTAAGGTCTTTTATCGGTGTCAACTGGGGGTTCAAGATATTTCACCATTTTCTCCCCCTAAGATTTTTGTAGCTTAGTTTGCCGGTTCCAAAATTTCCACACTAGGTGTAGAAACCGGTTCTTCTTGCAACACTCCTGGTTTCATTTTCTAGGTTTTGTTCATATCCGCTTGAATAGTTTCAATATCAATCTTTCCTTCCGGAGTGACCGGTATGTCATCTGATATGTTCTTTCTTGTTCTTCAGAATCTAGCAATGTGACCCAGTTTGTTGCAATGATAGCAAACCATTCTAGATGCTCTCCATGGTCCATTATTCATGTTACCATTCTTCCTCCTGCATGTTGTAGTAGTGTGACCATGACAATGACAAATCACACAGATTGCTCTCCATCCGGTTGCCGCTTGATAGCCATTGCTACTTGACTGATGATTAAAGGTATTAAACTGGTTGGGATTCCGATTCACAAAAGGTTCCGGACCAACTCCTTGAGTCCTCTAAGGATATCTTCTAGTGTTGTTCATAATAGATCTGCATTCAGATGCTCTATGCCCAAACTTGTTGCATGCATAACAATTACCATAGAACTTATTGGATCTAGGTACATTGTTTATAAAGTAAGGAAAATTATTGTAGGCTTTTCTCCTACACATATTAGCAGTATGTCCTTCTTTAAGACAGTTAAAGCAAACAGGTTTGAACTTTTGCTTACCTTTACCTTTGAATGCTGGTTTCTTCTTCGATGCTTCAGCATTCGCACCAGAGGTCTCACCTTCCTCATGATCAGAGTAACCAAGTCCATCAGTATTCTTGATACGTTTGGCTGATTCAAGCTTTTGCTCTAGCTTAACAGTAATCTTGTTGAACTTAGCAAGTATTTCCTTTGACTCAGAGAGTTCTTTGGAAATAGCAGCATTTGTTTCCATCAAGTTTGCATTCTTGGAGATGGCTATGTTCAGTTCTCCTTGCATGTCTTCCTTTTCCACTTTGCTCGCATGGAGTTGAGCGGTTAGGGCACTGATTTCTTGTTTTAACTTGGAGATCTCATGATCTCTGTCTTTTACAAGATCTTCAACTTTCCTCTGGTTCTCAAGCTCTTGACACATTCGGATAGTCAGTCCTTCCAACTCCTTTCTTAGGTTGGAATTGGATTCATTTGACCTTTCTACTTCTTGAATTAGGGCTTCCATGTCCGCTTCATCAGAGGAACTATTTTCAGTTAGCTCCATCAATTTTTCAGCATGTTCTCTCCTTTTTTCCTGAGAGGCCTTATATTTGACCATAAGTTCATCATAGGTTTGCTTAGGTTGAGTGAGCCGATGAGTAAGTTCCCTCATAGTGTATTCCCCCACATCTCTTTCCAAGTGGTTAAACTTATAGAAAGGTTGGATCTGATACCAATTGATGAATACTAAGAGGGGGGGTGAATTAGTATGCCAAAAATTACTGTACTTAAACACTTTACTAGTCTAGCAGTAAACCAGTAAAACAGTTTAGCAAACAAACCGGTTAACACACAAGCAAACTAAATAGCAAATAATGCATTCACCCACAGAAGCACAATCACCATAACACAAGAGATTTTGATGTGGAAACCCAAATGGGAAAAACCACGATGAGATGAAACTCACAAGTAACTATCTACAGAATAGGAGCCAGATCAGTTAAGGTCATACAATGTTCTTTACCAGAATAGATCCTGTTAGGAATCTCAATCTCTGTTAGGAGATAAGTCTGATCAAAGACTACCTTGCTAGAGGATTTTAGATCCACAGATGTGAACCACCTTGTTAGAGGATTTACAAAAGGCTTTTTGGGCCTACCCGATTAAGGGCTTCAGACTTGTTGAAGATGTGAGTAATCAACAAGTGAGTGATCTAGAAAATATCACAGATTGCTTGGTTAGATCCTTGATAGCTCATTCCTAATGCATTCCAGCATTACTTCAGTCTTCCACACATTCACACTCTACCTTCTCTCACAGACCTGAACTTCTCTTCTATAATCACACTTACAAAAACTCATCAACCACCTTAAACCCTAGCAACAAGCTAAAACCCTAGACATGATGTCCTTATAAAGGAATCTGATTTCATGTCAGTCCAATAGGATTACAATACAATTTCCTAGGTTCAATGCATTTGGACACTTTTGGTAACATGACACAAATGCATCGCCAAAGTGTTGGCACCGCCAAACAATCAGTGGATGGTAACTCATCACAAAGTGCTAGTTGGTAACTCATCATAAAGTATTACCGGTTCAAACAAAATACCGGTTGTTGGTTTGACAAAATGAAGACTGGGAAATATGAGTTGTGCCACTTCGTTCCTTCATACCGCTTGAGATCCTTGAACCGCTTGAGACCGGTAAACACTTTCTACAAAACACTAATAGTCTAAAGACTATAATACATCATACCGGTTGGAACAAATACCAGTTGAGCTTTAACTCATATATACCAAAAGTGATCTCAAATCAAGTGCATGTCCATCAATGACAATCATAGCATAATGATCATAAAAAATGCCAACAATGCCATCAAAATTGTCCCATCAATTGATATTATACAACCACAATCCCCATCACCTACCTCTACCATCATTCAAATTCAATCAAACAAATCTCCCCTCCTTACATCCACTCCATCTACCCTAGTTGAAGAACCTCCCATCCTTCCATCCACTCCATCTACTCTAGTTGAATAACCTCTTGTTTTCATGCTTAAAATCATCATTGCTAAATAGGAAATAAGGAAAATCATGGATTCCTTAACTACTAAAGCAATCCTAAACATAAATCAATAAAAGTAATGATCTTAATAAGAGATTCTAATCAAATAGTTCTAATTAAAACTCCCTATCATTCGTGCTGCTTCCATTGTTCTTTTTTATGGTATGGTGGCTCTTAGATATTGTGTGGGTAACCTGCAAGTGGCACACAAATTCAAAGTTCGTGATTGTTGAAAATGGAGAAATGAGGTTGCTTTTATATATTTTTGTGATAGATTGGGTGAGAAATAGAACTGAAGTGCTGATTGACAGTTGAACTAATTTGATTGATTAGTCAACTCATTTTGACTAATTTGTTAAGTCCTTTGATTGATTCGTTAACATGATAGATTGGAAGGTTAACTCAATTGATTTATTAGTCAACTAGATAGATTGGTTAGTTAATTGAATTGATTGAGAGAAGACTGAATAGATTGATTTGTTAGAAAAAGCTGACTGGGAGTGAAAAGGGGAGATTGAAGAGTTAATTGAGTTAACTGGTTAGTTAACTGATTTGATTGATGACCCTTGATTTTCAACATGCGCTGTAGGAATTTTAAATTGAAATTCAATTTCATTCTTATTTCGATTTGAATTTTGATTTTTGAATGATGAAACTGAAAAGCACACTCTCTTGAAATTTGGTGAAATACGAATTTGGAAGAAAATGAAATTAGTTGAAATTAAAATTTGGGGATTTGAAGAATGAATTAGTAAATTAAATAATTTAAATGAAATTATTTAATCATTAGAAATGAGATTAATTAAATAATAAAGACTATTTAATTAATGAATTAAATTGTAATTAATTAAATAATCAATGTTTAATTAATATCTGAGAAGGGGTTAAATGATGAATTGATGGTGAATTGGAAATTGAATAATTAGTAATGTGAAAGGTGATGATTGAGTCAATTTAGAAGAAATAAGATTAATTAGATTAATTAAATAATTAAAGAATCACTTAATTAATAAGATAAATAATTACTGTGCGATTAATGAGACATTTTTAGGTGTCTACACCTCTCATCCTTCCATCCACTCCATCTACCCTAGTCGAAGAGCCTCTCATCCTTCCATCCAATTCATCAACCCTAGTTGAAGAGACTCTTGTCCTTCCATCTACTCCATCTACCCCAGTTGAAGAGCCTCTCATCCTTCCATCCACTCCATCTGGCCTAATTGAAGAACCTCAGATCCTTCTATCCACTTCATCTACCTTAGTTGAAGAACCTCCCATCCTTCCATCCACTCCATCTATCCTAGTCGAAGAGCCTCTCATCCTTCCATCCACTCCGTCTACCCTAGTTGAATCCTTCCATCTACTCCATCTACCCTATTCGAAGAGCCTCCCATCATTCCATCCATTCTATCTAAAGAGTCTATCCATTTATCTTCCATATCGCCATCTGTACCAATCCCATCATGCCAAGATCTTATTCCACAACATGTTAAAATATTTATTGATCTAAATCAAGATTCTGCCATTCTGCTTCCTCCATCTCAAGAACCCTTACCATCCCCTCATACAAGTCAAGATCCTCTCATTCCATATACTCCACTTCTTGATCCTTTATTACCTATTATCTAAACCATCCGACCACCGTCACTTTATCCCCTTGGTTCACTTACATTCATCCATGATGGTTCACTTGTAGCAGAACACCTCATGTTTACCACCCATCCTTCTCCATCTAATAAAGGACTCACATATTGTTACCCAGAGAATAAGTATCCTATTTTAGATAAAATGCTCAAAAAAATGAACTATCAAGGTAAAGGCTCAGACCTACATGAGCAAGGTACTTTGGAGCCCATCCATGTCAAAGCACATCCAAGGTCTCATGGTATTGGTTATATATCCCAGGGCAATTCATCCAAAAATGTTGGTACAACTAATGTAAAATCCAAGTGTCTTTCCAAACCTACCATCCCATCTTCCCATCATTCCTTCAAACCATTTATCGACATCCCCCCTCCTCCATAATATAAAGATAAAACAACCATCCATCTCCCACTTTCATCCTGTAAATCCATTTTGGGTCCTTATATCCCAAAGTCCACCATCCCATATCCCCCACATGCTAAATCCATTCTGGGCCCTTATATTAAAAAAGTGAAGGAACACAATGGACCACTGAGAGGGGGGTGAATCAGTGATAATCAATAAAAACTTGAACTATCTGAGAGATTAAAACATTAATCACAAAAGTCATGCAACTATTCTAAACCCTCAAAGCATTAACAACAACATCAAGAACACATGACAAAAATGTTCAACATATTTGCACACACACTCACACAAGGAAAACTCATAACACCAGATATACGAGGAAAACCTAATGTGGGAAAAACCTCAGTGAGAAATGCTGCTAGAGTCTACTGCTCCAATCCAGCCTCACAAGTAAATCTGATTACAATGTTTATGGGCACCAACCCAAAGGAGATACAACCCCTTAAGTTTATGGGCACCAACTCAAAGAAGCACCTACCCCTAGCTTTATGGGCATCAACCCAAAGGAGCACCGACCCCTAACAGTTTATGGGTACCAACCCAAAGGAGCACCCACTCAGATATTTACAATGAACACATATTAAATATAGTTTGAGCACCTTGTTGAAAATGAGGTTTTGTAACACAAATAATCACACTTGAGATTGACTTAGCTTTTCTCTATTCTCTGATCTCTATTGCCTATCCTTGTCCCTTTCTCTCTGATATCTGCTATTGCTCTAGTCACTCCTCATTCTCATCCTTTCACAGTGTATATAACCCACTATGTTATCTGCCTCAGTTGTGCACTTTCTGGTTGCAAGTCTCCGCTCTTCAAGGCTGCATTCTTCTATCTCTACTTGTATTTTTAGCTCTCACTTATCTCCTCTTTAACATCAGATCATTTTGCATGCTATCCTTTTCTACAGTGTAATGTCTACCTTGGCATCGTGTTATTGACACCACACACTACTTCTCTGTGACCCTCTTTTCTTTGTTTTCTACATTCAACAAAAATCAACTCTCCATCAATAATTTTAGTTAGTTGACATACCCTGTTTTATACATTTTTCAATCACCTTCATGAGGTTGGTCAAATCATAACTCATCACACATCAGAAAAAATCTGTTTGCATTATTATCAACAATATGCTTCACACAATTTTCTAAGCAGCCTTAGAATCATTCATATGATCGGTATACCCTATGATCTTATCATCTTGGCATAGGAAATATGCCACCTTCTATATCTATCAACTAGCTAGAAATATAGAACAACTTGTTCAAGTTTCCATACCATTTATTTGACACGCCAAAAAGTGTTCTTAAATTTCTTTGAAGTTGGACCATTTATCTTTGCACTTGATTCAATGCTATCTTCTCAAGTTTCTAAGAGATCATATCTTCTTGTTTCTTGGATTATGTATCTTGAATCAACTACCTACAATAAATATGTCTTCTCTATCCTTTGTACTTAGTTTTCTATATTTAGCAAACTCAATTTGTCCAATAGATCATATTTTGCCTATGTTGATCATCTCGAGCCCTGCAACCATCTGCAACTGATTCACCATTAATGAAATCTCCATCTTCTTGCATAGATTGAAGCAACCACAACTATCCCCATTAATGAAATCTTTAGTTGGAGATTGGATCTTCAGTAGAGAGTCAACAACAAGCCTTGGCTATGATCTGAATCAAATTTTCATTCTCCTTAGTGCAATTGGTGAGCTCCACATTGTCAAAATAACATTCCAATCAGTCGATCAACCCTTAGCCAACTGTCATAATGATTATCTTCCCTATTGACATGCAAATGTGTCATCCAAATCACTCAGGCAATATCGGTCAACTACCACATGGGCCCTTGTGCCTATCGGGTTGCTATCGTTATTATCAAAAGTCTTTTAGTTAATCATTTGTGTGGCTAAAATCATCTCATTCAGCATCCAAGTCACTCGATCAAACTTGGTCAACATCCACGTGGACCATCAAGTCTATCAACATGCATCCATGTCATCAAAAGTCTCTCAACTAGTCAGACCAACTCACAATCTCAGTCTTTTGTTATCTCGCAATGTCAATTTCATGTCCATTCAACTCATGTAGGATAAAATTTTGTATGTGCTCAAGAAGGCTCTCTTCACATTTTTTAGCCCACACAACACATTGCATGACCTCTTAACCCATGTGGGATAAGCGACTTCTTTTCTTCTTGTGGTGTGCCTTTACTTCTGTTAGCCTGCACAATTCCTTGTGTAGCTTCTTAACCTGTGTGGGATAAGGGGATCCACAATCTTCCCTTTAGTTCCTTATCTATCATGACCATGACTCTCCAAGATTACATTATGCAGGATAATGAGAGTAGCTTTAGTAACTTTCCCTGCAAGGCCATCATTGGTCATTTTTAACAACGTGGGATAACGAAATACGTCTAAATTCTTATCTTGCACAACCTTTTCTTTATAAATTTCTATGATGTGGGATAACTAGGTCCCAGTTAGTCGTTGCATATTTGTTACCCTATAGGGTCTTTTGGCATTTGACCAACACACCACGAGATAGTATGTAACACTATTTTGCTTTGCTAAAGCCTTATCCTGCATGGTTACCATCTTCAACCACACATACTGCAGGATAGCTGAGTAGCATAACTTGCATGTTATGCACATCATCTGCCACAATTAGTGTTATCTTGCAGGGTCAACTTGCATCCATCCTTTGTAGCGTGAGATAGCCAGAGTCACATAATCTTTGTGTTATAGATATCTTCTATCATAAGACCAAAATGACTAACCTATCATGTTATTGACAACTGTAGTCATATAACCATTGTGTTATTGACATCTATAGTTATATAACCCCCGTGTTATGCACAACTGCAACTTTACTTTTGTAGATTTAGACAATCTTGCTCAATGCCTCCACCACATTACTGACCTTTGCCTTCTTCATCCAAATGTCTATCCTAATAGCACATTCCACGCTTGCCTTCTGTAACTCCATGTGAGACTAACATGGTGTGTTATATGACATGACTTGTTATATAATGTTGCAGCAACACTTATGCTCCTAGTCAAACCTGTTTGCACATGCTATCATATCTCTATGGCCATGGTCCTTTAATCACCTGCAAGTGCAATTTCTAACTTCATGCAGCCTCCATGCATAATCATACAACCTGCACAACTCTAGCTTCATGATGCAACACCCTATGAGCCAATCTGATCTTCCTTTGAGACTTCAACATCCTTTTTGCATCACTATCTAGTGGGTGTAAAGCTATTCCTCTACACATTCTCTGTCATGCTGCACTTTTTCTCTAGGACACATATCATCTCTGTTGTTGACATCAATCAACTCAGTCATGCACACACACATGTTGATATTAATGACAATATCAATGCCAATAAAATCCCCATCCCCCATCTTGCTCTACTCACCCCACCATGCACAGATCCTATATCCCCATCACACATCATAAACATCCTACTCCTTTCATTCCCAATTAGGATCAATGAAGGCACATAACTCCACATTCCATCCAACATCCTACATCTATCACTCCATCCATATTCCCTCCATCTCCTACACCTTCACACATTCCTTCCAAAGCTACTGGTAGAAGTTTAGATGCCAAATCACAAATGCATAAAGCTAAACATACATAAAAATATAAATATGACTATGTCTACTCAAAAAGGCATGCTCAAACAAAGCAAGATCTGATAAAATAATGCAATAAATCCCAAAGGTCACAAAGGACCACCAAAGAAAAAGAAAAAACAATGTGGACCTTGAAGAAAAATCTCCAGTGGCATCCAAATTTTCTACTCCACAAGATAAACCTCCTTTCCCTCCATTTCTTAAATCTATTTAGGGCCCCTATGTCCCAAAGCTACCTATCATTACTCCTCTATCATATCCACATGCTCCCTCCATTCCTTCTCCACTCATCCCACATCCCCCACAACATGTGCCAATGTTGGTCTTGACAACATCCCCCCATCACACTCACTTTCCCTCATTCCATCCAAACCTTTACTACTATCATACTCCTTATCCCACTTACATCCCCCATCAAAGCCATCTAATCCAAGTCTTTGCATAGTCCACTCATTCCTAATAAAGTTTTACCAACATCCAATGATTACTCCAAATGGGCTCCTATTACCTCAGTATAAAATTTGATACTTGAGACCTGCATCCATCTTCCCATCATTCCTCCAAATCCATTTGTCCTCATCCATTTCTGTCCCTAAATTTCCTTCCCAAAAATCATAAAATTCCAAAAAATAAAATAAAATTGAAAAAAAATAAAAATGGAAAAAACAAAAAAAAAGTAAAGAGAAAAGTTCGTCCAATGGTGAAAACTTGGCAAAGAGGCACCTCAGACAAGTACGATGATTAAAACTTGGCAAACACGCATCATGTGTAATTCCTTCCATCCTTTTTCTTTCCACACTTGGGGGCAAGTTCTTTTAACCATCTAGCCATCACCTCCTCCATCTCATCTACCTACCATGCCCAACATATCTTATCCATTTCACTTCCTCCATCCTCCTTTGGATCTTGATAAAAAAAAAAGACCGTCATGTATACATGCTTTGGACACCTCTTGGAATCCATTTCCCCATCACAAGCTTTCCTCCATCATCCTTCCTATTCACCATCCTTCTTCCCATCCATATAATCCTTTCACATACCTTCATATATCCACACATCACCCTATCTTCCATTAACTTCCCTCAACTTCCTATCATTACTCCTATCATATCCCTACTAAGTGCCTTGCTACATGTAAAATATCCTAAAAGGGGTTGTAGCGTCCTAAAATTGCGACACTTGCAATTTCGATTGCATTTCGGTCTTCACGATGGCGACGCAACACGCAACCTGAATGGAGACCCCGAAACCTGATTATGACACTGAAAACTGCATTTTCTTGCATCCTGGCCTGAACCTCCTTTGCACCCTGCTGTCCCGGGAGGTGGGACCAGAGTGCCTAGTGCCCTGGTCCTGGACCATGGCACCGAGCGCCCTGGTCCCTGGGTCCTATTTTGGGCCCGGTCTCTTTTGGACTTCGGGTCTTTATGTTTGCAAATTGGAAAATTATCTTTCCTGGTTGGCCTAAGGTCGGGAAAATCAGTCTATCAGCCCTAAATGACAAGTATATAAACTACATTTTCCTCTCTCATTTAGAGAGATAGATACATGATGGAAAAAGCGTGGAAACTATACTCAAGCATTCAAGCATTCAAGCATTCCTTCAAGCAATTGATCATTTCAAGTCTCCATTCAAGGCTAAGTGTTGCATTCAAGACAAGGATTCAACCATTGAAGAGGAGATCACTTACAACATACTACTACAACATACAACATACAACATCTATACCTTCGCACATAAGGATACAAACATCCTTACAACAAGGTATTAGTACTTGTTTTACATTACAGACATTTACATTTATAGCATTGCTCATTTCTTGGTTAATTCCAAAACCGGGGTTTGACCTAAAGGCAAACCCCTAATCCCTAACCCCCCAATCGTCTTTGCTTTTCTGTGTGTAGGTTGCAGGTACGCGGCTGAAATTGAAGATCTGGAATCCTTGTGCAGAGACGAACAGATCCCCATTCGTTTCGCGGATTTTTCGGAGGACCGTGGTGCTCGGGCGCCATCGTCCTGGCAACTTTCGCTCAAATTTGCAGGACAGCGCCGTATCGACATTTTACTGCTAATTCCAGGTCCGCAGCTTCATACTGTATTCCTATCTCAGTTTATAAGCGAATCTTTCTCACTTTCTATGCATTCCTAGCTTAATTCTTCTATGCACATTCTTTACAAAAGAGGGTAGCCTTGCTGTCATAACCCTTGAAACTCATTTAGCATCCAATCTTGCATTGCGTGGGATTGGATCTTGTGGGTTTCAACCCCTCTTTTGAATGTAAAGTCTCTCCCCTAAGTGAACACCATCAACCCTAGTGAATCTCCCTTCTCTCTCCTTGGAGTTGGAAGAGGGGAGAGCAACTAGGGTTCGATCGCGATTTTCCGCTTTACATTTTGGTGAACCCGATGTGAACATCCTTTCTGATTATTCATAGTTAGATCTGAAAATTGGATTCCTTGATTACATTTCCATGTTTGATCTTTTGCAAAATTTTAGAGGTTAATTGCATAAAAACCCTAAATTTTCTTTTTAAGTAATTAAACTTGTGAAATGTCTAAATGTTAATGCTTGTTTCAAATCTGCCCTTCTATTACAAATTACCAATTCATATCTATGCTTTAATTTTGAAAATTAAGTGGTTAAGTGTCAAAACCCTAATTTTTAAAACCCTCTTGGTTCAACCTTTGTCCGACAATTTCACTGATCAAAACATCTCCAAATCAGCTGTAACTTTGGATTCTGCAATAAAATCACAATATCTTTCATCCCTGAAAATTTGGAAAAAAGTTGCGAGGACCGTGTGCACTCCGAGCGCCATCGTCCCCAACATTTTTTCTGAAATTTCGGGAGCTAGATCTTACTGTATTTTCCTGCTAAAATCCAGAATTTTGGCTGATTTTATCAATTATAACACTTTCAAAATTAAAGTCAAAGTTGGTCTAGGGATTGCTTGGATTAACGCTTCTAATCATTCAAAAATCATTGAAATTGAAATTTTGTGTCAAAATTGTGTTCTTACTATCCTAAATCTGAAAAGTGTGTTTGCATTCATTAAAAATTTCAATGCTTTATTCAAATTCTTACAATTTGTGACTTTTGAAATTAAGTGCTTAATTACAACAACTTTAATTTCCGCTTTCAAAATTGAATTTTGCGTGAAATTGAGTCAACTTTTGAATTCCAAAACTTGCATTGCTTTTGGTATTCCCTCTAAAATCATAAAATTCAAAATTTCAGTTTCCCTCTCTTTTTCAAAATTCAAATTTTGCATTTTTCGACAATCTTGGTAGGGTTCAATTTTGAGATTGCAACTTTAATTTGGCCTATCTACAGATTGTAAAATCACTCAAATTTTTCAGATTAGCTCTAAAATCATCATAACTTTCATCCCTGCAAATTTCGAAAAAAGTTGTCGGGACCGTGTGCACTCCGAAGCGCCACGGTCCCTGACATTTTTTCTGAAATTTCGGGAGATTGTCCTGATTGTATTTAACAGCTTAAATCCAGAAGATTGGCTGATTTTACTGAAAATTGCTACCTCTAAAATCAAAATTTTCTCTCCCTCTCTAGTGCATGAGTTTTACAACAATAAGCCCTACTTACACTATTCCTGTTAGACGAAGCCGTAGAATTAAATCTTTCCGAGGTTTAACTACTGAGGAGATGGAACCTAATTTGAATAGCTTTTTTAACGAGGACATGGGTAATTCCTCTAATCCTCCTAATGATGAAGAATCTCTCCATGAGGTTTCTGTAGAACAACTTTCAAAATTGGATAACCAATTTGACGATTTTCGACAATGGATGTCTCAAGAATACCCTGATAGTCAAGCTCTTCCTTTAATTGAGGGTCTAAAATGTATGCTTCAAAGTGATAAGAATGGAATTGATATTTTGCGTGGTATTGCACACATTGTGGATTCAAATGTGATGCCTATGAAGAGTTGTGCTGAAAATTTGGGTTATACACAACCTCCTACTCAAGTCAATCATTCTATTCCTTTGATGACTTCTATTGCTAGCATACCTACCTTTACATCAAACATAATGGCTACTTCTACACAAGACATTCCTCCTGTGATCACCAGTCATGGGGGCAATCCTTCCTCTTCAATTAACCCTCTTCCTTCATTTAATCCAACTTCTTCATTCATTCCTTCAATGAGTGTTCCTATTACATCTCCACAAATGAACATGACGCAAGGGGGCAATTCATTCAATCATTCCATTCCTCCTTGTAGTGTTCCTCCTGTCCAATCATCTCCTATGACTAATTATCATAGGGTCCCACCACCTTACTCTTTACCTTCTTTCAATAACATAACACCTCCATCTCAATCTAACACATCTAATATGAACTCTTCGACTGAAGCGACCATTAACAATCTTGCACAAACTGTCTCTTCTTTACAGCAACAAATTGCTTCTATGAATCAATCTAAGTTTAGTGTGCCCACATTTGATGTTGCGAGCCCACTTTCTCTTGACATTGTTCGAGCTATTCCCCCTAAACATGTTGAAATTCCGCATTTGGAGCTTTATAATGGTAAAGGTGATCCTCTAACACATGTTAAGACCTTTCAAACAATATGTACTGATTTTGCTTATGACCAAAGGTTGCTTGCAAAATTGTTTACTAGAACATTAAGAGACAAAGCCCTACAATGGTATTGCTCGTTGCCTTCCTATTCTATTACTTCTTTCGAACAACTTGCAAATGCTTTCATTCAACAATTTCAAAACAATATAAGTCCTAAAGTTACTTTGATTGATTTAATGCATTGCAAACAAGGTGTTAAAGAAAAAGTGACTGATTTCATTGGTAGATATAAGCATTTGTATGCTCAAATTTCTTTTCCAGTGCCTGACAATGATATTCAAAGAATCTTTATTTCTAATTTACAAAAAGATATTCGAGACAAACTTCTATTTTCTGAGTTTACTTCTTTCCAACAGTTGTGTGCAACTCTTCACAATTATCAACTGACTATGAGTCAAATGGAACAATCACATCCTATGGCTCCGAGTGATAAGGGTGATAGTAGTCAACAACCATTTGGAAAGTTTAAACCGAACAGAGATTCCATCAAATTCAATGAAAACATTATCAACAACAATGTGAATGCAGCATCAGGTGTGTCTCCTATTTCTAAGTTTTTCAAGAAAGAAAGAAAGTATACTCCTTTGAATGAATCATTGCATAGTATTATGAATAAGTTATTGGAACAAAATGTGCTTACTCTTCCTCCTATAAGGAAAATTGATCCTACAAAGATTACTTCACCTTATTTTGATAACAAAGCTTTTTGTCAATTTCATCGTCAGCCTGGGCATGATTCTGAAAAATGTTTTTCTTTAAAGGATAAAATTCAAGATTTGATTGATAATAATACTATTTCTGTTTCTGGAGTGAATGATAAAGGCAATACATCTGTAGCTCCTCCTAATCAAAATCTTCAGATTTTCACTGATCCATTACCTTCTCATACCTCTAATGCGATTGAGACTAATGATTCCTCTTTTTCATCTGATGGTCTTGTGTCTATGACTCCAAATGTGATTAACTTTGTAGAGCAGCAAGAAAACCCTAAAGAACCTTCCATCACATTTGATTCAAGTGAAACCATTAGGGCACCTGATGGTCCTTTATACATAGTTGCAAAAGTCAAGAATACACCTTGCCGTGGATTGCTTATTGATCCTTCGTGCATGGTTAATGTTATTACTGAAGAATTTCTTTTTACTTTGCAATTGAATCAAGTGATATATGACAAAACAGATGTGATTGTGAAACTATTTGATGCATTTTCTTCTCCTGCAATTGGTTCTATTACATTGCCTATTGAGGTCCATAACAAATCCCTTGATGTGAACTTTGCTATTATTCCATCTTCCCAACAATTTCGTGTGAAGCTTGGCTATCCTTGGCTATCTTCCATGAAAGCTATCGCTTCTCCTATTCACAAGTGTTTGAAATTTCCCCATAATGGTGAAGTTGTTACTGTCAATCATAGTCTCTTTAAACCAGCTGAAAGAACTTCTAGCGTTCCTATTGATTACTTCTGGCCTAAACAATTCCAATCTCTTCCTCCGCGAAGTGATCATATTTTCAAATCTTATCAAAAGTGGAAAACAGATATGATCCTATCTCTAAGTGAACCTAGAACACCCAAACTTGACATTCCTATCATTCTTGAGAAGGAAGTTCTTCCTTTGAAAGATAAAACTAATGTCTTTCCTCAAGAAGATTCCCAACCCATCCCTATGGATGTGACTATGCCTATGATTAATAAACTTCCTAAAAGTAGACCTATACCTCCTCGTCATGATGGAATTGGTCTTCTTCCTAAACCAAATATTCCTCCTTTGTATGGAACAGTTCCTCCTCCTTCCTTTTATAGAGAGAAGAGACCTTCCTCTTCTCCTATTATCCAGCCTAAGAGACCACAACCTAAACACCCAAGTGATAAGGATGAGAACATTCCTCCTCCTCAATCTTCTTCACTTCCTACTAAGACTAGATGAAATCGTTCTGCACGTGAACGCCAACGAAAGCGTCGTCTTAGAGCTCAAGCAACTGCTTCTCAAACTTTGCAATCTCCAAAAACACCTTCAACAAGCATTATTCCATTTTCTCCTCAGCCGACGATTGAGCCGAAATCTCCAAAACATAAGATGCATGATGGTCTTGATCTTGTGCGAGTTAAAGATCCTATTTTTATAAATCTTGATGATGATATAGATGAAAATGTTATTCATGATGAGAATTCTACTTCTCCTCTTGCTTCTGATAGTGAATATGAACTTGTTGATATTGATAACCATTTATCCAATGAATTTTCTAAAGCACTTATCCTAGCTCCTAGACAAGAACACCGTGGCTTGGGATATGAACATAGCCCTTGTTTGGATCTTGTGATAGCTCCATCTGCTGTGTTGAATGTTCCTCCTCTAGCGTGTTCCCTGCCTTCCCGAAACATTGATCAGCAAGATCGGGGGGTAGATGACGTGCTAGACTAGTTACATTAGCATAGCAGATTCTCTCCTCCTCTCTTGTGTTACTTCTTCTATACGTTATTCTCATTCTTCTATTTTCCTTGGTGTTGTCTACTTGAGGACGATGCAAAGCATTGAGATCTCTTTTGGTCTCTCTCATGTTGACTCAAAAGACACATGTGTTCCCTTCTTCTAGGTGACCTTCCTTGATTGGGGAATGAAGAACAATTATGCATACATACATATGATATACATGAATAATCATACAGCATACTGACCCCGAGGAAAGCGAAGTCACCTCGTGCTTTGTGTTTTGTATCTATTATCCTTGGGCTTATCTCACACTTGGGGGCTAAATCCTTGTGATAACGTGCTCCTTTCTCATTTCTTATATGTATCACTACCTTAAAGCAATCACCCCCGGTGAGGCGTGTGCGATCACTTTAACGTAGGGGGGCATACATCCCGTTCATATCTTTTCAAGATACTTGAAAATTTCTTGACAAATTTAGCTTTGCCTTGAAATTTTTTGATATCTTTCTTGCATGACTCATAGTGAGGGAAGCTTACTACTGACAGTCATGGTTCTCCCTCGTGATCTTCCCTTTTACTTTGTCAATCGAAGTCGTAAGATCCTTAGTCCACTGGGGGCTTGGTGTATCTTGCCTCCTTGACGTGGTGAAAGTCTTTCAATGTTGTTTCCTTGTACTTTACCGGAAGTATGAGCATACATACTCCTGCTAAAGTGGGGGCTAAATGTAGTGTCCTAAAATTGTGACACTTGCAATTTCGACTGCATTTCGGTCTTCATGATGGCGACGCAACACGCAACCTGAATGGAGACCCCGAAACCTGATTATGACACTGAAAACTGCATTTTCTTGCATCCTGGCCTGAACCTCCTTTGCACCCTGCTATCCCGGGAGGTGGGACCAGAGCGCCCAGTGCCCTGGTCCTTCAGGACCAGGGCGCCCAGCACCCTGGTCCTCCAGGACCATGGCGCCCAGCGCCCTGGTCCCTGGGTCCTATTTTGGACCCGGTCTCTTTTGGACTTCGGGTCTTTATGTTTGCAAATTGGAAAATTATCTTTCCTGGTCGGCCTAAGGTTGGGAAAATCAGTCTATCAGCCCTAAATGACAAGTATATAAACTACATTTTCCTCTCTCATTTAGAGAGATAGATACATGACGGAAAAAGCGTGGAAACTATACTCAAGCATTCAAGCATTCAAGCATTCCTTCAAGCAATTGATCATTTCAAGTCTCCATTCAAGGCTAAGTGTTGCATTCAAGACAAGGATTCAACCATTGAAGAGGAGATCACTTACAACATACTACTACAACATACAACATACAACATCTATACCTTCGCACATAAGGATACAAAAATCCTTACAACAAGGTATTAGTACTTGTTTTACATTACAGACATTTACATTTACAGCATTGCTCATTTCTTGGTTAATTCCAAAACTGGGGTTTGACCTATAGGCAAACCCCTAATCCCTAACCCCCCAATCATCTTCACTTTTCTGTGTGTAGGTTGCAGGTATGCGGCTGAAATTGAAGATCTAGAATCCTTGTGCAGAGACGAACAGATCCCCCTTCATTTCACGGATTTTTCGGAGGACCGTGGCGCTCGGGTGCCATCGTCCTGGCAACTTTCGCTCAAATTTGCAGGACAGTGCCGTATCGACATTTTACTGCTAATTCCAGGTCCGCAGCTTCATACTGTATTCCTATCTCAGTTTATAAGTGAATCTTTCTCACTTTCTATGCATTCCTAGCTTAATTCTTCTATGCACATTCTTTACAAAAGAGGGTAGCCTTGCTGTCATAACCCTTGAAACTCATTTAGCATCCAATCTTGCATTGCGTGGGATTGGATCTTGTGGGTTTCAACCCCTCTTTTGAATGTAAAGTCTCTCCCCTAAGTGAAAACCATCAACCCTAGTGAATCTCCCTTCTCTCTCCTTGGAGTTGGAAGAGGGGAGAGCAACTAGGGTTCGATCGCGATTTTCCGCTTTACAGGGGCATCTTATACCTTTGCAACATAGTCCCTAGAGACCCTCTCACACCCACCATTCATTCACTAATCCATCTATCCACCAATCCTTATTTCCTAGTTCCTCCATCCATTCATCCATAACCTTAACCTCTCCCAATCCTCATCTACCTCCATCCCTTCATCCCTCATCCTTTCATCCCCTAGCCACATCCATAATGTTTCCATCTCCAAATCCTTTTCAGCCTATCCTCCATCCTTTCATCCCTCCTATTGTATCATTCCATCACCTCTTACATCCCTTGTCATTGGTATCTAGCTCTAGTATACCCCCATTCAATCTAATTATATCCATCCAATCAGTCCATCTACTCCTTGCAATCCACCATTGCATGCAAAGCCTTTCCATCTCCTTCAGTTATCCAAAAGAAAACATTAATCAATTCATCCAATCACATCCATGGTCTTGTTCCCAGCCTTTCTACAAGCCTTGATCACAATCCAATCATCATCATCAAGATGCATCCTTCCCAATCCTTGTGTTATTTTGGGATATATCATTCCCACATTAACAACACTTTATCCACCATCAATCCAGTCTTGATGTTGTTTTGGGATACATCATTCCCATATCAGCAACACCCCATCAATGATCAATCCATAATGGCTTTTCATCTTGATTGGGGAAACATAATGTTTGTCCCTGGGTCTTCATCCATCATCCATAGCTCTTGTGCATCTTGTAAATAGTGTCTTGTACATAGCATCGATCGTGTGTCACCATCTAGGTCCACTTGTACATGTGTCCTTAGGTCTCGTCCTTTGCATTGGTCATCTATTGTCAAGATCATATCCCATTAGTTGGTTCTTCAAATATTATCTTTAAGAATCTTTGTCATCATGATCATATCAGGTTCCCTTTTTTCATCTAATCTCATTGATACCTCATCCAATCATCTATCTGTGCAAGATGTATCCTTCCTCTAGTTAGATAAATATCAAATACTATCTATCAATCATCCTTTTTGGCAAAAGATATTTGAGGCACTCATGTTGGCTTTAATTTTTTTTTATCTTTGCTTATCTTTTTGACCTCCTTTATTTTGTTTCCTCTTGGTCACCATGATCCTTTATATCATGGTGTGCTAGGAATAACAAAATCAAGGGTGTAAACTTGTTTGTTTTTGTTTTTCTTGGCTTGTTTGTTCTTGATGTGCCCCCTGTTACCATCATGAGGTCTCGATTATTTCATGTTACACTGGGGCATATCTTTTGTTTGTGGTTTTTCTAGCTATTGGCATTTACATGAAGATTGCAGTAATGATATGTTATGTTGTCATTGATGTCAATTAACTGGTAATGATATTGTTTTAATGATGTTTTGTAACCGGTAGGAAGAATTTATGGAGTGGACCGATATTGCTATATATTGGAGAGTTGAACCGGTAAACCCTACCCGTTGATTTGATAAACCCTAATCGATTAAGTTTGGCGAATTGGTTATATTGGTTTATGATCTGATGATGAGTGGTAATGATTATGACACATATGATTATTGTATGAAGAGAATCTCAAAGTGATTTTGGTGCATTGATGAAACAATTTTCGTCTAGGAAATGAGCAAGCATATTGCATGAAATGCAAAGTGTGTGATGATTTACTGAGTTCGATGAAGTGGTGATCAAGGAGCGATCAAGGTTTTCTTGATTAATATGCAAAGATTGCTATGTAATCCAATGGTCATACTTGAACCGACTTGTTTGTAATCTCTATGAGAGAATTAGGTTTTTGTTGTGTTACTGACCTAATTGATTTGTTTATAAGGTCGATGAGTTGTTTAGTTTCAGAGTTGGCAACATTTTAGTTGAGTGTGTGGTTGCCAAACTGGATGATGTATCTGTAGTTTGAGTAAAAGTAGATAGGATCATGAAAAGGATCTGAACAAGCAAGTGTAGTGCTATTCAAACAAATCAGCAAACTCCTATTGTTTTCTAACAATTACAACTTAATTGAAATCCCCTAACTGGGTAAGCTCCAACAAGCTTGGTGCTATTCAAATCCTCTAATGAGGTGATCCATTATCCTAGATTTCAAATCCTCTTCTGAGGTTACTCCTTATAGAGTATTACTTCTAACAAGGCATTATAGTCAATCCCTTAACTGGGTGGTCCTTAACAAGATCTGTTCTTAACAGGACTTTTGTAAAGCTTTAATAGGATAGGCTCCTAACATGGCGAACTCTAGAAGAGTTTAGATAGTTATCTTGTGAGTCTCATGTCACTGTGGTTTTTCTCATTTGGGTTTCCACGTCAAAAATATTGTGTCAAGTGGTGAATGTTTTTGTGGTTATGATCTTATGGTTGATTTTATTAACTACTTAATCCACTTTGATAAATCATGATAAACAAAAGCATTGTGAAATGAAGTTTTATTTATGTCAGTAAAAGCATTTGGATGTTTATAAGTTTGAAGTTGTTTACTGTTAATTTGTTGTAACAGTCAACCAATTTATCTTGAGACTTTTTATCTTGACAATGATATTGCATTGATAGTTCTAAGTTTACTTTGAGAGATTAATTTTTGATTGGTGAAGTTTGTATCAGTTTTTCTATCTACTGATTCACACCCCCTCTCAGTAGTTGACCAGATTCTCATTCTCTCATCATACCATCGATTGGTTTTGGAGCTTATCAGGTCCTCTAAGGTGTAAGCCTAACAACTTGAGGTAAAGATCTTATAGAACATGATGAAGAAGGAAGGTCTGAAGTTTAATAGAGAGAACTATAGGACATGGAGTGATAGAATGAAAATTTATATCAAGAGTCTTGGAAATCAATACTAGGAACATGTTGTTGTTCAATATGTTGCACCTAGTGGGACTATGATTGATGATCAGAAGAAAGAGCAACAAGAAAAAAATCAAGCATTAGAGGCTATTATCAGTTCTTTGTCTGATGTAGAGTATGTAGATGTTCATGGTCTAGAGATTGCATATGATGTATGGAAAAAAATTGAAGAGATTTATAGCGGTGATGAACATGTTAAGATTGCTAAAGAAGAGAGTCAAAGAGGAAAGTTTGATGACATGCAGATGGCTAAAGGTGAGAATATCCAGTAGTATGGTCAAAGGATAAAAGAGATAGTCAGTGAAATTAAGAGTGCAGGAGGTAAAGTGGAAGATGCCACAATGATCAGTAAGGTACTAAGAACCCTACTATTAGTCTACGCTATTTGAGTTGCATCCATTTAGGAGCTAAAGTCTATTGAAAAAACTAAGGCAACTCTTGACTCCATCATTGCTAAGCTTACTACTTTTGAATTAAATGGTTATGATGGTAGTGTATAGAAATCTGAATCTGCATTTAGAGCTTCTATTTCTAACCCATCTATGAGAAAAAGTAGAGATGTCAGTCACAGTTATGAATCTAGATCCAACAAAGAAGTTGATGATGAAGACTATTTAGTTGAGCTTGAAGCATTGTTGGCCAAGTGGTTGCCCAAAGGTACTGGTAAATATAGAGGTAAGTTACCTTTGAAATTTTTTGCATGCAACAAGATTGGTCACATAGCTACTAACTGTCCTAATGGTGATAATGAGCACAAATGAGAGAAATTGAAGAAGTATAAGGGTAAAGGCAAAATAGATTATCTTATTACTGTTGATGGTGGTATCACTGATGAGGATTCTGATGGTGATGCTAATGAAGACATTGTGTTTGTAGCCATTAAAGATGAGATATCTGATCAGAAGGTGTTAGTATCTCAAATGGATAACTCTGATGATTTGATCATTGATAGTGGTTGTTCACATCACATGACCGGTGACTGGAGCAAATTTCTTTCTTTGAAGGAATTTGATGGTGGAGTTGTAAGATTTGGTAATGACTCACCTTGCATGGTTAAAGGTAAGGGAACTATTTCTCTTAATGGAGAGAGCAGTGCAAATGATGTCTACTGGTTTGAAGGTTTAAAGCACAATCTTTTGAGTGTGACACAAATTAATGATAAAGGATAACCATTGGAGTTTAAGAACGGTATGTGCAAAATCTATGGGAATAGAGGTGAATTGAGTGCAACCGGTAAGCAAACTAAAGGTATCCTATTTCACCTTAATCCTAAAGTCAACAACTGTTTAATTGCAAAGATAGATGATAGTTGGCTTTGACATAGGATATTTTGTCATATAAACTTTGATAACATTATTAAAGTAAGTCCAAGACAGTGAGAGGTTTGCCTTAGTTGGACAAACTGGTTAATGCTCTATGTAAAGAATGTTAGTTAGGAAAGATGATATACTCAACTTTAAAGAACAAATCTTTTTCAGCGGAACATATGTTAGATTTGGTTCATACAGATCTTTGTGGACCAATAAGGACAAAAAGTATTCAAGGTGACAAATATTTTATGATCTTCACTGATGATTGCTCAAGGATGATGTGGGTCACATTCTTGAAGGATAGGACTGAAGCTTTTAGTAAGTTCAAGGCATTTGGGGCCTTAGCTGAGAAGGAGAGAGGTAAGAAGATAAAGTGTCTGAGGACAGATCAAGGCGGTGAATTTACCTATGAGGAATTCACTAGATATTGTGAAGAAAATGGTATCAAATGGTAGCTTTCTACATCAAGGACACCATAATAGAATGGTATCGTAGAGAGAAACAACTAGTCAGTTGTTGAAGCTGCTAGGACAATGTTGATACAAGGAGGTGTAGTGAATTTTTTTTGGAGGGAAGCTGTTAGCACAACTGTCTACACTATGAATTGAATTCTGGTAAAGAGAGGTCAGGAAAAGACTCCTTATGAATACTGGTATGGAAGATCACCTAATGTTAGTTATTTAAAGATATTTAGAAGAAAATGTTTTATTAAGAGAGGTGACTATGTTAGCAAATTTGAGGCTAAAAGTGATGAAGGTATATTTTTTGGTTATTCCACTAAGAGTAAGGCCTACAAGTGTTGTAACAACCAGATACAAAGAATTATTGAGAGTGCTGATGTTTGAGTGGATGAATATCCTGAAGTGTTAGAGAAAACTAGTTTGGAGAAAAAGGATGAAGATCCTTGCATTTTGTTTTTGGAACCAGAAACTGTGAAACTTGAAACCGACAAGGCAAATGCTAATGTACCAGTTCAACCGAAACAGACAAATTTAGAAGAAGATGATGATAATGAAGAAGATGGACCTAAAGTTAATGATCATGTTATACCAAGATATGTGAGACTCAATCACAATCCAGAGCAGATTATTGGAGATAAGTATGCTGGAGTACTTACCAGAAGAATAATAAGAGAAAATTCTTGCATGATCTCCATTATTGAACCAAGAACTGCTAAGGAAGCATTTGGTGATGATCATTTGGTTAAAGCTATGGAGGAGGAACTAGATCAAATTGAGAAAAACAACACTTGGACCCTAGTACCCCGACCGGTAAATAAAAATGTGATAGGTACTAAGTGGGTATTTAGGAACAAGTTGAATGAAGACGGTGTTGTAGTTCGCAACAAAGCTAGGTTGGGGTAGCGTCATAAATTGTACGCACTTGCTAGGGTGGTACAATTTCACACCTAGTTTAGCACCCGCCTTGGCGCATTTTGCATTTTGCATTGCATTTCCCCTTTAGCACTTAATTAATTAAATTAATTAGGTCTAAGGTTCTATTTTATCATCTCCCATATCATAAAGTTGGGCCCTTTTCATTAAAGTGTACCCCTTAATTAGGTCCTATTTCGAACTTGGGGGCTTGATTTCGGGGGTCAAAATATCTCAAAATCAGCTATAACTTCGGGATTCTCTCTAAAATCATCATATCCGATGACCCTGAAAATTTGGTGAAAAGTTGTCGGGACTAAGCAAACATGCCCTAATCTCACTTTCAATCACATAGTTGGTTTACAAAAGTTATGCACAAGAGGAAGGAGAAGATTATGGTGAGAATTATGCACCAGTGGCAAGACTGGAAGGTGTTAGAACTTTACTTGCATTTGCAACACATAAGAAATTCAAGGTATACCAGATGGATGTTAAGTCAACATTTTTGAATGGGATACTGGAAGAAGTATACATTGAATAGCCAGATGGTTATGCATTGACTAATAAGAAAAACATGGTATGCAGATTTCATAAGGATTTATATGGATTAAAGTAGGCACTGAGAGCATGGTATGAAAGGCTTCATACACATCTAATGAAGATAGGATTTTTGAGAACCAGTGAAGATAGCAACATATATCTCAAATCTGATGGAGATAAAATACTGGTCAACAAAGTATTTGTAGATGACATCATATTTGGATGTAATGATGACATGAGCAATGATTTTGCAGATGAAATGAAAATGAGTTTGAAATGTCTCTAGTGGGTGAAATAAATTTTTTCATAGGCTTTCAAATACAACAAATGAAGAATGGTATTTTCATCACACAATCTAAGTATGTGCTTGAAGATATTTGGTATGAGTGAATGTAAACCAATTGGGACACCAATGGTTACAGGTTGTAAGTTGTCTAAGGAAGATGACTTAGCATCTGTTGATGAGAAGGAATATAGGTCAATGATTGGAAAATTGCACTACGTTGTTCACATCAGACCAGATATAGCTCATGCAGTTGGGCTAGTTGCTAGATTCCAGAAGAATCCTAAGGAAACACATTTGATAGCAACCAAGAGGATTTTTAGATATTTGAAAGGTACTGTTGACTATGGATTATGGTATCCATATGGAGGAAACTTTGACTTGAAGGTGTACACAGATGCAGATTGGGCAGGAAATGTTGATGACAGGAAAAGCACAACCGGTGGGGCATTTTTTCTTGGAGGAAGACTTGTTTCATGGAGTAGTAAGAAGCAAAGTTGCACATCACAATCTACTACTGAAGCTAAGTATGTTGCAGCTTACATGAATTGTACCTAGGCTACCTGGATGAGGCACATTTTGGAAGGTTTTAAGGTTGTAAAGATCTTATGTGATAATACAAGTGCTATAAATTTTTCCAAGAACCCTGTTTTGCATGCACAAACCAAGCATATTGAATTGAAGTATCATCTTAAGGGAAAAAGTGCAGAGTAAAGATGTGATCTTGGAGCATGTTTCTACCAAGGAGCAACTTGTAGATATCTTTACTAAACCTCTGCCTAATATTACTTTTGAGTATCTTAGAAGTTAGCTAGGGGTTGTACCCATTCATGAGGTCAGTGGAGCATGATATAGATTACATCAGTCCCGAAGCTACTTGAATGAATTTTTCAAGAAGTATTGGTGTAGAAGTGGAGTTATCTCACAGGGGGAGCATCGAGTTGGAGGTTGTTGATGCTGAATAGTGAAATTTGATATTACATGTTTTACTTTCAATTTGGCATTGCTATCAAAGGGGGAGAATAACTATGTGATTTGTATGATTGACAGAAAGAAGGAAGACAAGTGGAAGACAAGGTGAATACTTGGTAATGTAAACCATGATTCCTATTCACAATTGTATACACCTAAAAATGGTCTGAAGATATTTAATTGAATAAGCAATTATTTAATTAATCCTCCTTCCCAGTTTAATTGAATTCATTAAGCAATTGATTAAATTCTCCCATTCATCTACCTATTAATAAATCTAAGGATTTATTTAATATGTTAATTTCAATACTCCCCTTTAATTAATTAATTCCCCCCATCAAATTCATTTCTTCTAAATCCCATAATGAATTAAAACAAATCAATTTATGAGTTGTTGAGATTAATTAGCCTTTTCCTATTATTTGAATTTTTAAATTCAAATTCTCCTAACTTCTAACCACCTAACCCAACCATTCCTAAACCTAAGCCATTCCATCTAACCTCAGGTTTAATTAACCCCATCCTAGCTTGCACATCCTAACCACCATGTCCCCTTTCCTTTGATACTTTACCCTCTCATGAGAAAAGCTTTGTGACACTTGTCACTAAGTGTTCCCTTTCATCTAACCTCTTCTAGAAGCCTCTTGACACTTGTCAACATAGAGATGACAAATGTTCCCTTTAATCCAACCTCTTTGCCAACCTCCAATATCACCATTGATATCTTCAGACTTAATCTTGGCCATTGATTCCTACCACCTCACCCCTATCCTTGGGAAATCCTATAAATAGACCCCATTTTGGAGTTCAAAGGACCCCCGATTGATCCCATCTCATTTGCATTCAAGTATTGTTATTATAGGCATATAGCTCTTAGAAAATCATTCTTAGCATTGTTATCATGTTCAATTTTATCTTAATTGCATCTTGATTCTAGCTTATTTTCTAGAATAATCATGAAATCATGTAGCTTAATCATGCTATCATTTCTAGCTTACACATCTTCATCATTTAAATCCTCCATTTAAGTGTAGTCAAGTCATTGGAATTTGGAAAACCAGATCTAAGAGCAAAATTCATACTCGCATTTACTAGGAGGCAATAGATCGATTAGCTATGGTTTTATCTTTCGTTGATTAATTTTCTAACGAATGCTTGTAATGATTTATTGAGTGTTTTGTGTTGCAGCTGCAGGTATAACAGGTACACACTTCACAAGCACGACAACAATCACAACAATTAATGGTATTTATATTGCCATCAATGACAAAGGGGGAGATTGTTGGAATTTGCATGAAGATTGTGTTAATGATAGGTTATGTTGGCATTAATGTCAATTAACCGGTAATGATATTGTTGTAATGATGTTTTGTAACCGGTGTGAAGAGCTAGTGAAAGGAAACTATAACCGATAGGAAGAATTTATGGAGTGAACCGGTAAACCCTACATATTGATTTGATAAACCCTAACCAATTAAGTTTGGTGAATTGGTTATATTGGTTTATGATCTGATGATGAGTGGTAATGATTATGCCACTTATGATTATTGTATGAAGAGAATATCAAAATGATTTTGGCACGTTGATGAAACAGTTTTTGTCTAGGGAATGAGCAAGCATATTGCATGTAATGCAAAGTGTGTGATGAGTTACTGAGTTCGATGAGGTGATCAAGGAGCGATCGAGGTTTTCTTGATTAATGTGCATATATTGCTATGTAATCCAACAGTCATACTTGAACCGACTTGTTTGTAATCTCTATGAGAGAATTAGGTTTTTGTTATGTTACCGACCTAATTGATTTGTTTATAAGGTCGATGAGTTGTTTAGTTTCAGAGTTGGCAAATTTTTAGTTGAGTGTGTGGTTGCTGAACTGGATGATGTATCTGCAGTTTGAGTAAAGGCAAATAGGAGCATGAAAAGGATCTGAACAAGTAAGTATAGTGCTATTCAAACAAATCAACAAACTCTTGTTGTTTTCTAACAATTACAACAGAATTGAAATCCCCTAACCGGGTAAGCTCTAACAAGCTTGGTGCTATTCAAATCCTCTAAAAAGGTGATCCATTAGCTTGGATTTTAAATACTCTACCGATGTTACTCCTTATAGAGTATTGCTTCTAACAAGGCATTATAGTAAATCCCTTAACTAGGTGGTCCCTAATAGGACTTTTGTAAATCTTTAACAGGCTAGGCTCCTAACAGGGTGGACTTTAGAAGAGTTTAGATAGTTATCTTGTGAGTCTCATCTCACCGTGGTTTTTTCCATTTGGGTTTCCACGTTAAAAATATTGTGTCAAGTGGTGAATGTTTTTGTGGTTATGATCTTATGGTTGATTTTCTTAACTACTTAATCCACTTTGATAAGTCATGATAACCATAAGCATTTTGAAATGAAGTTTTACTTATGTCAGTAAAAGGATTTGGATGTTTATGAGTTTGAAGTTGTTTATTGTTAATTTGTTGTAACAGTCAACCAGTTTATCTTGAGAGTTTTTATCTTGACAATGATATTGCATTGATAGTTCTAAGTTTACTTTGAGAGATTAATTTTTGATTGGTGAAGTTTGTATCACTTTTTCTATCTATTGATTCACCCCCCCTCTCAGTAGTTGACCAAATTCTTATTCTCTCATCATACCATCACTAGCATCATTTCCCACAAACTTCTTTGTAACTTTGTGTGGTACTAGACTAACCTTTTTGTGTTTGTTTTTGTTGCGTTAGTACATGCATTGGTTATGAAATCACCTTGGTTCCTCATACCTTTGTGCATCATATATAATGCTAAATCAAAATAAGTGCTTGCTAACCCATTTCCAAGGGTGCTCACACTCCATGATCATTTCATGCATATCATTCATTGCATTTGCATTCACTCCTCTTCCCTATCATTTTTTTTTCTTTTAAGTTTCATTACCTATTCCCGTGTCTGCCTGGGCCATTTTTATTGCTCTCTGTTCCTTGAGTCGCTGGTCTTTTTGTCTTTGCACCAACGCTATTCTAGCGTCATCGCAAAGAGGGACAAAATGTAGACACCTAAATTTGATTAATTTTATTAATTGAATTTATCTATTTGAAGTACCTTTAATTAAGTAATTAAGCATTATTTAATTAATTGTCAATCTTTCCTTCTAGCTAATTAATGCTATAGTCTGCTTTTAATTAATCAATTGGTAATCAAAATCAATTAATTAATTGAATTTGACCCTTCTTCTATTTTTTTTTCTCGGTAATAAGAATTATTTTATTCATTGTCAAAAAATAGAGTACAATATTATTGAACTTCTCATTATCCAAAAACCACCAAAAAATAAATCATCTGTCCAAAATTGATCATCTAACAGACAAATGACCCTACTTAGATCCCCTTACATCTTCATCAAGCTCAAAAAATCACTTAGATAGACATTTAATAGTTTTTTATTTTTAAATAGAGAGATGTAAACCACCATTCTGCTATATTTGTCTAAAACTTTACATACCGTAAATGGGGCTAAACCCCAAGATGCAAATTAAATAAACAAAATACTATAAATTTCATTACAGGGCATGGAGATTTAGTTGTAGGCACTGTGCAAACTCCCCGAGTCCTCTCCTTCCGTCTGCTCGCCCATCGCCTTCCTCTTCCATGACCAAATCACTTTACGCTCTGAATGCTCTGCTTCCACCTTAGCCTTCTTAATCATCAATTCCACTCCAATTAACTACACAAAGACTTTCAAGGCCTCACATCCATGTCTGGCCTCCTCCCTATGACGTGCTTTGAATCGTCCCTCCGACCATCATACAAAGGAAATGTAATTCCCAAAAACCTCATGTTCTTTAATTCTAACACCTTCACCCAGAATCACACATTCCAAAATTGAGTCCATTCCATCTAGATAATCTTTGTGCATAATTGATTCCATTACCCACTTCACCATTTCCTCTGACTCCCCCAAATCTAGTTCCCATGCCATAATTAATGAGTATTCATCCATGTTTGTGCAATATCTATGTCTCAAATCTCCAAACACCTTACCCAAAATCAATTGCACACACTTTACCAGTTGGTCATATTTAAACAAAAACATACCCTTCAATCTCCTTTCAGTCACATCTCCGAAGAAAGGGCATAACTACTTTATTGTCTTCAAAGTGAAATTTGCCTCCATAATCTCTCTACTAAAATAATGCTGCCACCTTACTCCACACCTACACAAGATTCCTTAGCATGAAAAAAACTATCACAACTTCAAGAAAGGGGGGCAAGCCAACTTAAATCATAACTACCTCTACAACTTTGGCCATAAATGCAGAGTGTCCTCTTTATGCTGCCGTTCTTTTTTCATATTAGTTCTTCGACTGATGCATTCATTTTAGTTTGTCATTGATGTTTTCCTATTAAATACCAAAAAATAACCACTAGTTCAATCACAAAGTTCCTCTAAAAAAAATTGTCTAAAATCTTCAATCCTTAATTCGCCAACCACTTAAAACATTAGAGCCCATTTTGATAAGGTGTCAGCTTCCATATTCCCATAACTCCTAACATGGATAATACAAAAATCTTCAAAAAAAGCTAATTATTTCATTATTTTAGCAATTGGAATTTGTAGATGTCATGCATCAATTCTCCCCTTCATAATTGCATGAATGATTATTAGGGAGACCCCTTCTAAACGAATTTTCGAAGCCCCCAAATTCTTAGTAAATCTAATAGCCATTAAAGATGATAAAGCTTAGACTACATTGTTTGTTCCAATATCCAACTTCTTTGCCCCCAAAGCAAAAACATCCCCTTTCCAATCTTGAATAATGAAACCTGCTCTTGACGACCCATGGTTCCCTTTAGACGTTCCATCAAAATTAACTTTCCACCATCCCTCTAGCAGTTTTTCTTAGGCTACCTAGGTTGGCTCTTTAAAAGCTGAATTAACCCAACCAGACCCCTTAACGGGCGAATTTGACCCTTCTTCTATTAAATATGTCAAATTTTTTAGTTTGATTATTTAATTCATGTTGACTTTTTCCTATCAAATTCTCTTATTGAATTAATTAATTAATTAATTCAATTCCTCCACATGTTTCCTAACTTTAACCCACATCTAACCCTTCCTCTAACCCATCTAATTAACTAAAGGTTTTAGTCAACCTTATCGCTTCCCCCCACCATATGTGTGCACACTCCTAAAATATCTCAAATTCCCAAAATTCCCAAATTTCCTAAAATTTGGGAACATATCCCAAATATCCTACAACATGGGAATATCATTGTTTTTTAATCTCTTTTGGAATAGAAACTTCCAATTTTGGTGTCTTACTCCCAAATGGACACGTGTCCTCAAGGACACATGCCATTCCTTCCAATGACACATGTTTTTCTTAAGGACACATGTCATTCTCATCCATGATACTTGCCCTTCTTAGGGACAAATGCCTCATTTTCATGCCCCTTAATCTCTCCTTCAAGTCTATTTAAACCCCTCAATTTCCTTCACAATCCATCCACTTTTATTTTCATACCCTCATAATGCAAAAATGCTCACTCCTTTTACATCCATTTTAGCAACCATCTTTGCATCTAATTATAGTTTAATCCATTTTGCATTCACTATCGTGGAGAACAATCAAGTTTTTAGACACAATGCACCACTGAGAGGGGGGTGAATCAGTGGTCTTAACTTTTCCCCTTTAACTAACTTGTGTGTGTATACCGGTTATGGGATCTAACTTAATGCAGACTTACCAGTTAGTAGGGAGACCAACACAAATGTAATCACACACAAGGAACAACACATAACACTAGTATGTATGAGGAAAACCCAAGATGGGAAAAACCTCGGTGAGCAATGCTCCTGGAGGCTACTGCTCCAATCCAGCCTCACAATCAAAACTCTATTACAATGTTTAGGGCTACAACCCAAGGATCTACAACCCTTGATTTAGGGCACCAACCCAAGGAGCACCAACCCCTGACTTATTTATGGGCTACAACCCAAAGGAGCTACAACCCCTGCACTGAGGTACAACTCAGTGTTCACAAAGATAACTTTGAATACAAAAATTAATACTACTATTACAAGTGAATCTTGTAACCATCTCATATACCTCTCTCTGTCGGTGAGACACCTTCTTATCTATACCAACCCATTCTTCTACTGCTTTCATCTACTGCTTCCTTGCTGGTAAACTCTACCAGTTCACCTCTCCTATGTTCTTCTCTTTACTAGTACTATACTCTGCCGGTTCTATGTTTGCCTTCTCTATAGCTTCCTTTACTTCTGCTCTGCTGATATGGACACTACTGGTTGAACACTTCAACCTAGTTCTCCCCCATAGTGCTATGCTCTCATATGAAGAAGTAACACTTGATCACTTTGTAACACCATCTTCCTCTCTTCAGCAACACTACTCTCTCATCAAGCAACAACCTCCTCTGATTTTGGCTTCCATATTTATAAACTGGTTTTCCCACCAAAAGACAATTCAAACATTGGGTGGCTAGGGTTTCCTCATCAACCTCAAGGCAAACCAAATCCAATCGGATCTTGTTTGATCTAATCTCCCAATTAGCCAATTGTACATCTCCACAATTGTTGTGCCTTATTGATCACGCCTTCTATCTTTGGCAATTTGCTTCTTACCTTATCAGCTGATCTCTTGGTCAAACACCAAGATTATCTTTCTATTTCCTTCTATTGCCTCGATCTCCTCAATCATTCTGAGCTAGCTCTCAGTTGTCCTCCAGACCTTGAGCTGCAAACTTCTGCAACATCTCAACAACACATCCCATGAATTATGAGATCTTCCATTAATGTCAACCAACTCTGCAACTACCTTGTAGTGTGCATTCCATCTAATGTTGCATACAAGTATGCCATCTTGACTTCCAGCTTGAATCGGTGTGTTAGTTCAGGAATCACTGATCAATCACTCAACCAGTTCTTCTCTTCTGCCGGTTTACTAACCTTGCTTGTTAAACCCTCAAACCGGTTTGTCATCAACCTTGCATTATGATTCTCCTCTAGTGGACTGCTCAATTGGGAAACACTCTTGCTAACCTGCCTTGTGCACATCTTCATCAGATGAGGAGTCTTCTGCCTCTGCACCTTGTCCATATTATCGGTGGATTTACATATCGATAAACACCCTTGATGACACCATGCCATCAACCTTCAACAAACTTCATCTTTAGTCTGACCATTCTTCCTCTATCTACATTTGCTCAGCCATGCCTTCTTCTTGATCAACTCTGATCATATCTCAACCATTTTTTCAAAGTGGCAAACTCATCAGTCTTCATCTGTACCAACATCTCATCATGCCTTCTCAGACAATCCAGTGCTTATCCCTGATTTCATGCACTTGAGGCCTTGTTTTTATTCATAGGTAGATCTAGTGAGCCTTCAAACACCTATCTTTACCCCATCTTCCTTATCTCTCATGACTATGATGCACACCATGCATAATAGAAGATAAGTTCTACTTATCAGTGAGAGTGAGTTCTTGTAATCTACATCCTGTAGTGCACTCATGTGGCTTCCCTATTTGTGCAACAAACCTTCAAACAGGCACATGCGATACGATGTGGGCAGATTCACTGTCAGTCATTGCTTCTCATGACAACTCCATCTTCATCCGGTAGGAGTCCTACTATTTTGCAACCCCATAGTATATTGATGACCTGTTCATCCATCTCCTCCTGTGTTGATGTGATTTTGATAGCATTTCGCCTCTTCATCATAAATAATCACTCAATCACATTGCCCATCCTACTGGTACACTGGTCATGAGCTTTGCCGGTTGGCAGCTACTCACTTGATTGCACTATCTTCCCAATGTTAATAGATCACTTACTAGTTGACATCCTTTCCTTACCGGTGATGCACTATACCAATAACCTATTAATTTCATCCACACAAGTTAGGCACTAACTTGTGTACCGGTATCACTAGTGGCCATCCATTTGAATGACATTCTCTTCCTTATCTTGCCAGTGTCCTGCATAATTACCTTACCGGTGTCCTGCAACACAAAGTGATATCAAAGATATCTCATCTTGTACTCCTCCATGACCGTGTTACACATACATCTCTCATACCGATAGTCATCCCATACTGGTTGACATCAATGAAAACTCAATGCCAACACAAGTATCTACCATATAGCACAAACACATCAAATAAGGGGACAATCAAATCGAAGGAGGAAAATAGAGTTTGTGATTTAATTAGTTTTAGGCTATTTTTCTAGTTTTATTTCTTCTCAATGTCCTAATCTTGAGTGTGGTTGAAATATGTGTCTGTTAATTGTTTACTTTATCTTTTCAATAGTTTACAGTCACAATTTTTTGCATACATTTCTAATTCATCATTCAACATGGATTACAAATCTTGTACCTATACGAAATAAAAATGGTGAGATTAGCATATGTGTGGATTTTTATAATCTCAAGCAACCATCTTTAAAAGATAACTACCCTTTGCTAGTGATGGATCAAATTCTTCAAACAGTAATAGGTTCTCAAATGTTTTCTATGCTTGATGGCTTCTTGGGCTATAATCAGATTGAAGTCAGTAAGGAAGATCAACACAAGTCCGCCTTCATAACTCCTTGAGGTACCTTTGCTTATCGAAGGATGCCATTTGGGTTGATTAATATAGGTGCAACATTTTAGAGGGTTATGGATATGGCTTTCAGAGGTATCATTGGTAGGTACGTTGTTGTGTACTTAGATGATCTAACAATTTTCTCTAAAGATCGCGAAAATCATCTTTTTTCATTTGGAAGACATCCTGAAGAGATGTCTAAAGCATGGAATGTCCTTAAATCCTAACAAGTCAGTTTTTGAGGTTACAAAAGATAAGCTTCTTGTAAATGTAGTGTCAAAATAGGGTACTAAGATTGATCTAGAAAGGGTCAAGGAAATTCAAATTTTATCCCTACCAACAAGTAAGACAGTTGTACACTTGTTGTTTGGTAAAGTTAATTTCTTGAGAAGGGTTGTTCCAGAATTTGTTGAGAAAACTCATCATATTGTGAATATGACGAAAGGGAAAGCATTCTTAAAGGAAATCAAAGAAGCAATAGCTCATGGTCTGGTATTGGTATGTCCTGACTATACGAAGGATTTTATAATGTATAGTTATTCTTCTGATCATACACTTAATGCAATTCTAGTTCAGAAGAATTTAGAAAGTATAGAATCACCCACAACTTTCATGAATTGTCCCCTCCAAACTCATGAGATCAAGTACTCTCAGATGGATAAGCATTTTTAGTTCTACATTTTGAATTCTCATGTCATATGCTTAGTTCTGGATACTATAGTCAAGTCAATTTTGATGCAGTTGGATTTTGGAACCAAGAGGGGTAATTGGATAACAAAAATCCAGGAATATGATTTAGAGATCATGCCTACCAAATTGGTCCAAGGGAAAGGTTTGTGTCAGTTGATGGTAGATAATAAACCTAAAATAGTAGTTCACCTTGTAAAGGATTCATAAGGAAATGTTCCCACAATGTTATTTGTAAGTACTATAGATGAATGGTTTTCTAATATTGCTTATTTTGTTACTTATAGTGAATGTCCTAAGCATCTCACATATAAGGAAAAGAGAAATTTGAAACTGAAATAAAAAAATTATGTCCTTTGGGATAATGGATTATACAAATGGAGCCTTGACGGTACCTTCTTAAGGTGTGCGAACAAAGCTCAACAAGCCAAGTTGTTAGAATCATTTCATAATTTGGCATGTGGTGGACACTTTTTAGTTCCTGAGTTCCCGGGTTGTGGATGACCTGTCAAGTTTGAGGAAGTGTTTGACTTTGGGAACTTGAGTTTGAGTTCCCGAGGTCACACTAATTGCAGTTTAGGGGGGTATATATAGTGCTTGATGGCCCTTTTGGGTTCATTTGTGCACCTAGGCGATAGGCTTTTGAGCTCTGACCCCACGATTTGGCTTTCCCACGCTTCTGACTTCCCGTTTTTGCATGTTCATTCTACCAAGTTGGTAGAATTTCTCTTTCCTCATCTTTTGATTTTAGTGTTTTGGTTTAGATTTTAATTTTCTTAGCTTAGATTTCCTTAGATTAGGGTTTTTTCTATTTGTTTCTTGTTTTGTGCCCTAATTCAAAAACTCAGGTTCCTGAGTTAGAGCCTTACTTTGCTTGCCTCGTTACTTCGGAAAATCAATTTCCCGAGTTCTTGAAGTAACGTTCCTTTTTGTTTTTTTTTGGAGTTCTTTTGTTTTCCTTGTCTTTGTTGTTGTTTTTCCTTCAATTCAGAAACTTGGATTCCTGAGTTCCTGAGTTGAAGATTTTCTGTGTGTTTTGCCAATCCAAAAATTTGGGTTTCTGAGTTCTTAGATTGCCCTTTTTGAGGTTTGCTTGTTTCACCTCGGAAACTCGGGTTCCCTTTTTCTTTGTTTTTTGAGTTTTGGTTTTCCTTTTGTCAACCTCACAAACTCGGATTCCCGGGTACCTGAGGTTGATTGTTTTTTGAGTGGTTCCTCATCCCTGAAACTTGGGTTGCCAAGTTCTTGGGGTAGGTGTTTTCTTTTGAGTTTTCTTGTTTTTTTTCTATTTTTCCCAACTTCAGAAACCTGGGTTACCGAGTTACCGAAATTGGGTTCATTGGTTTGTTTTCCACCACTTCAGAAAGTCGGGTTCCTGAGTTTATGAAATGATGGTTTTGTTGGTTTTGGGTTTTTGTTTGAATTGATTCAGAAACCCGAGTTCCCGAGTTCCCGAGTTCCTGAATTGGTTTCTCTTTTTCTTGTCTATTTGATTTAGAACCTTATAGTCCTGAGGTCCCAAACCTTCTTTTCTTCTTCATCTTTGTAGTTTTTCAGAACTTCGGCTCTCCAAAGTTTCATGTTGTGTGTTAGAGTCCAATCTTGGAACTTCAGAACCTTGAAGTCTTGGGTTTGTTTTCCTAGTTGGTAGTTTGACCACTTCTAAAACTCGGGTTCCCGAGTTCTCGAAGTGGTTCCCTTTTTATGTTTTTGACCACTTTGAAAACCTGGGTTCCTGAGTTCTCTAAGTGGTCCCCCTTTTGTTTTGTTTTCTCACTTCGGGACCTCGGGTTCATGAACTACCTGGTTTTCTTTGTAGCTTGTTTTGTTTTCTCACCTCGAGACCTCAAGATCCTAGAGTCCCGAAGTGAGTTGCTTTTGCAATGTTGTTTCTTTGACTAGTTTTTGATGTTTGTTTGGTTTGTTTTGTAGGGTTGGTAGTGTTAATGGAATCTTCCTGAAAAGAAAAGAAGCTATCGATCACAATGAAGTACCATATCAAGGGTGAACTTATGCTTCCAAGATGGAAGATGCCATCCAGTGGGTGACAAACACAAAAATTGGGCACATAGAGCTTGAAGATATAGAGAAACAATTGGAGAAACCAAGGTTAAGTGCAAAATACATGAGAATTAAGAAATCTGGTCTGGTGGAGGAAACTGTGTTCCCACAATCAGTGCAGGCCCCTAAATTTATAATGCAAACTGTACAATTCTATAATCTCGACACTAGGCAATGTGTCAACGCAGATGGAAAACTAGTTATTGATTTATCTCTAGATATGTTAGCCCTAGTCTTCCAAATTCCTACTAGGAGGGAAGTACTAGTTGAGGGAGAGGAAGATGGAGAAAGGGAATGAAACCAAAATGTGAGCCAATGTAAAAAGAGAATGAACAAAGAATGACTAACGGAAGAAAGGAAAACAAGCTTAAAGGCAAATGAGATTCTGAGGCAGGATTTTAAGGAACAACAAAGAGACCTGATAATAATGCTTAGCAAGGCCTTTGACAAACTTGCCTACTAACACTTCCAACCATGGATGTTCTCATTCATGCTAACAATTTTGGACGGGTGATAATATTACGACTGGGCCCAAATTTTGTTAGATAATATAAGGGACTAGTTGAAGGAGGTGCACAACATGAAGAATTTTTTCTTTACGTCTTATACTATTTGGGTGGTAGCTAGATCCAGTTAGTTCCCAAGGTTGTAGACTGAGGGTACATTGGGAGAAGAAGGAAAAAATGCAGTGTGAGATGTTTTAGCTACAACAGAGCAACCTGATCCAAAGGCTCAACCCTCTAGTGCCACTACCACCACTCCTACTACGACCGCTACTACTTCTGCAACAAAAAATCCTGCCACCACATCAACTGCAGCTATTGCACTGAGTATAACAACAATGCCTCCACCTTTGGTTACAACAATGATCACCCCACCTTTTTTTGTTTCATAAATGCCTGCACTTGCAATGAATCCCTCAACGGAGACAATAATTATTCATAATGTGGAGTCAGACTCAGATCAAGAGGAGGTTGAGCCAGCACTAAAGAAGGTAGAGCCCAATAAGAGGAAAATAATAACTCTTTCTAGTGTAGAGAAATGAAGGGGGCTCATCGTACAAAAGGTTTCAAAACTTATGCAGGTAAACCCCATTGACATAGATGATCAGGGTCTGCAGCAACAACAAAAAGGTGAAGAGGGGGAAATGGGACCAGCACAGGATGCCGAGCATGATGAAAGAATTTTTCTCACTCCATGGGATGTGAAAAACTTGTTGAAAGACATTGCATGTGGAGAAACACAGCAATAAGGTCAAGATCCTGTCAAAGATTTTAACGAGCAAGTGAGCGGGAGATTGGAAGAATACCAACAACAACTTGATGTTGATAACACTCTACAAGAAAACTTGGCTCAACAAATTCCTTCACAAAAACAACTTGCCATGCCAATGGCTCCTACCCAAGAAAAGACCCAAACTCCTCTCGATACACAAGATGTAGAACAAGAACAACAACAGGAGGAGGAACTGTCACAAGAAGCTGGGAGGGTGAGAATGTAAATAATGACCCAAGGAGGAGATACAGATGAAGGAACACCATAATGGTTAACCTTCACTTTCAAAAAGAAACAAAAGATGGTGCTTCCCAAACTCTCATTGCAGCAAGCTATTATGGAGGAGCCGAAGAAAGCAAAGAAGGCCAAAACGATTCACCATTTATGTAGAACTGGATCCGATGAAGTAATCACCGACATTGCATCCCTTGTGAAGGTTGAAGGGGAAGGTCCTTCTACATACCAAGTATCATAGGTTAGGCTTGGGAAGCAGAAAAAGTAGAGGGAGCATGATACTCTCAAATTTTGTACTAGCATAGTTAGAAACATAATGGAGAAGGAGCATAACTCCCAACTGCAGGTAAAGGAGCAGTTAGAACAGTATAAACGATTGCTTGTGGAGATGAGGAAGCCTTTGGATTCAAGAGCCGATGACACACTTCCATCCACATCGTCACTCCCATAAGGTGATGTAAGAGCTTTAATTGAAATAAGAAAAGTAGCAACCACTACAAAATCATGGGCAAAGGATAATATTTCAAAGGTAAAACTGTTTCTACAACATACAACTGGAATTTATGAAACATTCCTCAAAATAGAGAAAGAAATAAGAGAATCCTCAACAAATTGGGAAGTAAGAATTAGAGACTTCACCAAGCAGTGTCAAAACTTGAATAAAATATTGGTCTTGGGTGAAGAAGTGTGTAAAAAATAAAGATTTGCTGGGAGGAGATGATTTTGATAGCTTACAATATTATAGTTTTACAATATAATTTAAGATAGAAGTACTTGAGCAGTGTAGGTAGAGGATTTTGGAGGCATATTATCCCCTTTTGAAGTCAATAGGTAAATATGAAAATTTTGTAAAGAAGTTGCTAGGGGTGTATGGTCATGACATTTTGAGAGATGGTCGCCTGAAGGAAGGTGTAGTGCTAGATCAATGGGACTAGTATGTGGCTCATCATTTTGCAACTACAAAGGAGTTTAATACAGAGTTGATGGATAGGTGCTCATTTTTGACTTCTCTGTGTATACATGCAGAGGGAGTGATTGACAAGTGTTGGCATTGAGTTGTCATTGATGTCAATCGGTATTGCAGGCAGGCTACTGGTAGAGGTATGTCATCCGGTATGAAGAAGAGTGTACCAGTATGTTGAAAGAGAAATAAGGTATTGAGAAGATTAACATGAAGGCTTGTCAACCGGTATGGTGGAAGACAAGTAGTTATTAAGTCTATCTGTGACATCATTGGTATGAGGTGAAATGCATGTGTGCATTAGCATGTTGAGTCATAATCGGTAAAGCTTCTACCGGTTTGGAGGATTGGTTGTCTATTTATGATGAAGAGGCATAATTTTAAAATAATCACAAACCACCAGATGTGAAGTTGTGCTACCGGTGTAGTGTGCACTACTAGCTAGCAGAAGGAGAAGGTCTCACCAGTAAAGGCTAGTCCTAGTATGAGTTTGGTGAATGATCAAGTGTAAACCGACCTTGTGTCAGTGAGCTGAGTATGATCGATGTGATTCTAGGTGGAGCTAAGGTGGCAAGCATGTAGAGGTCGGTGAAGGTTCCATCGACGTGGTTGTTGAAAAATCTAGTCAACATAAATGAAACAACCACAAATCACGAGATGGTAACTAACTGTTGCAGCTCAAGAAAGAAATGACAAAGAAAGATCAGGTTGTAGTTGGCGCCTAGTTCAAAGCAAAGAAATTAGATTACAAGATGACCTCAAGAAGGAAACAACTAGACTGTAAATGTGTCGACAATTTTCAAAGCAAAAGATTGAGGACAAGGTTGCTATATCTAGCAAATGTACATTGGATTCTGAAAAACGTGTACAGATGCATTGCTTGAGTACAGATGATTGATCCAAGGTAGATTGGATTGGATCTAATGTATATTTGGTCGAGTGAAGGAAACCCTAGCCACCATAAGTTTGAATTAATTATTAGTGGGAAAGATCAAGTTTAAATATGATAACTTGAAACTGTGGCTACTACTACTGTTGCAGAGTGAAGGTAAGGGTGGAAATTCTGTCAGAGAGCCGAAGTGATAAACACTTGATGTGTTTATTGTTGGCATATGGACACTCCAATGAGACATTGTATGTGATTGAAGGTTTTTTCATTGATGGCAACCTTGCAATCCTATGGCACTGGCAAGACATCATACCGACAAAGCATTACACAGGCAAGACAGTGCATCGACATCAACAGATCACTCTACACCGGCACTGACATAGAAGAAAATATGTATACTGGCACAGAGGTCGACAGGATTTTTGTTATGTAATGTTTTGTTAATTATTGTAAGCCAACTTAGCAAATTGTAAAATGACTCTTGTATACAAAGGAGATCATTATATACATTTGAAAAGTGAGATAGGTGATGAAAGGGCATAAAGAAAATTATTAGGCAGACCTAATGTGTGAATTATAGGTCAAGGGTATATGTAAAGAACAAAGCAAGAACCGGTACTGGATCTGGCATTGGAGATGCTATTGTAAAGCAGTACAAGTCATTGGATTAGTATAATCCTTATTGTAAGTCAGTGTGACTTCCCATTGAGCAGTGAGCTCTAGGTAGTTGGCCTTCCTGCATGTGCAGGCCCCTATTGTAAGTAATATTCTCTTATTGGCTAGTGAGTGAATATTGTGGGTCACAAATCCCACCGAAGTTTTTCCCACTCTGGGTTTCCTCGTTAAACATCTTGTGTTATGGTGTACTTTCCATGTGGATATTCTTGATTCTTTTTATTGCATTATTTCTTGCATACCGGTACACTGTTATATTATGTTTTGGATGTTTTAACCTAAGAAATTCTTATTACCGGTTAGATACTGATTCACCCCCCCCTCTTAGTATCTATGGGACCCCTAATAATTGGTATCAGAGCCTGGTCCTCTATTTTTAGAAGCCTAACAGCTTGAGGAAGATCTTGACACCGGTAAAGATGGAAAATTTGATGAAGCAGCTTGAAGGAGCTCTTACAGACTATGATGCAGAAAAATTGAAAAATATCAAATTAGAAGATGATTTGAGAGTAGCTCAAGATATCATTCAGGCACTTCAAGAAAATTTTACTGTTGCAAGAAATAAGAGAAGAGAACTCTGTGAAAAATTGCAAAATGAAAATGATGAAAATGAATCACTTAATGATATGATAAGCAAGTTGAAACAAGAGATCATGACAACAAAAAATGAAATGCAGGATATGACTACGAGATTTTGCAAAGAGATTGAGGATAGAAAGAAGAATGAAGAAGAATTGACCAGAAGACTAAGTGATGCAGCAAATGAGAACACAAGACTTAGCTATGAAAATGACATGTTGAAGACAAATCTGATGCATACTTAGAATGACTCAAATGAACTGATGAGACAAAAGGAAATCTTGGAAAGGGAACTGGAAACTGCAAATCAACACAAAGAAAAATTCAAGAAAAGCTCAGAGGAACTTGGTACCTTGCTGAAGAATCAAAAACCTAAAGGTGACACTTCTGGAATTGGCTTTGAAGTTGGTGAAAGCTCCAGTACTGCAAATACTCAGGATCATAGCAAACCGGTAAGACAACCTAATGCTTATAAATTCAATCGAAAATGCTTTAACTGTAATAAGTATGGTCATAGAGTAAATGAATGTAGATCTAAGAATTATCAGAACATCAATACACCCACCGGTCAATGCTCAAGATGCAACAAAGTTGGTCATAACTCTAAAAACTGCAGAATGAATGTGAGATGTTATGTTTGTGGAAGATTTGGACATTTATCAAATCAATGCAGAACACAAACTGACATAGGTTATGAGAAAGCTATTCAGAAGAATAATGTAACTTGTTATGCATGTAACAAGATTGGGCATATTGCTAAATTTTGTAGAAGTAAAGGTACACCGGTAGACAACAAAAGTGCTAGCTTGAAAGGTAAGGAAAAAGTTGAAGAGGTTAAGCAAGAATTCTCAAAGCAATGGATTAGAAAAGAAGATCTAAATATTGGGAATACTTCTCCACTGGTAGAACCAATCAATGCTCCACCGGTAGGACAGAGCAGTGCTCCATCGGCAGGAAGTTCTTCATCTAATTGAAGAAAATTTCCTTGAGGGTTTGGATATCAAATGACACAAGTGCTAATTATTCCCTCGGTTAGAGATAAGAAGTTGAAAACTACTTATTATCGGCAGACAATGTTAAGTGAATACTTAACTGGCATGCAATTAATGTGGTAGATGGCGAAAAGACATTATAAAATTAAGGTTTTGGCTCAATTTCATTTCACCATGATTTTAAATTTTCAAAGAGCACGAAGATTCTGAGCTAAGGCATTTCGAGCAAGAAGCAAGCACACTCCAAGCAATCATCCATCCAAGGAAGGAAAAGGTATTTAATCATGGCATCCACCTCTGCAATTGAATACATAGCAAACCCTACTGTTGTTGAAGTAATCAAAATACCTAGGCTTGTATTTCAGTTAGTCCCTGAGATAGCAAAGAAGGATGATACCTTAGGTGCTTTTTCTCAAATCCCTAAAGGTGTTGTATATGCTGAAGACCCTAGAATGTACATCCACTACAACATTGAAGAGTTAGGAGATGAGAAAATCAAAACCATGTATAAAACCATAATATGTGATGATATTGGCAATGTTAAAGCTAAACACAAGGCTATTGAAACCCTAGGATTCACAGAAATCCTTAGCATTCCTAAATTTCCAAAGGATGTGATTAGGATAGTGTTAAGTAGAGTTCATGGAGAATTTTTCTAGCTAGATGCAATCCTTAAGATCACCAAGGAAGCTGTGAAAGCTGTCATAGGGTTACCAACCACCGGTAAGAGACCAGACAAAACCCAGAAGGTTCCAAATGACCTAGTTACAAACTAACAGGTGCAACATTTGATAGGAGATCACTAAGGGTTAATGATGTAAAAGACATCAATGTGACATTCATAAGTATGATATTAGGTTACAAAGCCACTCATGCTAACAGACTTAGCTCAGTTTCAAGTTTATGCATTAAGAGTGCTTATGACATGGTAACAGACAATGCAAAAATTGACATCTGTGAATGGTTAAAAGATGAACTAATAGAAAACCTTGGAAGGATAAAGAAGGACAAGAAAGGAACTTTCAGATTTGGAAATCTGTTGGTATGTCTAATGCTACACATAACAAAATAGGTTCCCAGTATAGGTTATAAAGAACTTGGATATGACATACCGGTAGGAAAGCAATTGACAGTGTTCAATACCAACGGGTGAAAACAAGGAGAACAATATTCATGACTTTTTTCAAGCATTGAAAACCAAAATGAAGCAAAGAATAAGGTTATCCCAGAAAATAGTAGACAAATATAAAGATGATATATGCTTTGTTATTAAGAAAGATGAAATTTAGATGGAAGCGGTCATCCCAAGGACAATTTGGGTAACCAAAATGGGCTATGAGATAGATGATCACATAGTTGAAACTTATGCTAAAGCACTTCTGGAAGCCCCCAATGAACCTAAGGAAGAAGTATTTGGTAGTACTGAGACCATAGAAAGCCAAATACAATCCAAGAAAAGAGTAAAGAAGGTTGAGGCATTTGTGAGGAAAGGATCCATGCAAGAAAAGGCCATTACGGAAGATGTACTAAAGAAAACCGACATAACAGAGGATGAGTTGGCGGCTCCACAACCTGAAGCTCATCTATCACCAGTAGGTACTTCTTCTGAAGGTGACATGCCAACAACTTTTAAAAGAGTTGTTAGAAAAAGAGATCCCTCACTGGCAACCACTCCTTCACCTAGAAGGACAAGGCAAAAGCAACAAGCAGTGAGATCTCCGGTCAGAAAGGTCACACCCAAGAAGAAGCTAACACCAAAGAAAAAGAAAAGAACAAACAGTGACTTGGCACCTCTAGATATATTGTTAAATGAAATCACAGAGGAAGGAAAATTGAAAAATATAGAGAAAATTTATGACACTCTATCTACTGATGAGAAAGAGCAAGTTGAGGAAGGTGTGATACTGCATATGGACATGTATAATTTTTTTTTTGATGGAAGTAGCAAATGAAATTCCTGATGATTTGTACAAAAGGTTAGAAGCTAGAAGGAAAGCAGTGATTGAATTAGATAAGAAAATAAAAATAGAGAAACTACTTGTTGTATATCCAGTAAACTCTCCCAAGGAAATTGATGATTTGATTGCTCAAGCAAACCGGTCAGTATTCTCTACTGCACACCGACACATTTCACTGATGGCAAGAAGAGTTACTGAAGTAACAGAGGAAACAGAAGATGGTTGGGACATATTCTTGGTTGACAAGGAAAAACAAGAAGAATACAAGAAACCTAAGCTTATAAAAGTATATCAGAAGGACAGAGACAAGGGGAAAGGCAAAATTGGTGGACCACCAAGCATAAAGGTTAAAGACAACCTACCCCCACCTGTAAAAATTACAACTACTGAAGATCAACCAGCAACATAAAGTATGGATGTAGAGGATAGAAATCCTAATTCTGAAGTTCTGTATACTGTAAATGTTGATACCCAAAAGATCAACATAATAGTTGATAAAGATACAACTGACAAGTCAGATATGGCTAAAGAGCCTCCGGTAGTAGGGGAAATAGAGAAACCGACAAAGGACATAGAGAAAAAGGTAGAATCTGAGGCGCAGATAGAGACAACACAACATTCAAAGAAACCATTAGAGCTAAAGGCTCCAAAATAGGTTCACAAGGAAACAGTGCCACGGGTAAGTAGTGAAGTGGGAAAACCAGTGCTAAAAGAAATATAGACACAAACTGACCTACCAGAGGTCAATACAAGCATGGTTACTTCCACCAGTACTCAGATTGTTACTGAGGTATTATTAGACTCCATTAAGAAAATAACTGACTGCAGTTCACAGGCTTATAAAGCAATAGATGATTCAATACCAATTTTGAAGGCAATAGCTCCAAACTGTAATATAGATAATAAAGATTCATTAGGACAATTGGACACATTGTGTAAATATATTTCTGAAAACATTGAGAAAATAAAGGAAGAATCAGTAAAGGACAAGGTAGAAAAAGAGAAACATAAATTTTTTGATGAGGAAATAAAGAAGTGTAACATAAATTTTGACACACTTCCACCGAAACTATGTAGTTTGTTGAAAGAATACAAAAATCTGTATAAAGATACATGTAAAACAAACTTTTGACTATAGATAATGACAAGAAAATAAGCAAGACACCGGATGAGATAAATAAGCTTGCAGACAATTTTGTCAACTCACCGGATTCATTATCAATTTTTGAAGAGAAGATAGCAAATTTTGAGGAAGAATTGCTCAAACTGGAAAGATAAAAAGAGAGAATAATAAACAAGGAAAAACATCTGAGGTCTAAACTAGTCCAAGATTGGACTATTTAGCATCTTTGCAGAAGGAAATTTCAGAGGCACTAACACAAGGAAGCAAAACACCGGCAGAGCATTTGTAGCATCTCACCGATATAGTAAAGAGGACTGAAACAACAATAAAAGATAGTAAAAAGTTTATGAATAGTATAAACTTAATTTTGGGAGATTTTTTTTAGATAATAACTACCCAGCTACAGGGTTGAGGATAGATGAACCTACAAACTCTACTGACATCTTGACAACCTTTGTCATTGATGCCGAAGGGGGAGTAGTGGAATGAGAAAGTTCAAAATATAGGAATCATATGCTCAGGGGGAGCTCTCATATTTTTGGTAAACATTTTTTTTGGACTACACATTTTGGATACTTTTTGAAATTTCTCATGTGTGTTACCATCAATGCCAAAGGGGGAGATTGTTGGCATATGGACACTCCAATGAGACATTGTATGTGATTGAAGGTTTTGTCATTGCTGGCAACCTTGCAATCCTATGGTACCGACAAGACATCATACCGGCAAAGCATTACATAGGCAAGACAATGCACCGACATCAACAAATCACTCTACACCAGCACCGACACAGAAGAAAATATGTATATCGGTACAGAGGCCGACATGATTTTTGTTATGTAATATTTTGTTTATTATTGTAAGCCGACTTGGCAAATTGTAAAATGACTCTTGTATATAAAGGAGATCATTATAGACATTTGAAAAGTGAGATAGGTGATGAAAGGGCATAAAGAAAATTATTAGGCAGACCTAATGTGTGAATTATAGGTCAAGGGTATATGTAAAGAACAGAGAAAGAACCAATACTAAATCTGGCATTGGAGATGCTATTGTAAAGCAGTACAAGTCATTGGATTAGTATAATCCTTATTATAAGTCAGTGTGACTTCCCATTGAGCAGTGAGCTCTAGGCTATTGGCCTTCCTGCATGTGTAGGCCCCTATTGTAAGTAATATTCTCTTATTGGCCAGTGAGTGAATATTGTGGGTCACAAATCCCACCGAGGTTTTTCCCACACCGGGTTTCCTCGTTAAACATCTTGTGTTATGGTGTACTTTCCATGTGGATATTCTTGATTCTGTTTATTGCATTATTTCTTGCATACCGACACACTGTTATATTATGTTCTGCATGTTTTAACTTAAGAAATTCTTATTACTGGTTAGATACTGATTCACCCTCCCTCTCAGTATCTGTGGGACCCCTAACATTTATGAGTGAAGAGTGTACCGGTGAGAAGAAGGAAGTTAAACTAGTGTAAAGAACAAACCGGTGGACAAAGCATAAAACATAGAAGTAGCAAGCCAACAAAGGTGATGCCTAATAAAGAGTGATAAAGTGTGAGTTGAGGAGGGAAGACATTGTGAGAAGGGTCTTAGAAAAGTATTCAACAAAGCCAGGTTGCAGAGTGAGAGAATAGGATACAGATCGGTAAGGTTGAAACTGACAGAGCAGAATATTGTATGGTTACAAAACTTCATTTGCAATAGTGATTTCATTAGTATTACTGAGTTTGATATTGCATTCACTAAGTTGGAGCTTAGTGCGGGCATTGTAGCTCCTTTAGGTTGTAGCCTATAAATTGTGCAGGGGTTGGTGCCCTAAATATTGTATTCAAAGTTTCTTTGTGATGTTGGATTGGAGCAAAATATCTTCAGTAGCTATTCTCACAGAGGTTTTTCCCACATTAGGTTTTCCTCGTATATTTGGAGTTGTGTATTGCATTCTTGTGCTTGCATTATGTTAATGTTTTAGCAAAACTATTTACACACCTAATTTGCACTGCTTGAGCCACTAGTTAGTAATTAGTTTGTTTTTATATACTACCAATATCTTTCCGTTAAAGAAAAAGAGTTTAAATCACTGATTCACCTCTCTCTCAGTGATCCATTGTGTCCAATAATTGGTATCAGAGCCTGAATACCCTGTTTTATCAAAGCATTCTCTAGCTTGGGTAGATCCTGTCAAGTGTTCACAATGGCAAGAAATGAATCCGCCTTCTCAAAAGCTCCTATGTTTGATGGAGTCAACTATGCCTTTTGGAGTAGAAGAATGGAAACTACTTGTCCTCTCTAGGTTGTGATGTATGGATGTTAGTTGTGAATGGGTATACAGTCCCTAGTAATCCCTCTACTAATCTAGATGCCAAGAAGGAATATGAGAACAATGCTAAAGCAAAAAAATGCCATCTTAGTGGGTTATTTGATAATGAGTGTGTTAAAGTAATGCACTACTCCTCTGCTAAAAAAACTTGGGATAAGTTGCATAAGATATTTGTAGGCGATGCTAAAGTCAAGGAAGCCAAGCTATAGGCATTGAGAGCACAACTTAAGGGTTTGAAAATAAGAGATGAAGATAAGATTGCTGAATATCTCCAAAGGCTTGATGAAACAACAAACACCATCAGAGGGCTTAGAGAAGAAATAAAAGATGAAGTGGTAGTAAAGAAATTACTTAGATCTTTGACATCTAAGTATGATACAAAAGTCTTAGCAATAGAAGAAGCAAAAGATCGGAAGGTTTTTACAATGGATTAGTTGTATTGTTCCCTAACTACTTATGAGATGAGGACTGCCGATATTGAGGCTGTGAAGAATGAAGCTGTATTCAAAACATCAAGAAAAGGAAAAGAAGAGTGTGCTCATGATGCAATTGGTGAAGACTGATGAAATTACGGCCAATTTTGTGAGAAGACTGAAAAGAGGTTCTGGGAAGTATAAAGGGAAGCTTCCTTTGAAATATTTCAACTGTGGAAAGATTGGACATTTTGCTGCTAAATGTCCCTATGGTGATAAAAAGGAAGATGATCAATCAAGTGATAGTAGATCATATGGCAAAGAAAAGAAAAAGAATGTCTACCAACATGGTAAAAGAGGAAACTGGAAACAAAGTAGTCTCTACACCCATGAAAAAGATACCTCCGATGATGATAGTGCCTCTGATGATTGTTGCAGTGAGGGTGAAATCAAAGCAAATCTTTTCATGGCCCAAGATGTCCCGGTACAAGAATAAGAAGAAGAGGAAGGAGAAGTAGATCTAGAAGCTCAACTCATTAATTCCCTATATGAGTTAAAGAAAATGAGAAGAGATCAGAAGAAGGTGAAAAAGGCTGCAGCTGAAGAATAAGAGCTAGTGGAGCAATCTCTTGAAGAGTCCAAGAAGACTATTGCAGATCTAAAATTGTAACTAGAAGAAGCCAAAAGGATTTGTGAAGTTACTAGTACTGGTCTGAGTGAAAAGGAAAATGAGCATCAGAATCTGGAAGAAAAAATAGTGAAACTTCAGAAGGAATTAAAGAAATGTCAGGAAGAGATAAAAGTTAGAAGCAAATATGAAGGCAACACTGAAGCCCTAGACAAGATGCTAAGCAAACATAAGCAGTCTAAAGATACCAGTGGCTTAGGTTTTCAAGAAGGTGAAAGTTAAAACAATAGAAACACATCTGATAAGGATATACAATTCACTTCTTCAAATGAAGGTGAAGAGAATAACAAATTCATGATAAGAAAGGATATCGACAAGAAGACATATGCAAATGCTGCTAGAAACAACTACACAAACTGGTATACTCAATTAATGAACAAGAGACCATACTCAATGCACCGACATGAAGATCCAAGGAGAAATGTAAATATTGATCATGAAGGATTTACAAGAGTTAACAACATGAAAGGAAGACCCCCAGTGAGGCAACCATTTGTAGGTTCAAGACAACCTAACCGATATGTTCCAAATTTTCATGGTTATTGTCATCGGTGTAATAAGTTTGGTCATAGAATGGTGGATTGTAGGAAAATGAATATCAATCCAAGTTTTGAGAGTAGAAACTCATTTGCTACATTACAAAGTACAAATGTTACATGCTATAATTGCAATGAGTTGGGTCAAAAGAGTTATGAACGTAGGAGTAATATGCAAATGTCCTACAAGAATGTATTGAATACATCTTACAATACTAATGTAAAATGTTACAAGTGTCAAAATTTTGGTCACATATCAAGGTTTTGTAAGCTGAGAACTGATAAGCAAAAGAAAATAGTACCGGATGAGATGTTAGAAACAAAATCGGAACGCAAAGAAATGGAAGAGGAAAAGAAAGAAGAGAAACCAGTTTGGGTAGAGAAGGAGAAAACCAAGACAAAGTCCAACCTAATTGTGCAGACTGCTCTACATGCTGAAAGGAGGAATCTATGGGTAGTTGATAGTGGTTTCTCAAATTACATGACCGAAGATAAGAAGATGTTCATCAAGCTTGATGATTGGAATGGTGGTTCAATCCAGTTTGGTGACAACTTCTCTATCAAGATCAAGGTCGGGCTACACTGAATATTGATGGCAAACTCAAGGCTCATGATGTGTACTATGTGGAAGGACTGAAGCATAACCTACTGAGTGCAAGTCAGATGTGTGACAAAGGGTACACATTCTCATTTGACTCTACTGGTTGTCAAATAAGAAAGCAGAGTACCAGTCAGGTGTAGAAGAAGGAAAAAGAAAAAAGGGCAATGTCTAGAATTTGAAGGAATGCTATGAGTCCCAATGCATGATGGGACAAGTTGATTAAAGCTAGTTATGGCACCGGAGACTAGGCCATGTGAATTTTCATGATCTAGTCAAAATAAGCAATAACTAATGTGTGAGAAACATACCTCAGATCATAAAACATACAAGTACATTATGTGATGAATGTATCAAAGGTATGCAAGTAAAGGTCAACTTTAAAATAAAGGAATACAACACCTAAAGACCTTTGGAGTTGATACCTACAGACATATGTGAGCCAACAAGGGAAAGAGCATTGGCCAGGGAAAGGTATTTTATGCTATTCATAGATGATTACTCAAGAATGACTTGGGTAACCTTCCTACATGATAAGTCTCAAGCATTTGAGAGATTCAAGATCTTCAGGAAAATGGTAGAAAATAAAAGTGGTACCGGTTAAAATGCTGAAGATCAGATTGTGGTGGAGAATTCTCTTCTAATGAGTTTGTTGACTACTATGAGAAACATGAAGTCTGGAGATAGTATTCAGCTGCAAGGACACCTCAACAAAATGAGTTGGTAGAGAGGAAAAATAGGACAGTAAACGAGATGGACAGGACTATGTTGAATGAGGCCAACATACCATATATATATTGGAAGGAAGCAGTTCACATTGCTATCTACACATTAAACTGGGTATAGTTAAGAGTGACCAGTTAATGACTCCTTATGAGTTGTGGCATGAAAGGAAACCATCACTCAAGCATTTCAGAGTGTTTGGAAGTAAGTGCTTCATCAAGAGAGATGTTGATGGATTAGGAAATTTTGATTCCTAGAGTGATGAAGGAATCTTCATGGGATACTCAACCAACAATAAAGCCTACAAATACTACAATAAGAGATTGAGAAGGGTGGTTGAGAGTGCAAATGTGAGAATAGATGAAGACTCACATAAAGGAAAAACTGCACCGACATCTTATATTGATGATTGAAATTTTGAATTTCAAGAACAATCTGACACTAAATTGGTAGAAGATGCACCAAACAAGATCCCCAAATGGCATGTGCAGAAGAATCATCTGGAAGAACATATCATAGGAGATAGGAATGAAGGTGTGCAGACCAGAAGGAGATTAGCTAGGGAGAGTGAGCAGGTAAATTTCTGTCTCATGACTAAAGTAGAGCCCAAATGTTTTATTGATGCTAGAAAAAGTGAGAAGTGGGTAGATGCCATGGATGAAGAATTGATACAAATTGAGAAAAATTAGACTTGGGAACTTGTTCCTAGACCAACAGACAAGAATGTCATAGGTACCAAATGGGTATACTAGAACAAGATGAATGAAGAAGGTAAGATAGTTCGACATAAGGCAATGTCAGTTTGAAAATGGTATTCTCAAGTGGAAGGTATTGAATTTGAAGAAACTTTTGCACTAGTTGCTAGGTTAGAGGCAATAAGAATGTTTTTAGCTTTCTCAGCCTATAAGGGATATCAAGTGTATCAGATGGATGTAAAATTTGCCTTTCTAAATGGAAATCTTGAAGAAGAGGTGTACATGGAACAAAAAGAAGGGTACTTGTTGCATGAAGATGAGAGTTTTGTATTACAGTTAAAGAAAGCCTTGTATGGTTTAAAGCAAGCTCCCAGAGCATGGTATTCCCGATTAGACAAATACTTGAAGGAGCAAGGATTTTGGAAAGGGAATGCAGACAATAACTTGTATGTCAAGATAAATGGAGATCATATGATTATAGTTGTTGTGTATGTGGATGATATTATCTTTGGTGGAGACAAGGACATCATGTGCAAAGAATTTGTAGAGCAGATGAAGATAGAATTTGAGATGTCCATGCTGGGTGAGTTGTTCTATTTTCTTGGTTTGCAAATCTCATAATAGGAGAAAGAAATTTTCATCTCCCAAACCAAGTATGCTAAAGACATGCTGAAGAAATTTCAAATGGAGGACAACAAACCACTAAGTACTCCCATGGTAACCGGTTGCAAGCTAAGTAAAATAGATGAGTCACTAGAAGTTGAGCAAACATTATATAGGTCTATGATTGGTAGTATATTATATTTGACAATATCTAGACCAGACATTGTACAAGATATTTGCATGATAGAAAGATTCCAAGCTGCTCCTAAATAGTCTCACCTAAATGCAGTCAGAAGAATCTTCAAATATCTGTAAGGGACTATTAGCTATGGCCTGTGGTATCCAAAGAAAGGAGACTTTGGTTTGCAGGCTTATACTGATGCAGATTGGGCAGGAAGAATAGATGATAGGAAAAGCACAAGTGGAGGCGCTTTCTATTTAGGAGACCGATTAGTATCATGACACATTAAGAAGAAAGATTCAGTGTCATTGTCTAGTGCTGAGGCTGAGTATATAGTAGTTGCTACATGTTATTCATAAGTCTTATGGATGAAGCAGACGCTAAGAGACATACAGGTGGAGATCTCGGATCCTATTCCAATCCGGTGTGATAACTCAAGTGCAATCAACATCTCCAAGAATCCGGTAATGCACTCAAGAACAAAACACATTGCAATCAAGTATCACTTCTTGAGGGAGAAGGTAGCAGACAAAGAAGTCATAGTAGAATATGTCCCCATAGGAGAACAAATTCTTGACATATTTACCAAGCCACTTCCTTTGAGCTTATTTGAGTACTTGAGACAAAAGATGGAGTTGTCCCACCATCTGGTAGCACCTAAATGCATAAGGGGATGCATTATTCAGGGGGAGTCGACCATTGCTACTATCTTATGTCTCTTGAATCATGATGCATGGACATAGGGGGAGAGTGTGTCTTAACTAGATGTAGTCAAGGGAGAGATTGTTGGTGTCAAACTAAGGCTCCATTTTCCATTGCTATCAAAGGGGGAGAGAAACCAGAATAGAAAATATTGACATCAATGCAAAAGGGGGAGATTGTTGGCATTGAGTTGCCATTGAGTTGTCATTGATGTGAACTAGTATTGTAGGTAGGTTACCAGTAGAGGTATGCCATCTGGTATGAAGAAGAGTGTACTAGTATGGTGAAAGACAAATAAGGTATTAAGAAGATTAACATGAAGGCTTATCAACTAGTATGGTGGAAGACAAGTAGTTATTAAGTCTATCTGGGACATCATTTGTATGAGGTGAAATGCATGTTTGCGTTAGCATGTTGAGTCACAACCGATAGAGATTGTACCGGTTTGGAGGATTGGCTTCTTGTTTATGACGAAGAGGCAGAATGTTAAAATGATCACAAACCACTGAAGGTGAAGTTGTGCTATCGGTGTATTGTGCACTACTAGTTAGTAGAAGGAGAAGGTCTCATCGGTAAAGGCTGGTACCAGTATGAGTTTGGTGAATGATCAAGTGTAAACCAATCTTGTGTCGGTGAGCTAAGTATGATCGATGTGATGCTAGGTGGAGCTGAGGTGGCAAGCATGCAGATGTTGGTGAAGGTTCCATCGACGTGGTTGTTGAAAAAGATAGTTGACATAAATGAAACAACCACAAATCATGAGATGGTAACTGACTGTTACGGCTTGAGGAAGAAATGATAGAGAAAGATTAGGGAGTAGTTGGCGCCTGGTTCAAAGCAAAGAAATTAGATTGCAAGATGACCTCGAGAAGGAAATAGATGGACTGTAAATGTGTCGATAGTTTTCAAAGTAGAAGATTAAGGACAAGATTTCTATCTTTAGCAAATGTACATTGGATTTTGAAAAATGTGTACAGATGCATTCCTTGAGTACAGGTGCTTGATCTTAGGCAAATTGGATCAGATCTCATGCAAAATTGGTTGAGTGAAGGAAACCCTAACTGCCATAAGTTTGAATTGATTATTGGCAGGAAAGCTCAAGTTTAAATATGATGACTTGAGACTGTGGCTGCTATTGTTGCTGTAGGGTGAAGGTAAGGGTGAAACTACTATCAGAGAGCTAAAGTGATAAACACTTGATGTGTTTATGAGTGAAGAGTGTATCGGTGAGAAGAAGGAAGTTAAACCAGTGTAAGGAACAAACTGGTGGAGAGAGCATAAAACACAATAGTAGCAAGCCAACAAAGGTGATGCCTGATAAAGAGTGATCAAGTGTGAGTTCAGGAGGGAAGACATTGTGAGAAGGGTCTTACAAAAGTATTCAGTAGAGCCAAGTTGTGGAGTGGGAGAAGAGGATATAGACTGATAAGGTTGAAACCGATAGAGGAGAATATTGTATGGTTGCAAAACTTTATTCGCAACAGTGATTTCATTTGTATTACTAAGTTTGATATTGTATTCACTAAGTTGGAGCTTAGTGCAGTGGTTGTAGCTCCTTTAGGTTGTAGCCTATAAATTGTGCAGGGGTTGGTGCTCGTTGGGTTGGTACCCTAAATATTGTATTCGAAGTTTTTTTGTGAGGTTGGATTGGAGCAGAAGATCTACAACAACTATTCTCACCAAGGTTTTTCCCACATTAGGTTCTCCTCGTATATCTAGAGTTGTGTGTTACATTCTTGTGCTTGTGTTATGTTAATGTTTTAGATAAACTATTTACATACCTCGTTTGCATTGCTTGAGCCATCAACTAGCAATTAGTTTGTTTTTATATACTACCGGTATCTTTTTGTTAAAGAAAAAGAGTTTAAATCACTGATTCACCCCCTTCTCAGTGATCCATTGTGTCCAACAACAAGTTGGTTAATAGGTAGGAGTAGGTAAAGCAAATTTCAAAGAAGTTTGAGTTCCAAATTTTATATGTTGTTGATCCTCCTGAAGACATAGTTGCATGTTTTAATAGTAACTATAAGAGCTATAAAAGGAGTAGAGGATGTAAATATAGTTGTTGCACATGCAATTTTGACTGCTTTTTGAAGATATTTTTGATTACAACAAAAGATGAGAGTTTAATTTCTGCACAACGCCGACTTCAGTTTTTGGGCAAAATTCTACATGGCTGTAATGGCCGAATTGGGGAACACATATTTGGTAGTAATAGTTAATTGGTAGTTTCATTGGAGTTTAAGGAAGAGACTTGCATGTCAACTGCAACTCCTTGTTTTTGTTTCATTTAGTTTAGACAACTTTTAATTCCTAGAGTTTAGGACTTGAAACTCTATAAATTAGAAATTTTGATTCATTGTAATGGTCCACAAATTGATGATTTGAGATCCAATTTAGAGATTCTTTTAGAGATTTTGATGCATATTTTTATGAGTTTAGAAGATTTTGTGATACTCTTTGAAGTTTAATACAAAAAGCAGCTTGTGGATTGCCTGATCTACTTGTGTGTTCTATATGGTTATGTTTGTTATCTAGTAACTTCTATTATTTGAATCAACAACTAGTTCTTTTGGATACCTTGTTATTTTATGAATCATATTACGCATGTAAATGGTATATGAGGATTAAATTGATAGGATGATTATTGGTTTGATGATATTCATTTCCGTTGGTATGTGAAGTTGTCTGACTTTATATATTTTTTGGAGTTCATCATTTGAATGTTGATTTAGTAATATTGATAATACTGGGTTATGAAATTCTAGCCGCGTGGATCATTTAGTTGTTATTGTGTTGATTTCATTGTTATTTCCTTGTTCCCCTGATCTATCTTTTGTTGTTTATTTTTGAGAGAATTCAAATCAGAAAATACAAAAAAAAGTAGGCAATATAAAATTGTTCCAACCAATAGGCCCCTTGACAGGTACAATCACATCTGTTGGCATTATGTTTCCCGATATGAGGACATAATGACATTGTATGTTGTCATTGATGTCAATATGCTGAAGAGGTGAGAACCGACATATGTGAGAACCGATATAACACCATGAACTGACATTTTTGCCAAAGTGAAGTAGTGTGTTTGTTCAAGGTGAACCGGCATATGGTTATGGCAACCAACACATGGAAGCGTTGTATGACTACCGGTTGGTAGTCTCAACTTTAGGGTTTGTGGTTGAAGTGCTTCAAGCCTGTGTGGCTCAACCGGTGACTTTGTGTGATGAGTTAGCATGGTAACGAAGAATAGATCATGTTGCCACATAAGCCTTGTGCGCTTGAAGGATCTTGCATGAAGGAGATTGTTCCTATCCACCTTAGGAATGTGCGAAGTCTGTAAAACGGTGATAATGTGTGATGGGTTATCAGCCGCCATGAAATCGGTGAAAATGGACAATGGAGAATGTCTTGAGATTGGATCAAGAACTGTTGCATTTAATGTAGTGTGATCAAAGGTTAGGATTGAACCGTTTGAATTCCTTAACCTAACAGGTTTAGGGTTTAGGGTTTATGCTACTGACCTATCTGTTTTCCTATAAGGTCAATGTGTCTCTTTCAGAGGTTGTTGGCAAAAGTTGTGTGTGTGTATCCAAGAGAAGGGATACATGATTCTTTCCAGACCAAAGGAGAGAGGTGATACCTGTAGAGTGTAAGTGCAGAAGGTGAAGAGGAGCTTAAGCGGATCTGCATTGGCATTGAGTGTTGTTACCAGATCATTGTAATACCTGTTGATCTCTAACCACCTCAACAGTTGAGAAATCCCTTGACAGGGTAGCTTTAACCAACTTGTTGTAAATCCTTTAACAGGGTGACTCAAAATCATCGAGTTCTTGAAATCCTCTAACAAGGTAACCTTTAATAGGGTTTAACCCTTAACTGGGTATTCTAGCCATCCCTTAACCGGGTGATCCCTAACAGGATTGGTTCCTAATAGAACCTATTGTATTAGTCTTTAACCAGACAAGGCTCCTAATAGAGTGGACTTCTAAAGAGTTCAAAAACAAGCTTGTGGGTATTCATCCCCACCGTGGTTTTTCCCAGTTGGATTTCCACATGAAAAATATATGTGTCATGTGTGATGTCTTCTTCATGTGATGCTTTGTTGTTTTCTGTCAAGCAGTGAATCATGTTGATCTAGTTGCTCATACGTATATCTTTGATGGTAGATTACTTGTTCATGTATTAGGGTGAAATGGAAATGAAGTGTTAGAGTATATGAGAAGATAGGTATCAATCGGTTTATGCTTGTCTTAGTTACTCTAGGTTTTTGCCGGCTGTACTCTGTTTTAGGACCGGTGTTACTATTTGTCTATCGATGCACAGTGACTGCTGACAAACTAGTTTAAGAGTGTGTTTTTGTCTGTACTGATTCACCCCCCCTCTTAGTACCAGTTTGGTACTATCCATTCATCTTTGAGTTATCAATTGGTATTAGAGCGTCCTCCAGGTCCTCTGTGTTATAAGCTTAACCACTTGAGGTAAAGATCCCAGTCTAATGATGAAGAGGGAAGGTCCAAAGTTTAACAGAGAAAATTTCAGTATATGGAAAGATAGAATGAAGATATTTATCAGAAGCATGGATGATCAACACTGGAGCTATGTTGAGAATGCCTATGTTGCCCCCACCGATACTCTCACCGATGACCAAAAGAGAGAGATGCAGGAGAATGGGCAAGTCATGGAAGCCCTAATTAGTAGTTTATCTAACATTGAGTTTATTGATGTCCAAGATAAGGTAAATCCTAAAGAGGTATGGGATACTCTTGAAAATATCTATGGTGGTGATGAGCATGTAAAACAGGCTAAGGAAGAAAGCCTTAGAGGGAAGTTTGAAGACATGTAGATGGTTGAAGGTGAGACCATTCAACAGTATGGAATAAGAATCAAAACCGTTGTTGGAGATATCAAGAGTGCAGGTGGTAAAATAGAAGATTCCACTATGGTAAGCAAAGTCCTGAGATCCCTATTGCTGGTATATGCAATAAGGGTTGTTGCTATTCAGGAGCTGAGATCAATAGACAAGACTAACGTATCCCTTGACTCCATCATTGCAAAGTTGACAGCCTATGAACTAAATAGTTTTGATGGCAGTGTTCAAAAAATTGAATCAGCTTTTAAAGCTTCTGCTGTACCATCCAGAAAAGGAAAAGAAGCTAGCACTAGTGGTGAACCAAGACAGAGTAGAGAAATGGATGATGAGGAGATTCTGATGGCATTTGAAGCTCTCCTTGCTAGGAAACTTCCTAAAGGAACTAACAAATATAGAGGTAAGCTACCTTTGAAATTCTTTTCTTGTAACTGGATAAGACATATTGCTATAAACTGTCCTAATGGTGACAACAAGGACAAACCAGAAAGGTTCAAGAGATTCAAAGGAAGAAACTGAAGAAACTATTTTGTGGTAGTTGATGAAGGTGTCACAGATGAGGAATCAAAGGATGAAGAAAATGAAGATATTGTGTTTGTTGCTCTCAAGGAAGATGTGTCTGACAAGAAGGCTCTTGTCTCCTGGTTTGATAATTCCAATGAGTGGATCATTGACAGTGGCTGTTCTCACCATATGATTGGTGACCGGAACAAGTTTCTATCCTTGGAAGAGTATGATGGTGGTGTGGTTCGCTTTGGCAATGATGCACCATGCATGGTCAAAGGCAGAGGGTCCATCTCTCTGAATGGAAAGAGTAGTGCTGACAATGTGTATTGGGTTGATGGTCTCAGACACAACCTTTTGAGTGTTGCCCAGCTGAATGACAATGGTCTCACTCTAGAATTCAAGAATGGAGTTTGCAGAATCAAAGGAAAGAGTGGTGAATTGGTGGCCAACGACATGCATACCAAAGGTAACCTATTTCAAGTGAATGCAAATATAAGTACATGTCTTATGGCTAAATTTGATGATAGCTAGATATGGCATAGGAGACTCTGCCATGTAAACTTTGATAACATTGTGAAGGGTAGTAAGATCAAGGTAGTTAGAGGGTTGCCAGTGCTAAGTAAACTGACTAATACCTTGTGTAGAGAGTGTCAATTGGGGAAAATGTCTTCCTCAACCTTTAAAGGTAAATCTTTCACTGCTGACAACTTGCTTGATCTTGTGCATACTGATTTGTGTGGTCCTATGAAAACTAGAAGTGTGCAGGGTGATAGGTACTTCATGATTCTCATTGATGACTGCTCAAGAATGATGTGGGTCACATTATTGAAAGAAGTCTGAAGCCTTTGTAAAGTTCAAAGCTTTTAGAGCATTAGTGGAGAAGGAAAGCGGTAAAAGGATCAAGTGCCTAAGAATTGATCAAGGAGGGGAATTCACTTCCAGTGAATTCAACAAGTACTGTGAAGAACATGGCATCAAGAGGCAACTGTCTGCCCCTCAGACTCCACAACAAAATGGCCTAGCAGAGAGGAATAACCAGACTATGGTTGAAGCAACTAGAACCATGTTGATTCAAGGAAAGGTAGCTCACACCTTTTGGAGAGAAGCGGTGAGCACTACAGTCTACACAATGAACCAGGTACTCATCAAGAAAGGTAAGGATAAAACTCCTTATGAGTATTGGATTGGTAAGACACCTATGGTTAGCTACTTTAGAGTGTTTGGTAGAAAATGTTACATCAAGAGAAGTGAACATCAGAGCAAATTTGATGTAAAATGTGATGAGAGAATATTCCTAGGGTATTCCACCAAGAGAAAAGCTCTCAAGTGTTTCAACAATAGGACTCAGAGAATTATGGAAAGCATCAATGTAAGAGTTGATGAAATCTCTGAGAAAACTAAGGAAACTAACAGTGAGCAAGTGGTAAATGAACCAGTTGTAACCTTCTGGGAATCGGTTGTAAGTCAACCAAGTACCAGTAATAGTGTTCCTACACCGGTAGATGTAGATGCTAATACTGATGGAGATGAGGATGAAGAAGAAAAGCAAGAGGAATCCATCAAGACCATTCCTCGGTATGTCAAGATGAATCATGATCCTAAGCAGATCATAGGAGATAAGGATGCAGGAATCCTTACAAGAAGAAAGGTTAGAGAAAACTCATGTATGATCTCTGAATTTGAGCCTAAATCATTCAAAGAGGCACATAAAGATGAAGACTGGATCAAGGAAATGGAAGAGGAACTTGACTAGATAGAGAAAAATGGTACATGGTCTTTGGTACCCAGACCGGAGCATAAAAATGTCATTGGTACCAAATGGGTTTTCAGAAATAAGCTGAATGAGGATGGCATCGTGATTAGGAACAAAGCCAGATTGGTGTGCAAAGGATATGATCAAGAAGAAGGAGAAGACTATGGAGAAACCTTTGCTCCTAAAGCTAGATTGGAAGGAGTTCGTATGCTTCTTGCATTTGCAGCTTTTAAAGGTTTCAAAGTATATCAAATGGATGTAAAATCTGCATTCCTAAATGGTGTACTTGAAGAGGAGGTGTATATTGAGAAACCAGATGGGTTTTCCCTATCTGAAGACAGTGACATGGTATGTAGGCTACATAAAGCCTTATATGGTCTAAAGCAGGCACCTAGAGCATGGTATGAACGTCTGCATTTCCATCTTGTGAAGATTGGATTTGAGAGAACAAGTGAAGATAGCAATATCTACTTGAAGTCTTAAGGAGATCAGATCCTGATCTGTGAGGTATTTGTTGATGACATTAGCTTTGATGGAGATGACAAGATGAGTCATGAGTTTGCAGATGAGATGAAGAAAGAGTTTGAAATGTCACTCATAGGGGAGATTAAATTCTTCATTAGACTGTAGATCCAAAAGATGAAAGATGGAATCTTTATCACTTAGTCCAAGTATGTCAAAGAGGTGTTGAAGACCTTTGGCATGGAAGATAGCAAACCAGTTGGTACTTCGATGGTGACCAGTTGTAAACTATCCAAAGAAGATGACTCAACATTGGTTGATGAGAAGGAATACCGATCAATTATTGGTAAGTTGCATTATGTAGTGCATAGCAGACCGTATATTTCACATGTAGTTGACATTACTGCAAGATTCCAGACAAGCCCAAGAGAATCCCACTTGGTTGCAGTCAAGCGGATTCTTAGGTATCTGAAGGGAACTGTTGACTATGGATTGTGGTATCCATATAGCAAGGATTTCAAGTTGAAAGTGTTCACAGATGCTGATTGGGTTGGTAATATAGATGAACAAAAGAGCACAACCGGTGGTGCATTCTTCCTTGGTGGTAGACTAGTCTCATGGATGAGTAAGAAGCAGAGTTGTATCTCTCAGTCTACAGTGGAAGCAGAGTATGTTGCAGCTTTCATGAACTACACTCAGACAATTTGGATGAAGCATGTATTAAATGGCTTCAAAGTTCCTGTATCTGAACCAGTAAGTATATTTTGTGACAGTACTAGTGCAATTAACATCTCCAAGAATCTGGTTTTACATTCTAGAACCAAGCACTTTGAGCTTAAGTATCATTTCTTAAGGGAAAAGGTTCAAAACAAAGAGATTGCACTGGAACATGTTTCCAGTCAGGAGCAGTTAGCAGACATATTCACCAAACCTCTCCCAAAGGCTACATTTATATACTTAAGGGGTGAATTAGGGGTGTTGCCCCTTCAAGAGGTAAACTAAAGGTATATGCTCCACATCAGTCAGGTATTGCATAGTCAAATTTTTCTTCAGGATTGATGTGTTGAAGGATGCTACTCCTTAGGGGGAGAAACATAATGGAACAAGGAAGCTTGTGCCTCCACTTTGGCATTGTTGTCAAAGGGGGAGAAGATGTGAAGTAGAGAAGATATCTACAGAAATTGGGGGAGAAGATGTGAAGCGGAGAGATATCTTTGTATATTGCCATCAATGCCAAAGGGGGAGATTGTTGGCATTATGTTAACCGGTATGGGGACATAATGACATTGTATGTTGTCATTGATGTCAATATGCTGAAGAGGTGAGAAATGACATATGTGAGAACCAGTATAACACTATGAACTGACATTTGTGCCAAAGTGAAGTGGTGTGTTTGTTCAAGGTGAACCGGCATATGGTTATGGGAACTGACACATGGAAGCATTGTATGACTACCAGTTGGTAGTCTCTGTTGTTCACCAAAAGTGATAACCCAAGACACCTATAAATCTATCTATGAGATAGCCAATCTCAATCAATGAAACACCTCAGGACTTGGACAACATAACATAGGATCCTAATGATCCTCCTGCACTTCAGGTTCTGCTAGACCTAGGGGGGGACACCCTTTTGATGCATTGAATACAATAATCACAAACATAAGACTGCATCAACAATGAGCAGACAAACCATTCCACAAGCTCACCAAATTAGGTAACAGGTACAGATGGGCTGGATCTTATACAAATAATAGGTGAAATAAAGCTTTGGAAGGATAGAACATTAACCCCTAAACATAAAGGGAAATAGATTTATCTTTTAAAATGTATATCTGAGACCATTCCCAAATCTGTCAAAGACTAGTTCCTTGTTCATTGGGCAGCATAGTCACTCACAGAACTACAAATATGAATCATAGATGCAGGTTTGTTTTCCTTAAACAAGATATTCATGCATCAATACCTTATATTAATGCACTATTTGATTCATTCACAAATTCATCAGATCTGGATACATATTTCATTATTTATGACTGACTTTAGAATTTAAACTCTTCATTGAAGAATGCCTACAAACAATCATACAATCTCCTTGAGATGACAAATTTCATCCTCCTTGAGGATTGAATTCATAATAATGAAAAAACATATCACAGAGACAATCTTGTGGGAAATTACTCATGCCTGACACTAGTAAGACCTGTAATTAAAACCATATTTACAACACTGCACTGCAATCTCTATACCCTGAAACCAAACAGAAGCATTTACAAACTTGGGTCAAGATCTTCAAAAAATGGAAGCCATCAAATCTGGAGCATTCTCCAAATTTCTGGAACCCTTACAACTAAGAAGAATTTAGAATAAAAAGAGGAGGGAAGAAAATCAAATATGCAACTGAATTGCCAAGTGTCTCCTCTCTAACTGAATTTTTTTCCCATGGAAACTGCCTCCAAAATATCCCACATTTTTCAAAATTAAATTAATAATCAAATTCCTCACTCTGAGAGCTTTCCAGCGATATATAATACTTTATATTTTTGCCAAAATTTAAACCCTGGGCGAATTAATTCCCATTTGTGCTCAGTCATTTAAATATTTCGAATTTTAATATAGTCAGAACTATATCATTTATTCATTTTAATTTTGATTTTTGCCTCCATTTGTGCTCTGACGCCTTGCCACGTGGCGGCCTCTGATTGGTCGATGGGGTTGATCGGATGCCACCTGGGATGACACCTCATCACTGCCACATCATCTGCTTCGTCACTACCACTTGGCCGCCACGTCATCACCACTGGACTACCACCTGTGCACAACCTGTGTGCCACCTCACCGGGACCAGCCTGTTGGACTGCCACCTATCAGAACACATGGACGAATCTCGTTCACTTTCACTATTTCGCAGGGTGTAACTCGCGTGCATCTTCCCTTCGCGAAATAGCGCGCACCGTCGATCCATCTCGAACTTGCTCACTCGTTAACCTGACCTTTCTCTGCAAAATTTTGCCTGTCTACCTCGGGAAGCATGCCTACGTGGGGTCCACCTAGTCACCATCCAGTCAACTCCTCCATCACCTCGAGAAGTGTGCTCGCATGTGGGCCCGCCTTGGGTGCCCATAGGCACCATTTGTCAAAAGCCTTTATGGCTTAGACATTATACATGCATGGAGCTTTTCTTATAAACATTTAAAAATAACACTTCGCAGTGCATGTGGGATAATGCATTATGCCTAGGAATGCATTTTTGAAGCAATTTCTGAGTTTTTCATGGCTGCCATTCTTCTAAATTGGAAACTTCTTCAACTCCATTCCATCTTCAACGCTTTTACCTGTCCATACTGCTATTGAATACATTGGTTTTAAAACTGAAACTATTTCATATTGCCTCTTCTCCGAACGCTACACAAGGGGGGTTTATGCATTTGTTGCTATTTCAACTACTTCACAAACTTCATGTGGGAGGAGAATTACTCTTGCTGATACACTTGCTTTTAAAAAAAACTAAAACCCCCTTTCAACACCATGGTAGGGAGGACGGTGCAAGCAAAGTTCAATGCATTTGCTGTTGTTTATTTGCTTAGTATTTCATTGTTGCCCTCCAAACTCCACGCAGGGAAGCCATTTCATTTGGTTTTAAAACTGTGATGTTCTCCCACTCTCCACTCAGGGACAAAACTGGTAATTGCACTTGGCTGAAAGTTTTTTTTTTTTTAATGCCCTTTCATTGTAGGGAAGCTGCTGGCAAAGGAGACTGGGCTCTGCACCACGTTGGGGAAAGAGGACATTTGCAAATTGCATTTGATTCCATGCTTCACTTCCCATTTCATTTAGAAGGTTTATAAAGCTTCAAACATGCCATGTGAGATGGGAGGATCTGCCATTGCTATTTGCTTGAAAGATTTAATTAATTTTCTTCAATCACCACTCCATGCAAAGGGAGAGTGCTGCCAATGTGCACTTGTCATTTGCATTTACTTCAAAGTTTATGCATTTTCTGAACTTTGAAAACCCCCATCTTGGACAAGGGAGGAGGCACGAGCTACTGGTATTTTCATTTGATAGAGTCTGAAAACCCCCACATAGCATTTGCTGAAAGTCTCTGTAGTCTACTCACCTTGCTACAACAGAGAGGAATTATGGTCAAGAGATTGCTTGGAGGCTTCATTGTGCTGCTCCCACATGGAGGGATTTGCTTGGAAATTGAAACTTGATATCACATTTGCTTTGTTTGGAGCTGCTCACACATTTGCCAATATGAATGTTATTGAAGTTTTTTTTAAAAAAAACTTTACCATACTCCACTCCACGGCTGCCAAGCGCATTTGCATCAAAACATGCCAGCTCTATTTAATTTGAAAACCTTTCAATTTTCCACATACCAATTTGCATTTGGTATTGGAGTTTCTCTTCTCTCTCACTATCTGACTGGCGAATTCAAATTGATCCAATATGGATACACATATATTGCCAGGAGAAAAGAACATTTCACCATTAAAATTAAAGCACAGGCATGAGCCAGGTCGGGCCCCAAAGTGGGTCCGACTAAAAAAAATTTTGTTTTCAAGCTACTGGCCTTTGGAATATCTTCACAGACCTCAAACATACCTCTGGAAATGATCGACATCATTTTCGGATCATTAATCCGCATTTTACAACCTTCAGGCAATTACGCCACAATTTTCGCATTTAATCGCGAAGACGTAATTTTCAAAGTGGTCAAAACACCTTTCTGGACCTCGCCATCTGACACGTGTGTACTTTGATATACAAGGATTAAATCTACCAAACAGTTTCTCAAGATGAGTCCCGAGCGAAGAGATATTAATTTCCGAAAATGACCAACTGGCTTTGTTGACACTGCGGACCTGATGAAGTCAATGTTCTGGCAACACATGATGCCTTTCTCAAAAATATCAAACGACCTCCATGGGTCCTCAAATTTGAAACATAGGTACCTTAGAGTACATATTAAATCTTTGAATTCTCAATTTGATCACCAGACTGACAGGATGCAAACAACGTGCTCACCAAAACGGCTACATTAACTGATATAACACTGGAGTGCGGATAACTGAATTTGATGGCAAAATGAGCTCTTTTGAAAACTGATCAAACGGATTGGTAGAGCCTTGAAATTTGAAACGTAGCTCACCATTTATACCAAAATTAGCCTGGAACAAACATTCTGACACGACGCTCACTAGGACATTTTTACACTTGTGCAAACATCACAAACTACAAACGGATTGAGCTTTGAAAACTGAGCAAACGGATCCATAAGGACTTGAAATTTTGCATGCTGACTCACATTTATGCATAAAATTCAATCCATTTTGAAATTATTCATGATAATAAACCTGACAAAAGATATAAACACCCAAAGTAGGCTACTTAATAAAATTTGCACTTGTGCCTAGAATGCACTTTCAGCTCACCCCTCGAAATGGGTACCTAGTAAACTTATCCAAACTGAATTCTGAAAGTTGCACATCACTGCATAGGCCAAATGAAAGGTGTGGGACATGAATCCCGAGCCTTACCCTCTGAAAATCAACCGGCTCCATTTTACCCCCTTGCTAACTAGGCCATTCAAACTGACTTATTTTAATCATTTGGAAATGTAGGGCAAAATTTTGAAATGGGCCTATAAACTTGACTCAGTTTTAAATACTCCCAACAGTCTCAACTTCAGGGTTTTCGATTGAAGTGCTTTAAGCCCGTGTGGCTCAATCGATGACTTTGTGTGATGAGTTAGCATGCTAACGAAGAACAGATCGTGTTGCCATGTAAGCCTTGTGCACGTGAAGGATCTTGCATGAAAGAGATTGTTCCTATCTACCTTGGGAATGTGTGAAGTCTATAAAATGGTGATAACATGTGATGGGTTATCAGCCACCATGAAATCAATGAAAATGGATGATGGAGAATGTCTTGAGATTGGATCAAGAACTGTTGCATTTAATGCAGTGTGCTCAACAGTTAGGATTGAACCATTTGAATTCCTTAACCTAACAGGTTTAGGTTTTAGGGTTTATGCTACTGACCTATCTGGTTTCCTATAAGGTCGATGTTGTGTCTCTTTCAAAGGTTGTTGGCAAAAGTTGTGTGTGTGTGTGTGTATCCAAGAGAAGGGATATGTGATTCTTGCCAAACCAAAGGAGAGAGGTGATACCTCAGAGTGTAAGTGCAGAAGGTGAAGAGGAGCTTAAGCAGATCTGCATTGGCATTGAGTGCTGTTACCAGATCATTGTAATACCTGTTGATCTCTAACCACCTCAATAGTTGAGAAATCCCTTAACAGGGTAGCTTTAACTAGCTTGTTGTAAATCCTTTAACAGGGTGACTCAAAATCATTGAGTTCTTGAAATCCTCTAACAAGGTAACCTTTAACAGGGTTTAACCCTTAACCGAGTATTCTAGCCATCCCTTAACTGGGTGATCCCTAACATGATTGGTTCCTAATAGAACCTATTGTATCAGTCTTTAATCGGACAAGGCTCCTAATAGAGCAGACTTCTAAAGAGTTCAAAAAAAATCTTGTGGGTATTCATCCCCACTGTGGTTTTTCCTAGTTGGGTTTCCATGTGAAAAATAAGTGTGTCATGTGTGATGTCTTCTTCATGTGATGCTTTGTTGTTTTCTGTCAAGTGGTGAATCATGTTGATCTAGTTGCTCATATGTATATCTTTGATGGTAGATTACTTGTTCATGTATTAGGGTGAAATGGAAATGAAGTGTTAGAGTATATGAGAAGATAGGTATCAACCGGTTTATGCTTGTCTTAGTTATTCTGGGTTTTTACCAGTTGTACTTTGTTTTAGGACCGGTGTTACTATTTGTCTGTCAATGCACAATGTCTGCTGACAAACTGGTTTAAGAGTGTGTTTTTGTTTGTATTGATTCACCCCCCCTTTCAGTACCGGTTTGGTACTATCCGTTCATCTTTGAGTTATCAACATCAACCATTGAGCTGCCCATCATTGTCGAGACCCGACTATAGAGACCTTGGAGTAGTTAGGTTCCCAAAAATTACTTCCTTTTAGGAGAGGTGGTGAGTGTTCACATAGAGTACTTGACTGTTGGTGAGTGTGTCAAAACACACGTCAACACTTCCAACAATGGGGCATTGACTTCATTTGTTTAGTCCATCCTACATCCAGTGCATGTTATCATTATGTTCTCATCGCAATAGATTATTTTACCAAGTGGGTGGAAGCAGTGCCTACTAAGCATGCTACATCTGAGGTGGTATGTGACTTAATACAAGAGAACATTGTGAGTATAATTGTTGTTCCAAATACAATATTATTGGATAATACTACTTATTTTTGTTCATACGAGATTACCCAAATCTATTTCAAGTACCATATTACTCTTGTACATTCATCAGATTATTACCCACAAGGGAATCATCAAGGAAATTTTAGCAACAAGAATTTGGTGACTATTATCAAGAAATTGGTTGATGAAAACTAGTAGTTATGGCATAAAGAATTAATTGATGCTTTATAGGAAAATTGTATTACTCCCAAAAGGGCTATTGAATTTTCACCTTTTCAGCTTCTTTATGGAAAAAAAAAAATCCAGTCACTCTAGAGCTACCTGCTTTGAAGTTAGCTAAAGCAATTGAAGATCAAACTTATGATAGTTCTCTGGATAAATGCATCATGTTTGTTTCAAAACTTGAAGAGAAGTAGCTGTGAGTAGTAGATCATATTTAAAAACACCAGATCAAGTCAAAGCTCATTTTGACAAAAGAGAAAAACAAAGAGATTTTAAGGTGGGAGATCTTGTCCTACAAAAGGTGTGAACCTAAAGGGATGCATGGTAGGGCCTTTGACTATCCATAAAATCTATGGTGAAGGAATTTATCTTCTTGTATACAATGATGGAACCCCATTTTCATTGCCACATAGTTGACAACATCAAGTTATTTACTCAATAAAGTTTGTAATGCCTTTATGTACTCTTTCTTTTTAGTCTTTTGTTTCGTGTCTTTAGTCTTTTAGTTTTCCCCATCACCTGATTCTGATGGATGAAGGCACATAGAGTGATGAGATTCTAAAACCTTCATTCATTTCAAAAAATGGCCCAAGGTAGTTCCCCAATCAGAGCCAATGTTATCCCCAATTTGGACTTATAAAAAAATTATGGTAACCCTACAAATTTTTGGCCCATTTGTAGTTAAATGCTCTATGCATGCTTTTCAAGATGATTCTTTCACCTCATGTGTGACTATTATTTTGGATTCCTAGTTTTTCCTTCCCTTTTAAGCTTTAGGTGCCAATTGGGCCTATAAACTTGATTTACACCATTTTGGCCTCTAGGTGCAAATAGGGTTTGTAGGTTTGATTTACACCTTTTCCTTTGTTGTTCTCTTTTCACTAAGGTGCAAATCAGGTTCAATAACCCTTAATGCACCTTGACCTAGCCATAAGTACAACTTGGGTTTGTGAACTCGATTTGCACCTATTAATTGCGCTTCGTGTTGAATTTAATGTTTCCTTTATTGATTTGATTTAGGAGTCTTATATTTTATTCTTAATCTTTTTACCCATATTATTTCTGGTTGATCTATCATTTTGCTTGAAGGGGAATTTGTGGGGCATTATTCTCCTTCGAAATTGCACGGTTTTTTTCAATTTTTATTGGTGAGTTTCCTTTCCATGGTTTTCCTATTATTTTCATGATTCTATCATTATGTTTTCATGCCCTATTTGGGCTACCCTTTGTTGGATATTGTTGGTCATTGCTACTGCTAGGATATGTTGTTATCATTGATGTCAACATATTCCTATGTATTTATCCGGTGATTGCATATTGGGAAGATCTTATGATCTGGTTTGTAGTGTTGTTTTGTAGAGTTCAGTATATACTCATGTATATTCTGGTGTGATTAGATCTTGTGCTGATTTTTTGGGATATTTCTTGGGATGGTCTTGTGTAACTTCATTTCAGATGGATCATGATTTGGTGCTCTGCAAGTTATCTTTCTTCATGACAGTTGCTGATTGGTTGTGTTCTTGAGCTTTCAGACGTTGACCAATGAAGATTTGATAAGTGGTGTTGGTGCAGCTATTCCTGATGATTCTAACGTGCTTTCTAATGTTTCCTAGTCATTTCCTATTTGTTTTGGTGATCCACATTGTTTGTTGTGCAATTTATTGGTGGTTTCTATGAACCGGTGATGATTTTCGTGTTATGAGGTTTTCTTGGTGTTGTAGCATGTTGCGGTTGATCTTGGCTTGGTTTTCAGTGGAGTTGAGTGTTTGGGAATTTGTTTTAGGTCCATGTTATACTATGTAAATCACTATATTGGTCCAATGGTTGATCTTTGTATCATGTAATGTAATTTTGTAATTAAGGGTCGAGGATTTAGCCAACCTTGTTATCAAGATTGATGAAGTGTATATATAGGTGATATATTCATGTAATTTAGGTGTTGAGGTTATGTCTACATTATCAAAGAGAGGTTTATGTGCGAACAAGTGATTCATCCTTTGTTGTTGTGATTGAGGAGAGATTGGTGTTGCAGAGAAGACATTTGTTCTTAACCAGAACTGTAATCAAGCATTTTGAAGATGCTATTCTTTTAGTTTATTTCTTCCGGATTATAGTCCGAATCTTATTGTAAGTTAGTGAGACTTCCCTGAGGGTTTAGCCTTTTGGGACATCATATTTTGAGTAGTGATCTCTAAGCAGTGTGCCTGAATGCATGTGCAATCCCCATTGTAATATTTTCACCATACTGTGGTTAGGTTCCCACCGTATTTTCTCCCTTAACCAGGTTTTCCACGTCAAAATCCTGGTGTTGTATGTTGTGCTTTCAATTTACTTATTTGTTTTATTACTGCAGTTTATCAGATTTGTGTTTTGTGAATAATTTTTTATATTCCGGTGAAGATTGATTCACCCCCCTCTCAGTATTTCTTCTTGGCTACTGCTAATACCTTTTCCTTTTGAATCTCATTTCTTTGGCTTAGTGCGGTCAGGGTCTACAAGCCCTAGCCATATTATGTTGTTTGTGAGGTGGTATTCAGATTTAAAAATATCGAATACACCATTCCTCATTTTGTTTTTACCACAATCCTTGGTTGTATTTGGGTTGATGAACCCAAATCACACCAATGTATGGTGGTATTCGAGTTCAGATTGTAAACCCAAATCACACCAATTTATGGTGGTATTTGGGTTCACCAATCTAAACAACATTTTGTTTATTATCATTTTTCCCTTTGTTTGTGTATGGTGTGGTTTGGGTTTACCAACCCAATCAACACCATTCACATTGTCCAGTTTAGGTTTGTAAACCCGAATAGCACCATTTTCCTTTATCATTGCAATGTTGTTTGTGTATGATGTAATTCAGGTTTATCATCTCAAACAACACCATTTACATGGCACAATTTGGGTTTGTAAACACAAATATAATCATGTCTTATCATTACCAAATGCTTGTGTATGGTGGTGTTCAGGTTTGTAAAACCAAACCACAACATACTAGTGGTGTTGTTCGGGTTTACAAATCCAAATCTCACCACTTTGTGTCTTCTTTCTCGGTGTTGGTTGGGCCCATTGGTCTGACTTACACATTGATTCTTTCATGTTGGTGTAGTTAGGACCTATTGACCTGAACTACACCTGTGTTTTCCAATGCATAGTCTAAATGTAGTTTGGACCTACCTGCTCGATCTACAATACTGCTTCATTTTACCCAAGTGTAGTTCAGGTTTGTAGGTATGAACTACACCTTGTTTTTATTTTCCCATTTCTAATGTGGATTTTGTTTTTTCAAACCTAAACTTCACCTTATGATCTGCACTTAAAGTGTAAATCGGGCCTATGAAACAAAATTACACCTAATGTACACACACGTAAATAGGATTTGTAAACCCGATTTACACTGGATCTATTATGATACAATGAAGGTTTTTGAAACCTTAATGACACCAAATGCAATACATGCATGCCCCCATTTAGTTCAAATAATCAAGATGGTTGATGAATGTTCTTCTCAAGTATTGATGATTTCTCTATGCTACAGTTCCATTCTTGTATAGATGATGAAACCATCTTTAGGCAAGAATACTATGAAGTTTAAAAATCAAGATCCACATCTGATCTTTCCACCATCATCAATATCCTTAAATATTGAAAATATAAGGGATACTGAAATACGTCATGCGGACCTAACAAATTTTTTTTAAAGGATTTAGTAGCCACCTTCATATTATAAGATGGAGCCTACCATAAACAATAGTATTCATTTGGTCTCCACACTTCTAATGCCAGCTTGGGATCCTAAATTTGTTCTTGTAGTTACAAATAAATTTGTTCCTGTTAGCAGAAGTGTGATAGATACTAGTGGTAAAAATCTTATCAGGATTGATGATGACTTTTTTAACACTATGTTCAAGTTTCCCAACATTGAGAAATATTTTGATATCACCATCCAATTAGTAAAGGCATACTATGACAAGAATTTAGGTTAGTGCAAAAGGAATACGAATGACAATTTATTGAATACCTCAAGACCTACAATTTCCAGATGGCAAAAAATATTCCACCAAAGTGATCTTATTGAGGAGGTCAATGGATTGGTGACTCTTTTGAGCAGGGTGAAGGGACTTTCTACTTCAGAAACTTATTATGAATAGATGTATCTATACATCTATGTCACTAGGCAAAATAAAGAGAGAGTATTTTAGGGTAAAAAAAAAAGTGGTGTATTGTGTGAACAACTCACTAAGGTACCAACTACCTTAAAGTTATATATGACATCCTATTTAGTATATGTAGTGTCTTCTATGACATATTTCCCAGGTTTGTCTACATCAAGAGACAAAAGGCAAGTTGTGTATTAATACTATTCCTAGTTGGTGTTAAAGAATTGTTTTTATCATTTTAAAAGGGTGAATGATGCATTCTTTGGCTATCATATGTGCATGCTAAACAAATATTTATACAACAAAAGAGTATTTGATCATGTATGGGAAGTAGTGAACCAATATGGATGTATTTTCCTTTAATTCCCTACTTTCACCTACCTAAGGGTGGTATTCTTTAACGGTGAACCTTTTATGCTCCCAAGGTATCCATTAGATAAAATTGTCTTGATGGAATTGGCTCGTCAAATGGTGGTAGTGCATGATGCACATTTTGGTTCACACAAGGTAGGTTTAAAGTTCTCATTGACCATTGGTGGGTACTCCATCAATTCAATTTTCAAAGCTAGGGCAATGAAAGAAGAAATGAGAAGAGTAACTATGAGATTCTTCAAGTCAAGGAGAGACTTTGATTATATAGGAATGAGGAATAAATTGAATAAGGCACATGACCATTTGCATAACAATGAAGAAATTTGGGTTGACTATAGGACATAACATGATACTAGGAAGCTAGATTATTGTTGACTCACAATAGAGAAAATTCGTGAGCTTGATCTTGCAGATATTCTAGATGATCTCAAATATGATGAAGATGTTTTAGATCTTGTCTATGTATGAAGGAAAGTTTTAGGAACACCCTTACCACTTATTTAGTGGTCACAAGAGGAAGAAACATCCATCAGGAAAAGATTCCAAATTATTCTTGTGAATACTAATGTTTGGCTTACTATCAAAGGAATCTAGTTGAAGCCCTTCTCCATTGGTTTTTAAGATGATACTAATAGACCTATTGGGAAAAGGTCAAAAATTATAAAAAAGAATAAACAAGATCCCACTACTCCCTAGAAGGCTCCAAAGTTAAAATTCATAGTTGGGATTAACAAAGGAAAAGTCTAGGGATAATCTTCTATTTCCAATGCTCGAGAGATAAAAGAATCTGAGGTACAAGGTGAACATTTGGATGATGAACCTCCTAATATAGATCCTATTGATGTAGACCAACTTGAAGGTGAGGAGGAAGATAATGAAGAACATGATGAAGAGGGATTACCAGAATATTCCAAGACTTATTTATCAGATAAGTCCCATGAATCCCTTCCATATGTATCTCTTTCTTCTTCAACCATGGTTCATGTTCTTGTTTCTACCATTGAATCGGAACCTTTTAGATTTACTATTACTTGTATTATTTCTAGTGTAGTTTTTCATGTTCCTTCCACTAGTACTAGTGATTTTGCCTTGGACACTCTTCATGATAACATTGAGAATGTTTTCTCTACCTTTCCAAATTTGTTGAAATTATCAACCACTATGTTAGATGACTTTGATAAATTCATGACATAAACTGGTCCTATACCTAGCGAGTCATCTCTTGAGAATATTCCTATCATTGTTACTACAACCTCACCTATTGTGACTATTACTACTCAAGGACAATAAAATCTATCTCAAGCCTTAGTTACAAACATTTATGATGATCTTTCTTATCACCATGGTTGTTTTCCAATGCTCCTTTGATGAAGAAATAAGTCGTTTGTCTAGATGACTTTGATTTCAGTAAGCTTATCTATAATGAGCCCATGATCACCAAAAAAGCTAAGACCTTATCAAGGATAAAGGTAGAAAAATATTAAAATAAATATACAGATATTTCCATTCCTCCTGCTGATAAGGACATGTAGCATCGTAAATTGTACGCACTTGCTAGGGTGGTACAATTTCACACCTAGTTTAGCACCCGCCTTGACACATTTTGCATTTTGCATTGCATTTCCCCTTTAGCACTTAATTAATTAAATTAATTAGGTCTAAGGTTCTATTTCATCATCTTCCACATCATAAAGTTGGGCCCTTTCATTAAAGTGTGCCCCTTTCATTTTATTCGTCCAATACATCATTTAATCAAAAACCCTAATTAGGTCCTATTTTGAACTTGGGGGCTTGATTTCGGGGGTCAAAACATCTCGAAATCACCTATAACTTCGGGATTCTCTCTAAAATCATCATATCCGACGACCCTGAAAATTTGGTGAAAAGTTGTCAGGACCATGGCGCCCGGAGTGCACACGGTCCCGGACATTTTTCCCAAAATTTTAGGAGCGCGATCCAATCATAAAATAAAGCTTAACCCCAAGAAATTGGTAGGAAATTCAATCTCTAGGTCGGCCAAAAGTTGAAATTAAGACCTAGGGTTTCATACATAAGAGCTGTCTTTCTTCATTTGAAAAGAGGGGAAATTTTGGTTTTCAGGGACTTTCTATGCAGCGAAAGAGCAGATCTTTGAAGACTTCAACAACATTCAACATCCATCCATCAAGCATCTATCAATTTCATTCATCCATTTAGGGCTTTGAAGGCATTGAAGAACAATAGGGGATTACCGACTGAAGATTGGCTTGTACCTCTCCCTTGGGGTTGGGTATGATTTCATGTTGTTTTCATGTCTTTGCATAAGCCTCATTATATCACTTGTATTCATGCTTTAGATCTCTTTGCATCTTGATTTAGAGCATTTACATTATCATTTACAAGCAATTAGGGTTTACTTTCTAGGTTGCTCTAGTTTGCTTACTTGCATTTTAGGATCTTGCACACACACAAGGTCTGCACACACACTACTTTTACAATACAACTTGGCTATTTGTGGAGGTGGAAATCACCAAAGTGGGGGTTTGACTAAGGCAAAACCCTATATAGCTGCCCACCATACCCTTTTCAGATATAAGTGCAGGTTTCGGGATTCGGACGACGCCGCAAGTTGCAGATCCGACGGAAGCAGACTAAGACGAAACTTCGCACCAAATTTTAGAGCAAAAGACCAGCACAGGGGCGTGGGGTGCCCTGGTCCTACTAGGACAGGGGCGCTGGGCACCTTGGTCCCTGGGACAGGGGCGCTGGGTGCCCTGGTCCTCCTGACAGACAGCAGTTTTCAGCATTTTTGACAGCTTTCTAGGTTGCAAAACAGCAGTTTCCGGAGTAGTTTCAGGTGCAGAATCAGGATAGTGGTGCCCGCACCCCCTTCCCAAACATTTTCACTCAAATTTTAACTCCAGGTATGCATTTGCATTCTTGTCTTGTCCTTGTGTTTATAGCTTTCCATTGTTTAAGTTCAATTCTGCAATCTTGTTATTAGTTCATACTTGCACTTTGGGGTTAGGGATTGAACTTGCATCACTCTATCTATCATTTGCAACAAAGGAATAGAAATCCTAATAGGTAGCCCGTGTCTCTCTCTTCCACAAAAAGAAGTAGCCAATTGTGTGATACCTCTAGGCTCTTTCGTATTCAACAAATGTGTGATTGAAAGTGAGATTAGAGCATGTTTGCTTAGTGTCACTTTTTCCCCCACACATTTTGGTGAACCTGACGTGAACTCCAATCTTCTCTAATTCTGATTTATGTTTTCAAATTTGAGTGTTTATGCTATTTCAAATTCAAATTTGTATTTACAAGTTTTAATTTCTTGCAAGATTCAAAAAATTTAGAGGAAATTTTTGCTAAAACCCTAATTTTTCAATTCATATTTGAACTTGTGGATAGCTTAATTGGGATCAATAATTTCAAATCTGATTTAGGAACTCATTTGAATCATAAATTTCATTTTCTAAATCTACATTCTAAGTGCTTGCATTGGTTAAAATTAAACATTTCCTTCTATTTTGCATGTTTTATCATTTGAAAGAAGAAAATTGTTGTCATGATGCATTCATTTCATAGATGTTATAATGGGTTATCTTCCCTTGCTTCAATTTTTCCTTCTCCTAAAGAACCTCCCCCCATCTATAACAACATTTTAGTGCCTAAAAGAGTTGCTTCTGATCCCTTTGAGACTCTCCCATGCTCTAAGGATGAAGACTTTAAGAGTGATCTTGACAATTCTCCTAAAATGTGCCCTTCCTATTTAGCTATCCTAGAGGAAGAGAATGATATCATAAACACCTTTCTTAATGTTACTTCACCTTCCCTACATGACGCCTCTCTAAGTGAAAAGGTATTGATGGAAATTGACTTATTTTCTCCTAAAGTTGGTCCTTCCAATGGGGGCATGTTAGTGCAACAAGAGGTTATGAACACTTCTTTCAAAGATCTCCTTCCTAAGCATGAATCTTTGGATAAATATGTTCATGTTCCTCCTAAAAGACACTCCCTTCATGAGGATCCTTTTGTGCAAGAAGATGACATTATCCCTACATTTCCTAGTGATGGCATTTCCTTTTCCAACAAAATTCCCACTAGAGATGATGAGTTAATGATAAATGCTTACCCTTCTCCTAAAGTTTGTCTTACCCATAAGCATCCCTTAGAGAAAGAAGAAGAAATAATAAGCAATTTCCTTAATTCTCTCTCCCCTAAAGATCATATTGAACATATTTTGAGGAAAGAGGATGAGTTTAACACATCTATTGATGCTCTCCCTCCTAAGGATGAGGAATTAATAAACAATGTTATCTCCTCTCCCAAAATTAACAATACTTCAAACATTCCTTTCAACAACCTCACTATTTGGGATGAACCATTAGAAGAAGGTATAGATTATTCTCTACCCCTAGCCAAAGGGGATGAAATCAAGATTGAAAACTCCCTTGATATTTTCTCACCTTCCTTGAATCTCAATTATTCTCCCTCTAAAAATAAAGTGTCTCCCTCTCCTCAACTTGGTTCTACTCATAAGGATACCCTAGTTCAAAGCAAGATGGTTAACATCTCTTTCAAAGATCTCCCTCTCAAAAGTGAGACTTTAGAGAGTAATGTTGATCCTTCTCCTAGAGAGTTTATTCCCCATGTATATCCTTTGATGATAGAGGATGATATGACCTTTCCTAGTATTACTTTTCCTACTAGAACATCAATGCCTACCCCTTGTCTCTCTCCTAAAATTGATTTAATCCGTGATGAGATTTTAGTGCAAGAGAAGACTATCAATAATTCTTCCAACACTTTTGTTCATTCCTCTAAACCATCCTCAATCAATTTGATACATGTGAATGAAACACCTAACAAACCTCTCTTCACTGTCCAAGGTGCTTGTCCTTCTCAAAATTCTCAACCTTTAAATAACCCTATCTTAGTGGTTCAAGGTGGTTATGCTAATGATTCTTTTTGCACTCCTAAGAAACCTATTATTACTGTGCAAGGAGGTTATTCTACTAAGATCCCTTATGAGTATGCTAAGCAACTGACTAGAGAGAGTTATAATGCAGTTGCTCATACCTATAATACTAGAAACAATAGGCAACCTAATCCTCCTCCAGTTATCCCGACTTCACTTCCTCCTTCCCAACCTATTCTTCCTCAAGCTCCTCATATTTCACAAGTTCTTGGTAAGGAATATGATCTCATAGAACAACTTAAAGCTACCACTGCTAAGATATCCCTTTGGGATTTGATCCAAACTTCTTCCACTCATCATGGAATGTTACAAGATGCCTTGAAAGATTTGAATGTTCCTCCACTTAATACATCTAGTAATATAGTGTCTTTGGTTAACTCTGTGATGAATCCTAAAGCTCAAATTGTGTTTACTCAAGATGAGTTGCCTACTAGTGAAATTCAACATCAATATGATCCCTTGATGATTGTGGTTATCATAAATGACACTACTATAAGACGAACACTGGTAGATAATGGTTCTGGCCTTAATGTATGTAGCATTAATCTATTGCATAAGATGAATGTGGATACATCCCTTATTGAGCCTGACTCTCATCCCATTCGAGGCTTTGATAATGTGGCTAAGTCTTCATTAGGTATTATCACCTTACCCATCACAGTGGGACCTGTTACTTTGCCTACTCCTATCCATGTTATGTCGAGAAATCTAACATACAACTTGTTATTAGGGAGACCTTGGATTCACAGTATGCAAGCTGTCCCCTCTACATTGCATAGACAAGTTAAATTTATTTATAATAATAAGACATATACCTTGATAGGTGATACTAATTTTCAAGCTTGTTTGCAAACATCTACTTCCAAAGGGAGTTCTTCTAAGCCTTCCTCTTCTAGTGATGACTCGTTAAACAAGATACCTATGGATGAATCATCACCCTTTGATAATCAAAATTCTTTGGATAAGTCTGAAGTTCCTGAAGAAGATTCTTCTCAACTTGAATCTACACATGAAAAGGCTTTTGATCCTGAGAAGGTTCTCGCAGAAGACGATTTGGGATCTCTTGATTTTAATCCCACCTTTGTAGGTGAGTATAGGGTTCCTCCTAGAGAGCTTAAAGTTAAAAAGAAGGAAGAAACTAGAGATCAATCAGTCTTACCTGAACCTATGAGCAATAATTTTGTGGCCGCTTCTCAAACTTCTTCTCCTCACACCTCTAATTCTGAAGGATTTGATTCTTTGTCTTATGAAAAACCACCTTTTCTTTCTGAAATGGCTAATTGTTTTGGTCATGGTTTTCACATTTTGGCTAAGAGTGGCTATAGTGGAAATGGTTGTGGCACAAATGAACAAGGAATTAAAGTTCCTTTAGAACATAACATGCATGAATATTCATTTGGACTTGGATATAATCTTTCTAAGCCCACCAAAGCATCTAAAAGACCATCTCTTAGTGTGAATGCTATATTTAGTAGTGATGATGATCTCACTTCAACTAAATCATCTTCTACTTCTATCAACTCTCATTCCCCTCATAAGGAAATCTTAGTGATGAACAAATCTCTTTATGACTCCCCTCAAATTTCTAAATCCACTTATGAATCTTTATCTCCTATTCATTATAAAGTCCTTTCCTCCAGGGATAAGGCTCTAATAAATTACACTCATCCCTCTTCTAAGATTTCTTGTGACTTTTCTTCTTCAATTTTTATCACTTTATACATGTTTTTGATCTCACTTATAGTTGAGAATTTAGCATGTCATATTCAAATACCTCATTCAATCTATCATGTCTTTAAATAACATTAATGGCTATTATGTTGCTCATCATTATGTGACATTGGTAGCTCATTTACTGGGGGCTCATTGTCATTCATGATGGCACAATTTCAAGTGCAATCATATTTTTGAAGCAACATAATAGCCTAATTTTTCTATGTTATCTCTTGTTCCTATGGGGTAATAGTGTGGAAATATTGATCATCTTTTCTTTAGAATCCTCTTTTCCTAGATATGGGAGAAGATGTGTGTTCTCTTTCTTATCCTACCCACTTCTTGTGAGGAGCATTTTACATACACTAATGTCTTGCTTGCATGAACTCATGTGAGTATGTAGTACATTTTGCTTATGTCTAAATCTCTCCCTAGAAGATTGTGTAAGTCCTTCTCATTGTCCTTATCCTTGGGAGGCAATGATCTTTCCTTATTTTTATCTAAGGATCCACTTTTTCCTATTTCGTGGATGATGTGAACTTTATTACTTGATGTTATTCCTTGTATGCATTTGTTGTTGCTTGTTCAAGGATTCTCTCTTACAAGAGGTGTAAGTCCTTGACTACAACCTCTTTTGCACTTGGTAAAATACATCCATAATGAATTCACTCTCCTAATTGGGTTAAAAAGAGGGTCATCCTTCCTTAAGAATCACTTTCACCTCGTAAAAGAAGGAAGTATTACATTCTTATTTTCTTCTTTGTCTTATTCTAGAAGATGTTATATTTGTCTAAGACAATTCCTCTCGGGGATAGGTGTCTTTTGTACAAAGATCTCTTCTCCTCTAAGGATCTCCTTTACACATACTACAAGATATCCCTTTTCAACTATCTTATCCTTGCTTAAAGAGTGCAAAACTCTCTTGCTTGGATCTATGACATTGTTGCATTTTTGGGGTATCTTCTTTTGTGATGAAGGTAGGTATCCTTGTTCTACTTTACCTATGACATAAACATTACACTTTTTGAGCAATGGGTCATTCTCGGAACCAGAGCACAGACTCTTAGAGCGAGATGTCTCCATTTTTTTCTTTTATGCAAGGTGATTATTCTTGAAACCAGAGCACAGACTCTTAGAGCGAGATGTCACGCTTTTGTACTATACATATATAGGTTGTAGCATACTCGGGCATAGACTCCTATGAGGTGCTTCTAACCTCACTTACACACACATGCACGAGGTTGAGTGGAACTAGCGGCATAAGGCTAGACTTTCTCACTCTCCTCCCTTACATGGATCACCTGGACAGACTCTAGGGGCTGGTTTTCCATGTCCTTTTTCCCATGGATCACCTAGACAAGATCTAGGGGCGAGAAGTCCATGTTTTCTCTCTCACTATTCTTCTCATGGATCACCAATGTGTGTATTCATTCTTTTTTCCTTTCTTTTCTTCTCTTTGCATTTTGTTTCCATTTACATCCTTCATCTTGTGTTAGAGAACTCTCAAATCCTCACACTCTTTGTTGTGTTGGAATTGAGATTTAGTCCTCTTTCTTACCAAATGGTTCTCCATTAGTTTTTGATCTCATATCAGATCTTCTTGTGAGCATTTGTCATTAATATTCTTTAACAATTCGAAGTGGTAAACATGATACCCTGTTTCAACTCACTAAAATTAGCAAGCCGAAACAGGGGGGGGCATATAGCTACCCTCGAATTTTCATCACCTTCCTTAGTAAGCATTAGGTGATTTTGTGATCTAACGTGTGTTTTGTAGGGTGCGGTTCCTAACTATGTACTGCAGATACCGCTGGGGGCTTCGTTCGATAGACTTATGGATATATCCTTTTTCAAATAATGTTTACTTTTCTGTACTTTAGCTTGCATATGCACGTAGTGTTCATATGACCGCTAAAGTGGGGGCTAAATGTAGCATCATAAATTGTATGCACTTGCTAGGGTGGTACAATTTCACACCTAGTTTAGCACCCGCCTTGACGCATTTTGCATTTTGCATTGCATTTCCCCTTTAGCACTTAATTAATTAAATTAATTAGGTCTAAGGTTCTATTTCATCATCTTCCACATCATAAAGTTGGGCCCTTTCATTAAAGTGTGCCCCTTTCATTTTATTCCTCCAATACATCATTTAATCAAAAACCCTAATTAGGTCCTATTTTGAACTTGGGGGCTTGATTTCGGGGGTCAAAACATCTCGAAATCACCTGTAACTTCGGGATTCTCTCTAAAATTATCATATCCGACGGCCCTGAAAATTTGGTGAAAAGTTGTCGGGACCATGGCGCCCGGAGTGCACACGGTCCCGGACATTTTTCTCGAAATTTTAGGAGCGCGATCCAATCATAAAATAAAGCTTAACCCCGAGAAATTGGCGGGAAATTCAATCTCTAGGTCGGCCAAAAGTTGAAATTAAGACCTAGGGTTTCATACATAAGAGCTGTCTTTCTTCATTTGAAAAGAGGGGAAATTTTGGTTTTCAGGGACTTTCTATGCAGCGAAAGAGCAGATCTTTGAAGACTTCAACAACACTCAACATCCATCCATCAAGCATCTATCAATTTCATTCATCCATTTAGGTCTTTGAAGGCATTGAAGAAGAATAGGGGATTACCGACTGAAGATTGGCTTGTACCTCTCCCTTGGGGTTGGGTATGATTTCATGTTGTTTTCATGTCTTTGCATAAGCCTCATTATATCACTTGTATTCATGCTTTAGATCTCTTTGCATCTTGATTTAGAGCATTTACATTATCATCTACAAGCAATTAGGGTTTACTTTCTAGGTTGCTCTAGTTTGCTTACTTGCATTTTAGGATCTTGCACACACACAAGGTCTGCACACACACTACTTTTACAATACAACTTGGCTATTTGTGGAGGTGGAAATCACCAAAGCGGGGGTTTGACTAAGGCAAAACCCTATATAGCCGCCCACCATACCCTTTTCAGATATAAGTGCAGGTTTCGGGATTCGGACGACGCCGCAAGTTGCAGATCCGACGGAAGCAGACTAAGACGGAACTTCACACCAAATTTTAGAGAAAAAGACCAGCACAGGGGCATCGGGCGCCCTGGTCCTGCTAGGATAGGGGCGCTGGGCGCCTTGGTCCCTGGGACAGGGGCGCTAGGCGCCCTGGTCCTCCTGACAGACAACAATTTTCAGCATTTTTGACAGCTTTCCAGGTTGCAAAACAATAGTTTCCGGAGCAGTTTCAGGTGCAGAATCAGGACAGTGGCGCCCGCGCCCCCTTCCCGAACATTTTCACTCAAATTTTAACTCCAGGTACGCATTTTCATTCTTGTCTTGTCCTTGTGTTTACAGCTTTCCATTGTTTAAGTTCAATTCTGCAATCTTGTTATTAGTTCATACTTGCACTTTGGGGTTAGGGATTGAACTTGCATCATTCTATCTATCATTTGCAACAAAGGAATAGAAATCCTAATAGGTAGCCCGTGTCTCTCTCTTCCACAAAAAGAAGTAGCCAATTGTGTGATACCTCTAGGCTCTTTCGTATTCCACAAATGTGTGATTGAAAGTGAGATTAGGGCATGTTTGCTTAGTGTCACTTTTTCCCCCACATAGGACATTAATCAAATTTAGGACCCAAATTATACTATCAGCGGGGTTGATTTGGGCAAACAAACTTAGGAATCTATAAAAGGAGATATTCAAACAACCTTAGATTCTCATATTGTTAGATATGATGAGAGAAAAATTAAGAAAGATAAGGTTAAAGAACAAGTAGAACATCTCACTGCTATTCTAATTGTTGTCACATGGATTTGCACCCGATGCAAGCTTGAATTCCCTACAATCCCGTGACACATTGAACTACTGAGTAATCTTAGGCTGTGGGTATCCTATTGGGAGAGTAGACCTCCAGATTATAGGTCAACTTCCTATTTGATCACCTGAATTTTTGAGAAAAGGGGCTAAAAGGATATGCATAAATTTAAAACTACTAATAATAAGGTGATCCACTAATGATAAAATGATCCAAAATGCTTTTAAACTCACACAACACTCAACTATTGAAGCTATAAAAACTCATAACTTTGTTTCTTATGCCTGCAAAATTATGAAAGGTTATGACTTTCTCATGTATACAAAAAGGAGAATAATAAAAATCTCACAATTTTGATCTAAAAGAATGAAAACACTAACACAAACCTGCACTATGAAACAACATTCTCAGCATTCAACATTGAAGGAATCTGACAAAATAAAGGATAACACACTATTTCACCATAAAATTCACAAAGAATATTAAAAAAGTAAAAAAATGACAAGGAGAACAAACTTCTTTATTGAGAAATAGGAGCTATCTATAATCCAAATTTGTAAAACTACTTACAAAATCTGAATATTACTCACGAGAAATGAGTTACAAAAGTCTATAAAACTGCTGCTAGATAGGTACCAAACTCCAACACTAGAGAATAATGAGTGACAAATAGTCACTTATACAAAAGCCTCCTAAAATTAAAATTTTTAATTTTTGGCTCCAAAAATGACGTGTTGTCACAACCTCCAAGTCTTCCCTTAAATCAAGGACCTAACTGAAAGAATTCTCCTCTCAAAACTAGAAAAAGAGTTGTCAAAGTGAACACAAACTCTTTGAATCAGATGCAACTGAAAATCCCTTAAAATCAGGGATGAAACTGAGTGAAACAATGAGTTAAGAGCTTGAAAATCTTCTTTGACTCAAACTCATCCCCCTAGGACTCTCTAAGTAAGGCTAAAGTGCCTATTAGGTGGCTAAAAACTCCTAATTATACTCCCACAATTCAATTACAACTTCAAATCTTTTTTTGCATTCAAAAATATCTTTTTGTTTTAAGTGATTTATAACTATCACTTTAAAATAAGGAGCTTACAAGCTTAAAATGCAATAAATAAAGGAGCTTTACCTAAAAAGGCTTATGTTGACTTATACAAGTGTTTAACAAACACTTTGAAATAAATATAAAAAGAAAACCATGACTAATATATGAGAGTAAAGGATATTTCTTGGCAAAATAAAAGAAGAAGCTTTTCTTCTATCGGGATACACTAGGGTTTGGAAACCCTAGAAGAAAAGAAAAGAGGAAACATTTTCTTCATTTTCATTTAGCATCTTCTGTCTATGCAAGCAACCGCCATGGATCCTTCTAGGGTTTGAGCTCTGTGCCTTTGGGTACCGCTGACTACTTGCTGAGATTTTCTTGAATTCCAAAGATGAGTTATGGTTTTCTCCTGTGAAGACCTGGTTTTCCTTCCAAGATTACTTTCATTCAAACACATTGTATGTTTATATGGTCACTATTGACCTTGTATTGCTCTATTAATGAAGGAAAACCTGTCCATTATCTTTTATTGATGGAGCCATCCACTGAAACCCGTTATTCTATCAGGAGTAATTTAGGTTCTTGAATGATGACCACAAAGAGTTTGTTTGCTCTCACCCTTTACATCTCAAATTTGTTTTCATTATCATTTTTGAAAAACTCATGAATGTTGCTACTCAGTCATTATCTTGCTCATGAATTTATCTTATAAGGTTTCTTTGGTTCTAACCTTTGATAGTACAGACTTATACACTTTCACAGTGTCTTGACCCTATATAAAAATACCATCCATGTTTGACTATCAACCATTCTTCACCATCCATGTGTGATTGTTGTTCTTTTATTTGTGAAATAAAACATTAGCTGATAAAGAAATTTTTTGGTGATGCTCTAATACCGGGGATGCTCTAATGCTGAAGCATCCCTGGTCTTTGAGCAATCTTGCATCAACCAAAAATATTTCCCTTTCAGTTTAGTTCTTATTTAGTTTAGTGTGTAGTATTTTGTGTTCTTACCGGTTGGTATTGGTAGTTGCTTGCTTTTCATTGTAGATCCTATTTTTGGTTTCTTGGCTGGTTCATGTGCTTAATTCCATATTTTTCAATTCAATTGGATTCTTTTTTGGTTAGTTATCTCTCCTAGTTGTCTGTTTTTGGGTTCCGAGACAATTATTGTGCTTACTGGTCAACCTTCCTTCATTATCAGAGTTGTTCTTGGCATGTGGATCTATTTTGCATCTTGTCTGATGTTCTTTGGCATGTGGCTAACCTTCCTACAGAACCACACTTCTTTTTTGTTATTTAATGGAAAGATTTCTTTAATTTTTAGGGCTGACCTAGTTATACGTTTCATTTTCCTGCATTGGTAAATGTAATCTTTTGTTGCCGAACTAGATATGTTCCACTGGGTATAAATATGGCATTATGTAATAATTTGTAGGGGTAGAGGAAGTAGAATTAAGAATAAGGATTGAGATTCACATTTTATGATTTGGTTTATTCTTAGAGTCCTGGTTGGATTGTATTTGGCTTGAAGCCTTCATGTAACCAGTTAACTACCAGATGTTTTGAGATGATTATATGATGATAATCGGTTAGTTGTTAGAAGTTATAAAGAAATAATATGATCTGTTTCTATAATCTTGTTATGTTTTCTTGTTTCTTTCGTTGTTTTATTCTTGCTGCATAAGCCGGTTGATTCTCTTTGAGGGTTTTATCAGTTATGGTTGCATCAAGTGGTATCAGAGCTAGTTATGAACTGGCTGGTGGAAGTGTTGTTTGTGAACCTTTAAGCATTCTTTTGGGTGGACAAATCACCAATTGGAGGTAGGTTGTGCTTGTCTTCAATAGATCGTCGAGGGGAGGAAATTGAAACCAGTAGTCAGATCATCGAGTTGAGGCAATTCACCAAAGGGGAAGAGGAGATGCCGCTTAGAAGGACAAACCCCCAGAGGGTAGAGAAGATGATGGAGGACTTCAAGAATGAAGTGAGGAATGAAATCCGGAATGCTTTAGCTGGTTTGCAGAGAAACCCTAAATCTAAGGATGAGTATGAAGAAGCTGATGAAGAGCTTGAAGAAGAGGCTAAAGAACTGGAAGATGGAAGAGAGGAAAGATTCCTGAGAGCAGTGACACAAGTGAGTAAAGTTCATAAAGTGGAGGTTTCAAACTTTTCTAGAATGCTAAAATCGGAGGATCTTATTGATTGGATCAGAGAGTTGGAGGATTACTTTGAGTTTGAGGATGCCAAGGACCCGCAGAGATTCCTATTGGTACAAACTAAGTTGAAAGGACATGCTGCCTTATGGTGGAAAGAATTGCAGAGAGACAGAGTGGAGAATGGTGAAATGAAGATCACCTGATGGAGACAGATGGTTGCAAGATTGAAGGCCAATTTCATACTGGGAGACTATGAGTTGGAATTATTCAAGAAGTTGCAGAACCTAAAATAGAGAAACATGACTATGAAAGAGTACACTAAGGAATTCTACAAGGTGATGATTATATCTGGATATAGAGAGATGGACAAAGAAAAGGTGGCAAGGTACATAAATGGACTTGCATTAACATTTAGGATAAGATGAGTATGTTGAGAGTTTCCATAGTTGAAGAAGCTTACTAGTATGCTTTACAGGATTAGGAGAAGATGAGAAGAAGACAACCAAACAACCTTAGAGGGAAGGAGAGATTCAAGGGATAGAAGAGTACAAAGAAGCAAAATGTTGAGGAGGAATAAGAACCTAAGTGGAGTAAAGAACCAAAATAGAAAACACAGAGGAAAGGCATTGTCAGTATGGGTAGAGAATTTCTTGGCGAATGTTTCAAGTGTGGAGAAACCAGACATAAATCTTATGAATATAAGAAGGGAATGAAAAGAAGTTGTGTGGCTAATGAGGAACCAAAAAGTTAAGTTACCAGACCTAACTATATACCAGAGTAAGGAGAATCCTTTATGTTTAGAAGAGTCATGATGGAGTAGAGTAGTGAGGTTACCAGACCTACTCAGAGAAAGAGTCTTTTCTAAACTGTGTGCAAATCGGGTGATAGGTGTTGCAAGGTTATTATGGATAGTGGAAGTATTGATAATTTGGTATCTGAGGAGATGGCTATGAAGCTTGGATTAAAAAGGCTTGAGCATTCTTGTCCTTATGAGGTAAGTTGGTTACAAGATGATCAAAAGATAGAGGTAAAGGAACAATGTTTAGTAAATTTCAATAATGGGCCTTTTAGAGATGAGGTTTTGTGTGATGTTGTATCTATGAGTTCTTGTCATGTCTTGTTGGGAAGACCTTGGCAATTTAACAGAGGATCTATTTATGACTGTAGAAGAAACCTAGTCACTATTGAGAAGGATGGGCAAAAGTTCACATTGATTTATTTGAAGGAGAAAGAGAAAGAGGTGAAGAATCTTAGTCATGAGAAAAGTTGCAATACTAAGGAACTGATTGCTAAGGTAATATCAGAAGGTGACATGATTTTGTAGAAAGATATGATAAATAATCTTGATGGACAGATAGAACTAGATGACAAAGAGCTTATGATGACAAATCAGATGAAGTCCTATGGAAAAATAAATCAAAGTTGTAGAAGAAAGAAAGTAGTAAACATAGAAAATGTGTAGATCTGAAGCAAAGGAAGAGAAACAAAGAGAGTCAGGGGTTAGAGAAGCTGGTTGAGGTACCAAAGGATCTAAAGAAGAGGTTGGCAGATAAGGAATATGTTTGGATTAGAAATGAGCATGGGGTCTTTATCCCAAATCCTTTTAGATGTTCATGAGTTTCCTCTCATGGAACATCTTTTCCTACCTAGGGTGTTTGATGTAGGAGCATCCCTGGTCTCTGAGAAATCTTGCATCAGCCAAATTTTTTTTCCCTTTTAGTTTAGTTCTTGTTTAGTTCAGTGTGCAGTATTTTGTGTTCTTACCGATTGGTACCAGTAGTTGCTTGCTTTTCATTGCAAATCCTATTTTCAGTTTCTTAGCTAGTTCATGTGCTTAATTCCATATTTTTTGTTCAATTGGATTCTTTTCCGGTCAGTTATCGCTCCTGGTTGATTATTTTTGGGTTCCGGGACAGTTCTTGTGCTTACCAGTCAACTTTCCTTCAATACCAAATCTTTTCTTGGCGTGTGGATTTATTTTGGGTCTTGTCTAATGCTCTTTGGCATGTGGCCAACCTTCTTGCTGAACTACACTTCTTGGTTGTTATTTTACAAAATGATTTGTTTAATTCTTAGGTTTGACCTAGTTACACATTACATTTTCCTGCATTGGTAAATGTAATCTTTTGTGGCCGACCCATATATGTTTCGGTGGGTATAAATATGGCATTATGTAATCATTTGTAGGGGTAGAGGAAGTAGAATTGAAAATAAGGATTGAGATTCACATTTTATGATCCAGTTGATTCTTAGAGTCCTAGTTGGATTGTATCTGGCTTGAAGTCTACATGTAATTAGTTAACTACTAGATGTTCTAAGATAATTATATGATGATAACCAGTTGGTTGCTAGAAGTTATAAGGCAATAATATGATCTGTTTCTGTAATCTTGTTATGTTTTCTTGTTGCTTTTGTTGTGTTACTCTTACTGCATAAGCCAGTTAATTCTCTTTGAGGGTTTTACCGGTTATGTCTGCATCACTATCATAGCCCTTGCATAATACCTTTGGTTCTTTTGATACTATCTTCATACCTTGGTTGTAGCTTTTATTGTTCTTTTGTTCATTAGCTACTAGGACTATATTTACAAGGGTCATTTTAATCATTTGTGATATGAACATGACTGTCTTTATATTTGCACTAACCATATACTACTTCAACAATTCACTGCCATTATGTTTGATGGTGATCTTTGTCATGTTTTTGAGTAGAAATGTTGCTCCATTCACTCAAATTTACATGGATTGTCACTTCTTATCACATGTTCCTATGATCTTCCATATATGAAGGGATGTCTCTATATGAACTGATCTACTATAATGGATACTTTGATTATGATCTTGTCCCTTTACAGATTTCTTGACTGAGCATTTTTATATGCTGCTACAATTATTTTGTTTCCTTTAAAGTAAATGCTCCTTTAGTTTCCACTTGAAACTTTACATGTGATTCAGATTGCTTTTAGGACCATCTGCTGTTGTAACAATGATAACTTTGAAGGCCTGCAAAAATGTAGATCTCTTGTGCATATTCAAGACTAAGTTAATAACATCTATTAGAATTCTCATTATATCCTCACCAACTTGGCCTCTATTTGTACTATTTATTCTCTTCTTCATTGTTTTGATATGGCTCAATAGATAACTATGCTGACTATCCATGAAGTTGTCTTTCAATGTGCCTATTTGATTGTTAATGCTAAGTCACTGCATTACGTGAAAACTTGTTGTGGGTGTACCAATAAGCTTCTTCTTTTACTGCTTGCACTATGCCCTATCTTGACTCAAGGTTATATACTATCAAAATGACTCAATGTTTATTTGTGCATCACAGGATACAACTAGCTTCAATACTTCATGATTGCAAATTTCAATCTCATTAACAAAGACATTAAAGATGGTAAGTTTTTCTAAAACTGATTCACCGTCTTTTGATTTGTGATTACTTTATCCATTTTAAGAGGTGTATTCTTCATGAAAGAAAGATTTGTTATGGTGACGATATACCATAGAACAACATATGACTATTCTCAATTTTGGACTGCTCTTTTCATCTTGTAATGGCTGCATTGTGCTATTAAAAATTAAAACATCACTGTGCTCATGCTATTGACTATCATACTCCCCTCATTTAGAAGGTCTAAGATACTTGGTACTATTGATATCCATTTTTGGTACTAAGATTTCTCCTTGGTAAATATGAATTAGGCATGTACATCATGACACTACATTTGCATGATTGATAAGGCATTGTCCTCTTGTATATAGTCATTCCATATTAGATGACTGTGCATGATAAGTGATGACTATTGTAGCTCATTACTCTACGCATGCAAGATAATGCATCTCATGAATGTTTATTGCTGGAGATTTTGTCTTAGATTCCCTATGATGATTGTCAAGATGCATGTCTTATGAGCTGCCACATGTCTACTATCATTTAACAATGATATCTGTAACCTTGAAGTTCTTGACACTTGACTGTGAGCCTTATGAATATCTTCAAGAGATTATCTTCTAACTATTTTGGCTCAGTACTTTAGATCTTTTAGTGCTTTTGCTATTGATTGGTTGTGATAGGATTGATATTCTTCTAAGATGTAAAAATGACTGATATCTTGTTGATTGACACCTCTCTGCAAGTATGTATACCACTGTATCTTACTAACTAAAAGCCTGCAACAAATATTTGGCTATATGTGTTAAGAGTTGTTGATGACTGTAGCTTGTCCTTGGGCTATTTGACAGTCTCTAGTTTTGTTAGATTATTCTCTATCTATGACTAGATCCTTTCTTCATTTACAGTCAGTGTATCTAGGCACACTGCAATATTTTGCCTCCTTGAGTCTCACTGTGTCTTGGAATGATTGTTGGCATGATACTGTCATACTATTTTTGTTGTTCTTTAATCTTGATTTCTATATTTCTCTTAAAGGTCATTGTGTATTGGAAAATGTACTCTCCTTGACCTGTGCTTTCATTGACCTATGAATGGCTAAGTCTTGTCACTATATTGATAACCTTTGGGTTTGCATTTTACTGTCAAAACAATCCCTTTTCTTTTTCCAATCTTATAGATGCAAATATGGAATGATGACTTTCATTGCTTTAGCAACATTATCTTCTCAAATGAAGGTACTCAGTGGCAAAAACGAGGCATAGCAGGACATAGGATGGCAGAAGACTAAAGACTACAGATGCTCAAAACAACTCAAAGAGGACTCATCATTCAGGAAATGATGAGTCACCCTTCCCTCTCTGCATTTTCCCCTTATGTTTGCATCTGAAAGTATATAGTTTATTTCTTATTTGTGATAGTTCTGATACTTAATGTAAGTACAGATCCAATAGCCAATAAGATGAGAGGGGGGGTGAATCATACAAACTTAATCTTCCATAAAAACATCAGATTCAACCTCGGTAACATATACTTCAGTAATATAACCAAAACTGCTAAACATGCAAACTCAAAAGCATATAAACATCATAAACCTCATAAAATTAGATTTAACGTGGAAACCCAAATAGGGAAAAACCACTACTGGATTTCGGACCCACTAAGAAATATACTCTTCTAGAGTATGCTCGGTTAAAAGCAAAACCTGTTAAAGATTACAAACACATTGCTAGATGTGACCCGGTTAAGGGATTTCCCTCAAATCTGTTAGGATCTTCACCTTGTTAGAAGTGACCTTGTTAAAGGATTTCAAACACTCAATTAGAATGTCACCTTGCTAGAGGGTTTTATAAATAAGACTGTTAAGTCCACTCGGTTAAGAGATTTTCTATCACTTTCACAAAATAACAGTAATAAAATCTATCTGCTACTTCACATCTAAAATGCTAAAGAAAATTCTTATTTTCTCAATGCAATCTAGACATAGAACTAATCTTGTCCATCTGCTGGGCTTCTATACTCTATTATTCAAACAGGTCTTCAAGCTTTTGTGCTCGATAATCAGTATGTAGCATCCCTGTGCATACATTTGCCCGCATACATTGTTTATCAACAACTCCCTATTTATAAACAATTAGCTAACTGCTTAATCTCTTTGATCACATTTCCCATGATCAATCATAGCCATCAGATCTTCAATCTTGTCTAGGTTCAATGTATCCTTCGATCTAAAAAATGTTTTACCCCGCCTAGGAACTTGCATACATTTCTTGGAACTTGTGCAAGGGTATTGTGGTTCAATCTACACTGTAGATCTTCATGCCGATTTTCCTTTGCCATAGATTCATTAACAAACTTCATGCACAACATACCAATCATTTAATCAGTTCCAGCTCATCAACTTCCTTCATTAAATAATGCATGTAACCATTTAATGTATTCTATTACAACTCAGTGACAACTTAGTAATAACTCGACAAATACTAAACTTCACTCAGTAGACATTCCGCCTTCATTAATCGATAGTGATAACCTTAGGGTTACCGACTAGGTTTTTTGTTCGGTACAATTTACAACATATGTATGATGTTAAAACAATCTAAACATCATGATCTCATCATTGTTTGACTCGATAATAGTTGCCCATTGAATACCTTATTCATCCCCTTATTCATCATATTATTTCTATGTCTTTTATCGACATCTTTATAATCATCAAATCATACTTCTCAAGATATGGCAACATCATACTAAATTAGAAAATCAATTTATTGACATCAATGACAAAATAATAATATTAAGATAGTAAATCATCCTTAATCAGTTATATCCATAATCATCAACAACCTTCTCAATATCCTTATTGAAATGCCAACAATCTCCCCCTTTGGCATTGATGGCAAAACCAATTTATTTGACCTAATTGATTTGGATTGCTATGAGTTATTTGTGAGATTCTGAAATGCTCTCTTCCTGTCATCAGAATTCTCCCCCATACATTAGACTTCTCCTCTTTTCTCCAGTCTTCTCACCCTTTTTCTTCAATCTTCTTCATTCTTCTCCCCCTTTGACAACAATCCCAAAAAAAAGAACTAAAACATAATTTCTTCTTGTATGAAGTGAATTCCTATTGTAATGTGTCAACTTAGTCTCAGTCAGAGCATTTTGTCTTCAATTTCTTTTTCCTGTATTGTATCCTGCACTGTTTTCTATACACCTTTAGAAAACATCCTAAAGTGTGTAAATCAACATCAACTCCTAAAAGATATTCTATAGAGTCATCGAATTGATGCTTTCACCGAACTCGGTTAGTGAATAGAAGATAGGGGTAGGACCCTTAACTTACTTTTGAGATACTCAAAAGTGTCCCTTGGTAGTGGCTTGGTGAAGATATTTGCTATTTGTTCCTTTGTGATAACATACTCCAACACCACTTTCTTCTCTTGAGCTTCTTCTCTAAGATAATGATATTTGATAGAGATGTACTTTGTCTTAGAGTGCATAACAAGATTATTTGAAATGTTAATGACACTAGTATTGTCATAGAATATAGTTACTGGCTCGGTAACTTTCTGATTTATACCTTCCAACAGTTGTTTGATCCATGTTATGTTGGTACAATTCAATGATGCAGCAATGTATTCAGCTTTTGCTGTTGACTGTGAAACACATCCTTGTTTCCTGCTAAGCCAACTCACTAGTCTTTCTCATAAAAAGAAATCTCCTCCACTTGTGCTTTTTCTGTCATCAATGTTGCCCGCCCAATCAGCATTAGTATACACATTTAAATGAAAATCATTTAAATGTAGCTTTCCAATCATGGATCGATAAAGTGTCTCATCAACAGATGTAGATTCATCATTCTTTGATAATTTATAGTTGGTAGTCATAGGAGTACTTACTGGTTTTGAATCCTCCATTCCAAATTTCTTCAAGATTTCCTTTATGTACTTGGATTGAGTAATGAAAATCTCATTTTTCATTTGTAGTATTTGTAAACCTATAAAATACTTTATCTCACTGATTAATGACATCTCAAATTCTTTGCTCATTTCATTTCCAAAGTTCTTGCATAAAGAGTCATTACCACAAAATATAATATCATCAACAAATATGGCTGAGATCAGTATTCCATTTTCATCATTCTTCATGTACATATTACTGTTCTCACTTGTCCTTATAAAACCAATCTTAATAAAATAAGAGTGCAATCTTTCATACCATGGTCTAGGTGCTTGTTCCAGACCATATAATGCTTTGTTCAATTTACATACTTGATCTTTACTCTTGTCTTCAACAAATCCTTCAGGTTGTTCAAGAAAAACTTCTTCTTCTAATATTCCATTTAGAAATAAAGATTTGACATCCATTTGATATACCTTGAAGTTTTTGAAAGTAACATATGCCAACAATGTTCTTACTCCTTCAAGTCTAGCCACAGGTGCAAAAGTTTCACCATAATCAATTCCTTCTTCTTGAGCATAACCTTTGCATACTAGTCTTGCTTTATTTCGAATGACCTCACCTTTTTCATTTAGCTTGTTTCTAAAAATCCACTTTGTATCAATTATATTTTTGTCCTTCAGTCTTGGGATTAGTGTCCATGTGTCATTCTTCTTGATTTGATCAATCTCTTCTATCATAGCATTTATCCAATCTTCACTTTTTAATTCCTCTTTCACTATTCTTGGTTCAAATTCAGATATTAGACATGTGTTCTGTCTCAGTTTGTTCCTTGTCATTACTAGATCATCCTTATCTCCTATAATCTAACTTGGTGCATGATGTCTTCTAACATACTTGGCTAATACAGGCTTGGTAGGCTCTGTATGATCTTCTTCATCCCTCGGTAACTGGACATTCTTTTCATTTTCTTCAACAGTTTTCTCGGTAGGACTTGTCGGTTGAACATAGACAAATTCATCATAATCTTCTGGTTCTTTGGAATTTCCTTCATCATTTCTTTATGCAAATTCATCAATTTTCACATTTGCACTTTCTACTAGTTTGTTAGATGTTTTGATCAGACATTTAAATGCTTTGCTTCTAGAAGAATAACCTAGAAATGTTCCTTCTTCACTTTTCTGATCAAACTTGCCAATTCTATCATCTTTGTGTACATAGCATCTACTTCCAAAGATTTTAAAATAACTTACATTAGGTTTCTCGTTATACTAGATTTCATAAGGTGTCTTCAAAGTACCTTTCTTCAGTTGTAATCAGTTCAAGGTGTAAACTATTGTGCTTATTTCTTCTCTCCAAAATGTTTGTGGCACTTTCTTTTCAATCATCAAGGTTCTGGCACAATCCACAATAGATCTACTTCTTCTCTCAGCTATTCCATTTTGCTGTGGAGTTATCGGTGCAGAGACTTGTCTTTTAATACCATGATCATTGCAGAATAAGTTGAACTCATTAGATGTGAACTCTCCTCCTCTATCTGATCTAAGACATTTTAGTTGTCTTCCTATTTCATTTTCAACTCTTGCCTTGTACCATTTAAACATTTGAAAATCTTCTGATTTTTCTTTTAAAAACATTACCGACATCATCCTTGAATAGTCATCCACAAATAATATGAAATATTTATTACCATAATAACTTTGAACTTTCATAGAACCACAAAGACCAGTGTGCACAAGATCTAAAATTCTCTTAGAAGTGTAAGACTTACTTGTAAAGCTTGATCTTGTCATCTCACCCATTTGGCATCCTCGACACATAACATTCTCAGGTTTTTCAAGACTCGGTAGACCTCTTACTCAGTGCTTCTTGCTTATTTTGATCAGATTATCAAAATTTACAAGACAAAACCTTTTATGCCATAACCAGGTATCATCTATCTTTGCATACAGTCACTTGTTTCAAGTTGAGTCAAGGTGAAATGTATTACCTTTTGTTTGTGTCCCAGTAGTAGCTAACTTTCCATGCTTGTCATGAACTTTGACAATTCCTTTCTGAAATTTTATTTGGTAACCTGTATTGTTTAGCTATGCTACACTCAACAAATTGTATTTCAAACCTTCAACCCAATAAACATCATTGCATCTTGCATTGTCAAGAAGTGTTATAGATCCTTTACCTCTTACTAGACATGGTGCATCATTACCAAACCTTACATAGCCTCCATCATAATCTTATAACATAAAAAACTTATGTTTATCACCTGTCATATGATGTGAGCATCCACTATCTATGATCCAAGAATCATTAGTATTTATGTGAGATATTAGGGCTTTTTCTTCATACCTTTCTTCATCCGATCCATCTTTGATAGCCACATAAACTACTTCCTCTGTATCAGTTTCATCTAATTTATCATCGTTGGATTCCTCATCGGTTATTAAGCATGTCTTTCTATCTCTTCTTCTGAAGTCTTAGTGTCCTCTGTAATGATTATCTTTCTGTCTGTCATCTTGGTAATCTCTTTTTTTAGTAGAATCTTTGTCAGGATAGTTAGAAGCTATATGTTCTATCTTATCACAATTGAAACATTTCAAAGGTAGTTTTCCTTTATACTTACCTTTGCCTCTCGGTAACCTTCTGGCTAATAGTGCTTCAAACTCTTCCTGCTTTCTGATTTCCTCATATAGTTTGTGTACTTCTTCTATGTTCTTACAAAATCTTTCACTTGCTCCACTGTGATCTCCTTCAGAGTACTTATACTTTCTTCCATTGTAATCATTAGATTCATCAAGATGAAAAGAACTAAATGCAGATTCAACTTTATTTACTGAAGATCCACTGTTATCAAAGTTACTTAACTCAAATGCATGTAGCTTACCAATAGTAGCATCTAAAGAAACTGGCATATTAGGTACAAACCTCAATTCATTGATTGTAGAGACTCGAATTGCATAAGCCAGTAGAAGGGTTCTTAACAACTTACTTGTTATATCCCTTTCTTCAATAGTTCCACCTGCGCCTTTGATTTGATTGACAATCTCCTTTAGTTTTGTACTATATTGGGTTATGTTCTCACCTTCATTCATCCTCATAGATTCAAGTTGTCCTCTTAGACTATCTACTTTTTCTCTTTGAACATATTCATCTCCTCCATACACTGATATGAGCTTATCCCACATTGCCTTTGCATCATTGCAACCTTCTAGATCATTAAACTCTGAGTCGGTCAATGCAGATGTTATGTCAATCATTGCTTGGATATGTTCTTTCTTTGCCTTTATTTCTTCCATAGTCAATGGATAGGTGCTCGGTATGATGAAATCATTCTCCAGATAATATACAACATATTCTCCAACTCCTGATAGGTGCAACTTCATCCTTTTCTGCCATGTAGAGAAACTTGACTTGTTTAGCTTCAGTGCATCCCTCTTATACATCTTTGGATCTTTGCCTCAAGTACCTTTAAACTTTTCTTTCAGAGTCCAAAGCTCTAATACCAAATGATAGTTATGATACTTAATGTAAGTACAGATCCAATAGCCAACAAGATGAGAGGGGGGGGGTGAATCATACAAACTTAATCTTTCATAAAAACATCAGATTCAACCTCGGTAATACATACTTCAGTAATATAACCAAAACTGCTAAACATGCAAACTTAAAAGCATATAAAAATCATAAACCTCATAACACCAGATTTAACGTGGAAACCCAAATAGGAAAAAACCACTCTGGGATTTCAGACCCATTAAGAAATATACTCTTCTAGAGTATGCTTGGTTAAAAGCAAATCTTGTTAAAGATTACAAACACATTGCTAGATGTGACCTGGTTAAGGGATTTCCCTTAGATCTGTTAGGATCTTCACCTTGTTAGAAGTGACCTTGTTAAAGGATTTCAAACACTCAATTAGAATGTCACCTTGCTAGAGGGTTTTACAAATAAGACTGTTAAGTCCACTCGGTTAAGAGATTTTTTGTCACTTTCACAAAATAATAGTAATAAAATCTATCTGCTACTTCACATCTAAAATGCTAAAGCATATTCTTATATGCTCAATACAATCTAGACATAGAACTAATCTTGTCCATCTGCTGGGCTTCTATACTCTGTTATTCAAATAGGTCTTCAAGCTTCTGTGCTTAGTAATCACTATGTAGCATCCCTGTGCATACATTTGCCCGCATACATTGTTTATCAACAACTCCCTATTTATAAACAATTAGCTAACTGCTTAATCTCTTTGATCACATTTCCCATGATCAATCATAGCCATCAGATCTTCAATCTTGTCTAGGTTCAATGTATCCTTCGATCTGAAAAACGTTTTACCCCGCGTAGGAACTTGCATACATTTCTTGGAACTTGTGCTAGGGTATTGCGGTTCAATCTGCGTTGTAGATCTTCATGCTGATTTTCCTTTGCCATAGATTCATTAACAAACTTCATGCACGACATACCAATCATTTAATGAGTTCCAGCTCATCAGCTTCCTTCATTAAATAATGCACGTAACCATTTAATGTATTTTGTTACAGCTCGGTTACAACTCGGTAATAACTCGGTAAATACTAAACTTCACTCGGTAGACATTCCGCCTTCATTAATCGATAGCGATAACCTTAGGATTTACCGACTAGGTTCCTTAGGGTTTACCGACTGGGTTCTTTGCTCGATAACATAGTATAGTATTAACCTTACAATTTACAACATATGTATGATGTTAAAACAATCTAAACATCATGATCTCATCATTGTCTGACTCGGTAATAGTTGCCCATTGAATACCTTATTCATCCCCTTATTCATCATATTCTTTCTATGTCTTCTACCGACATCTTTATACTCATCAAATCATACTTCTCAAGATATGGCAACATCATACTAAATTAGAAAATAAATTTCTTGACATCAATGACAAAATAATAATATTAAGACAGTAAATCATTCTTAATCAGTTATATCCATAATCATCAACAACCTTCTCAATATCCTTATTGAAATGCCAACAATATCTCATTGTCTGTTATAATGCCAAATGCCAACAATTTGCACCACCAGTTAGTCTCATGACTTGTGTGAGAAATTGTACATTCATTTTTAATAAAGATTACTATTTTTCAGAAAAAGTGTGTTCTCCTACTGTTCTGACTTTGAAACATGGAAATGTAATCTTTTTCTCTCTCTTTTCATGCACCTAAATGTAATAACATCATAATAAAATGTACCTTTATGTATGTTCTAAAACTAAAGCTCTACTTGATTGAGCTCGTAAAGAATATAGGTAACACTAATAAAGGTGACCAAGTCCTCAGAAGCAATTTTGAACCAGTGACTTCATCACTAGATGAACAAGTCATGAAGAGAGCTGAGCAAGAAACTTCACATAGCAGAGCGAAGGGTGAATGGATGGATAAAATGCTCAGTAAAGGAACATGACTCTTGAGTTTAGATATCACCATAGTTAAAAATATTGGCACTATGAAAACTGAGGTGGATAACACTATGTAACTCATCTCTCAAGAGTTAGAAACACAAGAGAAAGACTTTGATATATGGTTAAAACTTGAATATTTTGATTCAAATATTCTTGTAGAAAATGGTGTCATTCCTTCTTGGAATATTTATATTGAGTAGGGAGAAGCATTAGAACATCAAATGAATACTTTGGAGCGACTTATGAAGGACATGAGAAAGGCTCAAAAGGAATGCATGGATAAAAAGAAGGAAATTGTTGATAAAATATTAAAAATTCCTTGCACTTTCTTATATGAAAATCAGGAGGCTCTTGACATGGATATGGTCATCAAAGATCTTAGTTTGTTGCTAACCACTGAAATTGATAAAGAGGACTTCTCTTTGTCCTCCATGGACAAATTGGTAGATCTTCAATTGAATCTACATTTGATGGATTCTCTCTTGAAGAAACATAAGAAATGTTACATTGATTTGCGAGATTCTATTACATGGGTTAAGGTCATCACTAGTCATAGTTAGGGACGCAATGAACCCCAAATAAAAAATTGTTCTACAGAAGTTTGAAGAATTCTTGAAATGAGATCAATGTGAAGATGAAGATACTTAAATTATTTTATGCTTTCTTAGTGTCATTTTGAAATAAGCTATCGACACCTCAAGTTTCATTCTATGTATGCACTAGTACACATATAGGACTGCATGTGTCCTAAGTCAAATAGGTTTCTACCTTTGACTTAGTCATAATTAGTTGGAACTTTTCCCTATTTTTTTGTATCATCTATTTTCTATATATATGAGTGATCTTTTTGTAATAAGGATCTTTTGGCAAATATGTCGAAACTCCGTAGAATTGAAAATCTAAGACTTTGAGCTTATAGTGTATTCAAAGAATTTGATCAAAGAAGAAAAGAATGTGCATCCAATATTTGTCTTGGGACTACTTTATTGTATGAGGGAACGTTCTTATGTCATTCTTTTCTACTTTCTTTAATACTAAATCTTGTTTTTTGATAAGTATTTGAGTTGGAAGAGACAAAATAAGGTATTGTAGACTTTGTGTTATGATATTTTACCAAAAAATTGTATGAAGTGAATAGTAATACGAAGACTTTGTGCTTGCAATATATTGTAAGCCTTACTTTAGTGTTAAAAATAGTTATTATTTAGGTTAAAATGGTAGATAGGACTTGAGTATTTAAAAGAGACTTTGAGCTCTTTATATACAAAAGACCCATCCCTTAAGTCATTTTCAAAAAGGGAAGCAATGGAAGACTTTGTACTTTCTTGGACACTTTGCTTCCAATTAGCATAGATTTTTAATATTACTGCAAGTTAGAATTATTTTGTTATTATGTTCTAAATAGAGAATTAGATAAACACATGTTCTGAAAAAAAAGAACTAAGTCATTGTATCATCATGAAATTAGAGCAAAGTTAGTAGGTAGATTAAGAGTAGACATAAATTGTAGTAGAAAGGGGGAGCCTTTCCTTATATATAGGAGATACGATGTCTTGCATTCTGAAAGATATTGTCTCGCATACTATGGTGAAAACCAAATTCTATAAACCTCTCCAAGTTTACAAAATTTTCACCCAACGCATGGAAATGATTATTCTGTGGTCTAGAAATATCTTTGTGTTCTTCGGGTGTTATGGTTTTCTTCGTTGTTGGTCATTATATTCTATGTTATACCTATCCTTAGGTTCAGATATTATTTATGGGAGATTGTTTGATGTGTTATGGGTCTCACGGTATCATGTGGAGAGCTAGATTTTAGTTTCTTTCAGTGGAGAGTATGTTTTGACCATTAATTGCTTAAATGGATGCATAGAATATGGACATGCTATTGGTTATGTTCTGATGATTGTGAATTGGTGAATAGATATTGGGAAGATGTGTTTTGGTCCCCTCTTTCTCCTAGAGTGGATCAACGTGTATAGTTTTTGGTCTAAAAGGTATATTTTGGTTCAGGCAGACTTGGTTCAAGCTTTGATGATCTATATTGTATATAAGGAATGTGTATGATTAAATTGTGTGAATGAGAAGAGTAGAAAAATGTGATAAGGTGTGGAGTGTAGATGTATGATGCAAAGATAATCAGTGAGGTTCAATGAAGATCATAGAATAAGAGTTGTGTTTGAATGATATGCAAACTATTTTGAGGCTGTGGAAGAGATATGAGACAAAGTGTTGGCAGTTGAGGTCCGAGTTGTGTGTGTGCTGATTTTGGTTGCTTGATGTAGATTTCAAGGACAACTTCATGATTAGGATATCCTTGTTTTCATATCATTTTTGTATCTTGCCCTGTTGCAATTAGCTTCAAGTTTTGCAAGTCCTCTTTTGTATCATGTGCCATAAGCAGTTAGCCTTGGTTTGAAAGTCCAGAGTAGTGAGATCTTTTCTTTGTAATTTGATATACATAGTGGATATATTTTTGTGGGCAGGTGCTCACCATGGTTTTTCCTTGTTTGGGTTTTCCATGTAGAAAATCTTGATGTTCATGTGTTCGATGTGTTTTAATGTTTATTTGTTTAGGTGTTGCATTAATTTTTGTTTTCAACTAATTCACCCCCCCTCTGAGTCCTACCTTGGGTTCAACAATTGGTATCTGAGCAAGTTTCCTCTCGAGTAAGCTTAACCACTTGTAGATATAGTATGGCATAGGACGTGCATTACAAAGTTTGAATCTTTGATGGTACAAATTTTTTGTACTAGAAGGTGAGAATGGAATTCACATTTGGAGACATTGCAGAATGGAATTTTGGAAATCTTTCAGACCAGATATACACCTTCGTACCTAGTGGTGCTCAGACTCTAGATGAGATAAAGCTGAAGGAGACTAATGCAAAGGGTAGAACTAGAATTTTTAGTTGTATAAGTGATTCAGTGTTTGGAGGGGTAAAAGGATTGAAGGAAGATAAATTTGTGTTTGGCATATGAAGGAGATCCAAAGACAAATTAGGCTAGGTTGATGAATCTGGAGCAAAACTTATATGAGTATCTAAGAATACTAGAAGATGAAAGCATTAAGAACTATATTCATAGAGTGACCGATCTTGCTGATGGCATTGGAGATGTTGGTGGACATTTGGAGGAATGTGATGTTGTTCATAAGATCTTGTTGACTTTTCTTAAATCCTATAAGCCACAAAGATGTGTTATACAAGAGAGAAATGATTTGAGTAAGTATACCATTGATCATTTTATTGGTACTATAGGAACCTTTAAGATTTTATAAATGGAGGAAGAGAAGAGAGAAAATAAAGAAGCAACATTTAATATTTCAAGACATGATGATTCAAAACGCAGTGGAGATCTAGATGAATCCGAAGTGAATTTTGTGAGAAGATTGGAGTGAGGCACTAGAAACTACAAAAGGTAAGTTACCTCTGAAATACTTTTCTTGTGTTAGAATTGGACATTATACTTCTAATTGCACTTACAAAGAAGAATATAAGATACCAAATGATGATGAGAATAAAAACAAGTTTAAAAGACACAACTTTAACATAAGAGAGAATAAGGGCTTATGTTATGTTGAGAAGGATACATCTGAAGATGAAGTTGATGATGAATCAACTAAAGAATCCTTGTTTTTGATAGTTAAAGATAAGAAGGATGCTTTGAAGAAATCAAATTAGAGAGAATAGTTAAGATTGCATTGCATGCTAAGATGGAACCAAGTACACGGATTATATACTCTAGATGTTCAAGTCATATTATTGGTGATAAAGACAAATTTATTAATCTCAAGAAGTATGATGGAGGATTAGAAAAGTTTGCTAGAAAAGATGGTGCAACTATTTGATGTATTGAAAGTATTCCTATTGATGGTAAGCATAAAACCAATGATGTTTATTATGTTGAAGGATTAAGAGATAGTTTGTTAAGTGTTAGTCAATTGTGTAGAAAAAGGATATGAAGTGTTGTTTAGTAGCACCAGATGTGTGATTAGAAAATAGAAGATTGTAAAAGAGTTACAAAAGTTAGAATAGGTGGAAATGTATACTATATCAAGAATACAAAGGAGAGTAAATATTTTCTAACATAGAGTAATGAATGTTTGTTGTGGCACAAAAGAATGGGACATGCCAATTTTGAATATATCATCAATATTTGCAGATCTGAAGTAGTTAGAGATTTACCTAGACTTGTGAATGTAATACCCTAAAAATGGTCACCTAAACCATGGGCCCCTAATCTCGACAACATCACCAAGGTCCTAACCAAAGGCAATTAAATCAACCTTGAGCACCTAATTAATTAATTCTTCAAGCATTAATGTCACACGGAAAATTAATCACTCAATATTAATTAAATATTTATTTAATTAATTAAATCATTCCAAGTAAATCATTTTGATCAATTATCCTATTTATTTAATTAAATATCCTAGCCTATTTAATTAATTAATAAATTTACCATTTAATCACAAAAAAAAGGAATTAATTTACAAAAAGAGATTTATCACAAAAAGAGGAATTAATCTGCAAAAGAAAAAGTTGAATTGAGAAAAAAAGAATTAAAAATTGAGAAAAGAAATCAAATGGAGATAATCTTGAAAATCATATAAAAAATTGAAAAAAATCTCAGAAAAGCAATTAAAACAATTATATCTCAAAATTGAATAAAATAGAGAATAAATCAGTTTTTTCTGATTTTATCTTAGTTTTAGTTCAATTTCCTTTAAAACTAAGAAAAGAAGCCAATCACATCAATTCACCTAGATTGTTCTTCTTCTTGGAAAATCTTGACCGCTCATCATCATTTGATCTCAGCTGTCGGTTTCTTTCTAAATTTTCTATAAATTCAAGCTCTCATCTCCTAATCAAGGTTCTTGGAGAATATATTTTCTCTAGGTTCATTAAGATTTTGTATTGAGAATATTTGCATATTAGTTATTGCATCTTTATTAAATCATTTAGCTTAATATTTATTCATAGATTAATCATGTTAGGCTAATATTCATTAATCTTGCATATCTTGCATTTATCTAGCTTAATCTTGCATTCATTTAGCTCAATTTTGTACTCATATAGATTAAATCCTTCATCTTGGTGTAGTCTAGTCAATGGTATTGCTTAGACAAATCTGAGAGCAAGTCTATACTCGCATCTTTTAGAAGTCAATAGGTTGCTTTGTGATGGTTTATTGTTCATTGTTGATTGATTTACTAACCATGCATCTAATGACTTATTGAAGTGTTGTGTATTCCAGATATAGATACAATCCACTTTTCACACACACATTTTTGGCACCCATCGTGGGGCTCAAACCCACAAATACAAGATTTCTAATGATTCTTTAGCAAATTTAATGTTTGATTTTTATAACTAATAAACATGTGTTAAATTTACAAATAAAAATCTTTTTTGTTTGCTTGTTCTTCTTTGACAGTAAAAAATGGTCTCTGTTCAAAGGGCATAACTTTTGATTTAACTGTTGGATTTAAACAAATTTTTGATATGTTGTTTAAAACCAAGTTTTCTATATTTTCACTGAAGAGAGTTTCCTAATGTGGTTTGGGTTGAAAGTTATGAATGACAAATTGAAGTAATATCATTTTACTTGTTCTTCTGTGACCGTAAAAAATGGTCTCTATTTGGAGGGTATAACTTTTTATTGAACTATTGGATCTAAACAAATTTTTGGTATGTTCTTTAAAACGAAGTGTTCTACATTTTAACCAAAGAGATTTGATTAATTTTATCTTGTTTTGGAAGTTATGAATGACATAGTGCAGTACTATCAAAACTATCATAACTAGGATAATCATAACGAATGGAAATCCTTGTTAGATTAGTTTAATTTACAGTTTGCATGCTAGAATTTTATTTTGATAAATTTTTATGTTAATTTGCAACTAATTTTGGGCTTTTAATGTTTGCAGAATGCTTGTCAAAGAATTGATCAATCAAACATACGCCTGTCAAAGAATCAAAAGCAAAATGACTACTAATGCGTTGTTCTTGTAGGTTTCCTAATGAGAATTGACTAAACATTGTGTATTTATTTAGTATTTTATTAGGCACTTAAATTGCTATTTGGTTAATGAACAAATCTGTCTTTTGTGTTTGAAGAAAAATCTAAGAGGTAGGAGAGTATGCTCTTGTCTTTATAGACAATAAAAAATCTAGACCCTCAAAGCTTTTTCTAAATTTGAGATTTGTGTACCTTTAGCGGGCTTGTCACAGTGGAAAAAAGTAATCACTCTGTGAGAACAACCCAAGTGATTACAACTGGACTTGAGCATTCCAACTCACTATAATAAATAGGCCTATGGTGATTAAAGTCTCAGAGGATGAGATTATTTGTGTTTTCTCTTTGAGATCTCTCATATCAAGTATTTTGTTGGGCCTCACGATCTCAATCACATTTATATGAATACAACTTGTTTCAGTACCTTGTTAGGCTATAGGACTCAATCATGCTTGTGTGACTTCAAGAGGTAATTTCAAACAGAATTCCTAACTAAGAACTATAAGATAGAGGCTACTCGATTCACCTCCAAAAGGGGGATAATCTTTGTGCAAAAGAGATAGCAACTCTTCCAAGATACTTGCCATATCGTGCCCCCATTAGCGTTTGGAGTCAGTTAATATGGTGTTGAGAATCCATTGCGTGAGACTCAGCAACTGTATTCTGATTAGCTATTGGGTGTGTACCTAAGTCTGCAAGCAAAGATTTTCTTCTCTAAGCCAACTTCCGTAGGGTTAGCGTGCTGTGCTTGAAAGTAATTATACATCTTGCATGTTTATTGTGTTTTCATCCCTAAAATTGAAACTGAAATACTGAAACTAGAGAAAACAAATCAACAACAACAACAACTCAATGATCAAAACTATTCATGTCAATAAACTAGTCTCTGTTAGTCATCAAAAACTGGTCTCTATCAGTCGTCAAAACTCTGTCTATGTCAGAATCTCATCTCTGTCTAGTCCTCTATCATACGAGTCTATTGAATTGTCATCTGGCTACATACCTATTGTCGTATGAGTTTTCATTGGTCCTGTTAGTTTGTCATCTGGCCGTCAAAATTATCGTGCGAGTATACATAATTATCATTCTGCTGTTAAAGAATTGTCATATGGCCCTTAACATATTGTTGTACGAATAATCATATTCCTCATCATATTGTCATTTGGAGAGCACTAAACTGTAGTGTGAGTTTAGGAAACAACTCGTACGAGAAACTGTCTCTATCGTCTGGGAGCTATTAAATTGTCGTCTGGGTCATAAAACTCTGTTGTACGAATTTCTAATTTTGTTAGTCTAGAACAGTCACACTTGCCTAATCAGTCTACAACAAACATAAATCTAGTCATCATAATTCCAAGCATAAAATAATCTTGATAGTGTACCCCTGCTGTTGTGTTGCATGATTTTGTCGATCATCTTTCAGCTAGTTCAATTAACTACTTATCAAATTTAAGTCACTTAGATCACATCTTATATAGGATAGATCATTCCTAAAACCAGATGGAGTCTTAGTCACTTATCTCAAATCAAACTAAGTTACTTAGATCACATCTTATACATGATAGATCTTTCTTGAAACTAGATCGAATCTTAGTTAATTCTCTCAAACACTACATTAAACGAACAACTAGCTTCAATTTGATGAATACTAAGGGAGGGGGTGAATTAGTATGCCAAAAATCAATGTACTTAAACACTTTGCTAGACTAACAGTAAATCGGTAAAACAATTTAGCAGACAAATCTGTTAGCACACATGCAAACCAAATAGAAAATAATGCATTCACCCACAGAAGCACAAACACCATAACACAAGAGATTTTGACGTGGAAACCCAAATTGGAAAAACCACTATGAGATGGAACTCACAAGTAACTATTTGCAGATTAGGCACCAGACCGGTTAAGGTCATACAATGTTCTTTACCATAATAGATCCTGTTAGGAATCTCAATCCTTGTTAGGAGATAAGTCCAATTAAAGACTACCTTGCTAGAGGATTTTAGATCCACAAATGTGAACCACCTTGTTAGAGGATTTACAAAAGGCTTTTGGGCCTACCCGGTTAAGGGCTTCAGACTTGCCGAAGATGTGAGTAATCAACAAGTGAGTGATCTAGCTAATAGAATAGATTGCTTGGTTAGATCCTTGATAGCTTGTTCCTAATGCATTATAGCATTACTTCAGTCTTCTACACATTCACACTCTCTCTAACTCGTCAACCACCTTAAACCCTAGCAACAACCTAAAACCCTAGACATGATGTCCTTATAAAGGAATCTGATTTCATGTTGGTCCAATAGGATTACAATATAATTTCCTAGATTCAATGCATCTAGACATATTCTATAACATGACACAAAAATCACCGTTGAAGTGTCGGCACTGCCAAACAATCAGTGGATGCTAACTCATCACAAAATGCTGGTTGGTAACTCAACACATAGTATTACTGGTTCATACAAAATATCGGTTTAAGAAAAATACCGGTTGCCGGTTTGACAAAATGAAGACTAGGAAATATGTATTCTGCCACTTTGATCCTTCGTACCACTTGAGATCCTCGAACTGCTTGGGGTCAACATACCACTTTAGATCAGTAAACACTTTCTGCAAAACACCAATAGTCTAAGGACTATAATGCATCATACTGGTTGGGAACAATTATCGGTTGAGCATAACTCATACATATAAAAGTGATCTCAATGCAAGTGTGTGTCTATCAATGACAATCACAACATAATCATCAAAAATGCCAACAATTTCCCCCTTTGGCATTGATGGAAACACTTAGGAAATTTTGACATCTATGTGTTTTACAACTAAAATATGCAATAATCAAAATTACTCCCCCTAAGCATATACACTATCCCTTTTGCAAAAAATACAATGTATACTACTTCTTAACAGAAATAACATGAAAGTATACATCAAAACATTCAAAATTTATACTTCTCCCCTTTTGCCAATAATGACAACAAAATATTATAGACTAACCACTGTTTCATTAGTATTAAAAGAATAAGAGTTTATGACAATAAGGAATAAAACTTGTCAAAAACTGATTTGAAGTCCTGCAATTTTTTTTTCATAGATAAGGACCAGGACTCAAGTAGGGAGGTAGCCACTTCTTTCCCTGTCTGCATCTGTGAGACCTGTTCTTCCATGGCGTCTATTGTGCTCATCTCTTGAGTCACCGTTAAGGCATCCAGATTGAGATAACATTTATGAAGTACCTGCAGTCATGAGAGTAGAACCAGTTGGAGTTCCTGCAAATCTTGAGTCCGGTTGTTGATTTCCAACTCTATTTTGGCAGACTAGATATGAAACCGGTGAACGGTTTGCCCATAAGTTGTAAAAGAGTCATACGGTGGCTTGAAGGTGCTCATATATAACTGCAAGTTAGTTTGTAGCTTTTGCTTCTATACAAGCACATCATCATAGAAGAGACGGGGTTGGAAAATGTTACTCAGTAGTAGATTCCCCTCATCCAGATCATTCCTTATGTCTTTTTGAGCTTTTTGCAGTTCGGACTGGAGCTCATTTAGCTTCTTTACCAGGGCAATGTTGAGAGCGTTTTGATGCTCTTTCTTGGCATTTGCCTTTGCTACCTCTTCTAGGCTTTGCACCTGATCATCCACTATGGTGCATAGGAGCTAAAATTGTGCCAATGATGAATCAGTATTGGGGAGGTTTGTGTCGGGTAACAAATCGGTAAGAGTGTCCACCGTAGCTTGGATCACATCTTTCTCCTACTTACTCCTTAACACTTCAAGGTGTTCTTGAGCAACCTTAATGCTTTGTATCAGCTCCATTTCATTGGCAGACTAGAGGTCAATAGGACTGGTGAGGTCAGTCGGTTTGGCTTGACTACTGGTTGCCTTTGGAGTCTCCATCTAAGTGCTTTTTGCCGCTTCTTCTTTCTCTGTAGCTCTTAACTTTTCCTCTTCTGTCTTTTTCTTTTCCTCTTCTTCTATTTTCCTTTTCTCTTCTTTCCTCTAATTTTCTTCTTCTTTGTCCTTTTTCCTCTACTCCTCTTCCTGCTGCTTCTTCTCCTCTTCCTTTTTCTTTTCTTCATCTTTTCACTTCTTTTCTTCTTCATTCTTCTTCTCCTCCTCTTCCTTCTTCTTCTTCTCCTCTTCATCCTTCTTCTTCTTCTCATCTTCCTTTTTCTTCTTCTCCTCTTCATCCTTCTTCTTCTCCTCTTCCTTTTTCTACTTCTCCTCCTCATCCTTCTTTTTCTCCTTCTCCGCTTCCTTTCTCTTCTCCTCTTCTTTATTCTCCTCTGCTTTCATCTTCTCTGCTTGGTTCTTTGGTTCCTCCTTTTTGTCTTCTGCTTTCTTTTCTACCTGCTTCTCCTATCCTATTGCTTCTAATGGTGTACCCTGAGCAACATCCTCTACATCCAAAGCATCGACATCAATAGTGTCTGTCGGTTCAGTAACTGGGTTTCCTTCATTATCAAACACTTCATCCAGTTTTGTTATTGCCAGTTCTTGCTCAGCCTTCCTATTGGGACTCATTAAAATTGAGTCAAGATTAGAGGTCCATTTCAAAAATTTTGCTCTGCATGTCAGAAAATTATCTAAATGAGTCAGTTTGAATGGCCTAGTTGGAGAGGGGGTAAAGTGGAGCCAGTTGATTTTCAAGGGGTTAGGCTTGGGATTCATGTCCTACACCTTTCATTTGGCCTATTCAGTGATGTGGAACTTTCAGAATTCAGTTTGGATAAGTTTACGAGGTACCCATTTCAAGGGGTGAGCTGAAAGTGCATTTTAGGCACAAATACAGATTTTATTGAGTAGCCTACTTTGACCAATTATATCTTTTGCCCTATTGATCGTCATGAGGCAATTAAAAGTGGATTGGATTCTATGCATAAATGTGAGTTAGCATGTGAAATTTCAAGTCCTAACGAATCCATTTACTTAGTTTTTGAAGATCAATCCATTTGCAGTTTGTGTGTTTTGACAAGTCCCTATTTCGAGAGCTAGTCAGAGCCATGTTTCACATAAGTGTAAAAGTTGCCTCAGTGAGTGTCATGCCATAATGTTTGTTCCGGGCTAATGTTGGTATAAATGGTGAGCTACGTTTCAATTTTCAAGCCTTTGCCAATCCGTTTGATCGGTTTTCAAAAGGGTTCATTTAGTCATCATTTTCAGTGATCCATACTTTCAGTGCTATGTCAGTTAAAGTAGCTATTTTTATGAGCGCGCCATTTGCACCCAGTCAGGATTTTTATCTAACTGAGAATTCAAAAATTTAGTATGTATTTCAAGGTACCTGTGTTTCAAATTTGAGGGTCTATGAAGGTCGTTTGGTATTTTTGAGAAAGGCCTCATGTGTTGCCAGAACATTGACTTCATCAGGTCCGCAGTGTTCACAAAGCCAGTTGGGCATTTTTGAAAATTAATATCTCTTTGCTCGGGACTTGTCTTGAAAAACTATTTGGTAGAGTTCATCCTTGTATATCAGAGTACACGCCTGTCAGATGGCGAGGTCCAGAAAGGTGTTTTGACCACTTTGAAAATTACGTCTTCGCAATTAAATGCGAAAATGTGGTGTAAGTGCCTGAAAGTTGTAAAATTCAATTTTATGATCCGAAAATGGTGTCGATTGCTTCCAGAGGTATGGGTAAGGTTCTTGAAGCCTTTCAAAGGTCAGTTGCATGAAAACAAAATTCTTTTTAGTCGGACCCACTTTGGGGCCCGACCTGGCTCATGCCTGTGCATTATTTATGGCGAAATGGTCTTTTTTCATGGTGATGCATATCAATACCAGTAAGTGTATTTGACAATTTGGTTTATTGAGAGCTCGATGGACTACTGTAGACTTGATCCTTGATCTTCGAGATGGAATATTGTAATGCAACTGGCTTGTGTAATGCATTTTTTTTACTTCAGTGACAAAGAAGAGCATTAAAAAATGTGAATGCACTTGGCAGCCATGGTGTGAGAAGACCATTTAAACTTTCAAATTAAACGCATTGGCATGTGAAAAGCCATTAAACCTTTCAACCTGATGTAGTTTGGGAGGTTGAAAGCCAAATTTCACAACCTTCCCAACATTCTCCTTGTTGTGTGTGATGTTTGGGAGTGCATTTTAAATCTTCAGCCAATGCAATCAAGAGGTGTATCTCCAACATTTCCCCTTTGATGATGCCAATGGCAAAGGCATGTTTGCAAAGCATAAATCCAATTCCAAAAAAACAATGCAAGGTCTCCCTGCACAAATGAGAAAGGGGCAATTCAGAAATAATTAGCAGCAAATAGCAATTGGCTGGAGGAGAGGCAAATGAAAAGCATAGAAATATTTTCAATACAAATGAAATTTGGCAGCCAATCCAAACTTCCTCCCTGCTGTGTTGCGTGGTGGTTGAACATACATTTTAAATTTTAAAACAAATGCAAACCAATCTTGTTTCCTCCTTGCTATGTGAGCATGTTGGAAGGAGTATATAAAACTACAACAAACCATTAAAAGCTAAAAAGAGAATGCTAATTGGCAATGGTAAAGTTAACACTCCCCTCTTCTCACGTGTTGGCTGGTAGAAGAAGTTAAAACAAGTTTCAGCTAATGCAAAATGAAAAATTATAACAACAACAATCCTCCCAGTCTCTGCTTCCAAACAATGGCAAATTGATAGGCTGTGTAGTTGGATAGAGCATCAAACAATCATCAAGCAAATGCAACATAGCAGATTTGTGCCGAATCTCCCACGCAGAATGTAAAAAACCCCAGCTAAAGTTTTGGACTGGCAGCGTGGCATGTAAAAGGCATTGGGAGCATTTAAAAAAAAAAACAAATGTAAAACTGTAGTTCTCCATCCTGCTGTGAGGTGTAATGGCCTGCAACAAATGCATTTAGCAATAGGAACCCCCTTTGTGTTGCTGTTTGGAGGCCATATTAATCATATAGCAAATGCATTTGGCATGTGTAAAGCTAATGTTCACGACCTTGCCAACATTTCCCCTCCTCTGTGTGGTGCTTGGGCATCAACATTTTAATCAAATACAAAAAATCGCCATTAAAACCCAGGAGGAAAGCTTAAAAAATGCAGTTACAGGAAAAGGCTTTAATCCCACATTGGCTGGGCGAGCATGTTTTTTGATATTTATATACAAATCTCCACCAATACATAATGTCAAAGGCATCAAGGCTTTTGATGAATGGTGTTGTTGGGTGCCCAAGGCGGACCCTACGCACGTGGGTGCGGATCCCAAGGCGACGAGAAGGGTGGGCTTAACCAGTGAGCAGGTCCGAGATGATCCGACAAAGCGCGTTGATTCGCGGGTCGAAGATGCACGCGAGTTAAGCCCTACGAAATGGCAAAATGGTTTGGCAAAAATGCAGCAGTGTTAAAGAGTGAGCAAGTTCAGAGGATCTGACGGCCTGCGCGATTTCGTGACCCAAAGATGCTCACCCGTTAGAGGCCGTGAAATGGCAAAATGAGAAATGCAAAATGGTGAAGTCCAGGTGGTGATGACATGGCAAGTACAGTTAGATGTCCAGCAGGTCGGTCCCATCCCAGTGGTGATGATGTGGCGTAGAGGTGGCGCCTAGATGGCGTACACGTGGCGACCAAGTGGCAGTGACAAAGCAGATGACATGGTGGTGATGAGGTGTCATCCCAGGTGGCGTCTAGTTAACCCCATCAACCAATTAGGTCCCGACATGTGGCAAGGTGTCAGGCCAAAAGGGAGGCAAAAATTAAAATTAAAATCATGATAATGATATAGTTTCAACTATATTAAAAAATGAAAAATTTAAATGATTGTGCACATTGGAAGGATTAATTCACCCAGGGCTATATTTTTGGTCAAAATGGCAAGTATTATATGTTTCCGGAAAGCTCTCAGAATGGGGAATTCAATTATGGAGTTTTTTTCAACAAAGATCAGATTTTTTGAGAGCAATTTCCATGGGAGTGAAATTCAGTTAGAGAGGAGACACTTGGCAATTTGAGTTGCAGATTTAATTTTCTTCCCTCTCCTTCTTATTCCCAATTCTTCTCAGTTGTAAGGGTTCCAAAAATTTGGAGAGTGGCTCCAGTTTTCATGGCTTCCAATTCTGAGTTTTCTTCAAGATTGTACAAGACAGGGCTTTTCCTTCAGTAATGGAGTTCAATTCTTTCTATAGGTGTTCTTAGTTGTAGGTTCTTGTGTATGCAAGGCATACATAAATTCACACAAGATTGTCTCTAGATTTGTATTTCTATTTTATCAAATTAGATCCTCAAGGAGGATGACATTTGTTATCTCAAGGAGATAGTTATGATTGTTTGCAGGGATTCTTCAAGAAAGGATTTAAATTCTGTAATAAATCATAAAAAATGGAATACAGTTTCAAGATCTGATGATTTTGTGAATGATCTTAGTAATGCATTTATGCAAGGCATTAATGCATGAATATTTAATAATGAAGATGGATTTGCAATCGAAGCTTTCATTTATATTTTGATGTATGACTTTGTTACCCTTGGATAAGGCACTGATCTTGCAATTAAGGGGGTTCTCAAACCAATTTAAAATCCAATCAGAATATCATTAGTTTATGTTATGTTTCATTTATCTTATGCTCAAGCATAGTTGAGTTTTATGTGTAGATCTAGCCCATATGCAATAAACTACTTGTTTTGGAGCCCTGGTGAGATCTATCTATTTATGTTGATGCTGTGACAGGTGTGTAATAGGTTTAATTCTAAGCATTAAAGGTATACTCGCCTAGGTTTTGCAGAGCCTGAAGAGTAGAAGGATTCATATCCTTGTCATGTTGTCCAACCCCTGGGATTCTTCATAGATTGAATTGGCTACTTCATAGATCAATTGTAGGTGTTCTTGGGTTATCACTTTTGGTGAACAACAAAAATGGCGACTCTGCTGGGGAAATGAAAATGAAAATTGCCTAAATTCATCCAGTTAGTCTATCCATTATGTATGCACAGAGTGTGAAAATGAATTTATGAGTTAGAAAATGCTCCTTGTTCTAGATCTGTTGAATGATATGTGTTTCATGTCATATTTTATGAAGGAGTAACAGTGAATTTATATTGTTGAGAGTTGTAAGTAGTTCTTGCAGCCGTGTGTGAATTTTCCCCCAATTCCTTTTTGGTTGGCAACTTTGTGGTTCATATTAGTATTAAACAGCCTAGAAGAGTGTTTATTGCAGCGAGATCAAAGAAGTAAAGAGAATTAAACTTGTGATTGAATGGTTCCGCTGTTAAAAATATCCTCTATGCAAGAGGCGGCGACTCTGAGGTAAAAGACCATGCTGAAAGTGAAGTAAATCTTCAGATCTACAAGTTTTACAGCTGCAAATCTCTCAGTATTTTTCAGAGGTTTCAAATGCAAAGATATGTGTTCTGAAAATTAGAATGTGTAATGTCGTTTTCTCATTTAGTGAACAACACTAGTAAAGAGGGAAAAAAATGTTTTCAAATTAGTTTTCATATCCATGCTACTAAAATATTCAGTGTATGTTACCTTCCGTAGTATGCAAATTTAGGAAGAGCTTTGTGTCAAGCAATGTTGTGAAATAGTTTCAGTAAAAGGATACTTTATTGAAGTTTTTATCCAAAGTTATATAATCATTTGTGGGAGTAAGGAAGAAATGTGTAGTGAATCTTTTCAGCCCCAATCTTATCCACATATGACCATGTCCAATGAAATAGAACAACCATGTAATAGGAAGAGTTTTAGTATGAAGTATTATGCTGCTCTAAACTTTGAAGGTATTCCGGGTTATCCAAATCCCACACCCATAGAAATTAGAAAGTATTTGCCCATATTTAGTGGGAAGAAATCAGAATTAGCATGCCAACACGTGAAAAGAGTTTTAGATTTGATAGGAGAATTTGAAATTTGTCAGGAACATATATGCATGAAATTGTTTGTTCAGTCATTGAAAGAAGATGAAAGAGATTGGTTTTCTTTTTTGCCAGTGAATTCTATTACCTCATGGGAAGAATTGATTTCAGATTTCATGGATCAATTTGATGAGAAAGTGAGTGATTATGACTTGTTGAAAGAATTCACTTATATACAAATTAGGGAAGATGAATTGGTACCAACATTTAATATCAGATTTTTACAAGCTTTGTCCAAAATTTCTAGAAAGTATAAACTTGATGATAAAGTATGTTTGGATGTTTAAATGAGTGTATTTGATGAGAATATGGGTTTCCTATTGAGAAACAAAGAACCCAAAACCTTGTATGAAGCTTTTAACATAACTAGAGATATGGAAAATAACTTGAAATCTGGGATAGCTAAGAGGTTTGTGTCTGCCGTGGTTTCTTGTCAAAGTACCTTCAATGGTGAAATACCATGTGAAGCTGAGCAAATCATTTCGTGTCTAGGTGCATCAAGTTTTGCGATTCCGAATGGTTTGGTTGATGCATGTGTTTCAGATTTGAATGAGAGTCAAGAACCTCTACTGTTAATGTCGGTTGTCTCTCACAGTAATGATGGAATGATCAGTGGGAAGTATTGTGAAAATGTTGATACAGAGATAGATATATACAAGGGGTATGTACCATTTGATTTGTATGCCGATTATGCTGATTATGTGGTTGCGAATTACCAAGTGAATCCTGCATTTCCCTAGGATAATATTAATGAAAATAATGATGGTGATGACCATCAATCTTTACATGCTGCTGATGTATTTGATGTTGAAATTCCAAATACAGAGGGATTACTAAGTGATGTTGTTTGTGTAAGTGAAAATGTGCCATATGATGAAAATCAGAATTATTTAGTGCAAACAATAGTTGATCCTCACTTAGATAATGATAATCTCAATTGTGTTGAGAATGAAGTAAATCTATTTTCAGATTTCACTTCAGATTTCATTTCTTGTAATCATGTTGATGATCTTTCTATTTTGAAAGTTATGCACATTGTTAATTCAGAAAATTTCAAGGGTGCACATGATTGTAATGAAAATATAACACACACGGATGGACAAATTTCTACGGAATCTCACATGGAACAACAAAGTGCAATGCAAGTCCAGAAGATTGTAGAACTTAAGAAAGCTCTTGAAGTTGTGGACAAGAAGGTTCAAATGTTGGAGAACCTTCGAGCTGTTAATGAAGACCTTCTGCAATATGGTGAAGAGGATTCTTCGGAAAAGGACTGTGAATTGAATGCTTATACACTTGATGAACGTGCTGATCTAACAGATGGTTTTATGACAAAAAAATTTAGTGAACATGCTGAAAACTTATCTGATGAAGTAAATGGCAGCGATGTTCATTTTCATTCTTTGGCTGACGACGAGTGTTCTATTGGTGAAGAAGATCAGTTGTGGCAAAATAAGTTTGATTATCTTGATTCTCAGAATGATGGTCATAGGATAAATTCTTATGAATTTGAAACATGGAACACTGAGGATTGTTCCAGCCAAGTGTCAATTTCTTCTTTGCCTGATGAAGATGATTATGATGATCGGATGGATGGTGTCTTTAGCAATTTTACTAATGCTTTATTCAATGCTGATATAGATACGAAACAACCACTTCAGTGTCATAATGTTCATAAGGGGATTCTTCATTTTGTTTCTAACCCTTTGTATGAAGAAATAACTGATCAGCCAAATGTTGTAAATGATGAACCAGTCCATAATACTGATGAAATTCTAAACATCAATAGCATGGGTTGTAAAAATTTATTTCATGATGAAGACAAGAGGCATGGGTTATGTGATGATCATTTAAAACCACAAATGAAAGTGTTTTAGGTGGATGTAAGCCTGAAAGAGAAAGAGTTAGCTGGGGATTTGCTTCAGCTGGAGGTATGCATTCTTTTCCATGAATGGGATGTTGAGAATGCGGAGGTTTTGAGTTTGATAAACAAGGATAGTATGGGGTGTGATCAGAATAGTGAAGTATCACGTCTAGATTGTAACATGTATGTTCCTTGTTTGCATCAGTTGACAAGTAATGCCCCTCATTCTATAAATTTAAATAGTAATAAGGCATGTGCTGATAGGAATTGCAATGTTGAAAATGAGTGTTTTATTTTTCAAGTTCAACATGATGATGTCCTTGCAAATGATAGAGTTGAGTGGGATAGTGAAGTGTATGGTAGCTTGTGGGAAAGCCTTTATGGTGAGTTGTCTCATGGTTTTATTTTTGTTGAAGCAGTGTGTGATCAAAAAGTTCAAAATCAAACCAAAGGTATGCACACTAGCTGTTTCAGTAATGAGACAAAAGAGGTGGATTATAAAAGTTATGCTCAGTTGTTATTGAAAGGTGCCTTTGTTTGGACCATAACATCAGGTGATGAGAATCATATTTTTTACAGAGGTAAATGCTAAGATTGTTTGAGCAGCTTATGATTCAGTTTTAAGCATGTTTGTATATTTTGTATAGTTGCTTTGCTTCAATTGTGTGGTTTTCAATAAAGTGCCCTGTTGTTTGGGTAGAATAAGGATGCCCTATTTTTTGAAATGAGATGAGAAGAGAAGAATGATTCATCTTTTGGATGGTCTGCTTAACCAAAGATATCTGGATTCTTGTGTTGATCTTGCAATCAACCATCCCCAGTCAGAGCCATTGTTGGAACTCATTAAAATTGAGTCAAGATTAGAGGCCCATTTCAAAAAAATTTCTCAGCATGTCAGAAAAGTACCTAAATGAGTCAGTTTGAATGGCCTAGTTGGAGAGGGGGTAAAGTGGAGCCAGTTGATTTTCAAGGGGTTAGGCTCGGGATTCATATCCTACACCTTTCATTTGGCCTATTTAGTGATGTGCAACTTTCAAAATTTAGTTTGGATAAGTTTATGAGGTACCCATTTCGAGGGGTGAGCTGAAAGTGCATTTTAGGCACAAATGCAGATTTTATTGAGTAGCCTACTTTGAAAAATTATATCTTTTTCCCTGTTGATCATCATGAAGAAATTAAAAGTGGATTGGATTCTATGCATAAATATGAGTTAGCTTTCAAAATTTCAAGTCCTAACGAATCCATTTGCTCAGTTTTTGAAGATCAATCCGTTTGCAGTTTGTGTGTTTTGACAAGTCCCTGTTTCGATAGCTAGTCAGAGCCCTATTTTGCATAAGTGTAAAAGTTGCCTCTATGAGTTTCATGCTATAATGTTTATTCCAAGCTAATGTTGGTATAAATGGTGAACTACGTTTCAATTTTCAAGCCTCTGCCAATCCGTTTGATCGGTTTTCAAAAGGGTTCATTTAGTCATCATTTTCAGTGATCCGTACTTTCAGTGCTATGTCAGTTAAAGTAGCTATTTTTATAAGCGCGCCATTTGCACCCAGTCAGGCTTTGATCTAACTGAGAATTCAAAGATTTAGTATGTACTTCAAGGTACCCGTGTTTCAAATTTGAGGGTCTATGGAGGTCGTTTGTTATTTTTGAGAAAGGCATCATGTGTTGCCAGAACATTGACTTCATCAGGTCCGCAGTGTCGACAAAGCCAGTTGGGCGTTTTCAAAAATTAATATCTCTTTGCTCAGGACTCATCTTGAAAAACCATTTGGTAGAGTTCATCCTTTTATATCAGAGTACACGCCTGTCAGATGGCGAGGTCCAGAAAGGTGTTTTGACCACTTTGAAAATTACATCTTCGCGATTGAATGCGAAAATGTGGCGTAAGTGCCTGAAAGTTGTAAAATTCAATTTTGTGATCCGAAAACGGTGCCGATTGCTTCTAGAGATATGGGTAAGGTTCTTGAAGTCTTTCAAAGGTCAGTTGCATGAAAACAATTTTTTTTTTAGTCGGACCCACTTTGGGGCCCGACCTGGCTCATGCCTGTGCATTATTTTATGGCGATATGGTCTTAATTCATGGTGATGCATATCAATACCAGTAAGCGTATTTGACAATTTGGTTTATTGAGAGCTCGATGGATTGCTGTAGACTTGATCCTTGATCCTCGAGATGGAATATTGTAATGCAACTGGCTTGTGTAATGCATTTTTTTTATTTCAGCGACAAAGAAGAGCATTAAAAAATGTGAATGCACTTGGCAGCCATGGTGTGAGAAGACCATGTAAACTTTCAAATTAAACGCATTGGCATGTGAAAAGCCATTAAACCTTTCAACCTGATGTAGTTTGGGAGGTTGAAAGCCAAATTCCACAACCTTTCCAACATTCTCCTTGTTGTGTGTGATGTTTGGGAGTGCATTTTAAAACTTCAGCCAATGCAATCAGCAGGTGTATCTCTAGCATTTCCCCTTTGATGATGCCAATGGCAAAGGCATGTTTGCAAAGCATAAATCCAATTCCAAAAAACCAATGCAAGGTCTCCCTACACAAATGAGAAAGGGGCAATTCAGAAACAATTAGCAGCAAATAGCAATTGGCTGGAGGAGAGGCAAATGAAAAGCATAGAAATATTTTCAATACAAATGAAATTTGGCAACCAATCCAAACTTCCTCCCTGCTATGTTGTGTGGTGGTTGAACATACATTTCAAATTTTAAAACAAATGCAAACCAATCTTGTTTCCTCCTTGCCATGTGAGCATGTTGGAAGGAGTATATAAAACTACAACAAACCATTAAAAGCTAAAAAGAGAATGCTAATTGGCAGTGGTAAAGTTAACACTCCCCTCTTCTCACATGTTGGCTGGTAGAAGAAGTTAAAACAAGTTTCAGCTAATGCAAAATGCAAAATTATAACAGCAGCAATCCTCCTAGTCTCTACTTCCAAACAATGGCAAATTGATAGGCTGTGTAGTTGGATAGAGCATCAAACAATCATCAAGCAAATGCAACATAGCAGATTTGTGCCAAATCTCCCACGCAGCATGTAAGAAACCCTAGCTAAAGTTTTGGACTGGCAGCGTGGCATGTAAAAGGCATTGGGAGCATTTTGAAAATAAAAACCAATGTAAAACTGTAGTTCTCCATCTTGCTGTGAGGTGTAATGGCCTGCAACAAATGCATTTAGCAATAGGAACCCCCTTTGTGTCGCTATTTGGATGCCATATTAATCATATAGCAAATGCATTTGGCATGTGTAAAGCTAATGTTCGCGACCTTGCCAACATTTTCCCTCCCCTGCATGGTGCTTGGGAATCAACATTTTAATCAAATGCAAAAAATCACCATTAAAACCCAGGAGGAAAGCTTAAAAAATGCAGTTACAGGAAAAGGCTTTAATCCCACATTGGCTGGGTGAGCATGTTTTTTGATATTTATATACAAATCTCCACCAATACATAATGTCAAAGGCATCAAATCTTTTGACGGACGATGCTGTTGGGCACCCAAGGCAGACCCCACGCGCGTGGGCATGGATCCCAAGGCAACCAGAGGTGCCGACTGAGCGATGACCAGGTGGACCCCACGTAGGCACGCTTCCTGATGCAAACAAACAAATTTTGTAGAGAAGGGTGGGCTTAACCAGTGAGCAGGTCCGAGATGATTTGACGAAGCATGTTAATTCGCAGGCCAAAGATGCATGCGAGTTAAACCCTACGAAATGGTGAAATGGTTTGGCGAAAATGCAGTAGTGTTAAAGAGTGAGCAAGTTCAGAGGATCTGACGGCCTGCGCGATTTCGTGACCTGAAGATGCTCACCCGTTAGAGGCCGTGAAATGGAAAAATGAGAAATGCAAAATGGTGAAGTCCAGGTGGCAATGACGTGGCAGATACAGCCAGATTCCAATAGGTAGGTCCCATCTCGGTGGTGATGATGTGGCACAGAGGTGGTGCCTAGATGGCATACATGTGGCGGCCAAGTGGCAGTGACAAAGCAGATGACATGGTGGTGATGAGGTGTCATCCCAGGTGGCGTCCAGTTAACCCCATCAACCAATCAGGTCCCGACACATGGCAAGGCGTTAGGCCAAAAGGGAGGCAAAAATTAAAATTAAAATCATGTTAATGATATAGTTTCAACTATATTAAAAAGTGAAAAATTTAAATGATTGTGCACATTGGAAGGATTAATTCGCCCAGGGCTGCATTTTTGATCAAAATGGCAAGTATTATATGTTTCCGGAAAGCTCTTAGAATGGGGAATTCAATTATGAATTTTGTTTCAACAAAGATTAGATTTTTCGAGAGTAGTTTCCACAAGAGTGAAATTCAGTTCGAGAGGAGACACTTGGCAATTTCAGTTGCAAATTTGATTTTCTTCCCTCTCCTTCTTATTCCCAATTCTTCTCAGTTGTAAGGGTTCCAAAAATTTGGAGAGTGGCTCCAGTTTTCATGGCTTCCAATTCTGAGTTTTCTTCAAGATTGTACAAGACAGGGCTTTTCCTTCAGTAATGGAGTTCAATTCTTGCTATAGGTGTTCTTAGTTGTAGGTTCTTGTGTATGTAAGGCATACATAAATTCACACAGGATTGTCTCTAGATTTGTATTTCCATTTTATCAAATCAGATCCTCAAGGAGGATGAAATTTGTTATCTCAAGAAGATAGTTATGATTGTTTGCAGGGATTCTTCAAGGAAGGATTTAAATTCTGTAATAAATCATAAAAAATGGAATATAGTTTCAAGATCTGATGATTTTGTGAATGATCTTAGTAATGCATTTATGCAAGGCATTAATGCATGATTATTTAATAATGAAGATGGATTTGCAATCGAAGCTTTCATTTATAGTTTGATGTATGACTCTGTTACCCTTGGATACAACATTGATCTTGCAATTAAGGGGGTTCTCAAACCAATTTAAAATCCAATCAGAATATCATTAGTTTATGTTATGTTTTGAAATGTTTCATTTATCTTATGCTCAAGCATAGTTGAGTTTTATGTGTAGATCTAGCCCATATGCAATAAACTACTTGTTTTGGAGCCCTGGTGAGATCTATCTGTTTATGTTGATGCTGTGATAGGTGTGTAATAGGTTTAATTCTAAGCATCAAAGGTATACTCACCTAAGTTTTGCAGAGCCTGAAGAGTAGAAGGATTCATATCCTTGTCATGTTGTCCAAGCCCTGAGATTCTTCATAGATTGAATTGGCTACTTCATAGATCAATTGCAGGTGTTTTTGGGTTATCACTTGTGGTGAACAACACTTCCTGTTGGCTTCAGCCACTTGATGCATCTTAAGAGCTTCTTGAGCAAGAGTGTGTGTATTCTTGATCACTTCTTGACCCTTTCCTTCTAGTAACAGGAGTCTTCTTCTTCTCATGAAGAAGAGGCATTTGTATTTATTCATAATTTTGAAAAGTTTTGAATTTGATACATCAGGAAAATGTTGAGCAAAAATTATCTCTCTCATTTCCTGTTCCTTTTCTATGGCAATGCACCATTTATTGTCTAAAGAATTATACAAAGAATCCATTGTCTCAGATCTAATTTCTGAAGGCTACCGATCATTAACACATAAATACTTAGTGATTTCTTGTTCAACTGCTTCCTTTTCATCATCATTGAAATCATCAAAACAATCAATCAAATCATTCAACACTTTTCTCCTAATATTTTTGATAGTTCTTTGACAAAGTGTCAAAGTTTTGTAGGAAGAAATGTCAATATTTATCGGTGTAGATGATGTCGGTTCATTCTTTGTCTTTTTCTTTGCTTGTCTTGTATTCTTGGGTTTTTCCTCAGACACAGTTTCTTCTAAGTCCGGTGAGTTATTCCTTGTCTTCCTCTTCCTCTCGAAGACTTTGGCAGGTGTTGCTTCTAGTTTCTTCTTTGCAGGTTACTGCTTGGTCACTTTGGGACTGCCTGCAGTAACTGGTGCCGATGCTGAAGGCACTTCCTTTCCTTTCTTTTCAGAAGGTTCTACAACCGGTGCAACCCTTTCCAGATAGGTGTTGGTTCTCTTTGCCTTAGAATCAAGAGGTGAGGCGATTAGGGTAGAAACATACCCATCCAACATATCATACATCACCTCATAGCCCATAGGCTCTACTTCTTCCTGTCTAGGCTCAATGGCCTCCATTATGCATTCATCCACATTGATGATAAAGCAGATATCCTCTTCATAATTCTTGACAATGTCACCGGATATCCTTATCCTTTGGCTCATCTTGCGCCTGAACTCATCAAAGTACTAGTTCAGAACTTTAGGGTAACCGGTTCCAACTGCTTGCAGGCTCTCTTTGATCTGCTTGGTAACCGGTTGGTCGGTAGACCACTGAATATCTCCAACTCCTGGGAAATAACCTTGGAAGTAGAAGGATAACCCTACCAGTAGTTGTCCAAACTTGAATCTTAGTGTATTATCCTGTTTGATTGACTTAAGATTCAACATAAGTTGTCTTTGCATACAGGTGCATAGATAAAATGATGCATCTTCTTTGATCATCCGGTAAGCGGCATTTACCACTGCCACAGAGAAAAAATTAATTCTATTGGCAGAGAACGTCCGGTAGCCTATCACCATGCAGGCATACTTGACCAGATCATCCTTGATTGAGTTGACGTTCATGCCACATGAGTCGCTCACTGAATCGGTGAGCTTGGACATTTCCATCTTGCTGACCTTCCTTAGGGTTGGCACTTCCCCTGTATTGTAGAAACTGGTGATGACATGAATAGCTTGCGGTGTGATATCATGCGTCCGCTCTAGGTACATCTTGTCACCATGAAATTTGCTTAGAATGATTCTAATGTGGTCATATGTGAAATCCTCTAGGAAGTAAACCACATTGTGAAGTTTCTTCTTCTCCAAAATGCTATACTCCAGTTTGATCTTTTTATCCTTCCCACAAAATAGACCTGGCTGAGAATGGATCACAAGAGACCCTAGGTCTTCAATTTTGCAGTCTATATAATTAGAAATGCCTTCTTCCACTATCACACCAGCTGGTACTTGAGACAAGGCATTATATTTTGACTTTCGTTGTATGAAATCCATAGAATCGACAGTTACACTAGAACTATCATGAGATGCAGAAGCCATGATAAAATAGAAAACTCGAGAAATACCTTTCGGAAATTGAGAATTTAGGGCTTGCAAATTCTACTTCACCTTCCACTTTGTCGGTTGCTGAATCACCGCTTTGAGTTCTTCTCTTGACCATTTGATATTTGCTTCTGAATCTTCTTTAGGGTTTCGAGATTTCTTTGAATCACAACAAAAATCACTTTTTCTTCGCTCTGCACTTGAAAAACTTCTTCGCTCAAAAAATGATAGTGAGAAATGATTTGAAAATTCGTTTTAAACATATTCCTCACCTATTGTAATAAATGCTCCACCATTAGGGTATAAACCCTAATTTTCCTGTTACCATTTCCAGTCTTTTGCCAAATGACAGGTATCACATACTGGTTAAGGTCTTTTATCGGTGTAAACCGGGGGTTCGTAGTGTTTCACCATTTGCTCCCCCTAAGATTTTCTGATGCTTAGTTTGTCGGTTCTGTTATTTCCACACTTGGTGCAGAAACCGGTTCTTCTTGCAACACTGCTAGTTTCTTCTTCCAGGTTTTGTTCATATCCACTTGAACAGTGTCAATATCAATCTTTCCTTCTATAGTGACCAGTATAACATCCGATATACTCTTTCTACTTTTGTAGAATCTCGCAATGTGACCTAGTTTGTTGCAATGAAAGCAAACCATTCCGGGTGCTCTCCAAGGTCCATTATTCATGTTACCGTTCTTCCTCCTACATGTTGCAGCAGTGTGACCATGACCATGAAAGATCAAACAGTTTGCTCTCCATCCGGTTTCTGTTTGATAGCCACCACTTCTTGACTGAAGATTAAAGGTATTAAATCGGTTGTGATTCCGGTTCACAAAAGATTCCGGACCAACTCCTTGAGTCCTCTGAGGATATCTTCCAGTGTTGTTCATAATAGACCTACATTCAGATGCTCTATGCCCAAACTTGTTGCATGCATAACAGTTACCATTGAATCTATAGGATCTAGGATTATCATTTAGAAAATAAGGAAAATTATTGTAAGCCTTACTCCTACACACATTGGCAGTATGTCCTTCTTTAAGACAGTTAAAGAAAACAGGTTTAAACTTTTGCTTACCTTTATCCTTTGATGCTGGTTGTTTCTTCAATGCTCTAGAATTTGTACCAGAGGTCTCACCTTCCTCATGACCAGAATAACCAAGTCCATCAGTATTCTTGACACATTTGGCAGTTTCAAGCTTTTGTTCTAGCTTAACAGTACTCTTGTTGAACTTAGCAAGTATTTCCTTTGACTCAGAGAGTTCTTTGGAAATAGCAACATTTGTTTCCATTAGGTTTGCATTCTCAGAGATGGTCATGTTTAGTTCTCCTTGAATGTCTTCCTTTTCCACTTTGCTTGCATGGAGTTGAGCAGTTAGGGCACTGATCTCTTGCTTCAACTTGGAGATTTCATGATCTTTATCTTTTACCAGATCTTCAGCTTTGCTCTGGTTCTCAAGCTCTTGGCACATTGGGATAGTTAGTCCTTCCAACTCCTTTCTCAGGTTGGAATTGGATTCATTCAACTTTTCTACTTCTTGGATTAGGTTTCCATGTCCTCTTAATCAGAAGAACTATTTTCAGATAGCTCCATCAACTTTGCAGCATGTTCTTTCTTTTTTGTTTGAGATGCCTTATATTTGACCATAAGATCATCATAGGCTTGCTCAGAGTGAGTGAGCCGATGAGTAAGTTCCCTCAATGTGTATTCCCCCATATCTCTTTCCAAGTGGTTAAACTTATAGAAAGGTAGGGTCTGATACCAATTGATGAATACTAAGAGGGGGGGGGAGGTGAATTAGTATGCCAAAAATCAATGTACTTAAACACTTTACTAGACTAACAGTAAACTGGTAAAACAGTTTAGCAGACAAACTGGTTAGCACACATGCAAACCAAATAGAAAATAATGCATTCATCCACAGAAGCATAAACACCATAACAGAAGAGATTTTGACATGGAAAACCAAATGGGAAAAACTACGGTGAGATGGAACTCACAAGTAACTATCTGCAGAATAGGCACTAGACTGGTTAAGGTCATACAATGTTCTTTACCAGAACAGATCCTGTTAGGAATCTCAATCTCTGTTAGGAGATAAATCTGATTAAAGACTACCTTGCTAGAGGATTTTAGATCCACAGATGTGAACCACCTTGTTAGAGGATTTACAAAAGGCTTTTGGGCCTACCCTGTTAAGGGTTTCAGACTTGTCAAAGATGTGAGTAATCAACAAGTGACTGATCTAGTTAATAGCATAGATTTTGCTTGGTTAGATCCTTGATAGCTCATTCCTAATGCATTCCAACATTACTTCAGTCTTCTACACATTCACACTCTCTTTAACTCATCAACCACCTTAAACCCTATCAACAACCTAAAACCCTAGACATGATGTCCTTATAAAGGAATCTGATTTCATGTCAGTCCAATAGGATTACAATACAATTTCCTAGATTCAATGCATCTAGACATATTCTATAACATGACACAAAAAGAACCATTGAAGTGTCGACACCGCCAAACAATCGAAAGATGGTAACTCATCACAAAATGCCAGTTGGTAACTCATCATAGAGTATTACCAGTTCATACAAAATACCGGTTGCTGGTTTGACAAAATGAAGACTGGGAAATATGTGTTCTGCCGCTTTGATCCTTCATACCGCTTGAGATCCTCAAACCGCTTGGGGTCAACATACCGCTTCAAATCGATAAACACTTTCTGTAAAACACCAATAGTCTAAGGACTATAATGCATCATACCGGTTGGGAACAATTGCCGGTTGAGCATAACTCATACATATAAAAGTAATCTCAATGCAAGTGTGTGTCCATCAATGACAATCACATCATAATCATAAAAAATGCGAACACAATTTGATCTTGACTTATGCATCACATCTAGCTCTTGGTCATATCAGTTATAAATGCCTACTCAAACTAGAAGTTCTTGCAAGAAACCTGGCAAAGGTAAAGGACTATCCTTTTCAGATAATCTATTCTTTGTAGAAGACCTCGTCTCTAATAAACCTTCATTGTCAAATTTACCAATTTTTGATCAACCATTATCTCCCACCATGTTTAGAGAAAGGCAAGAAAGACAAGCTACTAAACATGATACTTATGACAATCTCAACACCCATGCTAATGATAGTGATTCCTCATATAGTGATTCTAAAGCCTCTGAACCTATAGAAGCTGTTATAAATAGCTACCAAAAGGATAAAGATTTACAAAAAATGATGAAGATTATCATGACTAGAGAAAAAGAAGATTATTTTCTAGAGTTAGCAAAGCATGGTGCTAAAATTACTACTGATTACAACATTGAAATCCTTATCACTAAAGAGGAAGAGATACCCTTAGCACTGGTAAACAAACAATTACAAGCATTACAAACTAAAATTGCATAAATGAAAAACAAGGATAAATCATCAAAGAAATATTCTGTGGACACAATATGCTAGATTCCATTCGACAAAAACCTTTACATGCCTCCATTTCCTTCAAGAGTGGAGATTCCTAAGTTTGACGAATATGACGGTAATACAGATCCTCAAGACCATGTCAGAGAATTTTGTGCTTTATGTATGGAGTTCATGCATGAACAAACGTATCTCATGCACCTTTTCCCGATGTCATGCCCAAACTTTTGGGCACAAATGGAATAATTTTTTTTTATTTTTAAAAACATACCCTAATAAAACTAAATTTTCTAAATAATGCATTAACAAGTCTTGTCTTAACTACGTTTGATTCCTCTTTAACTCATAATAATCTAAACACTAGATCAAGTAAGTGAGATGATCTAAGTTAAATGTGAGATATTAATGCTCCCAAAGAATTATTATAATTTCATCCAATAATAAATAATAATTTCATTTAAACAAAAAAAATCTCTAAATAATTTGCAAGAGATATTATTAATCTCGATTAGTCTTTTAATTGCCTAGGAACTAAATTAATTAGCCCTAGCACTTAGATTAAATAAACCTATTATTATTTTTAACAATATTTATAATTTGTCTAAAATTTGAAGTTATAGGGTCAATTAAACCCATATTGTAAATAGTGCTATAAAACTATTTAATGTTGGCCAAAATAATTTAACTCCTAGGGCTAAATATTGCAAATGAATTTATTATTATTTTCCCATAAAATTTAAGCCCAAAAAGGATTCAAAGAAATTAGCTTTTAAATAAACCCTTAGAAAACTCTACTCAATTAAAGTTGGAGTTCACTATTGAAGAATAAAACCAACTAAGGTCTTTAATTTATAAATCTAATATATATGTTTACACATATATTCCTATATATATATATATAAGATGTAGTGAGTTTTGTTAAACAATATAATCTTTTTGTTTATGGGTATACCCTATTCAAAATTTGAATAGGGTATTTCCCCCCTTTTCCATTTCCCAACAAAGAAAATAGTAAAATAAAATAAAGAAGGGTAACCTAATTTTGAACTATAACTATCTCATCCTTTTTATTTTATTTTTAACTACTTATCTACCCTAACCCGAAACGGGTTAGGGTTTCATGTTGATGCAGGGCCGAATGTAGTGGTGGCGGCGAATCACCATGGTCGCGGAGTTTCTTTGATTTATCGTAGGGAGGGCGGCGTATAGCACAGGGGGTGATTGGCGGAAGGCCTAGCCTCCCGCAGTGGTGCCAGCGCCGCTACGGGTCTTGGCCCACAGAGGTACCGTGATGCCCTTGTGGGTCTCGGCCCACAGAGGGACCGCGCCACCCCGGGCTGCCCGCAGAAGCCTCGGCTCCGGGTAATCCCTGGGGGTAAGGTTTGTCAAGGAAACCAAAAGAATAATTTCTTTATTAATTTTTTTTTTTTTTTTTTTTTTAAACAAATAAAAAGAATAATACACACACACACACACACACATATATATATATATATGCTTAAATATATATTTATATATATTCATATATATATATTGTTGCAGATTTGATGAACAGGCTGAGTAATAAAACAAATATATATATTTTTTGTTTTTTTAATATATATATATATATATATATATATATATATATATATATATATATATATATATATATATATATATATATATATATATATATATATATATATATATATAATAACACACTTAAGCAATCTATGTATGTTCTTTTTCAGTATTATTATTTTTATATAAACCATGCAGAAAACTGTTAAAATAATGACAACATGTAATAGATACAATATTCCTTTTCTATTATGTCAATATTTAGGCTTTAAAATTTTGTTCTCATTTTATTTCAAGTCATGAACTAATTATTTCCCTAGCACATTAAGCCTAGCATAGTGGGAAATGCTATTATTATTATTATTATTATTTTTATTTGTTTAAAGCAATCTGTATATTTCTCTTTTAAAAATAAACACTAACAACAAGCTCTAATGTATTTCTTTCTTTTGCTAAGTCTAGATACTAACTTTAGAAATAGACTATTACTTTCAGATTTAATTTCTATAATAAATAAAATGACAGAATGTAATAATTTTAATAGCAACTATATTAGCCTAGAAAACATTTAAAAAATCAATTTGGAGATAGACATATTGAACCTATTTAACCATAATTTGCATTTGTATTTAACTCAATAGGACTAAATGCTTACCTTTACAATTCCCAAAATTTCATTTTGCATGATGGAATAAAATGAACTTTTAATTTCAAATAACAAGAAAGCAACAAATATATTATTCCAACAACTATAGGAACTTAAACCATACATAACATTTCCTTTTTTTTTTTGCAAAAGTACTTAAAAGGAAAATACATTTCTTTTAAGAGCATATAGAATACAAAGTAGTCAATATTACAAAAGGGTGTGATACCCAACTAGTCTCTCATTCCATTAAATGAGGACTTGAAATAAAAATGAATACATATTTTTTTGAAATAAATACAATATATAACTTTCCTTCTTACATCGCTGCCATTAAAATACAATATTCGCTTTCCCAAACTTTTCTGCAAGTCAAATAAAAACCAGCAACTCCTAGCTTTCTTTTTTTTTCTTTTCCTTTTTCTTCCCAAGCAACCTGCAAACTAACATAAGGCTTGACCATGGAGTGCTCACCTCCTAGCGCAGGCTTACTAGAAGCCACCCCCAAGCTTGGAGAACCAAGCACTAGACGGGTTGCACATATACAAACACAAACAAGCAAGGGATAAACACACAACAAACACTTTCCCAACCAAGGCTACACTTCACCACAAATTGTGATGATTTTCCAAGGGTGGAAGTGGACCAAGTACCATTGGGGAGACTTCAAGCATGGAACATCACAAGCCACCTCATGGCAACCAAATACAACATAAGTCCATACCCCACATCCTTATGCCCCCCCAAAGGCATACAAGCCATAGCTTCTCTCCTTATGACCCCCAAATGCATAAACAAGGCTATGCAGCAAGGGTCACAAAGAAAAACACCCTTGAGATCACTCTCATAATGAGAGCCTCTCACCCAAGGCTGTCAAACTCCTTCCACCCCAAGACCTTCCTACTCTCCCAAGAGTAGGAGGCCTTGGATACTCCCAATACAAGAAAATGCATAAAAGAAATGAAGGGAAATGTCACATTTTCTTTCACAAAGTAAAAATACAAATAAACAACTCTTTCATATAAGCATTTCTTCAAACATACATATGCAACATAACAAAAGAGAGTAAGAACCAACCTTCAATTTGCCCAAAGGTTTTGCTAGATCTAGTTGAGGATGAGCATCCCAAATCCACACAATCTTTTTTCCAAGACTTAGCCAAAAATTCTATCCTACAACTATTCTTCTCAAAATTGCATAATCTCCAACAATGGAGAGTGGGTGATTGACTCACTAAGTCCCTAATCCTTGCCTAAGAAAACCTCTCTCACTCTTCCCAACCCCTTGGATAGAGTGAGAGTTCCCATTGGTTGGTCTTCCCAACCTCTTACATGTTGCTAAAACTGGAAAGAGAAAAGGTAAAAGAGGATGGGGAAGAGAGTCTGACATCAAAAAGGAAGGTTGTCTATCCTAGGAGGAACCTTCTAAGTTGAATTTTCGCTCACCTTGGAAAAACCACTTTTTGAGGTGATTAAACAATCACATGGGAGTAGTCACATGTTTAAAAATACCCCTAACCCATAGGTATACCCTTTGGACCTTTGGAAAAGCCCTAAAACTAACCCTAGGAGTCCATTTGACCCCTTAGAAACCCGACTCAAGTTAACCTACGGGTCAAACCTGAGTTGACTACTCCCAAGACTCGCTACCCAAGGCAAATTTGGGACCACACTCAAAAGTTTGGAATGAGCTTTGGTAGAAACAAACTCCCTCCAAGAGACAAGTCAAAATCAATGACACTAATCAGCACATGTGTCAAGTGACACAATAAAATACATTACAAAATTACACATGGAATTTGTCTCTTGTTGGATTTACACAAGTTAATAAATTCAATTCAACACACATGCAACATTTACTTTCCCAATTAAAATATGATACAAACGGGGTGTTGTCTCTCCAAATAGACAACCCTTGACTTTACAAACGTACATAGGTCTAGGTTTGGTTCTCCATAATATTTCCATGGTCACATGGATAATTTTCCTGCACATCTCAATTTACACATTAGTAATTCCAAATAACTACATATATTATTAAACACATGAATTTGAATACACATCAAACACTCTGCATACAATTGACATTAATAAAACAATATCTCATATATCCCAATTACTCCACATAAGCAATTATCATAATCCTCATAATTTTGATCCATTCATAATATATGCATCCTATTTCTATCATCATAATAAAGTCCTGCAAATCCAATAATGACATACATCATCTCAAAGTCATCCTATTCTAGAATCATATAAAGTTTCATATCCATAATGCATAAAAATGAAGCATCAATATACATCAATGTTATCCAAATCATGGAATAATATAAGTTCAAAATCCATAATGAAATAAAATAAAGCATCCATAATAGCCTCAACATTAAAATAATAGAAATTCTAGGATGAGTTAGGGTAGGGTCTCACACCCTCCCCCTCTAGGCATGAACTTCCTCCTAGAGTTCATAAAAAAGGTGGGGGTACTGAGTTCTCATACGTGTTGTGTCCTCCCATGAAGCTGTAACCTCATCATAGCAATCCCACTGGACCCTAACCTGGTCTAGCTTTCGACCTCGAAGGGCCAGTGTCCAACATGCCAAAATGTGAATGGGCTCCAAAGCTAGCTTCCTGTATGACTCCACCTGTAAGGCATCCCAATCTAGAATATGAGACTCATCATATATATATTTCCTCAAAATTTAAACATGAAACACATCGTGGATGCACGAAAGGATAGGTGGCAATGCTAAATGATAGGCAACTGGTCCTATCCTCTCAAGGATCTCAAAAGGTCCTACAAAATGAGGTGTGAGCTTAGAACCCTTTCCATAACGGATTGGACTCTTATGCGGTCGCACTCTCAAGAAGACTCTGTCTCCAACCAAGTAGCTACGATCTTATCCTCTTCGCATTTGTATACTTCTTCTGTCTATCCTGTGCCTCTCTAAGCTACTGTCTAATCAAATCCACTTGCTGTTCCATATCCCAAACTATCTTAGGACCAATAGTAACTCTATCCTCTATGCGGTCCCAACTCAATGGTGTCCTACAAGGTCTACCGTATAAGGCCTAATAGGGTGGCATCCCTAAAGATGTGTGATGCCCATTGTTATAGGCAAACTCCACTAAGGGGAGGTACTCTTCCCATCTGGTCTGGTGATCCATGACGTACATGCGAAGCATATCTTCTAATACCTAATTAACCCTCTCTGTCTGACCATCCGTTTCTGGGTGATAGGCTGTACTGAAATTGAGCTTGGTACCCATAGCTGCCTGTAGTGCCTTCTAAAAGGAAGAAGTGAAGAGGGAATCCCTGTCAGAAATAATCTTGCGTGGAATGCCATGAAGTCTGATGACATCTCGCAAGAACACTTGTGCTACTACTGGCGCTGTGAAGGTAGTCCAAACTAGTGAGAAGTGGGCCACTTTGGTCAACTTGTCAACCGCCACCAAGATAGCATTATGGCGACGAGATGACATAGGGAGACCAATAATGAAATCCATGGATATAGTATCCCACTTCCACTCTGGTATAGCATGATATTGGAGCAACCCACCTGGATGGTGGTGCTTCACCTTGACTCTCTGACACTCGAGACATTGGGCTACTAATTCAGCAATAAGCTGCCGCATTCCTAGCCAATGATATAGCTATCTCAAGTCAGGATGCATCTTCTTAACCCCAAGATGTGCTGCATATGGAGCTCTATGAGCCTCCGTGATAATGAACTCTGGCAATCCCTCAGAAGAAGGTACATAGATGCGCCCTCTATGATGCAACAGTCCATCAGACTCTAAGGAATAATCCACATATTTCCCTTCTAGAGTTTCCTGAGATCGTATAACCTGGCAAACCTCTAAATACCATCCATCCTCTGGCAATTGCTGCAATATACGATCCCTCAAATCTGTGCCCATAGATATGGTGTATACCTCGTGACGTCTCCTACTCAAAGCATCTACAACTACGTTTTCTTTCCCTTTGATGTAGTGGACATCAAAATCATATTCACATAAGAATTCCATCCATCTTCTCTGATGTGCATTAAGATTCGGCTGAGTGAATATGTACTGAAGGCTCTGATGGTTTGAATGAAGCTCAAAATGATGACCCAAAAGGAAGTGTCTCCACCTCACAAGTGCATGCACTACTGCTGCAAGCTCAAGGTCATGAGTAGGGTAATTAAGCTCATGAGTCTTAAGTTTCCTAGACTCAAAATCTATAGCCCTACCATCCTGCATAAGAACTGCTCCTAAACCCTCTAGGGAAGCATCTGTGCAAACCATGAAGTCAGCTGAGGGATCTGGCACCACAAGGATAGGTGCGCTAGTAAGTGCCTTCTTAAGTTACTAAAAGGCCTTCTCGTACTTCTCTATCCACTCAAATTTCTTCCCTTTACGCTGAAGAGAAGTAATAGGATGTGTGACTCTAGAGAATCCGTCAACAAAACATTGATAATAACCTGCTAAGCCCATGAAGCTCCTGACCTCTGTCTCACTGGTTGGCGTTGGCCAATCCATAATAGCTCTGATCTTTGATGGGTCAACTGAGATCCCATCATCGGATATAACATGCCCAAGGTACTTGACCTCTGACCTAAAGAAAGCACACTTCAACAAACTGCCGTACAACTGGTTATCCCTCAAGCACTGCAAAACCCACCTCAGGTTCTCCTCATGCTCCTTCTCATTCCATGAATAAATCAATATGTTGTCAAGGAACACAATCACAAAATGGTCAAGGAATGTGAAAAATACCCCATTCATGAGGCTCATGAAAATAGCTGGGGCATCCGTAAGATTGAATGGAACCATGGTGAACTCATAGTGGCCATATCTAGTGCGAAATGCAGTCTTGTGGATATCACTATCCACTATTCTTAACTGATGGTACCCTGACTTCAGATCAATTTTGGAAAATACTTTGGCACCCTGAAGTTGGTCGAATAAATTGTCGATCTTGGGCAAAGGATATCGGTTCTTGATGGTTACTTTGTTCAACTGATGGTAATCCATGCATAATTAGAGAGATCCGTCTTTCTTCTTCACGAAGATGACTGGTGCACCCCAAGGGGATACACTAGGACGAATGTGGCCCTTCTCTAGGAGTTCCTCAAGCTACATCTTGAGCTCATTAAGCTCATTTGTGGCCATCCTATAAGGTTCTCTTGAAACTGGCTCAGCTCCTGGTACAAGGTCTATATGAAAATCAATCTCTCTATGGGGTAATATTCCAGGTAACTCTGAAGGAAACACATCTGAAAATCCCTTAAGGATAGGATGGTCATAAATAGATGGTTCCTTTTCATCATCTTCTTCTTCTCTATCACTAATGGTGATGGCAAATAACTGGCATCCCTTTTGCATGCTCTGCTTAAGCTGCATTGCAGAAATCATACGAAGAGACACGGGTCTCTGAATTCCAGTGATTACTATGAGTGAACCATGATTGTCCTCACACTTGATCCTTTTCAGGTGACAATCCATCTTGGCTCTATGGGAATAAAGCCAATCCATGCCAAGTATGATGCCATATGATCTGAGTGGTGTAACTCTAAGGTCTACTATGGTGGTGGTATTGCCAATCTGAAGGTGACTTTCCCTAACCTCTGATTCCACTGACACTCTAGCCCTCAAAGCTAACTCCACTTCCCAATTGATCTCTTGTCTAATTACCACTAGCCCGTAATGCTCCACAACCAATGGAGATATAACGGAGTTAGAAGCTCCCGAATCAAATAATATAGATACACTGCTACCTCTAATCATACCTGCAGCCTCAATAATCGTGGCCTGATGCTCTGCCTGGCGGTTGTCAACTACTGCAAAGACCCTATGGGACTTGCCCATATCCCTAACTGTCAGCTCTGATGCTGCCATCCTCTGACTGCCTACCATCTGACTCTGAGGACACTCTCTCACCATGTGCCCCATGGCTCCACATGTGAAGCAAGCACCACGTGCCTGAAACTGCACACCTTGTGGCCTAGAGAAAGACTGTCCCCCTATCCTACTAGAACCAATATACCCACCCTTGGAGGACTGTTGAGTCCTCGCCGGAGGTGTGTAAGGGACCTGAGATCGCTGATCTTGTCTCTAACCTTGAGACTTCCACTACTTGGGCTTTACGCCCTGCTGACTCTGCGGAGGCCTCTGCCTCTGGTTCTGCTGTGACTGCTGCAGAGGAGGGGGTTTGGAGAACCTCGATGTGTGTCTTTTGTTACCCTTCCAATGTGGTTTTTGAAATCCGTATGTTTATGGTATAGGGTTTCGGTTCTGGGACCGATCTCTCGTGTCCTGAGGTCTGACCTGAATCTCCTTTGCTATCAAGGTCTTCTCCATGACAACCCGAAAGCTCCCTGGAGTGGCCATCCTCATTGGTCCTGCTATGCCGACATTTAGCCCTCTGATAAATTGATTGATGAGAAGCTTCTCATCTTTTAGGTAGTCCATGTATGGTAAGAGTTTGAAGAACTTGCTCTCGTACTGGGTCACTGAGAGACCCTTTTGCTGGGGGTCATGGAACTCATGCACCCTGCACTGTCTATAATGCTCTGATAAGTACCTCTCCCTGAATCTCTCTATGAAAATCTCCCATGTGAGAGTATCTGCAACTAAGCCACACTTATATTCCTCCTGTCTCCACCATGTAGAGGTTGTTTCTCTCAATAGGTGGACTGCTACACGTGCCTTTAGATTACTCTCGTAGGAGTGCAATGCAAAGCACCTATCTAGGCTCAAAAGCCAAGCCTCAACTTCTACCCTGTCGGTAGGTCCTCCAAAAGATGGTGGCTGGAGGCGCATAACCTTTCTAATTACATCCCTTGGATCCTGATGTGATCTCTCATAATACACTAGTGCTGCCACGGGAGGTGGTCCTGGTAAGTGAATAAACTCGGGCTCATGCCCAACCTGACTCTCTACAGGATTAGGAGGTGGACTCCTACTCCATTCCCTATCTGCCGATCTATGGCTCCCTGAGTTCTGGTTTTCAACATGATGGTCCACTGCTGGAAGTCTATCCTGGACTATTCCAATCAGGTTCTGTAGAGCTAACAAGATGTCTCAGTTTGGGTCAACTGGTCATTCGGGAGGAGTCCCTGGGTTCTCTTCCAAAACTGATTCCTCCCTATCGACCTCTTCATGTGCCATGCATTCACGCCTAGGGTCTCTACCACGTTTGTGAGCTTGTCGCGTAGTTGGAGGCATCCTTATGAGAAAATAAAATAAAATGGAATAAATAAATAATTTTTTGGAGAAAAATTTAATTTATTTAAAATTAACTACAATAAATATAATTTAATTAATTAAATAATTAAAGCGAAACGTAATGGAGAAAGGATCCTAGTGTTGGAAACCTTACTCTGAAACCAAAATGTCATGCCCAAACTTTTGGGCACAAACAGAATAATTTAAAAAAAATAAATAAAAAAATACCTTAATAAAACTAAATTTTCTAAATAACGCATTAACAAGTCTTGTCTTAACTACATTTGATTCCTCTTTAACTCATAATAATCTAAACACTAGATCAAGTAAGCGAGATGATCTAAGTTAATGCTCCCAAAGAATTATTATAATTTCATCCAATAATAAATAATAATTTCGTTTAAACAAAAAAAATCTCTAAATAATTTGCAAGAGATATTATTAATCTCGATTAGTCTTTTAATTGCCTAGGAACTAAATTAATTAGCCCTAGCACTTAGATTAAATAAACCTATTATTATTTTTAACAATATTTATAATTTGTCTAAAATTTGAAGTTATAGGGTCAATTAAACCCATATTGTAAATAGCGCTATAAAACTATTTAATGTTGGCCAAAATAATTTAACTCCTAGGGCTAAATATTGCAAATGAATTTATTATTATTTTCCCATAAAATTTAAGCCCAAAAAGGATTCAAAGAAATTAGCTTTTAAATAAACCCTTAGAAAACTCTACTCAATTAAAGTTGGAGTTCACTATTGAAGAATAAAACCAACTAAGGTCTTTAATTTATAAATCTAATATATATGTTTACACATATATTCCTATATGCTTATATGGCATATATATATAAAATTACATATATAAGAGGTAGTGAGTTTTGTTAAACAATATAATCTTTTAGTTTATGCGGATACCCTATTCAAAATTCGAATAGGGTATTTCCCCCCCTTTTCCATTTCTCAACAAAGAAAATAATAAAATAAAATAAAGAAGGGTAATCTAATTTTGAACTATAACTATCTCATCCTTTTTATTTTATTTTTAACTACTTATCTACCCTAACCCGAAACGGGTTAGGGTTTCATGTTGATGTAGGGTTGAATGTAGTGGTGGTGGCGAATCCCCATGGTCGTGGAGTTTCTTTGATTTATCGCAGGGAGGGCGGAGTATAGCATAGGCAATGATTGGCAGAAGGCCTAGACTTCTGCAGTGGCGCTGGTGCCGCTACGGGTCTCGGCTCGCAGTGGCGGCCTAGACCACCCATGTGGGTCGCAGCCCGTAGCGATGCTGTGATGTCCTTGCGAGACGTGGCTCGCAGTGGCGGCCTTAGCCGCCCCTACGCATTGTGACCCATAGCAGCACCGCAGTGCCCCTGTGGGTCTCGGCCGACAGAGGGATCGTGCCTCCTCGGGGTGCCCGCAGAAGCCTCGACTCCGGGTAATCCCTGGGGGTAGGGTTTGTCAAGGAAACCAAAAAAAAATTTCTTTATTAATTTTTTTTTTTAAAACAAATAAAAAGAATAATATATATATGTATATATATTTATATATATGCTTATATATATCTATGTACGTATATATATTCTTGCAGATTTGATGAACAGGCTGAGTGATAAAACAAATATGTAGTTTTTTTTTTTTTAATATATATATATATATATATATATATATATATATATATATATATATATATATATATATATATATATATATATATATATATATATATATATATATATATGTATAACACTTAAGCAATCTATGTGTTTTCTTTTTCAGTATTATTATTCTTATATAAACCATGTAGAAAACTGTTAAAATAATGACAACATGTAATAGATACAATATTCCTTTGCTATTATGTCAATATTTAGGCTTTAAAATTCTGTTCTCATTTTATTTCAAGTCATGAACTAATTATTTCCCTAGCACATTAAGCCTAGCATAGTGGGAAATGCTATTATTATTATTATTATTATTTTAATTTATTTAAAGCAATTTGTATATTTCTCTTTTAAAAATAAACACTAACAACAAGCTCTAATGTATTTCTTTTTTTTGCTAAGTCTAGATACTAACTTTAGAAATAGACTATTACTTTCAGATTTAATTTCTGCAATAAATAAAATGACAGAATGTAATAATTTTAACAACAACTATATTAGCCTAGAAAACATTTAAAAAATCAATTTGGAGATAGACATATTAAACCTATTTAACCATAATTTGCATTTGTATTTAACTCAATAGGACTAAATGCTTGCCTTTACAATTCCCAAAATTTTATTTTGCATGATGGAATAAAATGAACTTTTAATTTCAAATAACAAGAAAGCAACAAATATATTATTCCAACAACTATAGGAACTTAAACCATACATAACATTTCCTTTTTTGTTTTGCAAAAGCAATTAAAAGGAAAATGCATTTCTTTTAAGAGCATATAGAATACAAAGTAGTCAATATTACAAAAGGGTGTGATACCCAACTAGTATCTCATTCCATTAAATGAGGACTTGAAATAAAAATGAATACATATATTTTTTGAAATAAATACAATATATAACTTTCCTTTTTACATTGCTACCATTAAAATACAATATTCCCTGTCCTAAACTTTTCTGCAAGTCAAATAAAAACTAGCAACTCCTAGCTTTCTTTTTTTTTCTTTTCCTTTTTCTTCCCAAGCAACCTGCAAATTAACATAAGGCTTGACCACGAAGTGCTCACCTCCCCGCCTAGGCTTACTAGAAGCCACCCCCGAGCTTGGAGAACCAAGCACTAGACGGGTTACACACATACAAAGACAACAAGTAAGGGATAAACACACAACAAACACTTTCCCAACCAAGGCTACACTTCACCACAAATTGTGATGATTTTCCAAGGGTGGAAGTGGACCAAGTACCATTGGGGAGATTTCAAGCATGGAACATCACTAGCCACCTCATGGCAACCAAATACAACATAAGTCCATACCCCACATCCTTATGCCCCCCCAAAGGCATACAAGCCATAGCTTCTCTCCTTATGACCCCCAAATGCATAAACAAGGCTATGCAGCAAGGGTCACAAAAAAAAACACCTTTGAGATTACTCTCATATTGAGAGCCTCTCACCCAAGGCTATCAAACTCCTTCCACCCCAAGACCTTCCTACTCTCCCAAGAGTAGGAGGCCTTGGATACTCCCAATACAAGAAAATGCATAAAAGAAATGAAGGGAAATGTCACATTTTCTTTCACAAAGTAAAAATACAAATAAACAACTCTTTCATACAAGCATTTCTTCAAACATACATATGCAACATAAGAAAAGAGTGTAAGAACAAACTTTCAATCTGCCCAAAGGTTTTGCTAGATCTAGTTGAGGATGAGCAGCCCAAATCCAAACAATCTTTTCTCCAAGACTTAGCCAAAAATATTATCCTACAACTATTCTTCTCAAAATTGCATAATCTCCAACAATGGAGAGTGGGTGATTGACTCACTATGTCCCTAATCCTTGCCTAAGAAAACCTCTCTCACTCTTCCCAACCCCTTGGATAGAGTGAGAGTTCCCATTGGTTGGTCTTCCCAACCTCTTACATGTTGCTAAAACTGGAAAGAGAAAAGGTAAGAGAGGATGGGGAAGAGAGTCTGACATCAAAAAGGAAGGTTGTCTATCCTAGGAGGAACCTTCTAAGTTGAATTTTCGCTCACCTTGGAAAAACCACTTTTTGAGGTGATTAAACAATCACATGGGAGTAGTCACATGTTTAAAAATACCCCTAACCCATAGGTATACCCTTTGGACCTTTGGAAAAGCCTTAAAACTAACCCTAGGAGTCCATTTGACCCCTTAGAAACCCAACTGAAGTAAACTTACGGGTCAAACTTGAGTTGACTAGTCCTAAGACTCCCTACCCAAGGCAAATTTGGGACCACACTCAAAAGTTTGGAATGGGCTTTGGTAGAAACAAACTCCCTCCAAGAGACAAGTCAAATTCAATGACACTAATCAGCACATGTGTCAAGTGACACAATAAAATACATTACAAAATTACACATGGAATTTGTCTCTTGTTGGATTTACACAAGTTAATAAATTCAATTCAACACACATGCAACATTTACTTTCCCAATTAAAATATGATACAAACGGGGTGTTGTCTCTCCAAATAGACAACCCCTGACTTTACAAACGTACATAGGTCTAGGTTTGGTTCTCCATAATATTTCCATGGTCACATGGATAATTTTCCTGCACATCTCAATTTACACATTAGTAATTCCAAATAACTACATATATTATTAAACACATGAATTTGAATACACATCAAACACTCTGCATACAATTGACATTAATAAAACAATATCTCATATATCCCAATTACTGCACATAAGCAATTATCGTAATCCTCATAATTTTGATCCATTCATAATATATGCATCTTATTTCTATCATCATAATAAAGTCCCGCAAATCCAATAATGACATACATCATCTCAAAGTCATCCTATTCTAGAATCATATAAAGTTTCATATCCATAATGCATAAAAATGAAGCATCAATATACATCAATGTTATCCAAATCATGGAATCATATAAGTTCAAAATCCATAATGCAATAAAATAAAGCATCCATAAGAGCCTCAACATGAAAATAACAGAAATGCTAGGATGAGTTAGGGTAGGGTCTCACACCCGAGGAGTTTAGGAGGACAAGCTATGGAATGGTTTTTGAGCCTACGTATGGGAATTAAAACTTTCAAGGTATTAGTTGAATCATTTCTCCAACAATACTCCTATAACATTCATCATCCAGTCACTATGATCGAGCTTTGCAATACCAAACAGAAAACAAGAGAGCCTTTTCTCACTTTTCTTCAATGTTGGAGAAAGATGTTCTCTATATATTCATGACCTATTCCAGATTCTGAGAAGATGGATATCTTTGTCAATAACTTGATCCCTTAATTGAAATACAATATCCAAATGTAAGTATATCCTTCATTCAACAAAATGGTAGCTAGTGCCTTCAGAATGGAAGATGTGCTTATAAAGAAAGGAGATATATCACTTTGGAAAGAAACACAACAAGGTTCTAGTTCCAAAGAAAATAATAAATACTAGAAATACAACAAAGATAACAATAGAAACATTGTTAATGATGGAGTGGTAGACACTGTTAAAACAAAATCAAAACCTGCAATATTTAATTTGGCTAGTGGCACACAAGCACTCAAAGCAGCTGGAATTGCGACAAAAAACCCTATGAAGAAATAAAAAGAGTGGTTTTGTTAGTTCCCCCCCAAAATTTCATTAAAATTTCAAACTCAGAGGTCGCCTTTTGGTTTTTCTTTCCCCTTTCGGTCATATATTTTCTTTCTTTGAACCCGAGTCATTGAACCTTTTAAAAAGTTCAAGGTTCAAAGTTCAAAAAAGCTTTAAAGAATTTTTCTTTGCGGCTTTGTTTTATGATAAGGCAGCAATTTGTTGCAATTTTTATTGAATTTTAACCTTTGAACCTTTTTGGTTCAAGGTTCAAGGTTCAAAGTTAGTCATGTGTCGGTTTCATCTTTGCTCGTTAATTGTTATTGTTAGCAATTGACACTCATTGGATTAATATGTTGTCATTGATGGCAACAAGATTCCATAGAAGTAATATACCACCATTTAGAGGCATTCATCGACATTGGAGAAATCAAGGTCGACACCGGCACCGGAACCAACACCGACATCCAACACTTCAGGGAAGCCGACATCAAGGAAGTTTTATTTGTAAAATCATTTTGTAATTATTGTACAAGGCTGACATTGTATATCTTTTGTATTGTAAGCTGACATAAGACATATTGTTTGTAAAGGGTATATAGGTCAGTTTGTTAGGTCATTATGATATGAGAGAGATGACAAAATAGGATTATGGGTATATGTGAAGGATATATATGTAGATCATTTGTATACAAATGTTATATCATGCAACGATTTGTAGATGTTTTGTAAGACATTCTTGGAGGGAAGGAGATATGGGTAGAAGTGTTCAGGGTTTATGAACCGGTACAGAACAAAGCTTTAATCAAAACTCTTTTTAGCATTGGAAATACTTTTTGTGAGTTCATCAGTACTGTTTTATTTCAGTAGAAGATTGTAGTCAGTGAGACTCTTTTGTGTTGAGCAGTGTGCTCTAGACAGTGTGCCTTCTTGCATGTGCAAGCCCCCATGCTATGTAATATCTTTCATATGGCCAGTGTATTGATATTGTGGGTCACAAATCCCACCATGGTTTTTCCTCTTTGAGGTTTTCCACGTACAAATTCTATGTGTTATGTTGTTCATTCATGTGGCTGGTTTATTTGGTTTATGTTATATGTTTCTTCATTTATTGGTTTATATGTGTATGTTATAAAAGGTTAAAATCTCATGTTACTAGTAGAACACTGATACACCCCCCCTCTTAGTGTTCTTGGGTTGATTGTATTCCAACAATTGGTATCAAAGCCTGGTACCTTGGAAAAAGTTTAACATCATGAGGAAGATCCTAAAACCAGAATCATTGAACATGGATATGGAGAAGCAACTTGTGATGGCACTTGAGGACTATGCTGTTGAAAGGATGAAGAACTTGAAACTACAAGATGAATTGAATTCTGCTAATGAATTAATTCTTATTCTACAAGAAAGGTTATCATCAACTCAAGCTAAGAGAAAGGAACTTTTGCAAAACTAGGATGATGAAGATAAAAATGCACTTAAGGAACAATGTTAGAAACCGAGTCAAGAAAACATGCTCATGAAGAATGAAATGCAAGACTTGACTATGAGGTTATCAAAAGATATTGAGGACACAAAGAAGAAGGAATAGAATCTTGCTATATCTCTGAAGAACAAATTTGAAGAATGTGGTAGATTGACTCATGAAAATAATCTGTTGAGAACTGATTTGGCACATTCCTGGAATAATGAACAAGATCTTGAAAGACAAATAACAACTCTGAGAGATGATCTGACTACTGCAAGTGAGTATAAAGAAAAATTTAGGATTAGTATTGCATAGTTGGATGATTTATTGAGAAGACAGAGGCAAAATGAATATTCTAGAGGACTTTGATTTGTACAAGGTGAAAGCTTCGGTACTACAAATGAAGATCAGAAAACTGGTATGTAGAACTCATCAGAACAAGGGAAATTGGTAAGGCAATCCAATGCTTATAAATTCAATGGTAGATGTTTTGTGCGTAATAAATTTGGGCATATGGATAGACAATGTAGAAATAGAGCAAATCAAAACTACAATTCTGTTCCTGGTCAATGCACAAATTGTAAGAAATATGGTCATAAGTCAGAGGACTGCAAAATGAATGTTAAATGTCATGCATGTGGAAAGTTTGGAAATTTAGATAATCATTTTAGGTTAAGGAATGACACCAGATATGTCAAATAAATTCAAAACAACAACGTTACATGTTATGCATGCAACAAAATAGGTCATATTGCTAAGTATTGTAGAAGCAAAACTACACCGGTTAGCAATGATAAAGCAAATGAGAAGGGAAAATAGAAGGTAGATGAAATACAACAAGATCACACCAAGAGATGGGTTAGAAAGTATGAAGAACCAAGTGGAGATGCAACTACACCGGTAACTGCACCTGTAACTCCACTGGTAGACCAGAGCATTCCTGCACCAGCAGGAAATTCCATCAGTAACTAAGGCATACACCTTAAGGGTTGGGAAATTCATTGAAAATCTTGCATATTCCCCGGAGGAGATCTGGAAAGTTGTGTTAATCATTGATGAAGGTTTACTCGACATAAGATTGTGAAACTGACATCCAATAGGGTTCATCACAAAGCATTTATGACAATGAATAATTAGGGTTTACTCACTGATAAAAAGGGAAAAGTGGATTCATTTTCACTCACCCAGCATTCAAGCATCCAGAGCGAAGCAAAGGTGAATCTAAGGCGATTAAGAGTGAGAAAAAGCATTCTATAAGGATTTCCAAAGCACTCAATCTTCCAATTGGCGATCACTTTCAAACATTTCTTCACAATGGCATCTGGATCATCTGATCCTACTTTCATTGCAAATCCCACTGTTGTTGAAGTCAAGGAAAGGCTGAGACAAGTTTTCAAGGAAGTTCCCCTGATAGGCAAGAAGGAAAACTTTGCAGGAGCATTCTTTGGGGTTCCCGATGGTGTGATGTATGCTGAAGATGTAAGGGCATACATTCACTTCACCTTGGAGGATCTAGGCACAGAGGAAATAAAAGGCATGTATCAATCTATGATACTGGGCAGATACTGAACAATCAAGCCATAATACAAATCCATTGAGGATCGAGGGTTAACCGGTATCCTATACATACTAGAATTCAAAGATGAGGTAATCAGATATGTTCTGAGTAGGGTTCACAATGAGTTAATCTGGCTGGATCGACCCTACATAATCACAAAGGAGGCTATTCAAGCATTCACTAGCTTACCCAAAGTCAGACAAGAACTTGGCAAGAAGATCTCCAACATTGCGGTTGAGAAGCTCACCGACGTAACCCATGATGGAAGATCGATGAGGATCAACACAATCAAGGACACAAATGTGAAGTTTGCAAGCATGATAATCAGTTACAAGGTAACTCAATCTAGTCGATTGCATTATATTGCTAGTTCTTGCATCCATGCTGCACATCAGATGCTGAGGAATGATGGTAAATATGACTTGTGTGAATGGCTGAGAAGTGAACTGATGTTGAATCTTGGAAAGATTAAGGGTGTTAAGAAAGGAACCTTTAGGTTTGGAAATTTTATTGTTTGTTTAATGCTTTACTTCATAAATGAGTTACCTGGTCTAGGAAAGAAGCATTGGGCTCATGACATACTAGTAGGTATGGAAATGAAGGAAACAATCACTAGTATTGGTACCGACCGAGATGAAAAACTTTGGGATTATTTCAAAACATTTCAGGAAAATATGAAATAGAGGGAGAAGATATCAAAGCACATTATGGAGAAGTACTCCATTGATATTTGTTTTATGGTGAAGACCGATGAAACCCTCATGAAGGCAGTGGAACCAAGGACCATATGGGTCACTGAGCTTGGATATGAGGTGGATGATAACATTCTAGATCTTTATGTAAAGATGCTAGCTCTATTGGATGACAAAACTTGACATTTTGGCACTATAGAAGAAAAGGCTCTTGAAGTCAAGAATGGCTTCAACAGGAAGAGAAGAGAGAAGAAAATAGATAATATGTCTACATATATACATAATTTAATTCATAGGATAGATATAAAACTGGGTTCTAGATCCAAACTGACAGGAGAACCGGTAGCAGAACCGGTAGTGGCTAGTGCTCCAGAGGTGAAGAAGCCTACAACTTTCATTTCTCCTATCACTTCTGATTTTGATCTAGAGTACAACCAACCTCTAGCATTCAAAAGAGTATAGAGGAAGAAAGTAGACCAGCCTCCGACATAGGAAAAGAAGGTGGTTCCAAGGAGGAAGCTTGTAAGAAAGGCAACAAAACCTATTACACCCCCAACTCCGACAAGGAAACCTATTTAGAAGAGACAGCCTACTCCATCAACTCCGGCAACCCCCAACAAAAAGAAGAAGAGTGATGATGCTACTAAATCTGGTAAGGCTAAAATGACCTATGCTGAATTGATTGATGAAATAAAAAAGGATGGAATTTTGAAAAATGTATCTATCTACTATGAGAAAGAGGATAATGAGCAAAATGAAATTGAAGAGGCAATTTTGTTGCACATAGATATATAAGAAGGCTTTAGTAGAAATTTTGAAGGAAATTCCTTTATCTCTGTACAATAACTAGATGCTAGAAGACTTGATGCAGTCAAGAGGGATAGAGAGATCAAGGAGGTAGAAATTTTGAATTTATGTGGTGCAATAAGTAATAAGGAAATGAAGAGGTGTATAGATGTTGCTAACATGACAATTTTTAGTAGTAAACATCAACAAATAAGCCTAATGATGGGAAGAGTTAATGAGGTTATAAATGAGATCACTGTGGGTTGGTCCAAATTCTTCCAAAAGAATCTAGACTTTCTCACCTCCCATGAAGAATTTTTTAAGTTAACAAGTTCCACCATTCCAGATAAATCAAAAGGGAAAGGTATTTTGGGAAGTTCTAAACAAATTTTGGATATATCGACAAAAAACAAGGGTGTACAAACACCACTGGATACAAAGGAAAGTGTACAGTTTATACCGGTTGAAACTATTTTTGAGCAAGGCAATGTATAGGGTACTGAGAATATTGTGGATAATACTCCACCGATAGTAATTGATACTGCACCAAGTGGTGAAGCCACCGGTGCAAAGGAGGTCAAGGTAAAGGAGGCTATACCGGCAGTTGATACTGATTCCCTGACAAAACTTTTGGCAATTGACACTTCTCAAGTTGAGAAGAAATCAGTAACTGAAATGAGTCCCACTAAATTAATGATGGTAGCTACTCAAAAGCTATTAAAGGAGGGATCTAGAAATAAGGGAATAATAGAACAATCAATTAAAATTTTGCATAGATTAATTCCTGATTGTATGATTGAGAATGTTGCAAACCCTTCTGGAAAGCTTAAGACACTAACCGAGCACATATCTAACAATTTTCAATCTTTGAGGTAGATTTCAGACCGACAGGCACTTAAGAGATTTGTTGTGGCTAAAAATGCCACCTTTGACCAAATCATTGACACAGAGAAGAAGAAAATTGAAGATAAACTAATTCTTATTGAAATTTGTTTGAAGTAGTGTACAAATATCTACAGGGTCTGTTGTAACATAGAAAATCTGAAAGATAATGTAGATAGCAGATTAAAGGAATTACATGATAAGGTAGCTAACATTGCAAATTATTTTGATGGATTGACCTCACTAACAACATCTATTGATGGTCAAATTTTGTCTTTGGAGAATTAAATTTTTCCTCTTGGAAAGGAGAGAGAAAAGATCATTCGGAGAGCAAGGGTCTCAGAGGATTGGTGAGTCCAAGATTGGATTCACTCAGTGTACATAAAAGAGAATGCATGGATATGATTGCTAAGCCCACACCGGAAGAATTCTCAAAGTAGGAAACACTTGCACACTTACCGAGTGGATTGGTATCCATATCCAAAACTTTCAAAACTGACTAGGATACATATTTACAGTTGCTGGACAAGGCTTACCCAAAAATTTTGAAATTGGTCAAGCTTCGGTAAATTATTTTGCATAGATTCTTTCAATTCTTTCACCAATCTTTGGCATTGATGCCAAAAGGGGAGTGTATATATGTGAAAAATATCAGAAAAATATCGGACAAAATAATATAGGAAGGATATCAGATAGAGTGTATTTCTCAGGGGGAGAATGTGTCATATTTCATACCGACAGGGAATCCATTTTTCACATGAGTGTTGCCATCAATACCAAAGGGGGAGATTGTTGGTAATTGACACTCATTGGATTGATATGTTGTCATTGATGGCAACAAGATTCCATAGAAGTCATATAGCAGCATTCAGAGGCATTCACTAATAGACATCGACATTGGAGAAATCAAGGTTGACACCAACACCGACACCGACACTGACACCGACATCAAGGAATTTTTATTTGTAAAATCATTTTTGTAACTATTTTACAAGGCCGACATTGTATATCTTTTGTATTGTAAGCCGACATAAGGAATATTGTTTGTAAAGCGTATATAAGTTTGTTAGGTCATTATGATATGAGAGAGATGACAAAATAGGATTATGGATATATGTGAAGGATATGTATGTAGATCATTTGTATGCAAATGTTATATCATGCAATGATCTATATATTTTTTGTAAGGCATTCTTGGAGGGAAGGAGATATCGATAGAAATGCTCAAGGTTTATGAACCGATACAGAATAGAGCTTTAATCAGAACTCTTTTTGGCATTGTAGATGCTTTTTGTGAGTTCATCAATACTATTTTGTTTCAGAAGAAGCTTGTAGTCAGTGAGACCCTTTTTTGTTGAGCAGTGTGCTCTAGGAAGTGTGCCTTCCTGCATGTGTAGGCCACCATGCTATGTAATATATTTCATATGGCTAGTGAATTGATATTGTGAGTTACAAATCCCACCATGGTTTTTCCTCTTTGAGGTTTTCCATGTACAAATTCTTTGTGTTATGGTGTTCATTCGTGTGGCTGGTATATTTGGTTCATGTTATATGTTTCTTCATTTACCGATTTACATGTGTATGTTATACAAGGTTAAAATGTTGTGCTACCAGTAGAACACTGATTAACACCCCCCTCCCAGTGTTCTTGGGTTCATTGTATTCCAATAGTTATTTCTCTTGTCGCATAGTTGGTGTTTTGTGTTGCTCTGTGTTATTTGTCAACATTGAACTTGAACCTTTGAACCTCTTGGTTCTTGGTTCTTGGTTCAAATTTTGAATCTAGAAGACCGAAGTTCTATGTATAATTGATACATGCATCATAAAGTGAATGTAGTAGTGAGAAAATAGAATTTTCTGGGGAATTCAAAATGTTAGTTTCTAAAATTATGACAAGAAATCATGATAATTCATGAGTCGTGTGATGAAGTGATCTGAAATTAAATGCATGCTAACTATACATCAAATCAGGTGATAGTTCACACAAACTTACTTAATTAGTACAACTAGCTAAGTCTTGAGTGTGATTTTGTCTATATTTGTTGCAGAAACTAGCAATTGTTTCTAGAATTTTCTTCAGTAGTAATGCAAGCGGGAAAAATTGAAGGTATTGTGTCTGCACGCAGAATCTTTCCAAGAATTTTCTATTGAGATTAGGTTAGTTTCATTCATTCTCTCTTTTTCTATATTTTCTTATTTTGGAAACTATTTGTTGTTGGTTCCCCTTTGCTGTGTATAAAATTCATTGTATTCCTATAATTGTTTGTTTAAAATGAGAGGGGCCATAATGAGGCCCACTCTACCAAAACTAGGCCACACTTATTTCTTGGTTAGTTCACTCCCAGAGATGGTAGATACTTCATTAGCTCTAGCGGATCTCTCTGATTTTCTTGAGAGAGCCAAAAACCTAGTTCAAAATTCAATGATGTAGAGAATAGTGAAGAGTGGTTTGATTGAGGTCACTGCATTTCCTATTGCTGCACCATGCCCAAAGTTAGTACTAGAATGTATGAATAGGTATGATGTAGAGCATATATGTATCAGGAATGTCAATGGTGAATTGTTGTTGAAAATTGATAGAGAGACCATGGTGGCAGCCATGGGTATACACCATAAAGAGCCATATGAGGACTGGACTATTGGCACATCCTACTCATTCTTTAATGAGAAGAAGAGCAATTATAAAAGTGTGATTGCTAGGAATTGGTTATTGAAGATTCAAAAAGGAGGGTCCAGGTTACCAAGGCCTCTTACAAGAGAACACTTCATAGCAGAGGTGTGGGACATCGTCTTTTTATTGAATAGGTTAAAAGGGAATGCCCATGCCTTCTATTGGGAAGACTGGATGTACTTCTATATCAAATTTAAGTTGGATGGGAGTGCCTACCTAGATTGGGGGTAGGTAATTGCAAAAAGATTACACGAGAGTCTGAATAGGTTTGCAGGAATGAGTGGTTTCTTAATGTCATCATATTTGTTTTATATGCTTGCATGTACTCAGGATTGGAATGGACTGCATCATGAACCCTGGGTTGATGGAATTATTATCCTCACCTAAAGGAACATAGTTATGCACATAATTTTATGAGATGGAATGATGTTTTCATAGGGAGATTGGTTTACGAGTTGTAGGGAAACAAAAATAAGAGGTTGACAATGGAGGCCATGGAATCCATCAACATTTATGGTAGTTATTTTATCCAATTCCCTCAGTTCACTTATATTCAAGTTGGTGGTTTTCAGGTTACCCTAGTTTGTGTTGGATAGTTATGTTTTAATTGAAGACTGTTGTCAACTAGTATACATTGACAAAAAGAGTGGAGGGAAGTACGAGGTGGTATTTCCTATAGAACTTGGTCACTATAGCTGTGCATCTATTTCAAATGCATTGAACCTTGAAATTGAGTTCAAAAGGTTCAAGTTGCAATTGTATGTTGCTAGATACAAATTTGATAGTCGGGCATTTGTTAGAGAGAATTTAGAAGTTGATAGCGATTTTTGGCATGAACCTCAATTGGAGGATTATTAGGAGAACTGTGTTGATGAGTTCAAAGACCAAAGAAGTCTATGGTCTAGGTTCACTGTTCAACAAATTGTCACAATGGGCTTATCCATGAATGTTTCTGGGGTACAAGAAGATGGAGATGAAAAGGTAGTTGACCCTGAGTTTGATGAGAAGATACAGGGACATCCTATCCCATAAATTGATTGGAATAGGAAAGGAGATGATAGAATTTAGACTAGAACCTTTAATGTAATCAGAAGAACAAAGAAATGGTTGAAGGATTGTCATTTCAAACAAAAGACTACTCCTGCACCTAAGGATAATAAAGTCGGTCAAACTCGTGCAACTTCCCAAACATCTCTTCCTTCTTCTAATGTTGCTATTGATATTGTAGGTGAAAGGAAACAAAGGATGAAGAAAGCCAAAAATGCAAGTCTAGGAGAGTCTTTTGTGGGTTCAGCTTCTGCCCCTGTTACCAGATCACATAGTAGGAAAAGTAACTAGAAAATCTTGGCAAGTTCGCTGGTAGTGGCCTTAAATTCTGAAGAGAAAACTCAAGAAGCAATGGATACCCAGATGCAAGATCAACCCCTCACAGATGCTATAGATAGAGGAAAATAAATCTTGCAACCTGAAGATTCTGATAACCATGGTTGTTATCACAATTAATCAACAATCACCATTACCAAAGGAAACAATTACCACTCCTAAGTGGCTGAGTGCCTCACTTAAAAAAAAGAGGAATATAATTCCTATTTCAATCCCAATGGAGGATATGGTTAGTAAATGCCTGGGAAGGACTTCAAAGTCCAAAAGACTCAAAACATAAACCACGATCGATGTTGATGAAAAAATGAGACACTGGGTTGTAGAGGTAGCTAGACCTCCGACAGGTAAAGAGGTCAAGAATGTTACTAAGAAAGACTTTGTCATTGAAAAGATTGATCTAGGGGCAACTTCTTGGGCTGCTGATGTTAAACATTTGGAATCTTCAACTAAAATGATTCTCATGAGGACTTGGAAGGATGAGAAAGATAAAAATGAGATGAAGTAGATTATAATATAGATGACTCAATATATCAACGCTATCCAGAATCCAAATCCCCAGCCTCTTTCCCAAGTTTCTTTATCATTCAATCCAAAATCGCCTTTGAATCAGAAGTTACTTGATCAGGTTCAAAGGAGCCAAATGATTACAAATGTCTTTAGCGAATGACTTGAATCAATCGCACAACAGGGAACAAGTTATATTTCTGATTTGGTCAAAGTGTTTGAGAATGTAGAATCTATTGGGAAAGAGTTAGGAACAAAGATAGCTGTCTGGGAGAAAGATAAAAGTAAATGGATATTTGTGTTGAGGCAGAGGAGAGATACATAGAGATATGGGGTGATGAAATTCCTCACTGAGAAAAAAATGAATGGCCTTGATGATAACATACTCTTCATTTGTAAAGAAAACATTGAGTGGAGGAACTCAATCATTCAGCAAGGACATGAGGAATTCCTCAAGCTTATAAAAGAATTGAAGGAATTGACTGACACTATGCAAAAAAACATGAAATGCATAGACCTTCAACTTCTAAGAGAGGATAAGAAAATACTTGAGGATTCATCACAAATGATCCAAATTTTCAAAGATTGAATACAATAGATTCAGAAAGCAAAGTCCTTGACAATTAAGAACTTCTCAAAGGTTGCAACAATCGAATCTATGTTGGTTGTTTTCTTTGATCATTTGGAGATGCATAAGGGTAAAGTCCTACAGGTAGGAAAAATAAAATAAGTATGGAAGCAATTGATCTTACATATAGGTCTTCCACATTACCAGCTCATTTTAAACTTCTCAACAACTCACTTGGAATGGCGAAACATTCGAAGTACCCTTATATCACAAGACAGAGAGGTTGAAGCCACATCATCTACTGGAGCCTGATCGTGCCTTCGTTGTTCATAGCTCATGCCGTTTTTCTAGTTTAGTTATTGCTTTTTCAGTTTTAAGAAACTAAACCTCTTTAACTTTGGGATAGAGCTAATCATTTAACTTTGGTTTTATTTGTAACAAACTATCATAGCCTGGCGGTTATTTATATGGTTCAGAAAGTCTTTTTAAAGGTCCAAAAATATTTGGTTGGAGGGGAACAAACTTTGTTTTTTTCTTTGAATTCTTAGTGTAGATATTTTTGGTATTTGAATGAAATAATATTTTGGGTTTGATCTTCAAATTTGTGTGTTTGAAAGATTATCAATCTCTGTTGGGATACATGCTTATGCACTGAATATGATTTCATCATTTCCAACTTTTTCTTAGTCTGTAGATTCATTGATTCTCTTTGTTTAAAGAAGTACTTCATTGTTGTTTAAATGGCTTTGATCCCCCTTGTTCTGTGAGGCATGAGCAAAAATTGATCAACATTTTTATTATTTTGAGTATTTTGGGTGAAATAAATTTTATATTGAATGAATATGTGCAGAGGTAAGCTTTACACTTATTTATAAATATTTTATTGCATTCTTTTGTGTTGACAAATGAATGTAAAAGCCTTTCTCTCTTTCTGGTGAAAAGTGTGATTGTTTCTTGAATAATCTGTATAAAGAATATCTTATGAGGAGCTACACTCTTATGCAGAGGGTAAACCAAAACTCGGTTCACCCAACTGTTGGTCCATTTGCTTTTTTATGAAGGGTATACATGAGTCATTATTTTAAAAACATATAAAAATTAAAGAAAAGGAAAATCTTTTACCCAACAGGTTTAAAGAGAAACCTTGGCTTTCAAAGCCTAAATGCGATTTCACTCCTGTGGAGAGTTGGATGAATCAGCTCTTAAGACTTTATTGGAAAATGATCTAATAATATTGCCAGACAACTCTAGACCACTTGATCCAGAAGTTAAACCCAAATGGTGGAGGGAAAAGGAGTACTGTGAATATCATCGAAATAAGGGTAATAAAACAAACAACTGCATGAATCTCAAACATGAGATTCAAGACCTCATTGATGCTGGCAAAATCATTGTTGGAAATCACATGACTAATGCTGATCACAAAGCTTTTAAAGATCCTTTACTTGCTTATGAAGAAGGTGATTCCTCAAAATCCAAGGGAGGTGCCAAAGTCAATTACACCTATTCTAACAATGACAACGTGATCAACATGATTGAATCTTCCTAACTTGAGTATTGCAAAATGATCATAATCAAAGATAAACAAAATAAAGCACAAACTGCAAATGCTGTGACCTGCACTCAAAAGAAGGTTACTCTCCAAGGAGCTAGTTCCTCAACTCCTGATCAAACAATATAAAACATGCCAACTTATTCAAATAGATGACCAGATATGATCATGAATAAATCTAAATAGCTGATTTCATCATCTTCTCCTGGTTATAGCATTATCGAACAATTGAAACGTACTACCACTCAAATCTCCATTTTTGAACTGCTTAAGATCTCTTTTGCTCATAGAGAGATCCTAGACAAATATTTTCTCACTACTAATGTCCCAAAAGATTTAGATGTAGATTAGTTTCAATCTATGGTGGTTCACTTGACTTCGCCTCATTACCTCACCTTCTCTGAAGAAGATGACAACTCATTGAATCACCCGCATAACCAGCCATTACACATCAAAGATATGATCCATAAACACCAAGTCAAATGTGTTTTGATAGATGGAGGCACTGGGTTGAATATTTGTACCTACAATCTACTGACGCAACTAGGATTTTCTAAAAATTTCATTGATCCAACAAAGAAAATAACAATCAAAGCTTATGATGAAGAAGAAAGAACCTCTAAAGGTTTGGTACTATTACTGATCAGGGTAGGACATGTGGAGAGAGATGTTATTTTCCAGGTGCTTGACCTCCCTCTTTCATACAACATCTTGTTGGGCAGACCATGGATTCATGAAATACAAGCAATACAATCTACCTATCAATAGTACTGATAATAGAGAAACCTCTGTAGCTGAAAGTTCAAAAACTTTGATGAAAGATTTAGAAAAGAAATTGAAAATCACAGACACTGCGATGGATGGATACAAGTTAGAACCTGTACTTTCACTAATGTCTCTTTCTCCATGGCCAAGATAGTTTGGAAAACCATTAGAGGCTATGAAGCCACAAACTTCAACTCCAAATGTCATTTATGATGGTATTTTTGTACAGTCCTCTACTTCCCTTGCAGATGAAATAGAAGAGGATGTTGTTCTCAAATGGGTTTTCAAAGAAGAAAGTGAAAAAAAAGAAGTACAACACTTTGAGATTTCCTTTAAACAATATAATCCAGGCTATAAAATGATTCAATGCATGGGATATTCAGGTACCGGTCCTCTAGGAAAGCATCAAGAAGGTATTGTTGAACCTATCTAGTTACAAACTAAGTTTACAAAGGATAAAGCTGGACTTGGCTATAGTCTAGGAGAATCATCAGATCAGAAACATACTTCTCATCATCAGTCTAAGTGGAGGAAAAAGATACTACCTTCAACATCATAGGAAGTAAATGCTCAACAAACTCAGGGAGAGTATGAAAATGAACAAGAAGAATTGGCAATCAAGAGAGAAGAAGCAACTGGTAATCAAGTTCCAATTGTATCATCAATAACACTACAAGGAGTAGAAGTCCCAGAGGATATGAGAGAAGAGGTAGAAATAATTAAAGAATTGTTTGCACCATTGAATAGTCCGATCACATACACAGGTAGAAAGCAAATAGATGATTCAGAAACTGATGAATGAGTATGAATGGGGTCCAGATCATCTCCCAAATACATCTACTATAGAAACTCCTGAAGAATCTAGTGATATCATAGATGAACCACAAGAGATAATACGCTTGAAGCTGCAAAAGGAAATAGAGGAAATCAGATTAAAAAGATAAGAAGACCATGAACAACAACTGAAAGAAGAAAGAACACAATAAAATTCTTCACCTACTATATCTCCCTCTAACAAGATAGATCCAATCAGGTATGAAACTACAAAAGAAGAATTGGAAGCTATAGAAGCAGGGCCAATAATTTGTCCAGAGGAAGTTGAATGGAATTACATCAGAGACTAACAAAGGCATCAAGGTTATGTCAATAGGTATGCCAAATACAAGTGATCATTGAACCAAATTAGGAAGGAGCTTGCAACATCAAAGATGTAGCTATTGATACTATACATACTTTTACTAAATCACTTAAAGAAGAGTTAGAAACCTCATCTTATGACTCTGATCACTATGACATAAGCTCTATTTATGACAATACCTATTTGACACCAAACTATGACTACTCCATAATGAATGTCGAAACTCTTCTTGCTGACCATGTTACTGTCAAACCATGATATGTAGTCCCATCTGAAGTAGAGTATGATGCTAGTGGTAGGTCTGTTGGGTTAGGTCACCTAAATATTAACGTACACTTCGATAATCATGTTGTAACTCTTCCTGGTCTTGAGACACTTACGCAAGATAGTCTTTTGGAACTTGACTTATCAGTCCAAAGTTATGATAATAATACTATGAACTCCCTTGAACATGTTAAAAATTTATCCCTGGTACATCCTGAACTAATTGACTGTACTCTTCAAGACCAACCTTTGAATATACCTACCTTTGCTAATGACTATACATTAGCCTCCTATCTTAATGCAGGTGAACCAACGGACTCTTCCACCAGTGAACAAAGTGAGAACATGACAACAATAAATGTCAAGTATCGTAGTCGCAAAAATCACAAAAAGAAAAATAAGAGTTCTGTTGACTCTAAATTTTACCTTAAATATGAACAACGTTATGGGAAATTCAGTGATGGGGGACCTATTGCACAAAACTCACTGAATTACCTCTATATTTAAGAAGCCGACTCTTTATCATAATTGGGGAGGAAAAGGGAAGAAGGAAACTTAAAGCAAAATGGTCTACACTATCTATGAAATGCACCGAAACATTTGGAAAAGCATTAGCAACATATAAAAAATAGAAACATCCAGTTTTAAAGCCCATTCAACAATTTATTTGCCCAAATCCATTGAAGAGAGTAATTCAACATAACACTCATCCAACATAATATGCTATTAGCTATTCATTCAACAGATAACAAGTCTCAAAACATAGTTTAATTTGTGAAGTCTCATAGCAAATATCACAGAAGTTACTGAACTTGAAAACAACACAAAAGTCAATAAATATTAAGCTTAAAATAAAACCATCATAGAGGCCATCAACACAATATGATCTATCTATCATTCATTGAATTAAATCAACATAATGGCTTCTTTAAATGAGCCAAAGTCTAAAACTCTCTAAAAATATGAACACCCAAAACAAGGACAACATAAGCATAAATAGAGCCCTCAGCTCAACCAATAGCTTGTGACATCAACAACCTCTCAACAACCACTTCTAACCCGAAAACCTTTCATGGCACCCTGCAAGATCATACCCAACAAAACCACCCCCAAAGTTGTTATTTCCATCATATCGTGGTGATTTCCATACCTGCTCAACTAGAAAATAATGATGTGAACCACATCCTAACTCATGAACCACCATGGAAGACACACGACAACTTTGAGGGTATATGAAAAAGAGCACAAAAACAAAACCAAAATGGGTAGCATGAAGGCACCAAGTGTCCACATTCTCACATGATGAATGGTGGGGTCGAGAGGAATGCCATTTTATAAGAAAACCAAGCCACTTGGAAACTCCATGTTCCTCCAAACTCCGAATGGAAAAATTGAGCTATCAGAAACAATGCCAAGATGACATCTGGATTGCACGCTATACGAGGAGCATAGCTGGAAAATCAAAAGAACGGGGCCACCCTATCAAAATGCTGCCTACGAACAAATTTGAAATAAAGTTAACATTTCTTGGCAACTAAAAGGGGGAATTCTACTTGTGGATCGCCAGAACCCAAAATTGTTGGTTCGAGGATTAGAATTCATATTAGAATAGGGCAGAGTAGATCAAAGAACTACTGCAATGGAAACCATTCTTCCTCGGATGGCAACACTTGTGCTTCTAGGTTATGACAATGTTGATCCGAAAAAATTATCTCATCAAATGAAAAACTTGCTGGTTCACCATGGACCGGTTTTAAGAGTGCGTGTAGATGAGCCAGGGGTGCAAGAGATGCTCAACCTCTTCCACTGAAATGGGATTGTTTAGGTGCTGTAGGAAGGTCCTATCTTGCTGCAAATGCTCAACCTAGTTTAACACTTGTTCAATTCCTAGTACAGAACCATCCACATGAAACAAAGAAGGTAGGCCTAATGAAACAAACCTCTCTCTATATGCCGCTTGATGTCTGTGACTAAAATCTGTAATGGGTATGGCACCGCTGATACATGCATAGTCACTCTATGTTGGTTGATGAAGACATTGGTCTTTCTAATAAATTCCCTACGGTCTGCTATCCCTTTCTCTTTCAACTCTTCATCTTGAGCTGCATACAACATTTGGATTAAGTCCTGGGCCACGGGGAGCTTGGGACCAATGACAAGCATAGAGTTGTTGATGAGGGCACCCAACTCAGCATAGAGGGATTGTGCTTCTCTAAGGAATCTCAACATAGGTTACAATGAAGGGCTATATTTCTTAATTATTTCCCAATGGGAAGCATACAACTCCACTAGGACTGGAGAAAAATATTGAGAGTTCTACATAGAGGGAAGAATATTTAACAACCATGAGACTTCCTCGTCCTTTGCTGTTATTTCATGTTGTAGCTTCCTGCACCTGTCTTGTTCAAGAACTACTTGATTCTCTAGAGTGAGGGTTCTGGCACTTCCATCCTACACAGTTTGTTGGAGTCGTGACATGAGGTCTCATTCCTACTGCAATAGAACTTATGTGTCCAAGAATTTCCTCTTGACTTTCTCTAGGCTACTCTCTTTTCCATGCAACTCTATTTCAAACTTTTCTTTCTCCTCCGAAAGAATGACCTGTGTGTCACTCAATTGCTGAGCGTACTCTTCTTTTAGGAGGATCTCTTCATCTAGTCATGCATGCATTTGGGTGGCATCTCTAGAAGCTTCCTTTAGTTGCTAAATTTCTTGATCTTTCTCCTGCAATTATTTTAGGGCCATGATTCTCATTTCCTCTTGGCCTTTCAACTGAGAACTCACATTGTTAAGGGTGAATTGCAAGTTCCCCTTTTCTGAGTTAGCCTACGTCAACAATCCCTGCAAGTGATTGATTTTAGTGTTTTGAGCTTTGTCCTCTTTTCTCTATTGGGCCAGAGATTCTCAAAGGTTCACATTCTCCGCTTGCATATTCTCTAGATGACGACTCTTCTTGATGAAATCTAAAGACACAACCTTTGAAGTTTCTTCCATCATTTCAACCTTGTCTAACGCTGTAGCATTCAGGAGGTAGACACCAATAGCATGAAGAGTGTAATCATTTGGTGTCATTTGGGCTTTTGGCTTGTCAACCTTAGGGAACATGGTTGCAAAGAAAAGACTATCCTTCTCCTCACTGAAGTGTGTCTGCAAATACGGACGGGCTGGCCTGGCACCATCTTTTTCCTTTCGTTTACCAGTCTTTCCAATACAAGAAATCTTGGAATAAGTAACTTGTTATTGATAATCATCCGAGTTGGTAATAGCTTAGCTTGCAAATGTTGCATTAGGAGGAATTGCAAAAGGGAATTGGTAAATAGGGCCACCAAAAGAGGTCTGAATAGGGTGTGCAAGCATGGTCGGGGAAAATAATGGGACAAAGGGAGAGGCCCCTGAGGAAAATGGATCAGTGGACACTGCTCCAACATTTGGGGGAGGAGTGGACTCTCCAAAACCAAGCATATGCAAGACAGTAGCTACTTCAGGCATCTACGGGGAAAATGCTGCAGGAATAAAATCAGGGGCTGGGAATGAAATGGAAACACTTCTTGAAGGTCAACCGGTGTCTCGACGGGTGCTAGCGTAAGGGCGGTGGGAATCTAAGTATGCATCACTGTGAAATGGATAGCAGTAGAAGTAACAACTCGAGAAGAGAGAAAAGGAAAAGAAGGGCGTACCTGAACCATGGAAGTTACCAACCATTAAGGAACTGAGGGAACCTCTAGGGCTCAAGAAGATGAACCCTTCTTTGTAGAACCCAGATACTACTTTTTACTAGAGGGGGAGTTAGGCGCTTGCTTCTCATCTTGTCTCTTACTAGCCTAGGAATGGGGCCTTTGAGTAGAACTGATGAGAGGAAGAAGAATATGAGGCTCGTTATCTTGTTCTTCAATACTTATAACCTCTATATCCTACCGCTAGACCACCTCAGGGGATGAGTATCCACATGGGGAGCTATCACCTATCTCCTCATCAGACTTGTTGTACTAGCATCATTCAAGCTCAAAAAGCTCATCCAAAGGAGTGTTCCCAATGTTAGCCCTGGGCTAACTCACTTCCCTCTTTTTCCTAGGCCAAGAATCTATAGTCATGGCTTCCAGCATGGTCCGGGGAATGGGTTTCGTGAGATTTTACTTTTGCATGATAGAGTAGAAGCTCAACTAGGGGGGTCACTTTAGCAAGGCAAAATCATTGATACTGACATAGAGACTTGGGTCGTCCACCTGTGGAATAGTGCTCCCTTCCCATGAGCTTCGTGGTACATGTTTGACTGCATTATTTCTTCTAGAAAGGCACCCATCTGGGTCATAACTCTAGGTATCATCAATCACCACCAAGCCGAGCTACACTAGCTTAGATGTCAGGACATTTTCTACAATGTTTCTCCAGACCAGAGTGATGGGGCCAATAGATTTATGGTCCTATGTAATAGAGATGTCATGTTTCCCCGCCCCTATGGCCCTTTCAATTCTCATCAACTATCATGCAATTTTGAGGGTGAGGGTCCTTTCAGTAACATAGGTAGGTAGGCGGAAGGGTTCCTCAAAGAAACCATGTACTCGGATAAAAGAAAAATCTCTACCTAAGAACCAGTCACAAGGAGGGTTTTCATTGTACATCCAGTTCATCTGAACCTGTGAAAAATGGGCAAGTGGTTCATTAGGGATTGAACCAAGGTCCCTAAGAGAAGTAGGTATGAAACAATCAGAAAATTAATAGGCATTGTATGAAGCCAATAGAATGGGTGAAGATGACATCGACATCTTGTTCCCTAACTCATCATAGATGGCTAATCACATGTATTGGCTGAAGAAAACCTCATTTTTGTGTAGGAGCAGGTGAACAAGGGCTGAGGTGAATCTGAAACACTGAAACTATTGAAACTCAGTTAGCTGATTTACCATTTCTTTGGCTATGAGGATAGAGAAGTCAAAATGGAAAGTCCCTTCTACTTTTGACATTTGAACAGGACACCCATCATAGCAATAGTGATCTCTCGGTCACTATCATGACCGCATAAACATGAAAGAGTGGACAAAATATCCTTGAGGTCATCGTGTCTCAAGTCACTATAAGACAAGGGGAGTCTTGGGAGTCTAGATGACATAATTTGATTTAGGGTGCCATGACAAAAAGAGATTGCATCTCTTTTGGTGTTCCAAAATTCTTCCATGATAGCTTCAGAGAACACCTCTGTCCCTTCAAAAATGGGACAACGCATTATGTCCCTTATGGCCTCTGGGGATATTATCATTTTCATGAAAGAGCCACTAATTGAGTAGGAAATAAGGTCGAACCCATTAGCACATACTACCACAAATTCTAGATAGTGCAGAACCATAGGGACCACAAATTGAGGAGCGCTACTATTCTAGAAATGAGCTATTGTGGATGGTAGCTCCAATCTATGATGAATCATTCTATTGCATGCGGCCTCTCTAAGGTTTTTGGGCTGCTTATGGAGCTCGGGCTCAAAAACACTCTCAAAAAAATCTACCATTGCCAATGTGTTGCGGGTAACCATCTTGGACTTGGCCTTAGCTTTCGGATATTCTGACCTAGGTGAAATAGTGTGGGAAGAATAAGAGAGTTTGCCAAAAATATCTACCCATAATCCTCCTTGAACAGAACCTAAGAGGGTCTCTTTCACTTCCATCTTCTGCAAGAGAACCCTTCTCTCTCGACTCTTCAAAAGTTTTTGTTGCTAAATAAGCAATAAGATGAGTATTCGGTGACCTTTCTCCTTTAATGCATTACATGCGTAGATCTTCACGAAGGAAGATGCTTAATGATGAGCATCCATTTGCACATATGCCAATTCATTTTATGGTCACAATTAATCTTGTGGAGGAAGAGAATTCCCATCTATGATTCCCAAGAGAAAATTTGCTCAATCTGGTATTAGTTGAAGCCACTCAAGACAATTTGCTTGTCCGGACAAATCTCCCCCTTAATGAAGAATATTAGTAGCTAGTAGGGCTCACACAAGTTAAGACATTCATGCGGGGATTATGGTTTAAACATGATGTACCTACACATATGTGTGGCATCTAAGGACATCACTTCTTTCTTTGAGATACCGAGCAAGACATTTTCCAACTCTGTACCAGACTTATCCTACTTATGCAAATTGATGAGGAATGACGTGTGCGTCAGAATTTGGGAGCACTGGTATTTTTACCAATTGTCACTTGGAGCTGAGAATTCATTATAAATATGTCTTTTTAGACATTTCTTTACACAATATCAGCTTCAATGATGGAGCTTCTTCAAGAAATGGATACCTCCATTAGGCTCATCAACAGTAAGGCTTAGGTCACTTTCCTCGACAATATTTCTGACCGAAGGCTGCAGAGGATGACAAGGTGGAAGAGTCCCTTGATCATCGCTGCTATCAAATGGGTGCTCGATGAGGATTTTATAGATAATGCAGACCAATATCATATAAACACAGACATTTGTTCGCATTTCGTGGCTTCACTGCTAGATTCTAGAATAAGTGGGCTTTTGACCTCAGATCTCATTAAAGAACTCTTCTCCCTGAATTACCTAGGGGGTCTGGAGGATGTCGTGGCATACCACACCCCCTTCAAAGGCCTACCTCTAGCGTCAGACTTGAGGCATTTCATTACTTACAGTGAGGAGGTGACCTGGCACCTTCTTATCGGTGGTCTGAGAACAATGACACTATCATTTCACCACTTTCAAATAGAGTTCCTCCTCCAAATTCACCTGATAGTTTCTATTTTAGATGGCACCGAATGATACACTGACTTCAAGGATTACATATTTCCATGGGTCCTGATGCCACATATCTAAGCAAATCTAGTTGTTGTGTCCATAGCTGAGGAGCTTGCTGATGTTTCTGACCATGAGTGGTCGATGGGAGAGGATGCTGCAGTTGATGCTGGGGACTCCGATTTCCTCATGGAGGATGATGAAGATGAAGAGGATCCTTGAGGAGATGGCAGTCTATCTTCAAAAACTTCTCTTGCTTGTTTTTGTTAAAATTAGGCCAGAGGCCTATCAATGCATTGTAAAAAATACTCATAATATGATGATTTTCTTTTTGTTCAATTATGCCATATCTTGACTTTCACTTTGTTTTGGGAGGGAGTGAAGGAACATAATTAAATAAATAAGGCACACAAAAGTACTGCTTACATTATGTACATTAGAGAAACACTGCTAATGAAAAGGCTTAAGGTGGATCCCGTTGATTGGGATCCTGAGAGAGTCTCCTTGCATATCTTCAAGATCAAAAAAATTGAACCCTTTGAACCTATAATGCAGAAGGGTCCCTCCCATATCCTATCAAATTTATCATGTTGGCCAAGCTTGGCTATCCTTTTGTTGAACTTTAAAACAAGGTTACCTTGTTTGAATTCTAGATAAGAACTCCTTTTATTGTCGAACCACTTCTTGATGGTTTGTTGGTGGTTTTGAAGAGATGCAAATGCAGCTTCCCTCGCCTCTTCTAGTTCCATGATTTCTGCCAACCTTACGTCCATGGAACCATTCTCTGCCACTTTGATAGACTTAAGTAATTACAAGGATGGGATTTGATCCAGAGACATAGGAAACAATGTGTCTTTACCATAGACCAGATTATATGGGGATTTATTTAAGCCCTATTTTGGTGTTATCTGGTCGGCCCATAATGTGCTCCTCAAGTGGTGATGCCACTCCCTTTTGTGTTTTGAGCCTATCTTCTTAATGAGTCTGATGAGATTCATGTTAGTGGAATCAACAAGTCCATTTCCTTATGGATAGTAGTTTGAGGAGATTTTTTAGATAAATACCTTTATTGAGAGAAAACTAGGTAATTTGTGAGCCCACGAAAGCACGTACATTATTTGATATTATGGTCTTTGGTGGACCATATCGATACACTAGATCCTCCAGGAATGTCAATATCTTGGTCTCTGACAAATTCTTTAGGGGAACAACTTTGGACCATTTGGTGAAGTAGTTGGTAGTGGTTAAGATCCACTTATGTCTAGCTGAACTTGGGGGATTGATCATCCATATGAAGTTGACTCCCCATTGAGAAAAGGGTTCCTCCACCATTATAGGCCTGAGAGGCATTGCCACCTTTCTACATCTGCCAATGTAATACTGGCATTCTTTGCACTCCCTCACTAAGGTGTGCACATCTTTGAACATAGAGGGCCAAAAATATCCAGCACAAGTGATCTTGATGATGGTAGTTTGTGCCAAAAAGTGACCTCCTGATGAACCATAATGAAATTCATTTAAAATCTTCCTAGCCTGGCTTTGGCTCACAGAGCAGAGTAGGATTCCATCAATATTTCTTTTGAAAAGTATGCCATCCACCAAATGGAAACCATTGTTCTGCAATCTATAGAACCGCCTCTTTTTAGAGGGGAGGTCTTCAGGAAAACTTACAATCTTCATGAAATGTTTTTGAGCCTCCATCTAGCATGTCTATGTCGGTTCTAAGGTGACCATTACAACTTCTTCTGTGGCCATCTCAATCTCTCGGGGTCTGAACTCTTGGGCTGTGCTTTCACACAAACCATTGCCATGAACTATCTTGCTGGGCCTGACATCAATGTCATACTCCAAGATTTTGGTAATCCAGTTCACCCTTTTCTCTATGATGTCACCTTCCATGATATATTCTCTGATTGAAGGATGAGCAACATACACGGTAGTCTTATTACAGACGATGAAGTGTCTAAATTTTTTAAGGCCCTTGACTATGACCAAAGCTTGTTTTTCAATGAAATTATACTTAGCCTCGTATTCTTTTAGAGTCTTGAAATGGAAAGATATAGGGTGCTCACCTCCTTTTTCTACTTCTTTCTGGGTTAGGACCACAAAAATGCTATAGTGGCTAGAGAAAACATACATTATGAAATCTTTAGTCATATCGGGGTTGGATAGCATGGGGGCTGAGCAGAAAGCCTATTTAATTTTCTCAAAATCCTCCTTATCTTTGGGAGTCCATTTGAAATGCATTTCCTTCTTAAGCATCAGAGTGATAGGCCTCACCATCCCTGCAAAATCTGAAATAAAGCGGCTAACGGAGTTAACTTTACCTAGGAAAGACTGGACTCCCTTTTTATTGACAGAAAGGGGAAGCTCCTTTATTGCCTTAACTCGATTAGGATCAATAGAGACTCCTTCCTTTGACACTACGTGCCCTAGCAATTTTCCTTGTGGGACTTCAAAAATACATTTCTTTGGGTTCAAAGAGATCCCAAACTCTAAACACTTTTGGAACACAAGGTCAAGATGATCGAAATGATCTTCTTTGTGCTTTGAAAACATAGTTAAGTCATCCAAATATATAAGGATGATTTTGTTGATGAGTTCCTTGAAGGCCAGGTCCATAGCTCTTTGAAAAGTCAGACCGACATTCGACAACCCGAATGATATTTTTTAATAGGCGAATGTTTCCCATTTGGTCATGAAGGTTGTCTTATGTTGGTCCTTTGGCCTCACCAAGACTTGATTATAACTTGAGAAACCATCTAACATCGAGAACATCTCTGACCTTTCCACTGTGCTTAACAACTATTCCATTTATGGCAAAGGATAATGGTCTTTTAGAGATGCTTGGTTTAAGTCCCTGAAATCCACGCAAAGCCGAATGTCTCCATTCTTTTTTCTAACTGGCACTAGATTGGATACCCACATACTATGTTTGATGGGGTAGATGATTTTTGATTCTATTAGCTTCCTCATCTCCTGGGCCATAAGGGACTTAATTTTTGGATTGACAGGTCTTTGTTTTTATCAGACCCGTTTGGCTCCATTAGTGAGCTTGATGATGTGCTGAATAATGCTGGGATTGTACCCTTTCAAATATTCATAGGACCATGCTATTACACCTACATATTCATCATAGTATTGAGCCAATCTCTTTTGGTCTTCTGAAGAAACCTCCTTTCCAACCTTGAGTATTCTCCTACCTCCTATCAACATTTCAGCATAGTCCCCTTTATCAGCCGTAAGCTTCCACCTATCATTTTTGGCATCATCATGGTCAAACTAATTTTCTAGGGTGATCAATTCATTAGGTAGCTTATTGGATTTCAGCTAAATGATTTGATCCCCATAAGCCTCTTTTACCTTAGGTTGTAGTTGATCTACAAAATCCCCTGAGTTTTGAATGAATAAGGAAATCTTCTCATTGCTTTGAAAAACTTGCCAGTGGGTGTCATTGTTGGGAATAGATGGTCAAATAACCACACAGTCTTTTTGAGAGTTGGCAAGCAGGTTCACAATGGGGTCAAATTATGATCCAATTGTAGCCATCTGATCAACAACAACATTTGTTTTTCGAGGGATCCTCTAGATATTGAAAGCATCTAAGCTTGTGATCAGATCCCAAGTCCTATGACGATAGGATCTCATACAGACATATTTGGTGCTAGAGATTCCTCAAACTTGGTGTACAACTAGCTCAAAATTGCTCATAAATTTTAATTGCTTTATACCCATCCTCTCTGCCAAGCTCAAGCCTTGGATCAATCCTTCATATTCTACTTCATTTTCAGAGCATGCAAATTGTAGATGAAAAGAATTCAGGATCCATTCACTTGAAGGTGAAGTGAGGCAAATCCCAGCCCCTGAACCTAATTTGCATCTTGCACCATCAAAGTATAGGGTCTAGAGTGCAGAAGACAACTCTTCTTCAGTCAATGGTTCTTTGGTAAGTTTTGGAATGACTTGATTTTTGTCAAAAATGCAGTAAGTACCTAGACCTGTGGTGTGGTAGTTGGAGTATGGGTCAGAGTCTATGAATTTATTGATAAAAAACTCCTGATCAGGTGGAATATCCTGATCACTTCCTCATCCTCCAGAAGCTCTATAATTTTGCTTTCTTCATTTGAGATAGAGGTGTGAGTGGGTTCAAAATTGAACATGGCTTTATCCGCTATGTGTTCAGCGTGAAGGGGCTCTGAAAGGATTTTGAGTTTGGACCCATGCTGGGTTCGAAGGATAAGGTGAGACCAATCTAAGAACAAGTAACCTCCTATTTTGGTAGTAAAATCTTAGGAAAAGCAAAGCCCAAAAATAGGCAGGATGTCGATAACTACCACTTCTTGAGGCACGATAACACTAGGACACACAAATAACGTCAGGGGAAGGTTCTTGATAAGATGCACACTCTAGACTTTATTTCCGTGTAACTCCATAACACTCTTATTTAAAGGCTCATACTTGATATTCAAAACCTCAACACTTTGCTTAGGCATGACGGTGGTGCTAGTGCCAGAATCTATCATGGAATTGTGCAAATTTTATCCCCAACTATGAGGGTCAAAGGGTTTGGCTTAGGCTTACCTTCCATTTGAGATTTAGGAGGCATGGCTTCATTTGTCAACATGGTTGGTGAGAGTGATCTATCTGCGGGGGACTGAAATCTTTCTTTGCTGATCTACAGAGCTTTAGCGGTATTTCCGCTTGCATTTTTTCCCATCTCGGACAAGGCTTCTTTCAGTTGATTGTTTTGTTCTAGGATACCAAGGAGGCCCTATAAAGAGACATTGGCTAGGGCTTTCTTCAGCTGCTCCACCATGTCCAATATTGTCGGTACCGATGCCTTTGGCTCTCTTGGTTTATAAGAGATAAACTCCTTTCTTGGGTATCAGATAACATTATCTGTGGATTGTTTAGGAGCCTTATCTATGGCCACTTTCCCCAGTGTGTTTATATTCTCCCTAGTGAAGTGCCTATTTGAGCAGAAGTTATTATTTGATTGGACCTGAGGGGCCCTCAAGTTTGATGTGGCTACGCCATTGGTGAGCATGACATCTTCGGCCTCCATCCAAGAGAATAGTGCATGGTCTAGAGCTATCTCTGCCTCTTGTTGTATTGACATACCCTACATCTGAGCAATGAGAGACACATTATCCATGCTAGGGGATGCGTAAACCAAATCATTTGGTGCCACGCCTAGGTTCCATTGCTCTACAATTTTTTGTTGCAAATTGCCTCTCTGACAATTTCTTGGAGCATGGGAATTGTTACATGGAAAAAACCAAGAATTAGTATCATTCGTTAGATTATTTTGTCCCACTATCAACTCCTTATCGGTATTTGGGTAGACGGTCTGCAAGGGATTGGGTACCAGAACTATTTGGCCATTTGGCTAGCTTGGGCAAGTTTAGTTGTTTGTAGACTAGTTCTATCGATATGTAGATCTATTCCCTTGGAATTTTTTTTGAAAAGGGGCTCTTGCAGGTTGGTTTTGAGACCTTTTCAGATTGACGATCTCATTTGAGAAGGTTCTCAACAAATTTTTCATATCGTTGACTTCTATGGCTAAAGACAATTGTGGAGGTGAATATGCTTGTTGGGGACCAGGATACATGTACATAGATTGAGGAGCAGATGTGTTGGGCATGGCCTCTTTAGAGGCTTGATTTTGTAGCTCAGGAAAAACCAACATGAGTGGTCATGGTGCAAGCTTCCTGACATCAATCAGATTATTTTCTTCTTGGACTTTATTTCAAATGCTTGCAGGAGGGTATTGCCTCCTAGAGATTGAATCATTACTAATATGTTAGAGTTGAAGGATTTCAAATAAAAGATGAACACCATATCCACAGGAGGGCGGGCAGACAATGAAATTCTTTGGCAGGTCCTTTGGAATCTTAAGTTGAATTATGTCATCACTTCCTGAGGGGCTTTCTTTATCGTAATCAATTGGTGCATCAAAGATGACCTATCATCCTTGTCTGAAAAATCTTTGAAAGAAGCAGTCGCCCAACTGATCCCAATCTGCTATAGTATTTGGACCTAGGGATCTGTACCAATCTAGAGATCTTCCTTTAAAAGATGCCACGAGCAATGTCAAGGCTACATTTTTCTCGGTGATACCATGAACGGTGCAAAAATTGGCTACATATTGTAGATGGTCTCCGAGGGTCTTGTGACATTCTCTGGTAAATTTAGGGATGACTTTTAGCATGACAAAGGGGATTGGTCCCCACACCATAGGTGAAGTGGGGGAATGAGAAGGCTTCCGTTATTCAATGTCACAAAATTTATAGGAGGAACCCGCTCCATTACTACAGGAGCGACTGCAGGGAAGACATGTAAGCTCTAGGAAGAAGAGGCTGCAGTCAAATGGACATTTACCAGGGGTGGAAGGATTAAAATAGGATTTAAGGCTGTCTAACTCCTGGTAATGGGCTTGTGACTCACAAAATATCTTAATCTTATTCAAAAATTGGGTCCCACCGGGCGTGCTAGAAAAAGAATTGTTGACTCTAAATTTTACCTTAAATGCGAACAACCTTATGGGAAATTCAATGATGGGGGACCTATTGTGTAAAACTCACTAAATTACCTCTGTATTTAAGAATCTATCTCTTCATCATAATTATGGAGGAAAAGGGAAGAAGGAAACTTAAAGAAAAATGGTCTACACTTTCTACTCGATGCACCAAAACATTTGGAAAAGCATTAACATATAAAACCTAGAAACATCCAATTTTAAAGTCTATTCAACAATTTATTTGCCCAAATCCATTCAAGAGAGTAATTCAACATAACACTCATCCTACATAATATGATATGAGCTATTCATTCAACAGATAATAAGTCTCAAAACATAGTTTAATCCACAAAGTCTCATAGCAAATATCATAGAAGTTACTGAACTTGAAAACAATACAGGAGTCAATACATATTAAGCTTCAAATAAAACCATTACAAAGGCCATAGGCACTTGTGAGCCTAAACAATGGCTCTATTTTTATAGATTTATGATATAATACTCCTACTTAGGTCTTATCATCAGATGACATTTGGATTATAATGTTTTCCTAAGATGATACCTTTCAAGTATTTTTGAAACTGGTTTAACCTATACCTAAGGATGTCATATAGTGGTTTTAAATGATTTGTCTATGCAAATATCTAAAGTTAATTATAAATATGGTTTATGTTATATCATGTTAGCATTAGTATATACACATGTTGTTGTGTGTAGTAATATCTTGATGCAGGGTCAGCAAAGGTGAGGAAAAGAAAGATGGCAGTTCAAAAGATTATCAATTATGTATCCGCAATGCAGACCCTGTCAAAGAAATGTAGTTATGATCAAGATCACTGAATCGGTTCTTCAGAAGATTGATTTGTGAAAACATTTATAACTGTTCCTAGTGGATCTTAGATCTAGGAGGTAGTCATGCTATATTTTCTTTGCTATAGGACAGATGTTGTTCAGCTGTCCCGTGTTGACTTCTTCTTCTTATTTTGTTAATAAATTCTGTTCACCTATTCCGTAGGGATGTGGGCAGTTAGTTAGAAGTTTTTTATAAGCTTTCCTATAAACAAAAGGGATCTCTCTCCTCTCAGGGATAGCAAAGAAAAAGATAGTATGTTGTAATACACAGTTTTCTGGTGTCATGTATGTATTTTCCAGTAAAGATGAAATAAAGAGATCAAGTAATTTTGGATGATTAGATAAGTGTAATCTGAAGTTCTGGAAATACTCACTCAAGGGGGGCCACTTGGTGAGTAATCCTTTGTATGTTTTAAACTAGTTTTCATACTTCTATAATAGTTTTTTCTGCTGTTGTCTGTTCCTGCAACCATACGAAACCGTTTCTGTGTTTGTTCCTGCAACCACGTAGCAGAGTAGTTCCTCCTACTCGCCAGAACTTTATCTTTTAAAAGTAATTTTTTAAAGCAATTTCTAGTTGTAGGATTAAGTATTAGTTTATTAGAGATTCCGTGTGTTTACTTGAAGAAGAATTCCCTTTCCTGAAGTTATATAAAATGGTTACAATATGAACTTGGTGCACATATAGTGCTGGCCCATTTCAAGTTTATGTCCCTGGTTGATAACTTAATGAGCCTTTGCCACATGAAAAGTTAGCTAATCAAGGATATTCAATCTCTCAATTGTGTTTTATCACCTAGCTTCCATTCCAGTTGTGAGGACCAACATTTTTGGTGCCGTTTCCGGGGATGGTGCCAAGCTAAGAATCTGTTGTAAACCATTAGCTTTAAGTTTTTTTAATTACCTTTTTGTTTCTTTCATTAATTTGCATGCATAGGAGGATAAGGGATGCATTAGGAAGATTTATTACCTCGCATTCTACTCAAGATATAAGATCATATCAAGCACCTGAAGTAAACCCTTTTTGCAGAAACCCATGTGCTAAATGGCAGTGTCTTTAATTTGTTAGAAGGAGATCTAGACTTCCTGATTGAACCCCCTAAACAAAACATTTTACCTTTAGTTATTTATCAGGGACCAATGGAAGCAAATCCTCCACCTCCACTTGTAAATCCAACATTTGAGTTTCTCATTCCCGACTTGCATGATAATGCAAATTTGGAAAACATACTAGCCTCTTCACTTCCAAAATTTCATGGGTTGGTAACAGAGGATCCAAACACTTTTTTGTTTGAATTTGATATCTTGTGTAGGAGTTATGATTATACTACGGATGCTCATAAACTCAAGTTATTCCCTACTACTTTGAAAGAAGCTATTTTGAGATGTTTTATGAGTTTAGGAAGAAATGTAATCACTACCTGGGAGGGAATGAAGACAAACTTCTTTGATAAACATAAAGACTACTATAGAGGAATGGATCGACATGGTGATGATATCTTCAAAATGACACAAAAAGAAGATGAAATCCTAGAAGACTATTTGGAAAGGTTTTTATTTAGTGTCAGCAAATCTGAACATACTAACTTAAGTGAAGACTCTATGAAGTTGATATTTTTGAGGGGCATCAATGATGACTGTGTTGACTCCTTAGATCTAATGGGAGGAGAAGATATTACTCAAGTTTAATGGGATGACATCAGACAAATCTATCAAAAATATTCAAGAGCTACATCAAAAAGGGGAAGACACTATAGGTCTGGTTCTTCAATTGCCAAATCATCTTCAATAGTTTCAAGAATGGAAATAACTCATCTGTTGAAGAATTTTAAAGAAGATATAATTAATAATATGACTACCCAATTGGATACACTACAGGCAAAGAAGAAGCATGAGGAGGCAAAGGCTATGCTTGCTGAATTTTGTCCTCATTGTTGATAAAAGAAGAAGGACTGTAGATACAAAATGCTAGCTAAAATTGATAGCCAGCAGAGTTCCCTAGATTTCAAGCTTGTTTATGGAGATGATGTACAATTTTTTTTATGTTACACAACAAAGGCCTTGGCCTCCAAGACAAGGTATGCCACAAGATCCATTGTCATTTTCTAATCCTTATATGAACTTCAATGCACAAAACAATCAGTGACAACCACCATATTCCCAAAATTTTGGAAATTATACTCCTCAATCTTGGAATAACTCTTAGAATCCTTGGCCTAATTATCAGAATTCCTCATCTCAATGACAACAACCACAAGGGAATTAGTCTCCCCCTCAAGGTAACTGGAAGTAGTCACCACAATGGAGGGAAGGACAACAATGGGCAAACCAGTCACCAGGTTTCCTACAGCCACAACAACAGTCCCCAACAACCAGCTTTAATGCCACCAACTCCTAATGCTGCTCCATCCAATCCAACCCAATTGCCAACTCAGCCAGTTCCAAATCCAAATAATAAACCACAACAGCAACAAGAAGTCTTTTCAACTGATCCTAATAACTAGCCTGCATATTCTCTCAATATAAGTGATATTCATTTGAGATCAGGGACAACATTGCCTACTCCATCTCCTCCAGTCATAACAGAGTTACCAATAGAGGAGACTGCTCAAGAAAGCATGCTTAATAAATCTAGAAATCTTGAGCAAGTTCAGCATTCAAAAACCTCAAATATACCTATAATAACTCCCCCATTTCCTCAAAGATTACAATTAGAAGTATCAAGGCAACAAGATGATATAGCCTTTGATATTATTGATTAGTTAAACCATATGTGTTTAAATTCCACTGTTTCAAGATATTAAATATATTCCCATATATGGAAAAGCTATTAAAGAAGCCTGTTTGAAGAAACCTAGGAGGAAGAGAAAGGATCCAAAAATAGTGCATGTAGTAGGACAATTAGCTGATATTATGTGCGGAAAAATAGCAGTCCCTAAATATTCCAATCCAGGTAGTCCTATTGTCAAGATAGTTATTAATGGAACTCAAATAAAAAATGCCTTGATATACTTGGGAGCAGTAATAAATGTGATGACTAAGGATGTCATGCAACAACTCAACAATACTAATCTTAGATCAACTCCAACAGTCTTGCAACTTGCTGATAGCTCAACTATTCGGCCTGAAGGAATGGTTGAAGATATTGTTGTCACATTAGATTCTTGGGAATATTTTGCTGATTTTATAATCCTCTCTCCCAAGACAACATTAGGAGGATATCCAATTATTTTGGGAAGACCTTGGCTAGCAACAACTGATGCATATATAGGTTGTAGGTCTAGAGATATGACAATTTTAGATGGTATTACTACTAAAACACTTTCACTCTATTCTCCAACACAACCTCAACTTGACCAGGAACGAGTAGTGTGGCTAGACATAGGAGAAGAAGCAGAGGAAATTAACTCTGTTCAACAACTAATGATGTTATCAAGGGATCCATTCATAGCACTTCAAGAGGATTATACAATACTTTCTAAGATCATAAGGAATCATTATGGAACAGCTCCGCAGTCAGTGGGTATACCAGTAAGTCCTCTGCATACCCTTCTTCCATCTGTAGGCTTATTAAATTCTCCTGCAACCACATATATGTTTCACACATTGCTACCATAGGAGATTCAAACCTCTTGTCTGTCTAAAAAATCTAATGCAGAATCAGTAATTCCAATAGAAGTTTCTGTAGGGAGAAATATAAATATCAATGGTCAATTGCCAGCAGATCAAAGATTGTCATTGATAGAACTACTCCAAGCCCAACAACAATCTTTGCATGGGATTATCAAGACATGAAAAGATTAAATCCTACATTGTGTACCCATAGAATTTATATCAAAGAGGATTGTAAACCAATTAGACAGCCTCAGAGAAGGATTAATCCCGCTTTAAGGGAAATAGTTAAAGAGGAACTGCAAAAATTGCTTCATGCAGGATTCATCTACCCTATTTCAGATAGTCAATAGCTTTCTCCTCTGGCTATAGTTCCCAAGAAAGGAGGAAAATGGAGAGTTTGACTATAGGGAGCTCAACACTACTACTAAAAAGGATCATTTCCCATTGCCATTTATAGATCAAGTGTTAGACTCTCTAGCAGGTAAGTAGTACTTTTCATTTTTGGATGGATTTAGTGGTTATAACTAGATCAAAATAGCTCCAAAAGATCAAGAGAAGACCACCTTTACCTTCCCTTGGGGCACATATGCCTATTCAATCCTTCCTTTTGGTTTATGTAATGCTCCTACAACCTTTCAAAGGGCAGTTCTCAGTATATTTTCAGACATATCCCATGATTGTATAAAAATTTACATGGATGACTTTACTATATATGGAACTACATTTAAGGAGGCATTACAAAATCTGACAAAAGTATTGTAGTGATGTGAAGATCACAATCTATCCCTCAATAGTGAAAAATGTTTTATGATGATGCAGGAAGGAACAGTGTTGGGGCATTGAATCTCTCAAATGCCCCAACACTATTCAATGCCCCAACACTATTCATTCCTGCATCATCATAAAACAAAAGGATGTGAGAAATTTTCTAGGCCATGTAGGGTACTATAGAAGATTTATCAGAAACTTTAGTTAAATAACAGGGCCATTGTATTCTTTATTGACAAAGGATGCTCAGTTTGAATGGACAGTTAAATGTGAAGATGCATTTTCTAAACTAAAAGAAGCCTTAACTCAAGCCCCTGTACTTAAAGGACCTAATTGGTCAGTTCCTTTTCACATTCATACCGATGCATCTGATTTTGCAATAGGAGCAGTTTTGGGGTAGAAGGAAGAAATTTTGAAAAATGCAATTTATTACATTACTAAAAATTTGCAAGGACCAAAACTGAATTATACTATTACTGAAAAAGAGAAGTTAGCTGTCATCTATGCCCTTAATAAGTTCATACACTATATAATAGGATATCAAATATTTTTGCGTACTGATCATGCAACCATCAGGTACCTCATGAAGAAAAGCTCCATTACAAGTAGATTAGTAAGATAATTGTTACTAATGCAAGAATTTAATATTACTAACATTGATAAGCCTAGAAAAGCAAATGTGGTGGCAAATTTTCTATCAAGGATTCAAACACTAGACAATAGTGCAGTCATTAATGATGCATTTCTAGATGAGCATCTATTTTTGTTATTTCCAAGTCCATGGTATGCTGACATAGCCAACTACCTTGTAGCTAGCAAGACACCCCCACATTTCTCACCCAAAGAAAACAGACTACTGGTAGAAAAAAGTTTTAACTTCTCTTGGATTTCAGATTGCTTATTTTACACAGGTCCAGATCAAGTTATGAGGCACTGTGTAAGGGAAGATGAGACAGATGAAATACTTCATGCCTATCATGATGAACCTTGTGGAGGTCATTTTGCAGCCAAAAGAACAACTTTTAAGATATTAACTACAGGGTACTATTGGCCAACCTTGCACAAGGATGCAACTCAATACAGTAGGAAATGTGACAGGTGTCAAATAATGGGTAGACCAACTTGGTCTGATGAAATGACTCTACACCCTCAGGTGGTTGTTAAGCCATTTAACAAATGGGGATTAGAATTTGTTGGACCAATCAGTCCACCATCCAATGGTCACTCCTATATTCTTGTTTGTACTGATTATGTTACTAAATGGGTAGAGGTCAAAGCCTTCAAGCATGCCTGAGATAATAAGGTGGCCGAGTTCTTATATGAAGAAATTTTCACTCGGTATGGAGTTCCTAGAGAAATAGTAACAGATCAAAGGGCATAGTTTACTTCTACTCTGATTACAACCCTTGTTAATGAATACAATGTCAAGCATAGGAAATCTACTCCTTATCATCCACAAGCTAATGGACAAGCAAAGGTTACTAATAGGGAGCTTGAATCAATATTAACAAAAACAATAGCCCTTAACAGAAAAGATTGGTTTAGCAGACTCTTTGAGGCTGTATGGGCTTATAGAACCACCTAGAAAACTACAACAGGGTTTACACAATTTCAAATGGTGTATGGAACAAAAGCAATGATTCCTACTGAGTTTGAACATAAAACTTTGAGAACAACTATTTCCTTAGATATGACACTTTCTGTAGCACGAGAAGAAAGGGTCCGACAACTTAATGCTTTGGATGAAATACGAAAATATGCCCTCCAACATACTGAATTTGTTTAGAATCAACACATGAAATGACATCATCACTATATCAAGGATAAATCATTCAAGTCGGGTGATTGGGCTCTTCTCTACGATTCCAGGTAGAAAGATAACTTAGGCAAATTGTAGACCAGATGGATAGGCCCTCTTGAGATAGTTGAGACATTTTCCAATGGTGTTGTTCAATTATCTACCATAGATCTTGTTTAGTTTAAATTGTTAGTCAATGGTCATTAGCTACGCCTATACTGTAAACCTCTAAGCAAAGATGACTTCCTGTGGCAGTTTTCCACTGCCCAGCATGCCAAGATTCTTGTAGCCATTGATGACATCTTGGCTATCACCACTCCATCTTAATATCCTTCCCGCATGATCATAATAAATACTTCTGCATCTCGAGGAAGCACTTTTCTGCATAATAAATATCTCATTCCCTATTCACTCATTTCTTTCCTTTCACTTCACCCATTATTGCATCGATTTCCATGCATGACGACGTCATATCTTCCAACCATAGTCATTCTCATGTGATATCAACTATGCTTGTGTGTTATTATTTTTGCTTCATGTGTATAATTAAACTATATTACCTCTCATTATGATATTTTGCATACGATCATTTATATTAATCCTCCTCTGCATGTGTGGACACCTGTCAAGCCTTAGGTTGGGGAGTAGTGGCTATAAAGGAAAGGATAACAGAGGTAACTGGGCTACCACCAGATGGGGAGAAGTACTCAGAGTCCAAGGATGCACACAGTACAAGGGAAGAATTTACACATCCAGGAGACCCCCCATTAGTAGTAGATAGGCAATGAGCTAGGCAAGAATCTCTTATGCCTGAATGGAGAGCAGTGGCATTGTATGTCATAAAATATTTAACTTGTGAAGGAAGGTTTTCATGTCTGCATTCTCATCACTTCAAACTCCTAAGTCATCTATGCCATGGAAGAGGGATGAATGTTCCGAGCTTATTGTACAATCTTCTTTCTATAAGTGCAAAAGAGACTCAGAAAGGTAGGTCTCACTCTGTTTCTCACCATTGTTTAATTAAGCTTTTAGTTGAAAAATCCTTGAGAGGTGTTTCTTCAATGCTCTAGAATGAATTTGTTGAAAACAAAATGTTTAGGGTAGAGCACATAGTTATAGAGGAACCACTTCCATCTTAGGAACAAAAAAACCTTGTAGAACCTAGTTCTCCTCTTGAACCCTCATCCTCAGAACAAAATCTTCCCGCAGTAGAGGAACCCTTACAAAAAGAAGTTGAAATAGGGGTTCCTCCTCAAGGTTTAAGAAAAACTAGGGCTGCCACATGGAAGGAAAAGGGAAAAGAAAAACAAGTTGATATAGAGCATGAGGACAAGAAAAGTAAAAATGAGAATGTATCCCTTCCTGCAGCCAAGAAGAGAAGAATTGTAAAACCAGTTCCTTCAAAAACTGTTAAGGTAGTTGAAGAGGTGGCTACAAGAAGTAGCCCTACAGCCAGAAAAGGGAAAGTTCAAAGAAGTAGTGGTAGGATCCGTAAAAAGCATAAAATCCAAGACCAATCAATCAAGACAAAAATTACCACCTTGATTGACTCCCCAGAACGAGATCAATACAGTCCGCTTCAACATGATATCCCTCCTTCTCCATCAAATGAACCTCAAATGGAACATGAAGAGGAGGAAGAACTGCAAAATATGGGGGAAGAGCAGGAACTGCAACTTCAGAAAGAAGAGGAGCTTTTGAATATAGAGCACCCATAGGAATAAGTAGATTTTGAGAGACTAAATAGTTTAGCATCTATTGTAGAGTAGGTTATTGAATCAGGGAGTAAATTAGAAATGAAGAAACCTAGAGTGCCTGCTCATAGACCACCTACCTCTCTTACTAGTCATGTGGTGGGACTTGTTCTTTATAAGGATTGGGAATTGGAGAAAGTAAAAATGCAGATGATAATCGACTGGAAGAAGAAGGTTATTGAGCAGAAGGACGAGGAAATAGCCCAACTTAAAGCTAAGGTGGAAACAATAGCCATCATGGTTCCACAACTGATGCAATGTTGAGCTCCTCCTCGTGTCTACTCTCTATATTTAAAAGAACAACACATTAGTTTCCAAATGATGGGGATTGTTAGGGATTTAAGTCCCTCATTGCGAACACCAGAAGAATTTTATAGTTCTTTTTAGACATCTCCTACGATAATCAAAAACTTACTCTGTGAATTGTATGTCCATAACTATGTTATCCCTGATGATGTTAATTGGAACCCTCTCCTTTACATTGGAGATATTCAATTGAGGGCTCTTATGTCATGGATGTTGAATGAAATATCAAGGGGAGAGAAGTTTCAAGTGCATCATAGGGAAGAAATTGAGCTTTCATTACCCTTAAGGGTTGAATCAAGAGAACCCAGGTGATTTTACTTTGATTGGCAAAATATTGTTTATGAACCAGACTATGCAAAGGAAATCCTACCCCTGAGGGAAGCAGTGTATAAAGAATATGAACAAATGGCTCCAAGGGAAGGACATGAAGCAAAATAACATATAGTCTAATGTTGGGATAGCCTAACAGATGAATTAAAGCAATCTGAGCCACACTCTATCCAAAATTACCATGTAGCATTAAACAAAGCACCCAAGTATATGCACTTGGGAAGAACAAAGGGACGACATTGGCTTCCTCTCAGTTTTCAACCTCCAATCCTCCTATGGCCACTAATGGGATACAGGGATAGTGACCCACCATACAGTGAAGCAATAGAATGTACTAGGTGGAAGAGATTGGAGAAAATGAAAAGGTTCTACTGGAGCTTAAAGAATGGCGGTTCTGGACAGGTTACTCCAGGAAATTTCTGAATTAATGCCAGAATCCAAAATTTTCTTATTGCTGGAGGATCAACAAGAAGTTAGGTTAGGGGGAGATGATGAGCCTAAACAATGGCTCTATTTTTATAGATTTCTGATATAATACTCCTACTTAGGTCTTATAATTAGATGACATTTGGATTATAATGTTTTCCTAAGATGATACCTTTCAAGTATTTTTGAATCTGGTTTAACCTATACCTAAGGATGTCATATAGTGGTTTTAAATTATCTGTCTATGCAAATATCTAAAGTTAATTATAAATATGGTTTATGTTATATCATGTTAGCATTAGTATATACACATGTTGTTGTGCATAATAATATCTTGATGCAGGGTCAGAAAAGGTGAGGAAAAGACATATGGTGGTTCAAAAGATTATCAAGTATGTAACCGCAATGCAGACCTAGTCAAAGAAATGTAGTTATGATCAGGATCATTGAACCAGTTCTTCAGTAGATTGATTTATGAAAACATTTATAACTATTCCTAATGGATCTTAGATCTAGGAGATGGTCATGCTATATTTTTTCAGTTGCAGGACAGATGTTGTTTTGCTGTCTCGTGTTGACATCTTCTTCTTATTTTGTTAATAAATTTTGTTCGCCTATTCTATAGGGATGTGGTTAGTTAGTTAGAATTTTGTTATAATCTTTCCTATAAATAAAAGGGATATCTCTCCTCTCGGGGATAGTAGAGAAAAAGATTGTATTTTGTAATACATAGTTTTTTGGTGTTATGTATGTATTTTCTAGTAAAGATGAAATAAAGAGATCAAGTAATTTTGGATGATTAGATAAGTGTAATCTGAAGTTCTAGAAATAATCACTTAAGGGGGCCCAGTTGGTGAGTAATCCTTTGTATGTTTTAAACTAGTTTTCATACTTTTCTAGTAGTTGTTTATGCAATTGTCTATTTCTGTAGCCATAGGAAATAGTTCCTGTGTCTGTTCCTACAACCATGACAACAGAGTAGTTCTTGTTGCTCGCTAGAACTTTATCTTTTAACAATAATTTTTTAAAGAAACTTCCAGTTGTAGGATTTAATATTGTTTATTAGAGATTTCGTGTGTCTACTTTACGAAGAATTCCCTTTCATGCAGTTATATATAATGGTTGCAATATGAACTTGGTGCACATATAGTGCTGGCCCATTTCAATTTTATGTGCCTGGTTGATAACTAAATGAGCCTTTGCCATAGGAAAAGTTAGCTAATCAAGGATATTCAATCTCTAAATTATGTTTTATCACCTAGTTGCCATTCCAGTTGTGAGGAGCAACAGGCACAATATGATCTGTCTATCATTCACTGAATTAGATCAACATAAAGGCTTCTTTGAATGAGCCAAAGTCTAAAACTCTCTGAAAATATGAACCCCCAAAACAAGGAAAACATAAGCATAAATAGAGCCCTCAGCTCAGCCAACAACTCACGACATCAACAATCTCCCAGCAACTGCTTCTAACCCAAAAACCTATCATGGCACCTTGCGAGATCATACCCAGCAAAACCATGCCCAAAGTTGTTATTTCCACCATATCGTGGTGATCTCCATACCTACTCAACAAGAAAATCTTGATGCAAACTGCATCCTCACTCATGAACCACCATGTAAGACATGTGACAACTCTGAGGGTATCTGAAAAAGAGCAGAAAAATAGAACCAAAATGGGCAGCGTGGAGGCAACAAGTGTCCTCATCCTCGCACAATGAATGGTGGGGCCAAGAGGAATTCCATGTCATAAGAAACCCAAGCCACTTGGAAACTCTGTGTTCCTCCAAACTTCTAATGGAAAACCTGAGCAATCAAAAACAATGCCAAGATGACATCTGGCTCATGCGCTGTACGAGGAGCATAGTTGGAAAATCAAAAGAACGAGGCCACCTATAGATGACTTTGAAATAATGTTAACAATTTATAATAAGTGGAGGTGTCAGAATAAAAAAATAGTAAAAATAAAGGACATACCTAATGGTGAAAACCTCTCTGAGGTGCTTGAAGGTGACATACTTGACATTTTGCCTGATCACTTTCAAGAGTGATCATCAGTGCTAATTGAACCTACATAGCCAATAAAAATTGGAAAAAAAGAAGCTCAACACACCATACATGTAGCTCAATCCTTGTCAACTGAATAACTAAAAGAATTTTCTGATTTCTTCATGGAAAAGAAGATCAATTTTGCATGGACATATGCTGATATGTCAGGTCTGGATCCTGATCTCATAATGCATCATCTTTCTATCACTCTCAAAGTTAAACCTAAAACTCTGAAAAATGCATCCTCATGTTGCATTACTTGTTAAGGTTGAGATAGAAAAATTACTAAAAGCTGGATTCATCAGAGCAATTGATAATGCTGAATGGATATCTAATATTGTATCAGTTTCTAAACCTGAAAAATCAATCCGTGTTTGCACTGATTTCAGAGATTTAAAAAAAGCTTGTCCAAAAGATGATTTTCCACTACCTAACATAGACATGATCATGGACATGACTGCTGGCTATGAAATGTACTCTCTAATGGATGGTTTTTTTGGATATAATTAGATCAAAATTGCACCTGAGGATCAAGAGAAAACAACATTCACCTGTATATGGGGAACCTTCTGTTGGAATGTAATTCCCTTTGGTTTAAATAATGCAGGAACTACTTATCAAAGAGTTGTAGCCTGTAATAACAATTTTTTATGATATGATGCAGAAAAACATGGAGGATTATGTTGATGATACTCTAGTTAAATCTATGAAAAGATCAACACATATATCAAAACTAGGTCCAATATTAGATAGGATGGAAATATTCAAACTCAGATTGAATCCTAAGAAGTGTGCATTTGGAGTTACATCTGGTAAGCTCCTAGGATATATTGTTTCAACAAAAGGAATTGAAGTGGATCTAGAAAATGTTAAGGCTATCATGGGAATACTGCCTCCAAAGAATATCAGTTGAATGAGAAGTTTACAAGGATGCCTCCAATCAATAAGGTGCTTTATTTCTCAGCTAGCAGATAAAGCTCAACCATTCACAAAGACATTACGAAAAGGAGTCAAATACAACTAGGATGAAGATTGTGAACAACATCTAAAACAAATCAAGGACTATCTTTCAAATCCACCTATATTGATGCCACCAATTCAAGGTAACCCATTGATTCTCTATATATCAGCTACAAATACATCACTGTGGGCACTTTTGGCACAATACGATGAGAATAATAAAGAAAGAGATATATTATATCAGCCGAACCTTGGTGTCCTATGAGATGAAATATACTATCATACAAAAAGATTGTTCAGTATTAGTCTTTGCATCACATAAATTAAGACACTACATGCTAGCACATTATATCAAGCTAGTGGCTAAGATTGATCCACTCAAATACCTTCTTAGCAAAGCAACACTTATAGGAAGATTGGCTAAATGGGTCATGGTTCTTACAAAATTTGACATTGAATATATAGAATGTAAAGCTATCAAAGGACAAGTCATTATAGATCAACTTGTTGATGCTCTGCTTAAAGGCAATCAATCTTTACACATAGAATTTTTGGATCAATCCATCATGCACCTTACTTAGCAAGCCCAAAAAATGTTCTTTGATGGTTCTTTCACTCAACATGGTTTTGGTGCTGGAATAATTTTTATCACTCCTCAAAGATATTCAATCCCAAAGGCTTACAAGATTCTCTTTCCTTGCACAAACAATATTGCAGAATATGAAGCTTTGGTAAATGGGATCAAGCTAGCTATTGAATGGAAGGTTGTTGAGTTACACATCTATGGATACACTCAGCTAATTGTCAATAAAATCAATTATATATATTAGACTTGAGATGAGAAACAGATTCTCTATAAGAGAATGGTTGATGATCTCAAGAAATACTTTCCCTTTGTATCATTTCAATAGATTCCCAGATCAGCAAATAGAGAAACATATGCTATGACTACCTTGGCATCTATACCACAACTACAAGAATATAACTTCCTCTATGAATTCTTGGTGGAAGAGTTACATTATCCTGCTTATGATTTTCCTGAGTCTCATATGGTCTATTCTATTATTGGGCATGATTCATCTCTCTATAGAAACCTTTACTCTTACTTGAATGACCAAATTATCCCTGCTAATCTTACCCATAATGAGAAAAGGAACCTAATCCAAAATGCTTCACGATATGTTATCATCACTAACGATCTATTTAGGCAAGGTTTGGATAGTACTTTGCTTAGGTGTCTAGAAACTGAAGGGTCCCAATGTGCGTTATCTGAACTCCATGAAGGTATTTGTGGATCTCATTCAAACGGTCTAACTTTAGCTCAAAAACTACTATGGGCTAGCTACTACTGGCCATATATGGAAAAATATACTATAAAATTTGCTAAAACTTGTGAGAAGTGTCAGCTGCATGGGAACCTCATACATGCTCCAACAAGGGATCTCATACCTTTCATCACACATTGGCCTTTTCAACAATGGGCGTTTGACCTCATTGGCCAAATTTATCCTGCATCATCTAACAGACACAATTTTATTATAACTACCACTTAGTACTTCACTAAGTGGGTAGAAGTGGCTCTACTAATCAAAGAAACTGGTAAACAAGTAGCTCTATTCATCCATAACTATATCATCTACAGATATGAGATACCTTCTTCCATTGTGACTGACAATGGAGGATAGTTCAAAAACAAAGATCTAGATGAGTTCTGTGAAAAATTCAAAATCAAACAGCACTGATCATCCATATACTACCCTCAAGGTAATGGACAAGCTAAAACATCTAACAAAAATCTGATGACTAACTTACATAGAACAGTAAACAAATCTAGAAAGGATTGGCATCTGCAGCTCAATCCTTCACTATGGGCTTATAGAACAAGTATTAGAACACCTACTGGGGCTACACCTTTTTCTTTGGTGTATGGATTTGAAGCAGTATTGCCTATTTAGGTGGAAATACCATCTTTCAGAGTTTGTTTGCAAGGTCTTGTTACTGATGAAGACTTCAAAATATCTAGATTGCAAGAACTCGAGTTGCTAGATGAATGTCGACAAGTGGCATTTGATCATCTAAGAGTGTACCAAAAGAGAATGTCTAGAGGTTATAACAAGAAAGTTTGAAAAAGAGAATTTTAGGTTGGTGACCTTGTTTTGAGAGAAAATCCTAAAAATCAATAGTTTCAAGACAACAAAGGGAAGTTTGAAGCCAATTGGCTGGGTCCCTACATCGTTACTGCACTCTTTGTCTCTGGTGCCTATGAAATCTCAACACCAGAAGGAGAACAACTTCATGAACCGATCAAAACCATCCACTTGAAGAAATTATTCACTTAATATTCTCAGTTCCAACAACCTTTACAGCATAAAATGTCCTGAACAAATTCCTAAAAATCATAAAATGTCTTGAAAAAAATCCTAAAAATCCGAAAAAGTTTCAAAAAAATAAAAATAAATAAATAAATAAAGATCTTTGCCAAGTAGGTGAAAACCTGGCAAACAAGCACCTCTTGTACTCAAGCGCTCTATCTATCAATGCAAATTTGGCATATCCTATTCATTCTCGCTTTACTACATCTTTGCTTTTGCTTGTACATATCTTTTAGTCACTTTTGTGACATCTGATTTGTTTGGAACTCTCATGGCTTGATACTGATCAATGTCCTAGTCTTAGGGTAATCTACTGATCAATTTACATGTCCTAAGCAATATCAACTAAGTCATCTTTCTATTGGTAGTACCAGGTAATCCAATCCGAGTCAGTCATCAGTCTCCAAACTACTAAAGAGTTTTATCACTGAGTAAACAAGCAAAACAAGATTATTGAAAACAATCACTAAATTGTTTGAGATATGATTGAATTTTTCTGTGTGTTGTCTTTTACATTGGTTTTTGATTATTATTCCCTCTGAGTAACTTGAGGAAGTTTATCTTGACTAAGAGGAGCAAGGTTTGGGGGCATAATACTTTTCTTTGTTTTTATGCTTGTAGGAGTGATTTTGATGATCTATAAACATCTAATCAGCTGGGTGTTTATGATAAGTGCCTTCACATCAAGGTGAAATCACCACACATACATCGACTCCACTTATTTGTATGCTATAGGGAGGTTGGCATCATGTCTTTGACTATTTTGAGAGAATTTATTTAATGTGCAATCAGGATGCATGCGTAATCTGTCCAAGGATATGAATGAAAAAAAGGGGTCATTGCAGACAAGATAATTAATATTGCATATATAAAGGAAGGAACTCTATTATGCCTACTCTGTTTGTAAACGCTCAGTGATAAAAATTAAGCATTTCAAATCTAGTGACTAGGTTTAGGTTGCATTCATTCTAAATTTTATGCATTTCGAGTGATTTCGACATGATAACAATGATCTCTTTATCTTCTGAATGAGAGTTTGAAGCATCATCATTTCTCCGATCGAATACTTGTGTATTGAGATGTTAGTTGCATACATGAGCATCTTATATATATCCATATATTTAATTATATACTTATTTACATTCATATTATTGCATGAAAAATAAACATTTGCATTAGTAGTTACTCATTTTCATCATTTATTTGCATATGAAAAGAAAATAAAAAAACCCATTCATACACATCTCCATTGCATACATATAGAATAAAGCATATAGAAAGACATCTCATAATCAATCAAATCAAGAGCTCATAGATCTCATCATAATCTTAGTGTCCAAGAGTACAAATGATATCAACTGTCAAATACAATGTCTCATCAGAGCAAGAATCGTATAAATTTGACAATGATACATTAAATCCCTATAGCCCAAACCCTAATTTTCAAACTTGCTTCGATCGACATAAAACTTATATCCTAAGCTAAATCGACTTTCCTGAGTCCATATTCAGTATTGAAATCAAAATTTGATGTCACTTCTCTAGTCAAAATTTCACAACGTTGACCACTTAGTACTTTCATCCTCAAATCAATTTTTGAATCATTTTGTGCTCAATGCAATTGTAAATCTCAATTTCATTCTCAAATCAACTCTGATTTTAATTCTTCAACATCAATCTTCGTGCTCAAATATTATCATCACCAAAAATTGTCTAAAATCATTGTACCCTTGCCATCTTTCGATTTCCCTCCCAAGGGGGCATACTCATGACCTCATCATCTTTTCAGTGATTATCATCATCAAAAGTTGAGAAAATTTTCAAATCTTCATCTAAAGTCAAGCAAAAATCTTTTCAACCAAATAAAATTAACCAAACCTTGTTACTAGGGGAATCTTAACTAAATCACGTTGTATCAACTTGAGATTCTTCGATGTCAAATAGAGCAATCTCTAGGGGCATATCAATCTTTATCCTTATCTAATAAATCTTCAAATCGATGTTCAGTTTTAATCACATCAAATCAAGATAGACATTTTCTCTTGCTAATCGGTTCTTGCTCAATCAAGTTCGGAATTGGTTTTATCTCACTTTGCTCAGTCAGTTCTTGTTCAATCAAGTTCAGAATCGGTTGCGTCTCTCACTCAGTATAGTTCAATCAAGTTCTAGATCAATACTTGTTTCTTGATCAATCAAGCTCAAGAACACTATCTCCCTCTTTGTCGATTCTTGTTCAATCAAGTTCAGGATTGATATTGTTTTATTCAAATCTGTTCAGTTTCATCGCTTCAAATCAAGCTAAACATCTCGCTCTTCATCAGTTTTTGATCCATCAAGTTCAGAACTGATATCTATTTGACATCAACTATGGTTTGAACCAACCCGCTACTCGCACATTAATTCAAAGAGGGGAATATGTCATACCCTAAAAATGGTCACCTAAACCATGGGCCCCTAATCTTGACAACATCACCAAGGTCCTAACCAAAGGCAATTAAATCAACCTTGAGCACCTAATTAATTAATTCTTCAATCATTAATGTCACATGGAAAATTAATCACTCAATATTAATTAAATCATTCCAAGTAAATCATTTTGATCAATTATCCTATTTATTTAATTAAATATCCTAGCATATTTTATTAATTAATAAATTTGCCATTTAATCACACAAAAAGGAATTAATTTACAAAAAGAGATTTATCACAAAAAGAGGAATTAATCTGCAAAAGAGTTAAATTGAAAACAAAAAAAAAAATTATAAATTGAGAAAAGAAATCAAATGGAGATAATCTTGAAAATCAAATTAAAAATTGAAAAAATCTCAGGAAAAAAATTTAAAACAATTAAATCTCAAAATTGAATAAAATAGAGAATAAATCAGTTTTTTCCGATTTAATCTTAATTTTAGTTCAATTTCCTTTAAAACTGAGAAAATAAGCCAATCACATCAATTCACCTGGATTGTGCTTCTTCTTGAAAATCTTGACCACTCATCACCATTTAATCTTGGCTATTGGTTTCTTTCTGAATTTTCTATAAATTCAGGCTCTCAACTCCAAATCAAGGATCCTAGAGAACATATTGTTATTATGTTGTTTTTGCTCTAGGTTCATTAAGATTTTGTATTCAAAATATTTGCATATTAGTTATTGCATCTTTATTAAATCATTTAGCTTAATATTTATTTATAGCTTAATCATGTTAGCCTAATATTCATTAATCTTGCATTCATTTAGCTCAATTTTGTACTCATATAGATTAAATCCTTCATCTTGGTGTATTCTAGTCACTAGTATTGCTTAGACAAATCTGAGAGCAAGTCTATACTCGCATCTTTTAGAAGGCAATAGGTCACTTTGTGATGGTTTATTGTTCATTGTTGATTGATTTACTAACCATGCATCTAATGACTTATTGAAGTGTTGTGTATTCTGGACACGGTGAAGCCTACTAATACTGTTTGTAAAGAATGTCAATTGGGAAAGCAAACAAATAAAATATTCAAGAATAAGGAGTATTATACTATGAAACAAATGGAGCTAATTCATACAAATTTGTGTGGACCTACAAGAACAAGAGGATTTAACAGTGAAAGGTAGTTCATGTTACTTATTGATGATTTCTCTAGAATGACTTGGGTTACATTTATAAAGGATAAATCTGAGGATTTTGATAGATTTAACGTTTTCAAATCCATGGTCAAAAATAAAGTAGATGCTAAGATTAAGTATGTAAGATCAGAAAGAGATTCTTCTTCCATAGCTTTAATCCAAAATTTATCTTTGCATGCCTCATTAACAGATGATGGTTCAATTTGAGAAATAAGACATACCTCTTCATTTTCCAATCTTCCTCTTGTCATAACTCCTTTAAACTTGTTTCCAATTATTTGATCTTCAGAATGATTCAGTCTTACATACCGGGATGTCTTTGTTTGCTACTGTAGCGTCCTAAAATTGCGACACTTGCAATTTCGACTGCATTTCGGTCTTCACGATGGCGACGCAACATGCAACCTGAATGGAGACCCTGAAACTTGCTCACGACACTGAAAACTGCATTTTTCAAGCACCCTGGCCTGAACCTCCTTGCACCCTGCTGTCCCGGGAGGTGGGACCAGAGCGCCCAGTGCCCTGGTCCCTCAGGACTAGGGCGCCCAGTGCCCTGGTCCCCAGGACCATGGCGCCCAGCGCCCTGGTCCCTGGGTCCTATTTTGGGCCCGGTCTCCTAAGGGGCTCGGGTCTTTTTGTTTGCAATTTGGAAATTACATTTCCTGGTCGGCCTAAGGTCGGGAAAATCAGTCTATCAGCCCTAATTGACAAGTATATAAACTACATTTTTCTCTCTCATTTGATATGAGGAGGATATGTGTACAAGGCGTGGAAATTATACTCAAGCATTCCTTCAAGCAATTGATCATCTCAAGTCTCCATTCAAGGCTAAGTGTTGCATTCAAGACAAGGATTCAACCATTGAAGAGGAGATCACATACTACATGCTACAACATACAACATACAACATACAACATCTAAACCTTCGCACATAAGGATACAAACATCCTTAGAACAAGGTATTAGTACTTGTTTTACAGTCATTTACATTTACAGCTCTTGCTCATTTCTTGGTTAATTCCAAAACCGGGGTTTGACCTAAAGGCAAACCCCCAATCCCTAACCCCCCAATCGTCTTCGCTTTTCTATGTGTAGGTTGCAGGTATGTGGCTGAAATTGAAGATCTGGAATCCTTGTGCAGAGACAAACAGATCCCCCTTCATTTCGCGGATTTTTCGGAGGACCGTGGCGCCGGACGCCATCGTCCTGACAACTTTTGCTCAAATTTGCAGGACAGCGCCGTATCGACATTCTACTGCTAATTCCAGGTCCGCAGCTTCATCCTATAACCCGAACTCAGTTTATAAGCGAATCTTTATGACTTTCTATGCATGTTTAGCTTAATTTCCTTAACAACATTCTTTACAAAAGAGGGTAGCCTTGCTTTCCTAACCCTTGAAATTCATTTAGCATCCAATCTTGCATTGCGTGGGATTGGATCTTATGAGTTTCAACCCCTCTTTTGAATGTAAAGTCTCTCCCCTAAGTGAAAAACCATCGAATCCTAGCAAACCTCCCTTCTCTCTCCTCGGAGTTGAAAGAGGGGAGAACAACTAGGGTTCGATCGCGATTTTTCCGCTTTACATTTTGGTGAACCCGACGTGAACATCCTTTCTAATTTTTCATGCTTAGATCTGAAAAAGTTGATTACATTTCCATGTTTGATCTTTTGCAAAATTTTAGAGGTGATTGCATAAAAACCGTAAATTTTCTTTTTGGTAATTGAACTTGCGAAATGTCTAAATGTTAATGCCTGTTTCAGATCTGCCTTTCTATTACAAATTTTCAATTCATATTTGTGCTTTAATTCTGAAAATTAAGTGGTTAAATGTCAAAACCCTAATTTTTGAAACCCTCTTAATTCAACCTTTGTCCGACAATTTGACCAATCAAAACATCTCCAAATCAGCTGTAACTTTGGATTCCGCAATAAAATCACAATATCTTTCATCCCTGAAAATTTGGAAAAAAGTTGCGAGGACCGTGTTGCACTCCGAGCGCCATCGTCCCCGACATTTTTTCCAAAATTTCGGGAGCGAGATCTTGCTGTATTTTCCTGCTAAAATCCAGAATTTTGGCTGATTTTGTCAATTATAACACTTTCAAAATTACAGTCAAAGTTGGTCTTGTGATTGCTTGGTCTAAGGCTTCTAATCATTCAAAAATCATTGAAATTGAAATTTTGTGTCAAAATTGTGTTCTTACTGTCCTAAATCTGAAAATTGTGTTTGCATTCATTCGAAATTTCAGTGCTTTATTCAAATTCTTGCATTTTGTGACTTTTGAAATTAAGTGTTTAATTACAACAACTTCGATTTCCGCTTTCAAAATTGAATTTTGCATGAAATTGAGTCAATTTTCAAATTTCAAGATTTGCATTGCTCTTGACATTCCCTCTAAAATCATAAAATTCAAAATTTCAGTTTCCCTCTCTTTTTCAAAATTCAAATTTTGCATTTTTCGACAATCTTGAAAGGGTTCAATTTTGAGATTACAACTTTAATTTGGCCTATCTACAGATCGTAAAATCACTAAATTTTTTCAGATTAGCTCTAAAATCATCATACCTTTCATCCCTGCAAATTTCGAAAAAAGTTGCAGGGACCGTGTTGCACTTCGGGCGCCACGGTCCTGGACATTTTTTCCAAAATTTCGAGAGACTGTTGTGATTGCATTTAACAGCTTAAATCCAGAAAATTGGTTGATCTTACTGAAAATTGCTACCTCTAAATTCAAAATTTTCTCTCCTTCTCTAGTGCATGAGTTTTACAACAATAAGCCCTACTTACACTATTCCCGTTAGACGAAGCCGTAGAATTAAGTCTTCCCGAGGTTCAACTACTGAGGAGATGGAACCTAATTTGAATGGCCTTTTTAACAAGGACATGGGTAATTCCTCTAATCCTCCTAATGATGAAGAAGCTCTCCATGAGGTTTCTGTAGAACAACTTTCAAAATTGGATAACCAATTTGACGATTTTCGACAATGGATGTCTCAAGAATACCCTGATAGTCAAGCTCTTCCTTTAATTGAGGGTCTAAAACATATGCTTCAAAGTGATAAGAATGGAATTGATATTTTGCGTGGTATTGCACACATTGTGGATTCAAATGTGATGCCTATGAAGAGTTGTGCTAAAACCTTAGGTTATACACAACCTCCTACACAAGACAATCATTCTATTCCTTTGACGACTCCTATTGCTAGTATACCTACCTTTACATCAAACATCATGGCTACCTCTATACAAGACATTCCTCCTATGATTGCCAGTCATGGGGGCAACCCTTCTTCTTCAATTAACCCTATTCCTTCATTCAATCCGACTTCTTCATTCATTCCTCGAATGAGTGTGCCTATTATATCATCACAAATGAACATGACGCAAGGGGGCAATTCATTTAATCATTCTATTCCTCCTTGTAGTGTTCCTCCTGTCCAATCATCTCCTATGACTAATTATCATAGGGTCCCACCACCTTACTCTCTACCTTCTTTCAATAACATAACACCTCCATCTCAATCTAACACATCCAATATGAATTCTTTGACTGAAGCGACCATTAACAATCTAGCACAAACTGTCTCTTCTTTACAGCAACAAATTGCCTCTATGAATCAATCTAAGTTTAGTGTGCCCACATTTGACGTTGCGAGCCCACTTTCTCTTGACATTGTTCGAGCTATCCCTCCTAAACATGCTGAAATCCCACATTTGGAACTTTATAATGGTAAAGGAGATCCTCTAACACATGTTAAGACTTTTCAAACAATTTGTACCGATTTTGCTTATGACCAAAGGTTGCTTGCAAAACTATTTACTAGAACATTAAGAGACAAAGCCCTACAATGGTATTGCTCGTTGCCTTCTTATTCTATTACTTCTTTCGAACAACTTGCAAATGCTTTCATTCAACAATTTCAAAACAATATAAGTCCTAAAGTTACTTTGATTCATTTAATGCATTGTAAACAAGGTGTTAAAGAAAAAGTGACTGATTTCATTGGTAGATATAAGCATTTGTATGCTCAAATTTCTTTTCCAGTGCCTGACAATGACATTCAAAGAATCTTTATTTCTAATTTACAAAAAGATATTCGAGACAAACTTCTATTTTCTGAGTTTACCTCTTTCCAACAGTTGTGTGCAACTCTTCACAATTATCAATTGACTGTGAGTCAAATGGAACAATCACATCCTATGGCTCCGAGTGATAAGGGTGATAGCAGTCAACAACCATTTGGGAAGTTTAAACCGAATAGAGATTCCATCAAATTCAATGAAAACATCATCAACAACAATGTGAATGCAGCATCAGGTGTGCCTCCTATTTCTAAATTTTTCAAAAAAGAAAGAAAGTATACTCCTTTGAATGAATCATTGCATAGTATTATGAATAAGTTATTGGAACAAAATGTGCTTACTCTTCCTCCTATAAGACAAATTGATCCTGCAAAGATTACTTCACCTTATTTTGATAACAAAGCCTTTTGTCAATTTCATCGTCAGCCTGGGAATGATACTGAAAAATGTTTTTCTTTAAAGGGTAAAATTCAAGATTTGATTGATAATAATACTATCTCTGTTTCTGGAGTGAATGATAAAGGCAACACATCTGTAGCTCCTCCTAATCAAAATCTTCAGATTTTCACTGATCCATTGCCTTCTCATACCTCTAATGCGATTGAGACTAATGATTCCTCTCTCTCATCTGATGGTCTTGTGTCTATGACTCCGAATGTGATTAACTTTGTAGAGCAGCAAGAAATCCCTGAAGAACCTTCCATCACATTTGATTCTAGCGAAACCATTAGGGCACCTGATTGTCCTTTATACATAGTTGCAAAAGTCAAGAATACACCTTGCCGTGGAGTGCTTATTGATCCTTCGTGCATGGTTAATGTTATTACTGAAGAATTTCTTTTTACTTTGCAATTGAATCAAGTGATCTATGACAAAACAGATGTGATTGTGAAATTATTTGATGCATTTTCTTCTCCTGCAATTGGTTCTATTACATTGCCTATTGAGGTCCATAACAAATCTCTTGATGTGAACTTTGCTATTATTCCATCTTCCGAACAATTTCGTGTGAAGCTTGGCTATCCTTGGCTATCTTCCATGAAAGCTATTGCTTCTCCTATTCATAAGTGTTTGAAATTTCCCCATAATGGTGAAGTTGTTACTATCAATCATAGTCTCTTTAAACCAGCTGAAAGAACCTCTAGTGTTCCTCTTGATTACTTTTGGCCTAAACAATTCCAATCTCTTCCTCCGCGAAGTGATCATCTTTTCAAATCTTATCAAAAGTGGAAAACAGATATGATCCTATCTCTAAGTGAACCTAGAACACCTAAACTTGACATTCCTATCATTCTTGAGAAGGAAGTTCTTCCTTTGAAAGATAAAACTAATGTCTTTCCTCAAGAAGATTCCCAACCCATCCCTATGGATGTGACTATGTCTATACCTAATAAACTTCCTAAGAGTAGACCTATACCTCCTTGTCATGATGGACTTGGTCTTCTCCCTAAACCAAAAATTCCTCCTTTATATGGAGCAGTTCCTCCTCCTTCTTTTTATAGAGAGAAGAGACCTTCTTCTTCTCCTATTATCCAGCCTAAGAGACCACAACCTAAACACCCAAGTGCTAAGGACGAGAACATTCCTCCTCCTCAATCTTCTACACTTCCTACTAAGACTAGACGTAATCCTTCTGCACGTGAACGCCGATGAAAGCGTCATCTTAGGGCTCAGGCAGCTGCTTCTCAAACTTTGCAATCTCCAAAAACACCTTCAACAAGCATTATTCCATTTTCTCCTCAGCCAGACATTGAGCCTAAATCTCCTAAACATAAGATGCATGATGGTATTGATCCTGTGCGAGTTAAAGATCCTATTTTTATAAATCTCGATGATGATATAGATGAAAATGTTACTCCTCTTGCTTCTGATAGTGAATATGAACTTGTTGATGTTGATAACCATTTATCTAACGAATTTTCTAAAGCACTTATCCTAGCTCCTAGACAAGAACAATGTGGCTCAGAACATGAACATAGCCCTTGTTTGGATCTTGTGATAGCTCCATCTGCTGTGTTGGATGTTCCTCCTCTAGCATGTTCCCTGCCTTCCCGAAACATTGATCAGCAAGATCGGGGGGTAGATGACGTGCTAGACTAGTTACATTAGCATAGTAGACTCTCTCCCCCTCTCTTTTGTTACTTCTTCTATATGTTATTCTCATTCTTCTATTTGTTGTCCTTGGTGTTGTCTACTTGAGGACGATGCAAAGCATTGAGATCTCTCAATCTCTCTCATGTTGACTCAAAAGACACATGTGTTCCCTTCTTCTAGGTGACCTTCCTTGATTGGGGAATGAAGAACAATTATGCATACATACATATGATATATATACATGAATTATCATACAGCATACTGACCCCGAGGAAAGCGAAGTCACCTCGTGCTTTGTGTTTTGTGTCTATTATCCTTGGGTTTATCTCACACTTGGGGGCTAAATCCTTGCGATAACGTGCTCCTTTCTCATTTCTTATATGTATCACTACGTTAAAACAATCACCCCTGGTGAGGCGTGTGCGATCGCTTTAACGTAGGGGGGCATACATCCCGTTCATATCTTTTCAAGATACTTGAAAATTTCTTGGTAAATTTAACCTTGCCTTGAAAATTTTTGATATCTTTCTTGCATGACTCATAGTGAGGGAACCTTACTATTGACAGTCATGGTTCTTCCTCGTGATCTTCCCTTTTACTTTGTCAATCGAAGTCGTAAGATCCTTAGTCCACTGGGGGCTCGGTGTATCTTGCCTCCTTGACGTGGTGAAAGTCTTTCAATGTTGTTTCCTTGTACTTTACCGGAAGTATGAGCATACATACTCCCGCTAAAGTGGGGGCTAAATGTAGCATCCTAAAATTGTGACACTTGCAATTTCGACTGCATTTCGGTCTTCACGATGGCGACGCAACATGCAACCTGAATGGAGACCCTGAAACTTGCTCACGACACTGAAAACTGCATTTTTCAAGCACCCTGGCCTGAACCTCCTTGCACCCTGCTGTCCTGGGAGGTGGGACCAGAGCGCCCAACGCCCTGGTCCCTGGGTCCTATTTTGGGCCCGGTCTCCTAAGGGGCTCAGGTCTTTTTGTTTGCAATTTGGAAATTACATTTCCTGGTCGGCCTAAGGTCGGGAAAATCAGTCTATCAGCCCTAATTGACAAGTATATAAACTACACTTTTCTCTCTCATTTGATATGAGGAGGATATGTGTACAAGGCGTGGAAATTATACTCAAGCATTCAAGCATTCAAGCATTCCTTCAAGCAATTGATCATCTCAAGTCTCCATTCAAGGCTAAGTGTTGCATTCAAGACAAGGATTCAACCATTGAAGAGGAGATCACATACTACATGCTACAACATACAACATACAACATACAACATCTAAACCTTCGCACATAAGGATACAAACATCCTTAGAACAAGGTATTAGTACTTGTTTTACAGTCATTTACATTTACAGCTCTTGCTCATTTCTTGGTTAATTCCAAAACCGGGGTTTGACCTAAAGGCAAACCCCCAATCCCTAACCCCCCAATCGTCTTCGCTTTTCTGTGTGTAGGTTGCAGGTACGCGGCTGAAATTGAAGATCTAGAATCCTTGTGCAGAGACGAACAGATCCCCCTTCGTTTCGCGGATTTTTCGGAGGACCGTGGCGCCGGGCGCCATCGTCCTGACAACTTTTGCTCAAATTTGCAGGACAGTGCCGTATCGACATTCTACTGCTAATTCCAGGTCCGCAGCTTCATCCTATAACCCGAACTCAGTTTATAAGCGAATCTTTATGACTTTCTATGCATGCTTAGCTTAATTTCCTTAACAACATTCTTTACAAAAGAGGGTAGCCTTGCTTTCCTAACCCTTGAAATTCATTTAGCATCCAATCTTGCATTGCGTGGGATTGGATCTTATGAGTTTCAACCCCTCTTTTGAATGTAAAGTCTCTCCCCTAAGTGAAAAACCATCAAATCCTAGCGAACCTCCCTTCTCTCTCCTCAGAGTCGGAAGAGGGGAGAACAACTAGGGTTCGATCATGATTTTTCTGCTTTACAGCTACCATTCCTCAGTTACTATGGAATCCTCAGATGATACTGGGGTAACTGGATCTTCATTCTGTACCGGTGGATAAAGTGTAGGTTCGTTTGTCAAAATTTTTGTTTTTGGTTCAGAGTCTATATACCTTGAAGTTCCTCTGAATTGTTCATCAATCTTTACATTTGTATTTTCAACAATTTTCTGCAATCTTTTGTTAAAACATCTATATGCCTTGCTCTTAGATGAATAACCAAGAAATATTCCTTCATCGCTTCTAGGATCAAATTTGCCAATATACTCATCTCTTTTGATATAACATTTACTTCCAAAATTTTTGAAATACTTAAGAGTAGGAGTATTAGCAAACCATAGTTCATGAGGGGTCTTACCAGTTTCACCTTTGATGTGATCTTTGTTGAATGTATAGACCGCTATACTGACTACTTCTCTCCAATATACATGCGGTAGGTTTGCTTCGGATAACATACTTCTTGCTGCATCCAAGATAGTTTTGTTTTTCTTTTCAACAACTCCATTCTACTGTGGTATCCAAGGTGCTGATAGCTGTTTTCTGATTCCATTCACTTCATAGAATGTATTAAACTCCTTAGATGTAAATTCACCTCCTTGATTTGATCTTAAACATTTGATTTTCTTACTAGTTCCATTTTCAACCATTGCTTTGAACAATTTGAAATTTCCAAGTGCTTTTGATTTTTCTCTGAAAAAAGTAACCTAGCACATTCTAGAATAGTCATCAATGATTAGCATGAAATATCTATCACCTTGTAAGCTTTTAGTTCTAGCTGGACCACATAAATTAGTGTGAATCAAGTCAAGAGCATTATTGGATTTTTCTAGAATACTTTTGAAACTAGCTCTAACTTGTTTTCCAAATTGACATTCCTTACATACTATATTCTTAGGTTTGACAATTTTAGATAGATCTCTAATTGCCTTAGTAGTACTGATCTTCACCATGCAATCAAAATTTACATGACAGAGTCTCTTATTCCATAACCAACTTTAATCTATATGTGTAATCAAGCATGTCTTTTCACTGTTATTCAAATGAAAGATATTGCTAGTTGCAATTTGTAAATCAGTTCTATTCATGATTTTGCATTTTCCATTTTTGAATTGTAATTGAAATCCTTTCTCAACTAATTGACCAACACTCAAAAGATTATGCTTTAATCCTTCAACATAGTAAACATTGCTAGTGTTATGCTTACCATCAAGAGATATTGTACCCTTACCTTTGATTGAACAAACTTTATCATCTCCAAATCTCACTGCCTCCATTGTAGTATTGAAGGTTCAAGAATTTACCTTTGTCTCCTGTCATATGATGATCCTAAATTAATGATCCATTCATCCTTTACTTCAACTTTAGTTGCCAAGGCCTATACTACCGGTTCAGCAGTGGGTGGCGGTTGATCTTCTATTATAGCAACAAAAACCCATCCATTGTCTACTGGATCCTAATCAGAATCATTAGTCACACCTTCATCAGCAATGTAACAAGATTTGTCTCTATTCTTCTTAAATCTGTATCTTTGATATTCAGGGTTAGGCTTGTATGTTCTTCTAGCTTCTTCTCTTAGTCTAGCATGTCTATTAGGGCATCTCAAAGCCATATGACCAATCTTATTGGAGTTAAAACATTTAAAGGGTGCTTTGCCTTCATACTTACTTCCAACTAGACCTTTAGTCATTTTCCTTGCAAATAGTGCTTCAATTTCTTCAAGTTCTTCATTTTCTTTCCCACTTTCTTCAAGTTCTCTTGCATAAAAGGCTTTCCAATCAGATTTGTCAAATGATGGAGTAGATGATGTTGATGCTTTAAAGGCCAAATCTATCTTTATAGTAGCAACAAGACCAAATTCTTCAATTTCAAAAGATGAAAGTTTCCCAATTAATGTATCCCTAGTTACTGATGTATTAGGCGTTGTTCTTAACTCATTTATAGCAGTGACTTTCATTTTATATGCCGGTGGCAATCCTCTTAAAACTTTGAAACAATTTCATCTTCACTTAAGGTTCCTCCACAACATTTAATACCCAAAACAATCTCATTTACTCTTTCCATAAAAGCAGAAATCCTTTCATCTTCTTCTATTTTCAGATGTTCATACCTGACCCAAAATCTTTCAAGTTTTGCAATTTTGACTGTGGAATCTCCTTCATTCAGTGTTTCCAAATGATCCCAAATAGCTTTAGCAGTAGACCTATCTGATAATGCGCTCAAAAGTGCTTCTCTTGCTTTGCAATCATTTTCCTCATCTTTAGTCAAGTTGGGTGGAGTGGGCTGACTCTGAGTAGGAGCAGTATAACCATTCTTTGTAACATCCCAGATGTCTTTTCCAATGCAATTTAGATGTATCTCCATTCTGATCTTCCATATGCCATAGTTGGTTCCATCAAGTTTAGGACTGTCCTTTCTGAAATAGTTAGTAGACATTGGATCTCCTCAAGCTATTAAACTTGTACAAAAGAGGACTAGGCTCTAATACCAATTGTTAGGTCCCATAGACAACTGAGAGGGGGGGGGGTGAATCAATTGTCAAATAAATTCAAACCAAAAACAACTTAACTAACTTAATGATTAATACTGATAAACCAATTCAATATGCCGGTAGATAGTTTTAACAGTTAATTGTTGTACCAATAAGGATTAGTGCATGAAACATAAACACAAAGTCATCCACAACACATAACACCAATATTTGTACGTGGAAACCCTGTAAGGGGAAAAAATATGGTGGGAAACCTTACCCAGAATTAGATGATACTACTACAGATAGTAAGTGTACATAAATGGGCTCTGCACATGCAGAAAGGCCAAGCGCCTAGAGCTCACTGCTCAATCACAAAATGGGAGTCACACTAACTATAGTTGGATGGTTAAATCCAATAAGAATGTACTTCACAAAATAGCATCTTCATATGCTGGATTCAGTACCGGTGTAGTTCTGATTATCTTCACAAAAACCCTTATTCAATCTTCAAATGATGTCTGTGTGTATAGCTTTTCTTATTCTCGCATATACCTTCACACAATCTTTTTTTGCATTCCACATATAATCTTACAAATAAGATCTTACATTTATACCATAACCTAAGACCAATTTTAGTAAGTTGGCTCTACAATATATTACAATAAAAACATTTACAAATAATACAATATTTGATTGAATAACCGATTGAACATGTTGGCTTAATGCATTTACAACAACAATTAATCATCTCCATAGCATTCCATGCTGATCTGGAAAAGATAAACCTACTAGTGTAACCCTGGACCTATTTGCTGGTAAAAGAAAATATGAATATACCAATGAACAAAACTCGAGGACAAGATGTCCAAACGATGTCTTCGACATTACCAAGTGTCTTCCACATAATTCTGAGTGCCGGTGATCAGTATATCCTGCCGGTGAACCATATACCAGTAACTGTGCAATAGTTACTTGCTTGTCGATGAATGCTGCTGGATCTCCAAAGTGCTCGTGTTTTAGTAGGTGTTGACATCAATGACAAAACCATACCAAAATACCAATAGTTAATGCCTTATCCTCCCTTATCAGAGTCTGACTTGTCAACTTTAAGGGTTTGATGAGGTGCTCCTGCACCATACTCCCCGGAAGAAGAAATCTCAAGTCCACTTAAGATGAGAGTCTATAGGTATGCACCATGATCTTTGATCTATTGCTCTGTCATCCAGACTACTTCAGTATCAAGTTGTCCTTCCCAAGCCACCAAATACTCCATGTAAAATGTAATCCTGGTTCACTTGGTAACCTTAGTATCTAGAACCTTATGCAATTTTGGTGGTTCATGTTTAGGAATGTCATCATCAAAAATATCCTGCATTGTGTCTTTGCCTACATGAACACTACACTTATAAAGAGTTAAGTCATAAATATTAAAAATAGGTGACAAACCAAGATCAGATGGTAGTTGAAGTTCATTTGAACCACATTTCTTTAAGATTTGGTAGGGGCCAATCTTTCTTTGCATCAACTTTATGTATCTTCCTTTTGGAAGTCTTTCCTTCTTCAAGTGAACCCACACCAAGTCTCCTACATCAAACTGAACATCTCTCTTCTTTTTGTCAGCATGAGATTTATATCTCTCTACAGATTGTTGAAGATGAGTCTTCACTTGGTCATGGATCTCTTGTATGGCAGTATCAAAGGTTTCTCCATCTGTGCTAATGGGTTCTCCTTGAGGTATCTCTCTCAACTCCAGCACACCCCTCAGGTGGATGCCATAGACAATCTGGAAAGGTGACTTACTAGTACTCCTAATCACCATATCATTATAAGAGAATTCTGCCTAAGACAATATACTATCCCACCTTTCTCCATGTTGTCTAGTCAAACACCTTAAGAGATTCCCTAGTGATCTGTTTACAACTTCAGTTTGACCATCTATTTGGGGATGGTAGGCTAAGGAGAAGGATAAATTTTGACCAATTTTCTTCTGAAGGGTCCTCCAAAAGTGACCAACAAATTTTACATCCCTATCAAAGACTATGGTCAAAGGCAAGCCATGTATCCAAACAATCTCCTTAAAGAACAAATGTGCTACATAAGAAGCATCACAAGTTGTTTTGCATGGCAAGAAATGTACTATCTTATTGAACCTATCCACCACTACAAAAACACTATCATATCCTTTCCTTGTCCTAGGCAATCCTAAAACAAAATCCATACTTATGCTTTCCCATGGTCTTGAAGGTATGGGTAAAGGCTGGTATAAGCCTGCATTGGTGGACTTTCCTTTTGCCTTTTGGTAGATCACACATGTCTCCACAAATCTCCTAACATCTGCCTGTAGTTTGGGCCAAAGATAATTTCTTTTCACCAAATCTAATGTCTCGTCAAGACCAAAATGTCCTACCATTGCTCCACAATGTTTTTCCTTAATGATATTCAGTCTCATAAAATATTTGGGTATGCATAGTTGTGCACCCTTAAACAACAATCCATTTTGAATAAAAAATTCAGAATACTCAACATGAAACCATTCATCAAATGAAGTACATACCTTGTAGGCCTCTCCAAAATCTTCATCATCTTCATACATGGTTTTCAAAGAGTCTATTCCAACACTCTCCAACTGAATTTGATTTGCAGTTAGGACTCTTTTGCTCAAACCATCTGCCACCTTATTCTTGAATCCTTTCTTGTGCTTAAGAATGAAAGTGAAAGCTTGTAGAGTCTCTACCCATTTCATGTGCCAGTTTCTTGACTGTTTATGAAGCTAAGGGCCTGATTATCTATGAAAACTATGAATTCTTTTGGTAGCAAGTAGTGTCTCCATTTTTTCAAGGATTGGACTAGAGCATACATCTCTAGGTCATAAGATGAATATCTCCTCTTTGCCTCATTCAAATTCTCACTGAAGAAAGAAATAGGTCTTCCTTCTTGAATGAGCACTGCTCCAATGGCCATATGAATAGCATCACATTCCACTTGAAAGATCTTGTTGAAGTCAGGTAGGGCAAGGACCGGTTGTTCTGCAACTTTTCTTTTCAATGTTTCAAAAGAGTTATCTGCTTCTTCTGTCCAACTAAACTTGCACTTTTGTCCTCCCTTTATTGTATCAAGCATAGGGGCACAAATATTACTAAAGCCTCTTATAAATTTCCTATAGAAGGTAGCTAAGCCATGGAAACTTCTAACATCATTCATTGTCCTAGGTGTAGGCCAAGACAATATGGCACTCACCTTTTCTTGATCCATTTTCAATTCACCATATGAGATCACAAATCCCAAGTAAATGATCTCTTCCTGCATAAAGAAACACTTTTCCAAGTTGATCATTAATTATTCTTCATACAGCCTCCTTAGGACTAGGTCTACTTGCTTTAGATGTTCTCCTTTGGTTTGACTGAAAACTAGAATGTCATCTAGGTAGACTATAACAAATTTCCCTATGAAATCCCTCAAGACTTCATTCATTAACCTCATAAAGGTACTAGGTGCATTGAATAAGACAAAGGGCATGACTTTCCACTCATACAACCCCTCATTTTTTTTAAATGCAATCTTCCATTCATCTCCTGGCCTAATCCTAATATGATGATAGCCACTTTTTAAATCAATTTTTGTAAAATATCTAGTACCCCCCAAACAATCTAACAAATCCTCAATCCTAGGCATGGGAAACCTATACCTGATAGTAATCTTGTTGATAGCTCTTGAATCGATGCAAAGCCTCCAAGTGCCTTCCTTTTTAGGTGCCAAGACTGTAGGGAGTGCACATGGGCTCAAACTTTTTCCAACCAATCCAAATTCCAACAATTCTTTAACCTATTTTTCCATCTCAACATTCTGATCCAGTGTGAGATTGTATGCTACTTTATTAGGCAATATGGATCTAGGTATAAGGTCTATATAATGGTTTATGTCCCTCATGGGAGGTAGTGACCTTGGCATGCCATCAAAGATGATGCCCTTGTATTTGTCTAGTAGCTACTACACTATAGGGTCAATCAATCTCAATCTATCCTCTTTCTTATCCTCAGACCTCTCCACCTTTGTTACTGTTGGAATAGGAATAAGGGCATAATAGACCATGCCTTCATTTGCCATATTCTTCATGAAATGTTTCCCTCCTAATATCAACACCTTGGCTTCCTTTTGTTTGGTCTCCTCCTCACCCTTCATTAAAGGTAGCAACTCAATCACCTTACCATCCTTGGTAATGGAATATGTATTCCTAGCACCATCATGTTGTGCCTTCAAATCAAACTGCCATGGTCTCCCAAATAGGAGATGGAAAGCATCCATCTTTGCAATGTCAAACATCAACCTATCTTTATAGGTTATGATTTGAAATTCCACCCAAGCCTTCTCTTCCACAACAACTTGTTGTGCTTGTGTGAGCCATGAGACCTTGTAGGGGCAAGGGTGAGGTAGTCTCCTCAACTTCAGTTTCTCCACCATCTCTAGAGATGCAAAGTTCTCAGTTGAACCAAAATCTATTAGGACCTTGCAGACCTTTCCACCTGCTTTGCAAGTGGTCTTGGATAGAGACTTCCTCTATGGGGGTTCACTATTAGATATCTTCATAGTGGTTATTGCTCTTCTAATCATCAAGGCTTCACCTCTTTCAAGGTATCCATAACTATAAGGGGTATTGACACTTTGGTATGTGTTTTCACTTGCCACACTTTGGCAGTCAGCCTCTAAAATCAAGTTACTTCTTCTTTCTCCTATGGAACTAGTAGGTTTCTCTGGGCATCTATTAGCCATGTGTCCTTCTTGATTGTAGTTATAATATCTAATTGGACCTCTACCTTGAGATCTCCCTCTAAATGTTGGTCTTCTTCCTCTGAAGTTACCTCTCTGATTGTATTCTCCATTGTTATTGGAACTGCTCTCTCCTTTAGTGCCTTCTTGACTGGTTTCACTTTGATTTCCAAATCCATTTGCTTTGCTTCTAAAAAAATTATTCCACCACTCTACTATCTTCCTCTTCCTTTATTATTCTTCTCCCACCCCTCTACTATCTTCCTCTTCCTTTATTATTCTTCTCTCATCTCCTTTTGATCTTCTCTTCCACCTTGATAGCAGGTTGATGGCATCTACCAATGGTATCCAGGCTAAGAAGGTTCAATTCTTCTTGAATGTTGTACCTTAATCCATTCAGGTACCAGGAAACTTGCTCACTCTCTTCCTCTTTTATTTTAGACTTCATGCATAGCCTCTAGAACTCCTCTGTATATGAGTTCACATCCATCTCTTTGTGCTTGAGATTTTGTTTCCTCTTATGGAGCTTTATTTCATAGTCTTTGGGTACATAGGGCTCTTTGATTAAGGCAACCATCCTCTTCCAAGAAACAATCTTGGGCTTATTGTCCTTCTCTCTTTCCTCTTGGAAAAAGTTCCACCAAGTTAGGGCTGGTCCCTTCAACTTGGACTTAGCAATCTTCACCTTTTGGTGTCCTGGAATATCTTCACACTCAAAGAAACTAGACATGGAGTCTATCCAATCCATCACAACATCTGGTTCCATCTTCCCAGTGAAAGTTGGCAAATCAATCTTCTACTCCATGGTTCTCCTCTCCATGGATTTGAGGGCATTAAGGAAGTGCCTCTGGTCAGGAGGAATCACCTCTTTCTCTGGCATAGGGATCTCATCCTCATCCCCTTCATCACAACTACAAGTGCCTCCATATTCCTTCCCATCTACTCTACCTCTCAACCTCTCTAGCTTCCTCTGCATTGCCTTGCAAGAAGTGGCCTACTCTCTTAAAATCTTTGCTGATTCCATGGTGATTGGTCCTCTAGGGACCTCTTCTTCTTGCCCCTTTGGTATCTCTCAAATTTCTATCTCCTTACCAAAGCCGTTACTAGCTCTGATACCACTTGATGCAAAGCCCTCCTTGCTACCTACCAAACACCTCAAAATGTATGACACTAACCCCCCAACACATGGATCGGATCCTATCAATGCAAGACTCTACAACTTTAGTACAATCTTCTCACCATCTCCAAGACCATTACTGACTCAATCAGGGGTATCTTGCCACAACACACTCCATGATACCTCAAAGGGTTGAAAATAATTTGTATGCCATTTTTGGGTCATACAAGAATCCCTAAGTTCAGACAAAGCACCAGTGGCAAGAATACATGCTCATTCCTTAAGAAACTCACCCAATTAGGCCTAGTTTCTTGTAGCCCTATTTAGTGGGTAAAGGGACCTTAAGTTCTGATTTTACCAAACACATTGGAAAAAAAATTATGGATTCAAACACCCTTTTGGAAGTTATACAAGTCCCCAAAAGGAAGGGTCAAGGTCTAAAAAGTAAAGGTCTTTTCCGGTAGGAATTTGACTGTCCTAAAAGGGCTAATTAGGCCTCTTTTGTGAAGAAACTATGCTCAGATGAATGAACCGGTGGATTACAATCCCATGGGAATGTTGGGAAACATAAATCAACAAGGATTCCAAGGTTACACCCCTCAAAGCATCACCATTTGCATACAAGGTACTTTTGTTTGTTCAAGGTCTAGGTAGCCACATAGAGATGTCTACCTAGGGTCGCTCCAAACACTTCTCTCCCTTGCTCCTCCTGAAAAAAAATCTTGGAAATCTAAAATAAAATGATCATACTTTCCATGAGCCTCAGATTGACAAAGTGCAAGATATGGCCTTGAAGGAGGAAAAAACCAAGGTAAACCCTAGTTTTCCGGTTACCTACAACAAAACTTGAATATCAGGAGCAACACACACAATAAAGAATTCAAATAAAAACAAAAACATAGTAAAATATCCTCTCAATTCAATTAACACCATAACACACATAATTTATACGTGGAAAACCTCAAAGAGGAAAAACCACAGTGGGATTTGTGACCCACAATATCAGTTCATTGGCCACTTGAAAAGATATTACATATAATGGGGGTCTGCACATGCAGGAAGGCACACTGCCTAGAGCATACTGCTCATCACTAAAGAGCCTCACTAACTAGAAGCTTTCTGCTAAAGTAAAATATTGAAAAGTGAACTCAAGAATGCATCTGCTATGCCAAATAGAGTTCTGGTTCTAGCTCTTCTCTGTACCAGTTCATAAACCTTGAACACTACTACCGGTATCTCTTCTTGTCCAAGAATGCTTTCCAAGATATCTACAGATCATTGCATGATAGAACATTCACATACAAAATGATATTCATACATATACTTCACATTATGCAGTTCTACTATATTATCCTATGTCGCATCCTATCACTTATTTATCTCATGTGTATATATCAAAATGACCTAGCAGACTGACCTATATACCCATTACAAGCAATATTCCTTATGTAGGCTTACAATACATTTACAAAAGATACTCAATGTCGGCCTCAACAATAATTACAAAATGATTTACTAAATAAATCTTCCTTGATGTCGGCTTCCTTGAAGTATTGATGTTGGTGTTGGTGTTGGTTCCGGTGTAGCCCTGAATTCTCGAAAGCAGGTATTTGTTGATATATGCCTCCTAGTGTGTTAGTATTATGGATGTGTTACATTGGTTTTGTCATTGATGTCAACACTTATCCTTCTGGAGATCTACATTGTTGATTTGGCACTATGGTTATATTGGTTTACTTTTGAACTGGCACATTGTGTTCATCGGCAAGGTCAATGACTTATGTACAGTCATCGATATATGCTCACAGACAGGTTATATGGTTCACTGGCACTGATGATGACGTTATCATCTAGAGATCACTTGATTATGTTGAAGACATGGTTTGGATACTTGGTTTTGGTGTTTTGGTTATTGGTCTAATCAGGTTGACATATTTGTTGTTATCGACAGATTGGTCTAGGTTATGGACCGGTACATGTTATCTATTCCAGATCAACATGAAACATTATGGAGATGATTTATTGATTGGATATTGTTGTAAATATATTGAGCCGACATGTTGTATCGCATCAAGACTTATTTTGTAATTGATTTAATTGTAATATTCTTAGTGAGCCGGCCTACACATTTGGTCTTAGGTTTTGTATAAATGTAAGATCTCATTTGTGAGATGAAGTGTGGAAGTGTGGTATGGTATGGTCATGGTATGTGCAAATATTGAAGATCATATGAGCAAATCATAGAGCGAATCAAGAAGACATCATTTGAAGGTTAAAGGAAGGTTTGAAGGTGTTTATCAGAGCTTAAACTGGTACTGAATCCAACATTGCAGATGCACTTTGAAGCAATACATTATTATAGGATTTAACCATCCTACTGTAGTCATTGTGACTCCCACTTGAGCAGTGTGCTCTAGGCGGTTTGGCCTTTCTGCATGTGCAGACCCCATTTGTATTTACATACTATCTGCAGTAGTATCATCTGATTGTGGGTAAGGTTTCCCACCGTGGTTTTTTCATGTCAAAATCTCTATGTTATGTGTTGTGGATGTTGTTTCTCTTTCTGTTTCATGCATTAAGTTTCACCAGTATTGATAGAAACTGCTAATCTATTAACCGACATTAAGTTTGGTTTACTGGTATTAAGTATTAAGTTGGATTAAGTTATAATTGGGTTGAAATCCATTGACAACTAATTCACCCCCCCCCCCCCTCTTAGTTGTCCTTCCGGTTCCTAACATAGTGTCAGTATATGGCTTCTATATGATCTTGTTGCCATCAATGACAACAAAATGAATCCAATGAGTGTCAATTGCCAATAGTCTCCCCCTTTGGCATTGATGGCAACACTCATGTAAAAAATGGATTCCCTGTTGGTATAACTGAAATATGCTCCCCCCGAGAAATACATTCCTTCTAATATTCTGATATCCTTCCCTGCCTGATTTTTCTAATATTTTTCACATATATACATACTCCCCCTTTGACACTAATGCCAAAGACTGATGAATGAATACTATTAATTTCACTGGAGCTTGACTATCCTGAAAATTTTGGGGTATGCCTTATCCAACAACTGTAGATATGTATCCCAACCAGTTTTGAAGGTTTCAAAAATGGATACTAGTCCACTTAGTAAGTGTGCTAGTGTTTCCTTCTCTTTGACTTCTTCTAGTGTTGGTTTTGCAATCATGTCCATGCACTCTCTCTTATAAACACCCAATGAATCTAATGTAGGACTTACCAATCCTCTAAGACTTCTTGCCTTGTGAATGATCTTATCTTTCTCTATCTCCAAAGAAAAAATTTGGTTCTCCAAGGATAAAATTTGTCCATCAATAGATGTGGTCAATGCAGTTAATCCATCAAAAGAATTAGAAATTTTAGCTATCTTATCATATAACTCCTTCAACTTATCATCTACATTAGCTATAAGAATTTCTATGTTACAACACACTCTATAGATATTTGTACATTGTTTAAACAAACCTCAATAAAAATGAGTTTGGCCTCAATTTTCTTTTTCTCAGATTCTATGATCCAATCAAAACCTTCTCTTTTAGTTGCTGTGAACCTTTCCAAAGCCTGTCGGTCTGCAATATGCCTCAGAGATTGAAAATTGGTAGAAATATGTTCTGTTAGAGTCTTGAGCTTGCCAGAAGGGCTTGATCCATCTTCAATCTAACAGTCAAGTATCAATCTATGCAACACTATGACCGATTGATCAATTATTCCTTTATCTATAGTACCGTCCTTCAGTAATTTCTGAGTAGCCATCATCATGAATTCAATTGGACTCAACTTAGAGACTGATTTCTTCTCAACTTGAGAAGTGTCAATTGCCAAAATCTTTTCCTGGGAATCAATAATGACTACTGGTATAGACTCAGTTGCTTTTACCTTAACCTCCTCAACCTCTTTTGCACTGGTGACTTCACCACTTGGTGAAGTGTGAGTTACTATCGGTGGAGTATTATCCATAATTTTTACAGTATCCTGTACATTACTTTTCTCAAAAATGGTTTGTGCCGGTACAGACTGTATACTCTTCTTTACTGTCAGTTGTGTCAAAATTGGAGTTGAATTGCTCAAAATACCTTTCCCTTTTGTTTTGTTAGGAATGGTGGAAGTTGTTGCTCTTGCAAATTCTTCTTGAGATGTGAGAAAATCTGGATTATTCTGAAAGAATTTGGTCCAACCCTTACTAGTCTCATTTATCACCTCATTTACTCTGCCCATCATAAGGCTTATCTATCAGGGTTTACTACTAAAAAATGACCGATTTGCAACATCTATGCATCTTTTCATTTCCTCATTGTTTACAACACCACACATTTATAAAAGTTCTACTTCCTTAATCTCCCTAACTCTCTTGACATCATCAAGTATTCTATCCTCAAGTTTATTATACAAGGATAGAGGCATCTCCTTCAAAAATTCAATGAAGGATTTCTTATAGATGTCTATATACAACAAAATAGCCTCTTCTATTTCATTTTGCTCATTTTCTTCTAAATCTTTATAATAATTAGATACATTTTTCAAAATTCCATCTTTTGTAATTTCATCAATAAGATCAGCATAGGTCTTTGTGGTCTTATCGGTTTTAGTATCATCACCCTTCTTCTTTTTGCTTGTGGTTGCCGGGGTAGATCTAACTGGTTTCCTCTTTTGCATAGGCTTCCTTGTCGATGGTGGAGGTGCAGTAGGTTTAGTTTCCTTTCTAACAAGTCTCCTCATAGGCTTTGGCTTCTTCTTCTCTACTAATAGTTGTACCACTTTCTTCCTTTGCACCCTTCTGAAAGACAGAGGTTCATTATCCTCAGGGTCAAAATTAGAAGTGATGGTTGAAATGTAAGCTTCAGGCTTCTTCACTTTTGTAGTACTAGCCTCTATCGGTTTTGCTACTTGTTTGGAACTAGATCCCAGTTGAGTGTCTATCTTATGAATTACATCCTGTACATATGCTGACATCTTTTCTATTTTCTTCTCTCTTCTTTTCCTGTTAAAGCTGGTTTTCACTTCAAGAGTCTTCTCTCCTGCCATACCAAAATGCTTTGTTTCATCATCTAATGGAGCTTCTAGAACCATTTTTGCATAGAGTTCAAAAATACTATCATCAACCTCATATCCAAGCTTTGTAATCTAGATGGTCCTAGGTTCAACTACCTCCATAAGGGTTTCATCAATTTTTACCATAAAATAGATATCAGTGGAGTACTTCTCAACAATGTTCCTTGATATTCTCTCCCTTTGCCTCATGTTTTCTCAGAATGTTTTGAAATACCCCCAAAGTTTCTCATCTGTTGGTACCAAGACTGGTGATTGCCTGCTTGATTTGTATACCTATTGGTATATCATGAGCCCAACGCTTCTTGCCGATACTAGGTAGCTCATTCAGGAAGTAAAGCATTAAACAAACAATCAAATTTCCATATCTAAAAGTGCCTTTCTTGACTCCCTTGATCTTTCCAAGGTTCAACATCAATTCACTCCTCATCCATTCACATAAATGATATTTTGCATTATTCCTTAGCATTTGATATGCAACATGAATGCATGAACTAGCAATAGAATTGAATCGATTAGATTGAGTTACCTTATAACGTATTATCATGCTTGAAAATTTTACATTAGTGTTAGTGATTGTGCTTATCCTCATTGATCTGCTATCGGGAGTTGCATCGGTGAGTTTTTCTACCTCAGTGTTGGAAACTTTCTTGCCAAGTTCTTGTCCGACTTTGGGTAAGCCAGTGACTTCTTGAATAGCCTCCTTCATGATCATATAAGGCTGATCTAGCCAGATAAATTTATTGTGAACCCTATTTAGAACGTATCTGATAACCTCATCTTTGAATTTTGGTATGTACAAAATATTGGTTAACCCTGGATCCTCATTTGCTTTGTATTCCGGCTTGATGGTTCCGGAGTCTCCTAGTATCATGGATTGATACATGCTTTTGATATCCTCTAGGGTGTAGTGAATGTATGCCCTCACATCTTCAACATACATCACGCCGTCAGGAACCCTAGAAAATGCTCCCGCAGAGTCCTCCTTCTTAGCAATTTCGAGAACCTCCTTGAATACAAGCCTAACCTATCCTTAAATTTGACAATGGTGGGATTTGCAATGAAAGTAGGAGTTGAAGATCCAGATGCCATTTTGAAGAATACCTGAAAGTGAACACTGGTGGAAGATTGAGTGCTTCTCAAATAACTGCTCAAAATCCTTCACAATGCTTTTTCTTGCTCTTAACTCACCTTTTCTTCGCTCTGAATGCTTGAATGCTCGGTTAGTGAAAATGATTTCACTTACCCCCTTTTATCAGAAAATAAAGCCCTAATTTTTTTGTAATAAATGCTTCACCAACAACCCTACGGATGTCGGTTTCACAATCTGGTCTCGGGTGAACCTTCATCAATGATGAACACAATTCTCCATATCTCCTCTGGGGTAATGTGCAAGATTTTGCAATGACTTTGCCAACCCCTAAGGTTTATGCCTTAGTTACTAGTGGAATTTCCTTCCGATGCACGAATGCTCTATTCTATCGGTGTAGATCCATCTCCACTTGGTTCTTCAAATTTTCTAACCCATCTATTGGTGTGATCTTGTTGTATTTCATCTACCTTCTACTTTCCTTTCTCATAATCTTTATCATTGCTAATTGATTGAGTCTTACTTTTGCAATACTTAGCAATGTGACCAATTTTGTTGCATGCATAACATGTAGCATTGTTCTTTTGAATTTCTTTGACATATCTGGTATCATTTCTTGACCTACAATGATTAGAAAAATTTCCAAACTTTCCACTTGCATGACATTTAACATTCATTATGCAATCTTCTAACTTATGACCATACTTCTTGCAATTTGTGCATTGACCAGGAACATAATTATAGTTTTGATTTGCTTTATTTCTACATTGTTTAGCCATATGCCCAAATTTATTGCAAACAAAACATCTACCATTGAATTTATAAGCATTAGATTGCCTTATCGATTTCCTCTTTTTTGATGAGTTCTGCATACTCATTGACTGATCTGCAGTATCAAAGATTTCACCTTGTACAAATCCAAGTCCTCTAGAATCATCAGTATGCCTTTGTCTTTTCAACAAGTCATCCAGTTGTGTAGCACTGATAGTAAACTTTTCTTTAAACTCACTTGCAGTAGTCAAATCATCTCTCAGAGTAGTTATTTGTCTTTCAAGTTCTTGTTCATTGTTCTGGGAGTGTGCCAAATCAGTTCTCAACAGATTATTCTCATGAGTCAATCTACCACATTCATCAAATTTGTTCTTCAGAGATATAACAAGATTATCTTCCTTCTTCTTTTCATCCTCAATATCTATTGATAGCCTCATAGTCAGATTTTGCATTTCATTCTTCATGAGCATGTTTGCTTGAGTTAGTTTCTGACATTGTTCCTTAAGTACATTCTTCTCCTCATCATCTGGGTTTTGCAAAAGTTCTTTTCTCTTGGCTTGAGCTGATGATAACCTTTTTTGTAGGAGAAGAATGAATTCATTAGCAGAATTCAATTCATCTTGCAATTTAAAGTTCTTTATCCTTTCAGCATCATAATCCTCAAGAGCCATCTCAAGTTGCTTCTCCATATCTATGTTCAAAGATTCTGGTTTTGGGATCTTCCTCAACCTGTTAAACTTCTTCCGAGGTACCAGGCTTTGATACCAATTGTTGGGATCCAAGAAATGAGGAGGGGAGGGGTGAATCGGTGCTCTGCCGGTAAAGTAAGATTTTATCCTTTTATACCATACACATATAAACTGGTAAATAAATAAACATATAACTTGAATCAAATAAACCATCCACATAAATGAACACCATGACACACATAATTTATATGTGGAAAACCTCAAAGAGGAAAACCATGGTGGGATTTGTGACCTACAATATCATTTCACTAGCCACATGAAAAGATATTACATATAATGGGGGCTTGCACATGTAGGAAGACACACTAGCTAGAGCATACTACTCATCACTAAAGAGCCACACTAACTACAAGCTTTCTACAAAAGTAAAATGTTAGGTCCCAGAGACAATTGAGAGGGGGGGGGGGGGGGGGTGAATCAGTTTTCAACTAATTTCAAACCAAAAACAACTTAACCAACTTAATGCTTAATACTGGTAAACCAGTTAAGTATGTCGGTAGACAATGTTAACAGTTAATAGCTATACCGATAAAGATTAATGCATGAAACATAAACAAAAATTCATCCACAACACATGACACCAATATTTGTATGTGGAAACCCTGTAAGGGGAAAAACCATGGTGGGAAACCTTACCCACAATTAGATGATACTACTGCAGATGGTAAGTGTACATAAATGGGGTCTACACATGCAGAAAGACCAACAACCTAGAGCTCACTACTCAATCACAAAATGGGAGTCACACTGACTACAGTTGGATGGTTAAATCCAATAAGAATGTACTGCACAAAATAGCATCTTCATATGCTAGATTCAGTACCAGTGTAATGCTGATATGCTTTCACAAAAACCTAACTTCACCTTCAAATGATGTCTTCATGTATAGCTCTACTTAATCTTGCATATACCTTCACACAATTCTTTTTCGCATTCCACATTCGATCTTACAAATATGATCTTACATTTATACCATAACCTAAGACCAATTTTAGTAGGTCAGCTCTACAATATATTACAATAAAAACATTTTACAAACAATATAATATCCGATGCAATAACCAATTGAACATGTTGGCATAATGCATTTACAATAATAATTAATCATTTCCTTAGCATGCCATGCTGATCTGGAAAAGACAAACCTATCAGTGTAACCTTAGGTAACCCTGGACCTATTTGCCGGTAAAAGCAAATATGCAAATATGAATATACCAATGAACAAAACTCTAGGAAAAGATGTCCAAATGATGTCTTCAACATTACCAAGTGTCTTCCACATAATTCCGACTACCACTGATCATTATATCCTGTCGGTGAACCATATACCAGTAACTGTGCAATAGTTGCTTGCCGGTGAATGATGCTGGATCTCCAAAGTGCTAGTGTTTTAGTAGGTGTTGACATCAAAGACAAAACCATACCAAAATACTAACAATCTCCCCCTTTGGCATTGATGACAACACAAGATGGAAAAACCATCAAAGTGCCAAAACATAAATGCCAAATACCAATAACCAACAATCTCTTAAAAAGATCATAACCAGAATATAGAGAGTAATAGTCTCTCCCCCTGGGAGCAACATGTGTTTTCCAAAGTTTCCATACCAATTTCTCCAAAAGATAATGTGTTTTTCCATAGATATCTCTCCCCCTTTGACATCAAATGCCAAATTTACAATAATACCAAGCTCATATACAAAATACCAACTACTCCTCCTGAGAAGTAGCTTCCTCATCAAAAACTAGAGTAAAAGTTTTGTCTTTTAATTCTATCGGTTGATGACAATCATCAATTGTCTAAGTCTCTACTAGTGGTGGTATGATTCCAAGTTGATCTCTGAGATATTCAAAAGTCTCTTTAGGCAAAGGTTTTGTGAAAATATCTGCAAGTTGTTCTTTAGTGTTCACATAAACCAGTTTTATCTCCTTTTCTTCAACTTTTTCCCTTAGAAAATTCAGTTTGATAGAAACATGTTTTGTTTTAGAATGTAGTACTAGATTCTTAGATATATCAATTGCTGCAGTGTTATCACAATATATGGTAATAGGTTCCTTGCATTTTACCTTTATGTCTTTCAACATTTGCTTAAGCCATAGTACCTATGTACAGTTAGTTGCTGCTGCAACATATTCTGATTCTGCTATTGATAAAGATGTACAACTCTGTTTCTTACTCAACCAAGAAACTAATCTCTTTCCAAGAAAGAATGTTCCACCAGTGGTGTTTTTTCTATCATCCACATCTCCTACCCAATTTGCATTTGTGTATGCACATAATTCAAGGTTTTCATCTCTAGGATACCATAATCCAAGATTTATAGTGCCTTGTAAGTACCGAAAAATCCTTTTAACTACTGATTCATGATTTTCTCTAGGATTACTTTGAAATCTTAAAACAATACATACTGCATTCATAATATCAAGTCTGGTTTGTGTCAAATACAACAAACATCATATCATAGATTTGTATCTAGTTGGATTAACAGGTGTAGATTCATCCCTTTGAGATAATTTGTCATTTGTAGTCATAAGTGTGCTTACCAGTTTAGAGTTCTCCATCCCAAATTTCTTTAGTAACTCTTTTAAGTATTTGGATTGACTCAAGAATATACCTTTGTCAGTTTGTGAAATCTGCAATCCTAAAAAGAATTTTATTTCTCCAATCATAGACATTTCAAATTCTTGCTACAATTTAGTAGAAAATTCCTTATATAAACCATCTTCTCCTTCAAAGATTATATCATCAACAAATACTTCTATAATCAAGATGTCATCATTAGTTATTTTGTTATATAAATTGTTGTCTGCATTTCCTTTAGTAAAACCAATCTTTAAAAGATACTTATCCAATCTTGCATACCAAGCTCTTGGGGCTTGTTTCAGTCCATACATAGCTTTCCTTAACCTGCAAACCATATCATTGTCATCTGTCAAAGAAAATCCATCAGGTTGTTCAATGTATACTTCCTCTTCAAGATCTCCATTCAAAAATGCACATTTAATATCCATTTGATAAACTTTGTAGTTCTTGTGTGCTGCAAAAGCCAAGAATAATCTGACTGGCTCAATTCTAGCTACCCGTGCAAAGGTTTCATTGTAATCAACTCCTTCTTTATGAGAATATCCCTTACATACTAGTCTTGCTTTATTTCTAACAACCTTACCATCTTCATTAAGTTTATTTCTGAATACCCATTTGGTTCCAATTACATTTTTATCTTTAGGCCGGGGAACTAATTTCCAAGTGTTATTTTTCTCAATTTGTTCTAATTCTTCTTCCATAGCTTTAATCCAAAATTTATCTTCACATGCCTCATAAACAAATGATGGTTCTATTTGAGAGATAAGACATACATCTTCATTTTCCAATCTTCCTCTTGTCATAACTCCTTTAAATTTATTTCCAATTATCTGATCTTCAAAATGATTCAATCTTACATACCGGGGTGTCTTTGTTTGATGTTGTTCTTCAGTTATTGTGGAATCCTTAGATGGTACCAGGGTAACTGGATCTTCATTTTGTACCGGTGGATTTTGTGTAGGTTCATTTATCACAATTTTTGTTGCTGGTTCAGAGTCTATATAGCTTGAAGTTCCTCTGAATTGTTCATCAATTTTTACATTTGTACTCTCAACAATTTTCTGCAATCTCTTGTTAAAACATCTATATGCTTTTCTCTTAGATGAATAACCAAGAAATATTCCTTCATCACTTCTAGGATCAAATTTGCCAATATACTCATCTCTTCTAATATAACATTTACTTCCAAAAATTCTGAAATATTTAAGAGTAGGAGTATTACCAAACCATAGTTCATGAGGGGTCTTACCGGTTTCACCTTTGATGTGAATTTTGTTGAATGTATAGACTGCTGTGATGACTGCTTCTCTCCAATACACATGTGGTAAATTTTCTTCTGATAACATACTTCTTGCTGCATCCAAGATAGTTCTATTTTTCCTTTCAACAACTCCATTCTGTTGTGGTGTCCGAGGTGCTGATAGCTATCTTCTGATTCCATTCACTTCACATAATGTATTAAAGTCCTTAGATGTTAATTCTCCTCCTTGATCTAATCTTAAACATTTGATTTTCTTACCGGTTTCATTTTCACCATTTCTTTGAATAGTTTGAACTTTCCAAGTGCTTCTGATTTTTCTCTGAGAAAAGTAACCCAACACATTCTAGAATAGTCATCAATGATTAGAATGAAATATCTATCACCTTGTAAGCTTTTAGTTCTAGCTGGACCACATAAATAAGTGTGAATCAAATCAAGAGCATTATTGGATTTTTCTAGAATACTTTTGAAACTAGCTCTAACTTGTTTTCCAAATTGACATTCCTTACATACTGTGTTTTGAGGTTTGATAATTTTAGGTAGATCTCTAACTGCCTTAGTAGTACTGATCTTTACCATGCAATCAAAGTTTACATGACAGAGCCTCTTATGCCATAACCAACTTTCATCTATATGTGCAATTAAGCATGTCTTTTCACTATTATTCAAATGAAAGATATTACCTCTAGTTTGATTACCGGTTGCAATTTCCAAACCAGTTCTATTCATGATTTTGCATTTTCCATTTTTAAATTGTAACTGAAATCCTTTCTCAACTAATTGACCAACACTTAAAAGATTATGCTTCAGTCCTTCAACATAGTAGACATTGTTAGTGTTATGCTTACCATCAAGAGATATTGTACCCTTACCTTTGATTGAATAGGCTTTGTCATCTCCAAATCTTACTAAACCTCCATTGTATTCTTGAAAGTTCAAGAATTTACCTTTGTCTCCTATCATATGATGTGAGCATCCTGAGTCAATGATCCATTCAACCTTTACTTCAACTTTAGCTGGTAGGGCTTGTTCTACTAGTTGAGCAGTAGGTGCCAGTTGATCTTCTGTTATAGCAACCAAAACCCATCCATTGTCTACTAGATCCTCATCAGAATCATCAGTCACACCTTCATCAGCAATGTAACAAGATTTGTCTTTGTTCTTCTTGAATCTGTATCTCTGATATTTAGGATTAGGTTTATATGTCCTTCTAGCTTCTTCTCTTAGTCTAGCATGTCTATCAGAGCATCTCGAAGCCATATGACCAATCTTACTGTAGTTAAAACATTTAAAGGGTGCTTTACCTTCATACTTACTTCCAATTGGACCTTTAGGCATTTTCCTTGCAAATAGTGCTTCAAGTTCTTCAAGTTCTTCATTTTCTTTCCTACTTTCTTCAAGTTCTCTTACATAAAAGGCTTTCCAATCAGATTTGTCAAATGATGGAACATATGATGTTGATGCTTTAAAGGCTAAATCTGTCTTTATAGTAGCACAGGACCAAATTCTTCAATTTCAAAAGTTGAAAGTTTCCCAATCAATGTATCCCTAGTTACTGATGTATTAGGCATTGTTCTTAACTCATTTATAGTAGTAGCCTTCATTTTATATGCCGGTGGAAATCCTCTTAATATTTTTGAAACAATTTCATCCTCACTTAAGGTTCCTCCACAACATTTAATACCCAAAACAATTTCATTTACTCTTTCCATAAAAGCAGAAATCCTTTCATCTTCTTCCATTTTCAGATGTTCATACCTAACCCGGAAGCTTTCAAGTTTTGTAATTTTGATTATGGAATCTCCTTCATTCAGTGTTTCCAAATGATCCCAAATAGATTTAGTAGTAGACCTATCTGATAATCCCATGATTTGTTGATCTGATAATGTGCTCAAAAGTGCTTCTCTTGCTTTGCAATCATTTTCCTCATCTTTAGCCAGGGTAGTTGGACTGGGCTGACCAGATATAGCAGCAGTGTAACCTTTCTTTGTAACTTCCTAGATGTCTTTGCCTATGCAATTTAGATGTGTCTCCATTCTGATCTTCCATATGCCATAGTTGGTTCCATCAAGTTTAGGACTGTCCTTCCTGAAATAATTAGTAGACATTGGATCTCCTTAAGTTGTTAAACTTCTGCAAAAGAGGACTAGGCTCTGATACCAATTGTTAGGTCTCAAAGACAACTGAGAAGGGGGGGGGGGTGGGGTGAATTAGTTGTCAACTAATTTCAAACCAAAAATAACTTAACCAACTTAATGCTTAATATCGGTAAACTAGTTAAGTATGCCGGTAGATAGTGTTAACAGTTAATAGCTATACTAGTAAACATTAATGCATGAAACATAAACAAAAAGTCATCCACAACACATGACACCAATATTTGTACGTGGAAACCCTATAAGGGGAAAAACCATGGTGGGAAACCTTACCCACAATTAGATGATACTACTGCAGATAGTAAGTGTACATAAATGGGGTCTGCACATGTAGAAAGGCCAACAACCTAGAGCTCACTGCTCAATCACACAATGGGAGTCACACTGACTACAGTTGGATGGTTAAATCCAATACGAATGTACTACACAAAATAACATCTTCATATGCTAGATTCAGTATCGGTGTAACGCTGATATGCTTTCACAAAAACCTAACTTCACCTTCAAATGATGTCTTCATGTATAGCTCTACTTAATCTCGCATATACCTTCACACAATTCTTTTTCGCATTCCACATTTGATCTTAAAAATAAGATCTTACATTTATACCATAGCCTAAGACCAATTTTAGTAGGTCAACTTTACAAGATATTACAATAAAAACATTTTATAAACAATATAATATCCGATGCAATAACTGATCGAACATGTCGGCTTAATGCATTTACAATAATAATTAATCATTTCCTTAGCATGCCATGCTAATCTGGAAAAAATAAACCTACCGGTGTAACCCTAGGTAACCCTGGACCTATTTGCCGGTAAAAGAAAATATGCAAATATGAATATACCAATGAACAAAACTCCAGGACAAGATGTCCAAACAATGTCTTCGACATTACCAAGTGTCTTCCACATAATTTTGAGTGCCGATGATCATTATATCCTGCCGGTGAACCATATACCAGTAACTGTGCAATAGTTACTTGCTTACCGGTGAATGCTGCTAGATCTCCAAAGTGCTAGTGTTTTAGTAGGTGTTGACATCAATGACAAAACCATACCAAAATACCAACATAAAATATTGAAAAGTGAACTCAAGAATGCATCTTCTATGCCAAATAGAGTTCTGGTTCTAGCTCTGCTCTGTACTGGTTCATAAACCCTGAACACTACTACCGATATCTCTTCTCCTCCCAAGATTCTTTCCAAGCTATCTAGAGATCATTGCATGATATAACATTCACATACAAAATGATCTTCATAAATATATTTTGCATTATGTAGTTCTTCTATATTCTCCTATGTCGCATCCTATAACTTATTTATCTCATGTATATATATCAAAATGACCTAGCAAATTGACCTATATACCCATTACAAACATTATGCCTTATGTAAGTTTACAATATATTTACAAAAGATATTAAATGTCAGCCTCGACAATAATTACAAAATGATTTACTAAATAAATCTTCCTTGATGTCTACTTCCTTGAAGTATTGATGCTGGTGTTTGTGCCAGTGTAGCCCTGAATGCTCCAAAGCCACTATCTACCGGTATATGCCTCGTAGTGTCGGTATATGACTTCTATCTAATCTTGTTGCCATCAATGATAATAAAATGAATCCAATGAGTGTCAATTACCAACACTAAGTGGTGTTGGTACAACTTCTAGATAGAATTCAGGATGCAGAAGGTGATCTTTGATCATGCCTCAACTGATTGGAGACATTGCTTTGGCATGGTGGACCCAGATTAGGTCCGGTACCTATCTAGGTTATGGACCGGTATCATGTTAACGTGTTCTCTACATGTTACCGAGATGATTTTTGGATTGTTTATTATTGTTTTGGTCTCAAGCCGACATGGTATATCATTTTAATATGGATGTATGTAATGATCTTATTGTAATATATTTTGGGTGGCCAACCTAATTGGTTTAGGCCTTAGGGTTTGTATAAATGATGTGAGATCTCATTGTAGATTATGATATATTATGGGAATAAAAATAAAATGATCATGGTCATGGAATGAAATATCATATTCAAAGGAGATTTGGTCAATCATAGGTGATCAAATTGGGTTTAAGGAAGAGGTCAAGGCCTTCAGTATTGAGCTTAACCAAGATGGTAATCAGGCATGGTAGGTGCTATCTCTAGTAGTTCATTATTCTAGATTGTTGTCCAATTATCTTGAGGTGGTTATAACCTCTCTATAGTCAGTGAATCTTTTGTAATGAGTAGTACACTCGAGGTAGTGTGCCTTCCTACATGTTTAGGCCCCTTATTGTATCACATACTTTTTGCAGAAGTACCATCTGACTGTGGGTAGGCTTCCCACTGTGGTTTTTCCCTTTACCAGTTTTTCCACGTACAAATAATGGTGTTATGTGGTATGGTTGCATTTTGTTAATTCTTTTTTTCATTCTTAAGTTTTATTTCTTATCGGTATCTATTTTTGCTATTCTGGTATTCAATGTTTATGTGCTTTGGTTAAAGGTTATTAAGTGGTTTGATTAACATAATCTGTTAACAACTGATTCACCCCCCCTCTTAGTTGTTTATCGGTTATCCTAACAATTGGTATCAGAGATTTGGTCCTCTTTTGCATAAGCTTAACCACTTGAGGTAGATCCTATGGCAACTAATCTACCGACAACTATTTTTAGAAGAGAAATCCCTAAGCTTTATGGAACAAAGGATACTACCAATATGTTTGGATCAATGGAATATGTTTGGTTTAATGTGTTGCATGTTGCTAGAGTTGGTATTGATTTTGTGAATGGATGCTATCATACATTCTAGTAAGCCTATACTGGTAAGGGTTTAGGGCTTTTAATGACAAAGCTTTTATTGAGAATCTTTGACAGGATGCATTAGTGGTGTTGGTGCAGCTTCTAGATGGAACTCAGGATGTTGGTGCTGGTGTAGCTTCTAGATGGAACTCAAGATGTTGAATGTAATATTTGTTCATGCCTCAATTGATTGGAGACATCTCTTTGGCATGGTGGACCCAAATTAGATCTGGTATCTATTCAGGTTATGGACCAGTATTCTGAGGATGATTTATGGATTGGTTAATGTTGTTTTGGTCTAAAGCCGACATGGCATATCATTGCAATATGGATATGTAATGATCTTATTGTAATATCTTGTAGGTGGCTGACCTAATTGGTTTAGGCCTTAGGGTTTGTATAAATTGATGTAAGATCTCATTGTAGATTATGGGATTGGGAATGGGAATGATAATGGAATGAAATGTGTGAATTGTTAGGAAACTCATAGATACCGAGAGGGGGGGTGAATCAGTATCTAATCGGTAATTAGAATTTCTCAACTTAAAACATGCAGAACATATTATAATAGTGTACCAGTATGCAAGAAATAATGAAATAAATAGAATTAAAAACATCCACATGAAAATCACACCATAACACAAGGATTTAATGAGGAAACCTGGTGTGGGAAAAACCTCAGTGGGATTTGTGACCCACAATATTCACTTACTGGCCAATAAGAGAATATTACTTACAGAAGGTTTTTGTGCTCCGGTTAAAGGTTATAAAGTGGTTTGATCAATATAATCTATTGACAACTGATTCATCCACCCCCCCTCTCAGTTTTCCACCAGTTATTCTAACACAAATCACACTATGTCTACATCGGTTGTGTCTTCTCTACACAACACCAATTTTTTGAATGTACCTTCAACTTCGCCCTATGTCAATTTACTGATCCTTGGATTGTGCTCTGTCGATCCTCTATCACTTGGGTCACCACTCTATTGAACTCCACTTTGTCGGTCCTCTGTCACTCAGCTCTGTACTTTGTTAAACTCCCCTTGTGTACACTTTCACATTATCTCAATTCACCTTCACAACAACCATCTCAAGAATGAATTATGTGAATATATTGACCCTACAATCTATCGCCAACTTTTCCCTCCAAAATATCCTTCTCAAAATTCCCTTACCATGCCTTAAATTACTCCCCTCAAATCATTGCAGGAATCTCTATCAAGATAGTCAAACATGTTGATAAGTTCACCAGTTGACTGGAGAAGATTCCTAGTTTAACTGAATGTTAATTGAACGTTACTAGTCTATCAGTTACAGACTCTACTGGTGTACTGATCAAAATCTATCTAGCCGGTTTCCTCCTATATACCAGTTTGTTCTTTTCTTAACTGGTGGACCTCTTCTGTGTCGGTCTACTCACTACTTGCCAGTCTACTTACTGCTTGTCAGACTACTTGCTTCTTGCCAATCTACTCACTTCTTGTCCATCTACTTACTGCTTGCCGGTCTACTTGCTACTTGCCAATCTACTCATTGCTTGCCTGTCTACTCACTACTTTCCGATCTACTCACTGTTTAGCCTATTTATTTATTGCTTAGCTAGTTGACCTCAGTATAATAGTCTACTTACTACTGATAGACTATGAAGACTTAAGATATTATGTTGCCAACAATGACAACCATATCATTCACCGGTCATACAAAATTGCACTAGAATGCCATCAACTCGTTTGCAAAAAAATTATGATTTGTTTGCCATGATTGAAAATCTACCAATGATCCTATTTATCGGGAACACTAGGCCTATAAAATAGCTCTATGGTGTACTTATCTTGACAAAAATCCTTATGAGGAATTAAAAGGGTGGAAGATTGTGCAAGAGAGTCTGCCCTATAATTAAATTCTGTAGAGACAACTAAAATATTGAAATCATCAAAATATTTAATGTTAGCCCATACCAAATTTCGATAGTTCTTTGAACAACCTATCATTTAAATTTTGATAGATATTCCTTATTTGGCATACCACTAGCTCAACATCTCCTTATGCATGAAGGTTCTTGATACCTCGCTTGTGTGCAACATCAATTCCTAATAATAATGACTCATATTCAGTCATATTGTTGGTGTTTGAGAACTGTAACATAAACAAGTATGGACAAATTTCACCTAATGTAGAAATTAGAACAAATCCTACACCAAAAATATTTGAAGTAAAACTATGGCCAAATTCTAGAGTCCATACTTTATTTGAATCATCTGAATGGACAACATGTTAACTTAAAGTTTCATCACTTGAAAAAACTGATTCAAAAATTCATCACTTGACAAATTCTAATTGTCTAAGTCATTTGAAGAACTTGAATCCTCCCATGTTTGTAAGAAATAAGTACCCAAGCTAGATGACTCAAAAAAAAATTGAGCATTAAGATCATCCATTTTGACCATTGGGTACTTATTTTTTAGGAAGTAATTTCTATATTCCACCCTTTACCAGTATCCTTGCCTCTAACCAGTCCATATTAATTTTAACACCAGCATCTTTGCAAAAATTCCTTCCTAGAAGCGTTCCATAGGAATCTGTAACATTGGCCACCAAAACGATCACTTTGAGTCTTTTGCTTGGGAAAGTAGTGAAGGAAAATTGAGCATCTTTGATTTAGCCAATTAAGGGAACTTGTTTTTTTTCCATTGAAAATTTTTTAACCAAAATTTTTGGTAAGGGTAAGACCTAAGGCATTAGCTACCTTAGTTGGCATTACATTGTTAGAGGTTGTGGAGTCAATAACATAGTTGCTAAGTGTATATCCATTAATGAGAAGGCATATATAAAAAGGTTCTATCCTACCCGCCACTAAGAATGGAACTACAACTAAGTTATTTTGAGAAGACACAATAATTTGGGGTATTTCTTTTTCTTTCACAAATTTTACAAGTCTATCAAACTATTCAGGATTATCCTGCAAGTATTCTACTTTTGACATTTGAATCTTGGTTTTCTTAGCATGATCTATGATATCAAAAGGTTAATATGATAGTGTTAAAGAGAATGGTATAACATCACTTATGGATTTTGAAACAACTAGTAAAGTCTTGGACAGATTCAAAGGAGGAAGGTCTAAAGTACGTGTTTACTTTTTATGGGATCCTTAGGCAATATGGGTAATGGAGTTCCTCTTTTTGCAAGAGTAACTGATAATTGTGGAGTATCCTTTGCCTTGAAATTTTCACTTGACTTTTGGTCAGATCGATTACGTGCTTGAGAAAGAGTGAACATCGCAAAGGCATCACTTTTATTTACTTCTTCAGGTTCATGGTATTGCATGAACCAGATGCTAGAGTCGCCAGTAAACCCATCGTCCTCTTTTTGAAAGGAGTTAACAATATCTTTTAAAGGAAGTACATCCATAGTATCTTCACCTGGCTCTATATCATAGTATCCCATAGAGGAATTAACAAGAGGTGGTTCTAGTGCAAGTCTCTATAGAGGCAGGGGTAACTCATTTTGATTTCTAGTTGCATAACTAGAAGCATTATTTGGATAGGTCCTTCTTGGAACATCCTTATATGGGGTAGGGAAGTGGTGCAAGAGCACCTACCTATGAAGGCATGAACCAAGAACAAGATGATTTTCTATTAGCCTAGAAGGAATGTAATAAGACCCCATGGGTCCCTTTTTTGTAAGTCAATGTCCTAGGAGTGTGACAAGTTTGTCCATGGTTGGGTCAAATTGTCATCTAGGGTCTGGTAGAGAAAATTGAGTCAATAAGGGTCACAATGGTATAAATTGAGGGATCAAGTTACCAAAAGTCTATCTGAGTCATTTTTGATGTTTTAGAAGTAAATGTAATAATTTTTGGGGACTATGATAGTCTAGAGTCTCAGTTGGTTGAATTATACAAAAGTTGTCATATTGTCAATTTGTTGTCATGACAATTTTGCGCTTTTTGTAAGTTGTGATTCTCCAATGGTCAGTTTAGTTTGAAAAAAGGTTGGAGGAGGTTGTGGTCATTTTGGAGATACCTTTAAAGGCCCCAAACATCAAAGGATGTAAGTTGGCTGATTTGGAAAGGAAATTGAAGCATCAAGAACTGTTGGAAACTTGAAAAACCATCTAATTTCCGTTGATTGCATACTAAAGGTGGACTGGCCAGAATTCTTATGGAATAGTTCTTGTAACTAGATCATTTTACCTTTGTTTTTCTTTCAGTGTGAAGTCTTCAAGTGATCACTACCCCATTCTACAAGCAAATCTCTATCGGGTAGCCTAAAACCTTTCAACCCCTAGGGTTTGACTGCAATAATGGGTTTTGGCCTATCAATCCTTAACTAAATACTTTTGTGTTATAGGAGATGATAGGACACTATATCATATGTCAGTTCTAAAATCCATTAAGAGGATACAATAAGGTGAAGAGGATGACCCTAGGTCTGACATCTCTATGTGACAGACTGGTTTGATGAGTGCAGTGCATGAGAATTGAGTGGTAGAGAAATGAAAAGGGGTTTGAATGTAGTTGAAGAGTACTTTGGAGGTTTACATAACATTTCATGGTTAGTTCTGGCCACCCATTAGGAGGACTAAACCAGTTTGTGGAAGGCATTCAGTCAAATAGGTTTAATAGCCCTATTAGGTCTGCTAGTGTAGTATTGGTTGGGATATCTACAAGTTGGTCCGGTACCAAAAACTGAGATATTGATGAGAACTCCCAAAAGGGTATTTGAAAATATAATTTGTTTTCCTAGATTGTCAAAGTGTCAAAAGTTATCACCCGATTCCTTCAAATGGAGGCCTAATAGCAACAAGTTCATTTTGTGGGTGAGTAAGTCAAAATTGATGTTCTAGTGGATCTAAACCATGAAATCCTATTTCATTTGTGTATGGTGATGTTAGAACAACCCTCCAAGGGTTGTTGTATGGGATTGGTCAAGTGGGCCATTCAAACCCTAAAGCCTAGTAGTAGCCCACTCATGTATGCAAGGGTGTGGGTAGTCACACAAGAACTTGAGAAGTGTTAGTTGTTGGTAAGTGGACATAGTGGAACCTTTGGGTTTTAAAAGGTGTTTTTTGGTACCATTGAACCATTTCTTGACTTGGTGTTGTGTAAGGATCTTTGAAATTAGGGATTACTGATTGAGTTTGGGAGCCTTTGTGGTTGGTTGACAGGGGTAACTCGTTATGATTTCTAGTTGCATAACTAAAAGCATTATTGGGATAGGTCCTTCTTGGAACATCCTTATATAGGGTAGGGAAGGATGTTTGTGAAATTTGTTTCTTTAAGCAAGTACTTCATTCACAAGCCTCTATAACATGGGATCAATACTACTTGAAGAAGAATAATTTGAAGGCTCCAAAGAGGAAAAAATTACTTTTGATTTATTTGGATCATTCTTTATCTTTCTAGCAAGGATAAGATGATATTCTACCTCCATAGTCTGAGGTTGTGCCATTATCAAATCTGTTGGAGATGTTCTTCTTCAAATCTATAAGGATAAGGTGAACTTCCACCTCCACATCTTGAGCTTGTGATCATGCTTTGGTTTGTTTGGCTTGTATGGACATGATACAACAAGTGGAAGGAAAGGAGAACCCTAGTTTTTAAAATATGCTTAAGAAATTCCTAATGGAAATGAAAAGAGTGAAAAAATGTTCAAGGAAGTCGTGCAAGAAGAAGAACCCAAGGAGATTCTAGTGGAAGCAGTGTTCAATGTCAGAGGAGAGGGTTTAGGGACCCCCAAAGGGGAAGGAGAAACATAGAAAGGAGAAACCAAAGGAGGTAAGGACTCTATCCTTCCTAGGGTTTTAAGGCTTAATCCTAATGAATAAATGGTGAAGGCCACGAGGAAAGAGGAAACACAGTTAAAAATCACTATAATTTTATTTGTGCTTGGATGATGAATCCTTTCATGCAAGAAGGGTTCTTGATAATTGGTTAAATACAGTATGGGGAAGGAAACTTGGGGTATACATAACCTTTTGTAGGAGTATCCAATCCAATTTTTTTGTTATTTTCCTAATGAATCACAACATGTAGAAAAGGATGGTTAACAAGAAGTATTATAATGTAGGTAATTCCCTTTTCAAAGCCGTACAATGGGCACTTGATGTATCCTGAAATAAAATTTTATTTTGTTTTTTATTAAGGAAAATTAGGTTTTAAGGGACCTAAAACCCGCTTACATAACAAAGAGATAAGCAATAGAGAAACTAAATGTAAAGCGTAAAAATCAAACCCTAGTTGTTCTCCCCTCCCCAAATCCAAGGAGAGAGAAGGGAGAGTCACTAGGGTTGATAGTTTTCACTTAGGAGAGACTTTACATTCAAAAGAGGGGTTGAAACCCACAAGATCCAATCCCACGCAATGCAAGATTGGATTCTATATGAGTTTCAAGGGTTAAGACATCAAGGATACCCTCTTTTGTAAAGAATGTAGATAGAAAGATTGAACTAGGAATGCATGTAAAGTAGGAAAGATTCGCTTATAAATAGAGATAGGGATATGGGACAAAGCTGCAGACCTGGAATTAGCAGTAAAATGTCGAGACAGTGCTATTCTGCAAATTTGAGAAAAATTTGATGGGACGATGGCACCCGGCGTGCACACGGTCCTCCGAAAAATCTGTGAAACGAAGGGGGATCTGTTCATCTCTGCACAAGGATTCCAGATCTTCAATTACAGCCACATACCTGCAACCTACACACAGAAAAGAGAGGACGATTGGGGGGTTAGGGATGAGGGGTTTTCCTTTAGGTCAAACCCCGGTTTTGGAATTAACCAAGAAATGAGAATGCTGTAAATGTAAATGTTTGTAATGTAAACAAGTACTGATACCTTGTTGTAAGAATGTTTGTATTCTTACATGCGAAGGTGTAATGTATGTAGTATGTTGTATGTTGTATGTGATCTCCTCTTCAATGGATGAATCCTTGTCTTGAATGCAACACTTAGCCTTGAATGGAGACTTAGAATGCTCAATTGCTTGAAGGAATGCTTGAATGCTTGAATGTTTGAATGTTTGAATATCGCTTTCGCCTTTTGTTCTTGCTTATTTCCTTTTTTTTGACCTCCTCAAATGGGAGAGGGAATGTAGTTTATATACTTGTCAATTAGGATTGATAGATTGATTTTTCCGACCTTGGGCCGACTAGGAAACAATATTTTCCAATTTGCAAACTTAAAGACCCGAAGCCCCATAAGAGACCGGGCCCAAAATAGGGCCAGGGACCAGGGCACTGGGCACCATGGTCCCACCTCCCGGGACAACAGGGTGCAAGGAGGGATCAGGCCAGGGTGCTGAAAAATGCAGTTTTTGATGTCATAAGCAAGTTTCGGGGTCTCCATTCAGGTTCAACATTGCGCCGCCATCGTGAAGACCCAAATGCAGTCGAAATTGCAAGTGTCACAATTTTAGGATGCTACATTTAGCCCCCACTTTAGCGGGAGTATAAGCGTACGCTCATACTTCCAGTAAAGTACAAGGAAACAACATTGAGAGACTTTCACCACATCAAGGAGGCAAGATACACCAAGCCCCCAGTGGACTAAGGATCTTACTACTTCGATTGACAAAGTAAAAGGGAAGATCACGAGGGAGAACCATGACTGTCAGTAGTAAGGTTCCCTCACTATGAGTCATGCAAGAAAGATATCAAAAATTTTCAAGGCAAAGCTAAATTTGTTAAGAAATTTTCAAGTATCTTGAAAAGATATGAACAGGATGTATGCCCCCCTACGTTAAAGCGATCGCACACGCCTCACCGGGGGTGATTTCTTTAAGGTAGTGATACATATAAGAAATGAGAAAGGAGCACGTTATCACAAGGATTTAGCCCCCAAGTGTGAGATAAGCCCAAGGATAATAGACACAAAACACAAAACACAAAACACAAAGCACAAGGTGAATTCGCTTTCCTCGGGGTCAGTATGCTGTATGATAATTCATGTATATCATATGTATGTATGCATAATTTTTCTTCATTCCCCAATCAAGGAAGGTCACCTAGAAGAAGGGAACACATGTGTCTTTTGAGTCAACATGAGAGAGAGGAAAAGAGATCTCAATGCTTTGCATCATCCTCAAGTAGACAACACTAGGGACAACAAATAGAAGAATGAGAATAACACATAGAAGAAGTAACAAAAGAGAGGAGGAGAGAGTCCGCTATGCTAATGAACTAGTCTAGCACGTCATCTACCCCCCGATCTTGCTGATCAATATTTCGGGAAGGTAGGAAACATGCTAGAGGAGGAACATCCAACACAGCAGATGGAGCTATCACAAGATCCAAACAAGGGCTATGTTCATATCCCAAGCCACGGTGTTCTTGTCTAGGAGCTAGGATAAGTGCTTTAGAAAATTCATTAGATAGATGGTTATCAACATCAACATATTCATATTCACTATCAAAATGAACAGGAGTAACATTTTCATCATGAATAACATTTTCATCTATATCATCATCAAGATTTATAAAAATAGGATCTTTAACTCGCATAGGATCAAGGCCATCATGCATCTTATGTTCAGGAGATTTCGGCTCAATCGTCAGCTGAGGAGAAAATGGAATAATATTAGTTGAAGGTGTTTTTGGGGATTGCAAAGTTTGAGCTCTAAGACGACACTTTCGTCGGCGTTCACGTGCAGAACGATTCCGTCTAGTCTTAGTAGGGAGTTGAGAAGATTGAGGAGGATGAATGTTCTCATCCTTTTCACTTGGGTGTTTAGGTTGTGGTCTCTTAGATTGAACAATAGGAGAAGAGGAAGGTCTCTTCTCTCCATAAGAGGAAGGAGGAGGAACTGCTCCATATAAGGGAGGAATATTTGGTTTAGGAAGGAGACCAAGTCCATCATGACGAGGAGGGATAGGTCTAGTTTTAGGAAGTTTGTTAATCATAGGCATGGTCACATCCATAGGGATGGGTTTGGAATCTTCTTGAGGAAAGACATTAGTTTTATCTTTCAAAGGAAGAACTTCCTTCTCAAGAATGATAGGAATGTCAAGTTTAGGTGTTCTAGGTTTACTTAGAGATAGGATCATATCTTTTTTCCATTTTTGATAAGATTTGAAAAGATGATCACTTCATGGAGGAAGAGATTGGAATTGTTTAGGCCAAAAGTAATCAATAGGAACACTAGAAGCTCTTTCAGCTGGTTTAAAGAGACTATGACTGATAGTAACAACTTCACCATTGTGGGGAAATTTCAAACACTTGTGAATAGGAGAAGCAATAGATTTCATGGAAGATAGCCAAGGATAGCCTAGCTTCATACGAAATTGTTTGGATGATGGAATAATAGCAAAGTCCACATCAAGGGATTTGTTATGGACCTCAATAGGTAATGTAATAGAACCAATTGCAGGAGAAGAAAATGCATCAAATAATTTCACAACCACATTTGTTTCATCATAGATCACTTGATTTAATTGCAAAGTAAAAAGAAATTCTTCAGTAATGATATTAACCATACAAGAAGGATCAATAAGCACTCCATGACAAGGTGTATTCTTGACTTTTGCAACTACATATAAAGGACCATCAGGTGCCCTGATAGTTTCAATGGAATCAAATGTGATGGAAGGTTCTTTAGGGATCTTCTGCTGCTCTACAAAGTTAATCACATTCGGAGTCATGGACACAAGATCATCAGGTGAGACAGAGGAATCAGTAGTATCAATCGCATTAGAGGTATGAGAAGGCAATGGATCAGTAAAAATCTGAAGATTTTGGTTAGGAGGAGCTACAGATGTGTTGCCTTTATCATTCACACCAGAAACAAAGATAGTATTATTATCAATCAAATCTTGAATTTTACCCTTTAAAGCAAAACATTTTTCAGTATCATGCCCAAGATGACGATGAAATTGACAAAAAGATTTGTTATCAAAATAAGGTGAATTAATCTTTGCAGGGTCTATTTGCCTTATAGGAGGAAGAGTAAGCACATTTTGTTCCAATAACTTATTCATAATACTATGCAATGATTCATTCAAAGGAGTAAACTTTCTTTCTTTCTTGAAAAACTTAGAAATAGGAGGCACACCTGATGCTGCATTCACATTGTTATTGATGATGTTTTCACTGAATTTAATGGACTCTCTATTCGGTTTGAACTTCCCAAATGGTTGTTGACTACTATCACCCTTATCACTCGGAGCCATAGGATTTGCTTGTTCCATTTGACTCACAGTCAGTTGATAATTGTGAAGAGTTGCGCACAACTGTTGGAAAGAAGTAAACTCAGAAAACAGAAGTTTTTCTCTAATATCTTTTTGTAAATTAGAAATAAAGATTCTTTGAATATCATTGTCAGGTACTGGAAAAGAGATTTGAGCATACAAATGCTTATATCTACCAATGAAATTAGTCACTTTTTCTTTAACACCTTGTTTACAATGCATTAAATCAATCAAAGTAACTTTAGGACTTATATTGTTTTGAAATTGTTGAATAAAAGCATTTGCAAGTTGTTCGAAAGAAGTAATAGAATAAGAAGGCAATGAGCAATACCATTGTAGAGCCTTGTCTCTTAATGTTCTAGTAAACAGTTTTGCAAGCAACCTTTGGTCATAAGCAAAATCAGTACATATTGTTTGAAAGGTCTTAACATGTGTTAGAGGATCACCCTTACCATTATAAAGCTCCAAATGCGGAATTTCAACATGTTTAGGGGGGATAGCTCGAACAATGTCAAGAGAAAGTGGGCTCGCAACATCAAATGTGGGCACACTAAACTTAGATTGATTCATAGAGGCAATTTGTTGCTGTAAAGAAGAGACAGTTTGTGCAAGATTGTTAATGGTCGCTTCAGTCGAAGAGTTCATATTAGACGTGTTAGATTGTGATGGAGGTGTTATGTTATTGAAAGAAGGTATTGATTGAGAGTAAGGTGGTGGGACACTATGATAGTTAGTCATAGGAGATGATTGGAAAGGAGGAACACTACAAGGAGGAATGGAAGGGTTAAATGAATTGCCCCCTTGTGTCATGTTTATTTGTGGAGATACAATAGGAACACTCATTGAAGGAATGAATGAAGAAGTCAGATTGAATGAAGGAAGAGGGTTGATTGAAGAAGAAGGATTGCCCCCATGACTAGTGATCATAGGAGGAATGTCTTGTATTGAAGTAGTCATTATGTTTGATGTAAAAGTAGGTATATTAGCAATAGGAGTTGTCAAAGGAATAGAATGATTAACTTGAGTAGGAGGTTGTGTGTAACCTAAGGTTTCGGCACAACTTTTCATAGGCATCACATTCGAATCCACAATGTGTGCAATACCATGCAAAATATCAACTCCATTCTTATCACTTTGAACCATACGTTTTAGACCCTCAATTAATGAAAGAGCTTCACTATCAGGGTATTCTTGAGACATCCATTGTCGAAAATCATCAAATTGGTTATCCAATTTTGAAAGTTGTTCTACAGAAACCTCATGGAGAGCTTCTTCATCATTAAGAGGATTAGTGGAATTACCCATGTTCTCATTAAAAAGGCCATTCAAATTAGGTTCCATCTCCTCGGTAATTACACCTTGGAAGGACTTAATTCTAAGGCTTCGTCTAACGGGAATAGTGTAAGTAGAGCTTATTGTTGTAAAACTCATGCACTAAAGAAAGAGAGAAGATTTTGAATTTTAGAGGCAGAAAATTTCAAAAAAATCAGCTAATCTCCTAGATTTAAGCTATTAAATACAATCAGGACAATCTCCCGAAATTTCAGAAAAAATGTCCAGGACCGTGGCGAACGGAGTGCACACGGTCCTCGCAACTTTTTTCGAAATTTTTAGGGATGAAAGTTATGATGATTTTAAAGCTGATCTGAAAAAATTGAGTGATTTTACGATCTGTAGATAGGCCAAATTAAAGTTGCAATCTCAAAATTGAACCCTACCAAGATTGTTGAAAAATGCAAAATTTGAATTTTGAAAAAGAGAGGGAAACTGAAAATTTGAATTTTATGATTTTAGAGGGAATACTAAAAGCAATGCAGGCTTTGAAATTCAAAAATTGACTCAATTTCATGCAAAATTGAATTTTGAAAGTGGAAATCAAGGTTGTTGCAATTAAACATTTAATTTCAAAAGTCACAAACTGCAAAAATTTGAACAAAGCATTGAAATTTCGAATGAATGCCAACACACTTTTCAGATTTAAGACAGTAAGAAACACAATTTTGATATGAATTTTAATTTCAACAATTTTTGAATGATTATAAGCCTTAATCCAAGCAATCACTAGACCAACTTTGACTTTAATTTTGAAAGTGTTAGAATTGATAAAATCAGCCAAAATTCTGGATTTTAGCAGAAAAATACAGTAAGATCTAGCTCCCGAAATTTCGAAAAAAATGTCGGGGACAATGGCGCTCGGGGTGCACACGGTCCTCGCAACTTTTTTCCAAATTTTCAGAGATGAAAGATATTGTGATTTTGTTGCGGAATCCAAAATTACAGCCGATTTGGAGGTGTTTTGATCAGTGAAATTGTCAGTCAAAGGTTGAATCAAGAAGGTTTTAAAAATTAGGGTTTTGACACTTAACCACTTAATTTTCAGAATCAAAGCACAAATATGAATTAACAATTTGCAATAGAAGGGTAGATCTGAAACAAGCATTAACAATTAAACATTTCACAAGCTTAATTACTAAAAAGAAAATTTTAGGGTTTTTATGCAATTAACCTCTAAAATTTGCAAAAGATCAAACATGGAAATGTAATTAAGGGAGCAAATTTTTCAGATCTAACTATGAATAATCAGAATGAGGATGTTCACGTCAGGTTCACCAAAATGTAAAGCGGAAAAATTGAACCTTAGTTGTTCTCCCCTCCCCAACTCCAAGGAGAGAGAAGGGAGAGTCACTAGGGTTGATAGTTTTCACTTAGGAGAGACTTTACATTCAAAAGAGGGGTTGAAACCCACAAGATCCAATCCCACGCAATGCAAGATTGGATTCTATATGAGTTTCAAGGGTTAAGACATCAAGGATACCCTCTTTTGTAAAGAATGTAGATAGAAAGATTGAACTAGGAATGCATGTAAAGTAGGAAAGATTCGCTTATAAATAGAGATAGGGATATGGTACGAAGCTGCGGACCTGTAATTAGCAGTAAAATGTCAAGACGGTGCTATTCTGCAAATTTGAGCGAAAGTTGACGGGACGATGGTGCCCGGCGTGCACACGGTCCTCCGAAAAATCCGCGAAACAAAGGGGGATCTGTTCGTCTCTGCACAAGGATTCCAGATCTTCAATTACAGCCACATACCTGCAACCTACACACAGAAAAGAGAGGATGATTGGGGGGTTAGGGATGAGGGGTTTTCCTTTAGGTCAAACCCTAGTTTTGGAATTAACCAAGAAGTGAGAGTGCTGTAAATGTAAATGTTTGTAATGTAAACAAGTACTGATACCTTGTTGTAAGAATGTTTGTATTCTTACATGCAAAGGTGTAATGTATGTAGTATGTTGTATGTTGTATGTGATCTCCTCTTCAATGGTTGAATCCTTGTCTTGAATGCAACACTTAGCCTTGAATGGAGACTTAGAATGCTCAATTGCTTGAAGGAATGCTTGAATGCTTGAATGTTTGAATGTTTGATTATCGCTTTCACCTTTTGTTCTTGCTTATTTCCTTTTTTTTGACCTCCTCAAATGGGAGAGGAAATGTAGTTTATATACTTGTCAATTAGGGTTGATAGATTGATTTTTCTGACCTTGGGCCGACCAGGAAATAAAATTTTCCAATTTGCAAACTTAAAGACCCGAAGCCCCATAAGAGACCGGGCCCAAAATAGGGCCAGGGACTAGGGTGCTGGGCGCCATGGTCCTGGGGGACCAAGGTGCTGGGCGCCCTAGTCCTTAAGGACCAGGGTGCTGGGCGCCATGGTCCCACCTCCCGGGACAGCAGGGTGCAAGGAGGGATCAGGCCAGGGTGCTGAAAAATGCAGTTTTTGATGTCATAAGCAAGTTTCGGGGTCTCCATTCAGGTTCAACGTTGTGCTGCCATCGTGAAGACCCAAATGCAGTCGAAATTGAAAGTGTCACAATTTTAGGACGCTACACTAAATAAAACAAATCAAAGAGAGAAAGGCTACAAAAGAATAGCAAAAAGAACAACAACCAAAGGAAAGAAAAACTCAAGGCTAGTGAGAGACTAGCAAGCTAAAACTAAATTACATTTTAGATGAAAATATTTATAGTCTCTTCCACATCCTTGACCAACATCATCATCACATTAGCTGCCTCTTTTAGTTCTTTATTTTTCTACATCTATTGATTGCCTTTGGTCTTTAGCTCCAACTCACTTGCATTTTGCTTGGTTCTATGTTTGGAGGAGTTTAGAATAGAACTAGAAGCCGGCTCGTCATCAATAATCAATGTTTCTTTATTCTGCTTGTTCTTCTCGAGGCAAGCAACCAACACATTCATGTTTTGAGAGGACAACTTCAACACAACCAGACTATGCTCCATGAATTTCTTCAAAGCATTCTCATTTTTTTGAATCCGATTGTTTATCAGACCATTATCAACCTCACCCCTTTCTTTGATAATCCTCACCACATCCTCAAGGTGCTTCAAATCTTCCTTTATAATGTCACTTTCCAGCCAGTCCGGAATTTATTTTTCATCGTCTGCAACACTAGTATCCTCCGCATTATCCTCTTTACCTTTAATGTTGATATCCTTAATCAAATTTTTAATTTTAAAATCCAGTTCTCTCTGTTTATCTTGAATACTAGTGATGTTATCAATCACCCATTTTTGAAAATTGAACATTTCCAGGGTGCTATTTCTAGCAGCATTCATAATGGATTTCACATTCTCCAGATCCAGGGCAGAGTCTACAGAACTAGGGTTTCCCTCCTCTGTGTTATGTTGAACATCATCCCTATTATCCAAGACATAGGGATTATCCTTCACCTTTGACTCTTCAACATCTTCTTCTCTCTGCTCATCCCCTTCCTCACCCTCAACCTCCTTCTCCTGCTCCATCTCCACCTCTTCTTCCACCTCCTTCTCTTGCTCCTGCTTAGAACCAACATTCTATTCAGTGTCTTCTTTAGCTTCATCACTAACCCTCGATTTCTTATTCAGAGGAAGATTAGAAGAATCTTCATCAGAATTAGAGCCATCATAATCCTAAGAAATGTGGGCATTTTCCACAAAGGGATCATCCCTATTAGCCTTAGATTTACCCTTTAGATGCTCATATATTAACAAAATAAGGCCTCGGTGAGAAATGGGATAGGAATTAGGTTTCTTGGCATGGTCAGCCAGGCTATCGTTAAGGGAAGAGGCCAAGTAGAAGGGAAACGATATCTTAGAACCATGGCGAAAATGGTTAAGAATAACAAAGTGGTAATTGTAAACTTTCAAAAACCTTCCATCAACCATAAGGTACTCCATTGAAACTTTCAACATTTTCTGCCAGAAATATTTTACCTGGTTAGGGAGATAATAGTAAGCATTATCCTTTTTTGCGAGCCGAGCCCTTTCTTCTTCATTTTTGGGGAAATTCTTGATAGCTTCCACCGAGAACTTGTGGTCTCTGTAGAATTTGATGCCATCCTTTTGCAAGTCGATTACCTCCGCCACCAAATCTTCATCCAACTTCCATGTCTAGCCAAACAAAGTAAGTTTATTATTGTTCTAGCCCTTGGCAAAACCACAGGAAACAAACTTCTTGCTCCCATGTAGTTTCTCCATGTAATCAGTGAAGCCATATCTGTGCAACCTTCACCATATTTTCCTTTCACTTTTCTAGCTTCCATAGCTGATAGGCTCATTGTGGTTAATATTCCCCCCTTAATGTGATGGTTGTTCAAGTCAAAACCCTAAAAAGAGTGCAAACTAACCAAATGCTAAAGAAACAAGACACTGGAATTGAAAAACAAGGTGATTTTCTTATTATTCAAGTAGTCTTTTAAAACATTCAAAATAACCCAACACTTAATATGATAAGGCTCATCACACTGGTACTCATTATCATGACACTTGAGATAGGTAATCAATTGACAATCCACCTCACTCCAATATCTATTATTGAAGTCTGAACCCAGAAAGGTAATAATGAAATTAACATGTACCATGGACTCTATCAAAAAATAATTTCTCCCGGACTCCGTTCTTACATGATAATTCTTCGATATACTTAACATCCTTCGCTAAAATGACCTGCTCATTGGCTAACAAATTGGTTACCCTGTTACCTTCCCTAAAGATATGGGTAATAATCACACTATCATAGGCATCTAACAATTTTTTAGCATTATCAATGATATTTTGGATGTTCCAAGAAGGGGAACTAATACCTTTAATAGCCTGAATTATATTGAGGGAATCCCCCTCCAGCCAAATTCTTTTAAAATTAAAACTTTGAGCTAGCTGAAGGCAATTTAACATTGCCAGAGCTTCTACCACATGGTTGTTTTGAATTCGAAAGGGAGAGGCAATCACAACAACACAAAAGTCGTAAGAGTTTCTGATGACCCCTCCCCTTCTAGCATTCCCAGGATTTCCTTTAGCTGCACCATCAAAGTTCACCTTAACCCAATCATGAAGAGGGAACCTCCACACAACATTATCTCTTCTGCTCTTCATATCATATTTCTAGACCTTGTGTATCAAATTCCATTCAGTTAGGATGCTTTTCTCATTATCTGTCATGTTAATATAACTACACTACTTGTTACTTTTGTGAATGGTATTGATATTTTCTTTAATAACCCTACAAATCTTTTCAAAAACCACCTGAGAAGAACATTTAGTCTCCCTAAAAATTTTATTGTTTCTCTCCTTCCAGATATGCTAATAGGTCATAGGAAGGACAAAGGACCAAAGGGTCTTAATCATGAGAAGCTTGGTAGGGAAAATCCATTGCCAGATGACTTCCTTAAAACTATTCTGCATTACCCAATCAACTTTCCATTGCATCCACACTTTACCCTAGATCTCCCAGGTAAAAGAACAATGAATAAACAAATGATCCACAGACCCACCCTCTTTTTGACATAACTCACACCTATTAGGAATCATGAATCCTCTTCAAACCAGGTTATCAATGGTAAGTATCTTGTTGTGAGTTGCAAGCCAAAAAAACATGTTAACTTTAGGAATGAGGAATCTATTCCAAACTTTAGTCCATATAGGGTTGCAGACCTGAGTAGCAATTTTTTTATAAGCAGAGGCAACGATAAAATAACCCCTAGGATTACTCTTCCATAAGAAAACATCATTAGAATCTTTGCTGACAAAAAAAGACAACAAATCATGCTGGAGCAACGAAAATCTAGCATAAACTGCATCAAGTTTGACCCATTTATTCTCCTTCCAATAATTACAAACCATAGAACCATACCTCCTTCTACATTCTTCAATGAAATGACTGCAATCCTGGTTAAAAAGAGGCTCATCTTTAATCCAGACATCCTCCCAAAATCTGATTTTATTACCTTTGCCAAGGACCCATCCAGCTCTAGCTTTAGCAACTTTAATAGATTTGATCATACTATTCCGTATAAAAGATCCAATAGGGACATCTTTAGAATAGAGAAGAGAATGAATGGGCTGATTATGTATGTATTTATCAAACCACACCCTACTCCAATCTTTCTTAATATCATATGCCCTCCAAATCTATTTAGCTAACAAATCTTTGTTGAAAGGTTTGAAAGATTTAATACCTAACCCCCCGTTGCTTTTAGGAGAATAGACTTTATCCCAAGCAACCAAAGTAATCTTTTTCTTATCTTCCACACCAGACCAAAGAAATCTTTTCTGAATTCTTTCTAAAGCTTCAACAAATTTGACCAGTATACTAAACAAGCTAAGAGCATAAACAGGCAGATTTTGAAGAGTGGTTTGAAGAAGTTGAAGCTTACCAGCCTGTAATAGCATAGAGCCTTTCCAACCTGCCAATTTTTTGTTGAGCTTAAAACTTAAAGAATTTTAGAAAGATTTTGGAGGAGCCAAACCAAGAGGGAGACCCAAATAAGTAGAGTGGAGCAACTCACCCTTACAACCAATTATGTTAGAAATCCTATGTTGCCTCAATAATGGGGTATTGATGAATTAAATAGCATATTTCTCCCAATTAACCTGCTATCCAATAGCAAGGGAGTAAGATCTAAGAGCACCTTTGAAGGCAGAAGCTTCACTAATAGAAGAATATCCCAACAATATTGTATCATCAACAAACTGTTGATGTGTGTAGAAGACATTAGCAGAAGAGGGTTGCAACCATTTGATGGTTCTATTCTTTTTCAACTTTTGAATCAATCTGCTCAAACATTCTACCAAAATAGTGAAAAGAATAGGCAAAATAGCATCTCCTTTCCTAAGTCCCCTTGAAGATTTAAAAAATTCTAGACGAAGATTCATTAATAAGAATAGAGAAATTTGGTGTAGATATCAACTCTCTAGTGATTTTAATAACCTTCTCATCAAATCCAAAGGCCTCCATGATCCTAAAAAGAACTTGCGATTCAACCCTATCATAGGCTTTTTCCAAATCTAGCTTTATGAGAAATCCCTCTTTGTTTGCAGCATTAAGAGAGTGGATATTCTCATGCACAAGAATTATAGGGTCCAAAATCTGCCTACCTAGGACAAATCCTTTTTGCTCCTCAGAGATAACAAGGGGAAGAACAACCAATAATCTATAAGTCAGGACTTTTGAGATTATCTTGTAAAAAGAATTACAAAGACTTAATGGCCTAAACTTACCCATAGAATCAGCTCCAGCCACCTTAGGAATTAGAGCACTGAAAGTAGAGTTGATTTCTTTAAGAATTCTTCTAGATCCAAAGAATTCTTTGACAACATTGGTCGTATCATCCCCAACAATGTGCCAATATTCCTGAAAGAAAAACATTGGGAAGTCATCCGGGCCTGGAGCCTTATACCCTTGAAAGGAGAAAACAACTTTTTTAATTTCATCAATTGAAGGGGTAGCAGATAATATCTTATTCTGATTAGGTCCAATAATCTTAGGAATATTATCAACCAGATCTTGCTACTTAACAATGTCATTTTCCTTGCTACCTGTCAGGAGGTTAGAGAAGAACCTAATAGCTTCATCACCTTTGTCATCATCTTTGACAAGAATTTTGTCATCAACAATTAAGTTGGAAATTTTGCTAGCTTCTTTATGCTTCATTGATGTCATATGAAAGAATTTAGTATTTCTATCACTGACTTCTAACTAGATAGCCCTAGATCTCTGCCTCCAATAAATTTCTTCTCTTGATATAGTGTTGTGTAATTTGGCTAGAACCTCATCTTTTTTATCCTTGGGGAATCGCTTATAACCATCTTTTCTAATTCCTCCTTAAGCTTCCTCTTGGATTCAAAAATATCTCCAAAAACCTTTTTGTTCCAAATCTTAATGTTGTCTTTGGTATTTCTTAAATTTTTAGCAACTTTGAACATGGCAAATCCATCCATAGTAATATTCCACCATTTGGCAATGGAAGTTTCCAAAGAAGGGTGTGAAATCCACAATTTTTTCAAATCGGAATGGAAAACAACGTTTTCCCTTAATAGAATCAGCAACAAAAGAAATGAGATAATGGTCCGTTCCTATTCTGTTAATAACAAATAGAGAGCATCTATACTTAAGGACCCAGTCAAGAGTAATAAGGGATCTATCTAGCCTTACCTGAATAAGATCTCCCCCATCCCTTTGATTAGACCAAGTGTAGGAAGCTCCAGAAAGGTCAACATCAATCAGGGCATTGGCATTGATGAATTCCATAAGATCAATCCTACTATCCAGTTGAGTTTGAGTTCCTCTAAATTTGTCAATCTCTTGTAAAGGGGTGTTGAAATCTCCCATCAATAGCCAACTATCCTGGGAAAAAAACCCTCTTTTTTGCTGGATTTTGTCCCAAAACTTACTCCTAGTAGCTTTCAAATTTGGAGCATAAATGTTGGTGACCACCCATTCCTGTCCTTCAACAATGCATTTAACTCTCATAGAAATGATATTACCATCTTCATCAATCAGATCTCCATCAATAGTTTTCTTATTCCAAGATATGGCCACCCCACCAGACGCCCACAAACAACCCCATGTTTAAAGAAATTTAATTTTTCAACTTTTTCCTTACTCATTATTTATTTAATTTTATTTTTTTAAACATCTAGATGGATTAAAGTTAAAAATGTTCTTGTCCAGAGTTGGATATTTTTATCCAAACTTCTAGAGCTACTAGGTAAAACCCTTCAAGTGGAAGAATCTCACATTACCCTTCTACATATGAATGCTAGGGTGTTTATCTCCTTCAATGGAGTCCAAATCCCTGACATTATTGAATTCTTTGTTATTTATCAAATAGTCAAGTGTGATATAGAAGCCTTGGGGGGACTAAACTCCAATTCTTTTGTGCAAATATGATGGGTTCCACAAAAGGGATTGCCCTAAAATTATTAACAAAAATGGAAAATCTAATAAAGTAGGGTTTAATGTTGAGACTGCAATTCATATGATAGATTGCACTCATGATGAACTTATGGAGGAGGGTAATGAAGAACATACTGAAGTTCCCATGGATATGCAACACGAAGAGGATAAGAAGAGGGGTAATAAATAGATTTGGAAAGGTAATGGATTTTTTTTTGGTCAAGACTTGTAAAGAAATATGATCCTTTGGAAGGAAGGAAAAGAAATAGAAAAAGTATTTGGTTTACATGGTAAAATAACCAAGGGGTTGGGAGAAGAGTTTGTTGTAGACTGGACAAAATGTATGTAAACAAATAATTGTTCTATTTTGAGGATAATACCAATGCAAATTGTATATAAGTCAAGCCAATGAATATGTCAGATCATCACCCAATTGAGGCTAATATTGTGCTAAAGGATAAAAATATGAATAAGGAGAACAAAAGGAGTGGACTATTTAAATTGAATGTGGATCTACTAAAGCAACAAGATATTGTTGAGGGAATTTATACTCTCAAAGCCCTATCTAAAGCCCTAAATCATAAAGAAAATCTAGTGTTATATTGGAGTAGATTAATAGGTAATATACAAAACCTTTTGAGGACAGTTGAAAAAAATAATGATATTAATAGTAGGAAAGATGAATGCCTTCTTCAAGAGGAGTTGATTGATGTTGAAGACAAGTTGCAGAAGAATCCAAATGATGCAGACTTAAACATTAGAATTAAAGACACACATATTGCATTAAGCAAGTATCAAACTAAAATAGAACAAGGGGATAGAGTGAGGTCTAGGTTAAATTAGGTGAATGGAGGTGATAAAGGGTCACCTTGTTGTTATATTGTTGTTGCTAGGATATGTTTTTGATTAAGGAAAATCAGGTTTTAAGGGACCCAAAACCCACTTACAATATGATAGAAGAACAAGAAAGAAACAAGAGAAGATAAGCCCAAGACAAAACAACTACAAAAGACTAGCACAAAAACCAACAGCTAGGACAAAAGGACAACAAGGAGCCAATGAGAAGTTGGCATCCAAAACCTAGCATTACATTTCAAATGAAAACTTTTATAGACTCCTTAGCATTCTGAACCAAAAGCATCATGGCCTTAGCGGCTTCTCTCAGATCATTGATCTCTTGTTTCAGCTAGATGTCTTTCATTTTGGTCTCCACATCAGTGGTGGTTTGCCTGGTTCTTTGCTTGGAGATTTGATGAGTGGAGCTAGAGGTTGGTACATCTTCAATGATTACCAAGTTCTTATCCTAATTTTTCCTCTCTAAGTGATCCACCAATGCATTCATATTATGTGACGAAACTCTTAAGACCACAAGACTGTGGTTCATGAAGCTTTTCAAAGCCTTCTCAGTTTGAGCAATTTGAGTGATGATGTTATCTTTATCCACCTTAGCCTTTTCTTTTACAATTTTGATAACATCCTCCAGATGTTTAGAATCCCCTTTTACCAGGTCTTTCTCTGACCAGTCCTGCATCTCAATTTCCTCCTCTACTTCACTGGTTTGCATCTCCTCACTCTTTTTCCTCGAGTTTGTTTCCTTAACCAAATTGTGTATCTTATTTTCCAGTTCCCTCTGTTTGCTTTGAATGCTTGTTATGTTTTCAATAACCCACTTCTAGAGATTGAAAGACTCCAGTGTGCAATTTTGGGTAGTATTCAAAATAGTATTCACTGAATCCCTACCCTACTCAGTGCTCATGGATTTAGGGTTGTCTTCCTCCATAGAGTTCGGGGTGACATTCTTGCTATCCGAACCCATAGGGTTAAAATAAGGGTTTTCAGAATTAGCATCTTTTTTCCCTTCCTCCTCTTCTCCAACATCCTCTTCCTTTTCACTCTCCATTTTTGTCTCAATATTCTTCCCCTTTTCCTCCTCCAAATCATAATGCACCTCCTTTTCCACAGTATCAATATCAACTCTCCATTTTTTATGGGTAGGGGCATAGATTGGTCATCATAAGACTCAGAATCATTACAGCTCTCAGAAACATGTGCATTAGTTACCAGGCAATCATCCTTGCTAGCCCTAGCTTTTTCCTTTAGGTATTCGTAAATGAGAAAAATAAGCCCCTGATGGGCTATGGGGTAAGAATTGGGATTTTTAGCGTGGTCAGCTAAACTCTCATTCAAAGAAGAAGCTAAGTAAAAGGGCAGGGAGATCTTAACCCCATGGCAAAAATGATTAAGAATTGCAAAATGATAATTGTAGATTTTAGTAAATCTACCATCAATAGTAAGGAATTCCATCAAAACCCTTAACACTTTCTGCCAAAAAGACTTTATCTACTGGGGGAGGTAGTAGGAGATGTTGTCTTTCTTGGCAAGCTAAGCCTTCTCATCCTCAAATTTTGGGAAGTTTTTAATCACTCCACTAGCATACTTCTGGTCTCTATATAATTTAGTGCCTTCCTTCTGAAGATCCGTGACCTCTGCAACTAGATCCTCATCAATACTCCAGGTCTCCCCAAACAAGGTGACTTTGTTGCTGTTCCAGCCCGTAGCAAAGCCATGAGACACTAAATTTCTGCTTCCATGCAACTTTTCCATATATTCAGTGAATCCATATCTATGAAGCCTCCTCCACACTTTCTGCTCACTCTTCAAGTTTTTGCAACCAGAGGGCTCATTCCTATTTAAGTTACCTCCCATATTGAATAGCAAGTCAAAGTACCCAAAGGTATATCTCACAATCTATAGATTTAACCACAAGTTCTTGAGCAAAATTCTAGAATACAAAACAAAGTCCCATCCGTGGTTTTAAAGATAATAATAATGGCCGCACAAAACTGGCACTTATTATTATAAACCCCATCACACATATGATCATAAAATTGATAACTAAAAGCAATCATTAATTGACAATTCATTTGCCCCCAAACTCTATCTTTGATTTCCGGACCCCAAAAGATAATCATGATTTTAAATTGACCCATTGATGCAATCAAGTAATAATTGCTCTCTAACATCCCTTTTACAATGGGTCTCTCCGATATATTTAACCTCCACCTATAAATTGATCCCTTCATTAGCTAAGAGGTCCACAACCTTATTTCCTTCCCTTAGAGTGTGAGTTATGATAATACTAACATAGTCATTTAATAACTTTTTAGCACTTTCAACTAAATTAGTAATATTCCAAGATACATAACTAGTACCTTTAAGAGCTTGGATGATGTTGAGGGAGTCCCCTTCTAGCCAATTTTTTTAAAATTTGAATTCCTGAGAAAGCTGGAGGCTTTTTAGCATAGCCCGAGCTTCAACCACATGATTATTTTGGACCCCAAAAGGAGAAGTAATAGCAACAATACGGACACCTTGAGCATTTCTGATGCACCACTAGACTTCCTAGGGTTGCCTTTAGCCATCCCATCAAAATTCACCTTTATCCATTCATGATCAGGAAATTGCCAAACAATATTATCTCTCCTTGTCTTATTGTTAGATCTTCAAACTTTGTGGATTAAGTTCCATTCAGTAAGGATGCCTTTTTCAATTTCATTCATATCAGTAAAAAACCATTGTTTATTGTTCCTATGAGGAATATTTATGTTTTCTTTTATAGCCCTGCAAAATTTTTTAAAGACCACCTGAGAGGTGCACTTAGCTTCCCTAAATATTCTGTTATTTCTCTCTTTCTAGATTCCCCAGCAAGTCATGGGAGGATTAGGGACTAAAGGTTCTTGATAAGAGGAAATTTGGTAGGGAAGGTCCATTGCCAAATAATTTCCTTGAGACTCTTGTGCATGACCCAATCCACTTTCCAATTCACCCAAAACTTACTCCAAATTTCCCAGGTGAAGGAACAATGGAAAAATAGATGATCAACTAATTCTTCCTCTTTCTCGCATAGCTCACACTTGTTAGGGAACATAAAACCTCTTCAGACCAAGTTGTCAATAGTAAGGATCCTATTGTGAGTAGCAAGCCAAAGCAACATATTGACTTTAGGGATAAGAATTATGTTCCAAACTTTTCCCCATATAGGATTACTATTCTAAGTGAAAGTAGTTTTGTAGGCAGAAGCAACCATAAAGTCACCTCTTGGATTACTCTTCCAGAGGAAAACATCATCATAATCTTTGTTAATAGAAAAGGACAGTAACTCTTGCTGGAGCAAGGAAAATCCAACATATACAACATCAAGCCTAACCCATTTGTTCTCCTTCCAATAGACACACACCATACACCCAAACCTCCTTTTAAATTCCTCAATAAATTGGCTGCTGCCTTGATCAAAGAGAGGTTCATTGTTCATCCAAGGATCCTCTCAGAACCTTATTTTGTCACCTTTTCCAAGGACCCATCCAGCTCCAGCTTTGGCCACTTTTATGGATTTGATAATACTATTCCAAATGAAGGACCCAATAGGGATGTCTTTAGAGTTGAGGAGATCCTGGAGAGGCTGATTCTGAATATATTTGTCAAACCAGATCTGGTTCCAATCTTTCTTAATGTCATAAGCTCTCCATATTTGTTTAGCAAGGAGAGCTTTATTAAAAGTTTTTAGAGCTTTAATACCAAGCCCTCCTTTGCTCTTTGGTTTACACACTTTGTCCCAAGCAACCAAGGATATTCTCTTTTTTTCTTCAACCCCTGACCAGAGAAATATCTTCTAGATTCTTTCTAATACTTCAGCAAATTTAGTTGGGATACCAAATAGACTGAGAGCATAAACAAGGAGATTCTGGAGAGTATCTTGAAGAAGTTGCAACTTTCCAGCCTGAGATAAAATGGATCCTTTCTAGCCAGCCAATTTTTTGTTGAGTTTGTCAATTAACATATTCCAGAAGGAATTTGGGGGAGCTAAACCCAAGGGGAGACCTAGATAAGTGGAGGGGAGCATTTCCATCTTGCAACCAATAATTTTAGCAATTTTATGTTGTCTTATAATAGGAGTGTTCATGAAGTATATAACCGATTTGTCCTAGTTGACTTACTGGCCAGTTGCCAAAGAATAAGAATTAAGAGCACCTTTAAAGGCAACAACCTCCCCAATAGAAGAGTATCCAATTAAGATATTATCATCAACAAACTATTGGTGAGAACAAAAAACATTAGCAGAGGAAGGTTGAAGACCTTTGATAATTTTATTCACTTTCATTTTTTGAATCAGTCCACTCATGCTCTCCACCAAGATGGTGAAAAGAATAGGAGATATGGGATCTCCTTGTTTGAGCCCCCTCAATACTTTAAAGAATTTAGTAGGAGATCCATTAATGAGAATTGAAAACATAGGAGTGGAGATCAACTCTCTGATAATTTTGATCATCTTCTCATCAAATCCAAAAGCCTCCATGATTCTGAAAAGAACTTGCCAATCCACTCTATCATAAGATTTCGCCAGATCCAACTTTATTAGAAATCCTTCTTTATTGGCAGCATTAAGGGAGTGAATATTCTCATGCACAAGAATGATAGAGTCCAAAATCTGCCTACCAGGAATAAAACCTTTTTGCTCCTCGGAGATGATGAAGGGGAGAACAACCAAAATCATAGTTGTCAAAACTTTAGATATGATCTTATAGAAGGAGTTGCATAGACTTATTGGCCTGAATTTTCCCATTGAATTCACCCCAGCCACCTTAAGAATTAAGGCAATAAAAGTGGAGTTGATTTTCTTAAGGATTCTTCTTGAACAAAAAAATTCTTTTACTGCATTGACCGTGTCTTTTCCCACAATATGCCAAAATTATTGGAAGAAAAACATAGGGAAGACATTAGGTCCCGAAGCCTTATCCCCTTGAAAGGATAAGACAACTTTTTTAATTTCCCCAGCAGAGGGAATAGCAGAAAGGGCCTTATTTTGATTAGGATTAATAATCTTGGGGATGATGTCAACCAGATCTTGTTGTTGGGTATAATCAATACCCTTGTTACTAGTGAGGAGCTGAGAAAAGAAACTAACAACTTCATCCCTAATATCATCCTCATTAAGAAGAATTTTGTCCTCGACAATTAATCTGGAAATTTTGTTCACAACTTTATGTTTTAAAGAAGTCATGTAAAAAAATTTAGTGTTTCTGTCCCTAGCCTCCAGCCAAATAGCCCTAGATCTTTGCCTCCAATATTTTTTCTCCCTAGAGATGATGTTGTGAAGTTTGACTAATACATCATCTTCCTTAGCTGTGGGATACTTTTTATAACCATCTTTCTGAATAGAGTTTTGGATCTATTCTAATTCCTCCTTCAGCTTTTTCTTTGAGTCAAAAATATCACCAAAGACCTTCTTGTTCCATATCTTAATGTTATCTTTGATATTTCTAAGTTTTTTAGCAACTTTATACATGTTTGTTCCATTCACATCAATATTCCACTAGTTGGCAATGGATTTTTCAAGAGAGGGGTGAGAAATCCACATTTTCTCAAATCGCAAAGGGAAGCTCTATTTACTCTTAATGGAATCAGCAACAAAGGCAATGGGATAGTGATCCAAACCAATTCTATTGACAAATGACAAGGAGCATCTATGAGAAAGAATCCAATCATTAGTAACAAGAGATCTATCAAATCTTACCTGAATGAGGTCTTCACCATCCTTGTGGATAGACCAGGTGTAAGAAGCTCCAGTTAGGTCCATATCAATAAGAGCATTGACATTGATGAAGTCCATCAAATCAGATCTGCTATCTAGTTGGGCTTGAGTTCCTCCAGATTTAGTAGTACCTTGCAGAGGAGTGTTGAAATTTCCCATCAACAACCAGCTTTTCTTAGGGAAAGATCTTCTTTTCTGTTGGATTTTATCCCAAAATTTTCTCCTAGCAGATTTGGAATTAGGGGCCTAGATATTTATGACCACCCATTCCTTTCCTTCGTAGATGCTTTTAACTTTCATGGATATAATATTACCATCTTCATCAATCATTTCTCCTACAATAGTTTTCTTGTTCCAGAAAATAGCCACCCTATCAGATGCCCCATTCGAGCTACTACCACAGACCCCTCCATTTTTAAAGAAATTTAAATTCTCCACTTTCTCTTTACTCATTTTGGTTTCCTGAACCAGGATAATATCCGGCTTATGGTCTCGAATGAGATTTCATAATATATCCTATTTATTGAGACCATTTAGGCCTCTGATGTTCTATGATATTACCTTCATTTGGAAACCTGTGGGCAGGATTCTTGTATAGTTCACTGCCTTCCATCAACTATGTTTTGCTTTCTCTCCTGATCCCTGTGCCATTTCATGGTTTTACGTCCTTGCAGAGATTTGGAGACACCAATATCAACCTTGGACCTGGTCCTAGTTTTCACCCCATTAGGGCATCCTGCCTTCTTGTTTTTCTTTTTTCCATTCCCTGTTATTTCTCCCTCATGCTCATTGTAGCGTCCTAAAATTGCGACACTTGCAATTTCGACTGCATTTCGGTCTTCACGATGGCGACGCAACATGCAACCTGAATGGAGACCCCGAAACCTGATTATGACACTGAAAACTACATTTTTCAAGTACCCTGGCCTGAACCTCCTTGCACCCTGCTGTCCCGAGAGGTGGGACCAGAGCGCCCAGCGCCCTGGTCCCTCAAGACCAGGGCGCCCAGTGCCCTGGTCCCTCAGGACTAGGGCGCCCAGCGCCCTGGTCCCTGGGTCCTATTTTGGGCCCGGTCTCCTAAGGAGATTGCGGGTCTTTTTGTTTGCAATTTGGAAATTAACTTTCCTGGTCGGCCTAAGGTCAGGAAAATCAGTCTATTAGCCCTAATTGACAAGTATATAAACTACATTTTCCTCTTTCATTCGACATGATGGAAAAAGCATGGAAACTATACTCAAGCATTCAAGCATTCAAGCATTCCTTCAAGCAATTGATCATTTCAAGTCTCCATTCAAGGCTAAGTGTTGCATTCAAGACAAGGATTCAACCATTGAAGAGGAGATCACATACTACTACAACATACAACATACAACATCTATACCTTCGCACATAAGGATACAAACATCCTTAGAACAAGGTATTAGTACTTGTTTTACAGTCATTTACATTTACAGCACTTGCTCATTTCTTGGTTAATTCCAAAATCAGGGTTTGACCTAAAGGCAAACCCCTAATCCCTAACCCCCCAATCGTCTTCTCTTTTCTATGTGTAGGTTGTAGGTACGCGGCTGAAATTGAAGATCTGGAATCCTTGTGCAGAGATGAACAAATCCCCCTTCGTTTCGCGGATTTTTCGGAGGACCGTGGCGCCGAGCGCCATCGTCCCGACAACTTTTGCTCAAATTTGCAGGACAGCGCCGTATCGACATTTTATTGCTAATTCCAGGTCTGCAGCTTCATACTGTATTCCTATCTCAGTTTATAAGCGAATTTTTGTCACTTTCTATGCATTCCTAGCTTAATTCTCCTATGCACATTCTTTACAAAAGAGGGTAGCCTTGCTTTCTTAACCCTTGAAACACATTTAGAATCCAATCTTGCATTGCATGGGATTGGATCTTGTGGGTTTCAACCCCTCTTTTGAATGTAAAGTCTCTCCCCTAAGTGAAAACCATCGAATCCTAGCGAACCTCCCTTCTCTCTCCTTGGAGTTGGAAGAGGGGAGAGCAACTAGGGTTCGATCGTGATTTTCCGCTTTACATTTTGGTGAACCCGACGTGAATATCCTTTCTAATTTTTCATGCTTAGATCTGAAAAAATTGATTACATTTCCATGTTTGATCTTTTGCAAAATTTTAGAGGTGATTGCATAAAAACCCTAAAATTTCTTTTTAGTAATTAAACTTGTGAAATATTTAATTGTTAATGCTTGTTTCAGATCTATCCTTCTATTACAAATTATCAATTCATATCTATGTTTTAATTTTGAAAATTAAGTGGTTAAGTGTCAAAACCCTAATTTTTGAAACCCTCTTGATTCAACCTTTGTCCGACAATTTCACTAATCAAAACATCTCCAAATCAGCTATAACTTTGGATTCCGCAATAAAATCACAATATCTTTCATCCCTGAAAATTTGGAAAAAAGTTGCGAGGACCGTGGCGCCGAGCGCCATCGTCCCCGACATTTTTTTCGAAATTTCGGGAGCAAGATCTTACTGTATTTTCCTGCTAAAATCCAGAATTTTGGCTGATTTTATCAATTTTAACACCTTCAAAATTACAGTCAAAGTTGGTCTTGTAATTGCTTGGATTAAGGCTTTTAAACATTCAAAAATCATTGAAACTGAAATTTTGTGTCAAAATTGTGTTCTTACTGTCCTAAATCTGAAAAGTGTGTTTGCATTCATTAAAAATTTCAGTGCTTTATTCAAATTCTTGCATTTTGTGACTTTTGAAATTAAATGCTTAATTACAACAACTTTGATTTCCGCTTTCAAAATTGAATTTTGCGTGAAATTGAGTCAATTTTTAAATTTCAAAATTTGCATTACTCTTGACATTCCCTCTAAAATCATAAAATTCAAAATTTCAGTTTCCCTCTCTTTTTCAAAATTCAAATTTTGCATTTTTCGACAATCTGGGTAGGGTTCAATTTTGAGATTGCAACTTTAATTTGGCCTATCTACAGATCGTAAAACCACTCAATTTTTTCAGATTGGCTTTAAAATCATCATACCTTTCATCCCTGCAAATTTCGAAAAAAGTTGCAAGGACCGTGTTGCACTCCGAGCGCCACGGTCCTGGACATTTTTTCTGAAATTTTGGGAGACTGTTGTGATTGCATTTAACAGCTTAAATCTAGAAGATTGGCTGATTTTACTGAAAATTGCTACCTCTAAAATCAAAATTTTCTCTCCTTCTCTAGTGCATGAGTTTTACAACAATAAGCCCTACTTACACTATTCCCGTTAGACGAAGCCGTAGAATTAAGTCTTTCCAAGGTTTAATTACCGAGGAGATGGAACCTAATTTGAATAGCCTTTTTAACGAGGACATGGGTAATTCCTCTAATCCTCCTAATGATGAAGAATCTCTCCATGAGGTTTCTGAAGAACAACTTTCAAAATTGGATAACCAATTTGACGATTTTCGACAATGGATGTCTCAAGAATACCCTGATAGTCAAGCTCTTCCTTTAATTGAGGGTCTAAAACGTATGCTTCAAAGTGATAAGAATGGAATTGATATTTTGTGTGGTATTGCACACATCGTGGATTCGAATGTGATGCCTATGAAGAGTTGTGCCGAAACTTTAGGTTATACACAACCTCCTACACAAGTCAATCATTCTATTCCTTTGATGACTTCTATTGCTAGCATACCTACCTTTACATCAAACATAATGGCTACTTCTACACAAGACATTCCCCCTGTGATCACTAGTCATGGGGGCAATCCTCCCTCTTCTTCAATTAACCCTATCCATTCATTCAATCTGACTTCTTCATTCATTCCTTCAATGAGTGTTCCTATTACATCTCCGCAAATGAACATGACGCAAGGGGGCAATTCATTTAATCATTCCATTCCTCCTTGTAGTGCTCCTCCTGTCCAATCATCTCCTATGACTAATTATCATAGGGTCCCACCACCTTACTCTTTGCCTTCTTTCAATAACATAACACCTCCATCTCAATCTAACACATCTAATATGAACTCTTCGACTGAAGCGACCATTAACAATCTTGCACAAACTGTCTCTTCTTTACAGCAACAAATTGCCTCTATGAATCAATCTAAGTTTAGTGTGCCCACATTTGATGTTGCGAGCCCACTTTCTCTTGACATTGTTCGAGCTATCCCTCCTAAACATGTTGAAATCCCGCATTTGGAGCTTTATAATGGTAAAGGTGATCCTCTAACACATGTTAAGACTTTTCAAACAATATGTACTGATTTTGCTTATGACCAAAGGTTGCTTGCAAAACTATTCACGAGAACATTAAGAGACAAAGCCCTACAATGGTATTGCTCGTTGCCTTCCTACTCTATTACTTCTTTCGAACAACTTGCAAATGCTTTCATTCAACAATTTCAAAACAATATAAGTCCTAAAGTTACTTTGATTGATTTAATGCATTGTAAACAAGGTGTTATAGAAAAAGTGACTGATTTCATTGGTAGATATAAGCATTTGTATGCTCAAGTTTCTTTTCCAGTGCCTGACAATGATATTCAAAGAATCTTTATTTCTAATTTACAAAGAGATATTCGAGACAAACTTCTATTTTCTGAGTTTACTTCTTTCCAACAGTTGTGTGCCACTCTTCACAATTATCAACTGACTGTGAGTCAAATGGAACAATCACATCCTATGGCTCCGAGTGATAAGGGTGATAGTAGTCAACAACCATTTGGGAAGTTTAAACCGAACATAGATTCCATCAAATTCAATGAAAACATCATCAACAACAATGTGAATACAGCATCAGGTGTGCCTCCTATTTCTAAATTTTTCAAGAAAGAAAGAAAGTATACTCCTTTGAATGAATCATTGCATAGTATTATGAATAAGTTATTGGAACAAAATGTGCTTACTCTTCCTCCTATAAGGCAAGTTGATCCTGCAAAGATTACTTCACCTTATTTTGATAACAAAGCCTTTTGTCAATTTCATCGTCAGCCTGGGCATGATACTGAAAAATGTTTTTCTTTAAAGGGTAAAATTCAAGATTTGATTGATAATAATACGATTTCTATTTCTGGAGTGAATGATAAAGGCAATACATCTGTAGCTCCTCCTAATCAAAATCTTCAGATTTTCACTGATCCATCACCTTCTCATACCTCTAATGCGATTGAGACTAATGATTCCTCTCTTTCATCTGATGGTCTTGTGTCTATGACTCCAAATGTGATTAACTTTGTAGAGCAGCAAGAAAACCCTAAAGAATCTTCCATCACATTTGATTCCAGTGAAACCATTAGGGCACCTGATGGTCCTTTATACATAGTTGCAAAAGTCAAGAATACACCTTGCCGTGGAGTGCTTATTGATCCTTCGTGCATGGTTAATGTTATTACTGAAGAATTTCTTTTTACTTTGCAATTGAATCAAGTGATTTATGACAAAACAGATGTGATTGTGAAACTATTTGATGCATTTTCTTCTCCCGCAATTGGTTCTATTACATTGCCTATTGAGCTCTATAACAAATCCCTTGATGTGAGCTTTGCTATTATTCCATCTTCCAAACAATTTCGTGTGAAGCTTGGCTATCCTTGGCTATCTTCCATGAAAGCTATTGCTTCTCCTATTCATAAGTGTTTGAAATTTCCCCATAATGGTGAAGTTTTTACTATCAATCATAGCCTCTTTAAACTAGCTGAAAGAACCTCTAGTGTTCCTCTTGATTACTTTTGGCCTAAACAATTCCAATCTCTTCCTCCGCGAAGTGATCATCTTTTCAAATCTTATCAAAAGTGGAAAACAGATATGATCCTATCTTTAAGTGAACCTAGAACACCTAAACTTGACATTCCTATCATTCTTGAGAAGGAAGTTCTTCCTTTGAAAGATAAAACTAATGTCTTTCCTCAAGAAGATTCCCAACCCATCCCTATGGATGTGACTATGTCTATATCTAATAAACTTCATAAAAGTAGACCTATCCCTCCTCGTCATGATGGACTTGGTCTCCTTCCTAAACCAAATATTCCTCCCTTATATGGAGTAGTTCCTCCTCCTTCCTTTTATAGAGAGAAGAGACCTTCTTCTTCTCCTATTATTCAACCTAAGAGACCACAACCTAAACACCCAAGTGATAAGGATGAGAACATTCCTCCTCCTCAATCTTCTCAACTTCCTACTAAGACTAGACGAAATCGTTCTGCACGTGAACATCGACGAAAGCGTCGTCTTAGAGCTCAAACTTTGAAATCTCCAAAAACACCTTCAACAAGCATTATTCCATTTTCTCCTCAGCCGGACATTGAGCCTAAATCTCCTAAACATAAGATGCATGATGGTCTAGATCCTGTGTGAGTTAAAGACCCTATCTTTATAAATCTTGATGATGATATAGATGAAAATGTTATTCATGATGCAAATGTTACTCCTGTTCATTCTGATAGTGAATATGAACTTGTTGATATTGATAACCATTTATCTACTGAATTTTCTAAAGCACTTATCCTAGCTCCTAGACAAGAACAACGTGGCTCGGAACATGAACATAGCCCTTGTTTGGATCTTGTGATAGCTCCATCTGCTGTGTTGAATGTTCCTCCTCTAGCGTGTTCCTTGCCTTCCCGAAACATTGATCAGCAAGATCGGGGGGTAGATGACGTGCTAGACTAGTTACATTAGCATAGCAGATTCTCTCCCCCTCTCTTTTGCTACTTCTTCTATATGTTATTCTCATTCTTCTATTTGTTGTCCTTAGTGTTGTCTACTTGAGGACGATGCAAAGCATTGAGATCTCTCGATCTCTCTCATGTTGACTCAAAAGACACATGTGTTCCCTTCTTCTAGGTGACCTTCCTTGATTGGGGAATGAAGAACAATTATGCATACATACATATGATATATATACATGAATTATCATACAGCATACTGACCCCGAGGAAAGCGAAGTCACCTCGTGCTTTGTGTTTTGTGTCTATTATCCTTGGGTTTATCTCACACTTGGGGGATAAATCTTTGTGATAACGTGCTCCTTTCCCTTCTTATGTGTATCACTACATTAAAACAATCACCCCCATTGAGGCGTGTGCGATCGCTTTAACGTAGGGGGGCATACATCCCGTTCATATCTTTTCAAGATACTTGAAAATTTCTTGACAAATTTAGCTTTGCCTTGAAAATTTTTGATATCTTTCTTGCATGACTCATAGTGAGGGAACCTTACTATTGACAGTCATGGTTCTCCCTCGTGATCTTCCCTTTTACTTTGTCAATCGAAGTCGTAAGATCCTTAGTCCACTGGGGGTTTTGTGTATCTTGCCTCCTTGACGTGGTGAAAGTCTTTCAATATTGTTTCCTTGTACTTTACCGGAAGTATGAGCATACATACTCCCGCTAAAGTGGGGGCTAAATGTAGCATCCTAAAATTGTGACACTTGCAATTTCGACTGCATTTCGGTCTTCACGATGGCGACGCAACACGCAACCTAAATGGAGACCCTGAAACCTGATTATGACACTGAAAACTACATTTTTCAAGTACCCTGGCCTGAACCTCCTTGCACCCTACTGTCCCGGGAGGTGGGACCAGAGTGCCCAGTGCCCTGGTCCCTCAGGACCAGGGTGCCCAGCACGCTGGTCCCTGGGTCCTATTTTGGGCCCGGTCTCCTAAGGAGATTGCGGGTCTTTTTGTTTGCAATTTGGAAATTAACTTTCCTGGTCAGCCTAAGGTCAGGAAAATCAGTCTATCAGCCCTAATTGACAAGTATATAAACTACATTTTCCTCTTTCATTCGACATGATGGAAAAAGCATGGAAACTATACTCAAGCATTCAAGCATTCAAGCATTCCTTCAAGCAATTGATCATTTCAAGTCTCCATTCAAGGCTAAGTGTTGCATTCAAGACAAGGATTCAACCATTGAAGAGGAGATCACATACTAATACAACATACAACATACAACATCTATACCTTCGCACATAAGGATACAAACATCCTTAGAACAAGGTATTAGTACTTGTTTTACAGTCATTTACATTTACAGCACTTGCTCATTTCTTGGTTAATTCCAAAACCGGGGTTTGACCTAAAGGCAAACCCCTAATCCCTAACCCCCCAATCATCTTCGCTTTTCTGTGTGTAGGTTGCAGGTACGTGGCTGAAATTGAAGATCTGGAATCCTTGTGCAGAGACGAACAGATCCCCCTTCGTTTTGCAGATTTTTCGGAGGACCGTGGCGCCAAGCGCCATCATCCTGACAACTTTTGCTCAAATTTGCAGGACAGTGCCATATCGACATTTTATTGCTAATTCCAGGTCCGCAGCTTCATACTGTATTCCTATCTCAGTTTATAAGCGAATTTTTGTCACTTTCTATGCATTCCTAGCTTAATTCTCCTATGCACATTCTTTACAAAAGAGGGTAGCCTTGCTTTCTTAACCCTTGAAACACATTTAGAATCCAATCTTGCATTGCATGGGATTGGATCTTGTGGGTTTCAACCCCTCTTTTGAATGTAAAGTCTTTCCCCTAAGTGAAAACCATCGAATCCTAGCGAACCTCCCTTCTCTCTCCTTGGAGTTGGAAGAGGGGAGAGCAACTAGGGTTCGATCGCGATTTTCCGCTTTACACTCATCTCTGGGCTCATCTTGCATGTGACTCCATAGTTCTCCTCTTTTCTGGGATGATGTGGGCATATCAACTCCAATATTCTGGAATAACGCATTTAGATTAACCATAGGCGATCCAAAATTGTTCTTCCTTCCAAGTTTAATTTCATGTTCTTCAAATTCATTTAGGCACTCTTCATCTCTTTTTGTTGCTAAAACTTGAGGGGCCTCATGATGAGATTCAGTGACATTCTCAATCTCACCTTCTTCAAGAATCTCTTCACTAATAGCATTCTCTTCCTTCTGAGCCTGTAAGGCCTCAAAAGTATTGACTATTTTGATCTCAAATTCATTGATTTCATTCTTTTTATCTTCCTTCAATGGGGGAGTCTAAATAGGGTCATTTCTATCTCCTTTTGATAAGTCTAGTATGTTACCAAGAATTCCACTTTACTACCTTATTATTATTCTTTTCTTTCCAAACCTGTTTATGGGGATTGTTAACCGTCACAGGTTTTTTAGGGTTACTAGGGCAAGCCTTAGCCCAGTGACCAACTTTTTTACAAGAAAAGCACACAAAGGGGAGGGACTCGAACTCTATTGTCTATTCCCATAAACCAAGTTTGGAACTAATATCAATAGAACTAGGAAGATCCATCTTCTATGAAATATTGACACAAATGCATGCATAAACTAGCCTCTTTCAAGCTACAATGATTGGATCTATCGCAACAAGCTCCCCAAAGGAGTTTGAAATTCCTGAGAAAACACCCTCAACCCAGAATTCCAGCGGCAGGATAGGCAACCTTACCCAGACCGGAGTAGATTCATAGAAAGAGTCATTGAGTTCCATATTAGGAGACCATTTTCTCATAGATAGGGAAGATTTACCAAACATCCAAGGACCACCGATTAATGCTGCTTCCATATCTTCCCCACAAGAGAAGGAAAAAATGAAAAAACCTCTGGACAGGGCAGAAACATCAACCTAACCTTTCATCCTCCATTTTCTCTTAACAAAAGACCTAACATCCTCAATATTGGGTCGTGGTCCAACAAACTTCCCCACCAGAGAGAAAGCCATTAAAGAAATGCTATGATCGATAACCAAATATGGAACCGCAACAGCAAGTTTACCCATTTTTCTATCAGAGATGTCTTCCACAAAGGGAAAAGACAATTTTCCAGTCAGTTTTCCAGTTGGTTTATTTGCAAAAAGACTACTCTAGTGTTTGAGGGCTTTCACCTCTGTGGTCTTTTCTGAGTCAACTTTCACAGCCTCGGGACCCAATTTTAGAGAATCTATCTTCTTTTTACGGTTAGGAGGAGGGTCCCATTGCCATGGGTCCCCACCCTGTCTCCCATCCTCATCATCCATTGCTTGTCCTTGAGCCATAGAGGTAGTAGAACCAGAGGACCCAACCTCATTGTTCCCTCCAGTTCCAAAATTCAAATTTCCCCCACAGCTGATAGTAATTCTTCTATTGACTACTATTTCAGAGTTGGAAAATTACTGCTAGGATATGTTGTTGTCATCGATGTCAACATATTCCTATGTTCTGGTGTTGCAAAGAGTTGTTCCTATGTTTTGATGTTTGCATTGAGTTGATTTGAATGGTTTATCTATTTGGGATGCTGAATCAGATAGAGGCACTTCATTATTTATTGATTCCATGATGCTATGTGATGATTTGGTTGAGTTGTGGATTCCAGTTTGAAGACTTTTCTTCTATGTTCAGTATTGCAGTATTTTGTTATTTGATTCGTTGTGCTCTGGTATGATCATATCTTTGGTTGTGGATTTGGGAGAATGTTTTGGATGTTCATGTGTATCTACATTTCAGATGGTTCATGATTTGGTGCTTTGCAAGTGTTCTTGAGAGTTAGCATGTTGATCGATGAAGTTTTGATTAAGTGGTTTTGGTGCAGCTATTGTGGATGGTTATAATGTGCTTATTGGTGTTTCTTGATCATTTCCTATTTGTTTTATTGGTCCACATTTACTCTTGTGTGAGGTATTGGTGATTTTGTTGATCCAATGATATTTTTCATGTTATGCGGTATTTTTGGTGGTGTACCATTTTGCAGTTGATCTTGGCAAGAATTATGGTGGTGATGTGTGTTTAGAGATTTGATTTAGGTCCATGATATGTCATCTATGGCATTGTATTGGTCTGATGGTTTATTTATGTATCATGTGATTTAACTTGTAATTAAGGGTTGAGGGTTTAGCAGACCTTGTAGTCAAGGTTGATGATCTATATAAATAGGTGTTATATTCATGTCATTTGGGTGTCGATTTAGTGTCTGCATTATCAGAGAGTGGTGTAAGTGCACATAAGAGAATTTATCCTTCGGTATGATGTATTGAGAAAATATTATTACAGAGTAGACAAATGAGCTTAACTAGAACTATCATCAAGCATTAGCAGATTCTATCTTTGTAGTTCATGTAAATCGGATTATAGTCTAAACATTATTGTAAGGTAGTGAACCTTCCCTGAGGGTTCAAGCCTTCTAGGTCATTGTATTTTGAGCAGTGAGCTCTAGAAATTATGCTTGAATGCAAGTGCATTCCCCATTGTAATATTTACACAAACTACTATAGAGTATCATCTTATTATGAGTAGGTTCCCACCATGGTTTTTCCCTTAATTAGGTTTTCCATGTCAAAAATATTGGTGTTAAGTGTGTTGCTTCTATTGTCTTTATCTTTATTCTTACTATAATTAATCTGATCTAAGATTGTGCTTAATTTGTTTAATCTAGTGAAAATTGATTCACCCCCCCTCTCAGTTTTCCTTCATTGTTGTTGCCAACAATTGGTATCAGAGCTAGATCCTCTGGAAGAAGCTTGACCACTTGAGCAGATTCAAGATGAAAATTTATGTGTTCAAGAAGGAGAGTCCAAGATTTGATGGAAGCAATTATATTGTATGGAAGGACCGAATGAAAGTTTACCTGAAGTGTCTTGGAGATGAGTATTGGAGGATTACAAAGAATTCCTACAATGTTCCTCAGAATGGACCGATTATTGTTGTTGAGATCAAGGATACTGAACATAACATACGAGATAAGGAAGCATTACTGAGTTCCTTGAATGATTCAGAGATGACTAATGTGATGGGTTTGAATACTGCACATGAGATCACAAAGAAGTTAGAAACCTTGTATGAAGGAGATGCACAAGTCAAAGTAGCTAAGTTGCAAAGTTTGAAAGGGAAGTATGAGGTATTGAAGATGGGAGAAGATGAAAACATAACATCCTTATGGCTAAGGTGAATGAGATTGTCATGAACATTAGATGTGCTGGTGGAACTCTTGAAGAAGATGAGATTGTTGCTAAAGTGTTGAGATCATTGCCCTCTTCTTACAAGCATAAGGTAGCTTCTATTGATGAAATCAAAAGTGTGACTACTGTGACTAGAGACATGTTGGTTGGAAATCTTGTTGCATTCAAGTTGAGAAAATTTTGAGAATCGCATGGTAAATCAAAAATGCATTTAGAGCCTCTATATTCGAGAAGAAGAAGTATGATATGGGAGAAAGTTCATCTTGGGTATCCACATATGAAAGAGATAAGAGAGAGATGAAAGAACAAGAAAGAGATTTGGATGATCTTGAAGCCCTTATTTCTCAGAGATTGTCTAAGGGATCTAGGAAGTATGATGGAAAGTTAATTTTGAAATGTTTCTCTTGTAATAAGATATGACATTTTGCTTCTAGGAGACCTGAAAGAATATCTAGATATGATAAGCATGAAAGGAACGATAGATCTGATAATTATGATAGATATGAGAAGCATGATACGAATGATAAGCCCTATAATCCCTTTTGGAAGTACAAAAATTAGAAGAGATGCTATTATGTTGTGGATGTAGGTGTGATAGATAAAGAATCAGAGAATGGGAATTAAGAAGACTAGTTTGTATTTATTTGTATCAAGGAAGATGATCAGGTACTAGTGAATCCTACAAGCTACATTGTTGAGGAGAAAGCTTTGGTTGCTAAGATTGAAGAGAAAGATGAATGGGTGATTGATAGCAGTTGTTCACATCATATGACAAGTGATAAAAGTAAATTTATGAGTATGGAAAGGTATGATAGTGGTATAGTGAGATTTGGAGATGATAAAGTTTGTCTGATTCGTTGTAGAGGTTCTATATCTTTTAATGGTAAGCATAATATTGATGATGTCTTGTATGTTAAAGGTTTGAAGCATAATATTTTGAGTGTTAGATAGATGGTTGACAAGGGATATGATTTGAAATTCAAGAATGGTAAATGCAAGATCCTAAATACCTCTGGTATAGAGATTGCATCAGGGACTAAGACTAAAGGTAATATATTTCACTTGAATGCTAGTGAGAAAAATTGTTTGATTGCTCAGATTGATGAAATTTGGTTATGGCATAGGAGGATGTGTCATGATAATTTTAACTACATGATAAGGATAAGTTCTACGCAAGCTATTAGAGATTTGCCTAAGATTGTGAAGCCTGCTAATCCGGTATGTAAGGAATGTCAGATTGGAAAGAAAAAAAGAACTTCATTTAAGAGTAAGTTGTATTAATCTAACAGATTGTTAGATCTAGTGCATACTAACTTATGTGGTCCTACAAGAGTGAGAATAATGTAAGGTGACAAATATTTCATGTTGCTAATTGATGATTATTCCGGGATGATGTGGGTTGCCTTTCTAAGGGAGAAATCATAAGCATTGGAGAAGTTCAAGATATTTAAAGCTAGAGTGGAGACTAAGATAGGATTGAAGATGAAGTGCCTAAGATTTGATAGAGGAGGAGAATTTATATCAAGAGAATTTGATACATTCTATGGGAAGAATGGAATTAGAAGATAACTATCTACTCCTAGAGCCCCTCAACAAAATGGAGTTGTTGAAAGAAAGAACAGAGCCATTTTGGATGCTGCCAGGATTATGCTGATAGAATGAAATGAAGCACAAACATTTTAGAGAGAATTTGTTAGTGTTGTTGTTTACACATTCAACCAGGTGCATATAAAAATGATTCTGGTAAGACTCCTTATGAGTTATAGTTTGGTCATGTTCCTACAGTTAGATATTTTAGAGTTTTTGGAAGTAAATGTTATATCAAAAGAAATGAGGATATAAGAAAGTTTTATGGAAGATGTGATGAAGGAATCTTCTTGGGTTATTCTACTAAGAGCAAGGCCTATCAGTGTTACAACAAGAGACTAAGAAAGATAGTGGAGAGTGCAAATGTGAAGGTTGATGAAGGTCTTGGAAAGCATATCAAAACATGCAGATATGAGTTTGATGATGAAGATGTTATTTCAAAGCTTGTGCAGACTGAGATCTTAAAGCAAAATGATCCGGTTGAGGTACGTAATCTAGATATTCCTCCTGCTGGTGAATAATTTCAAGAGCCCGACAATCAGAACAATCAAAAGACTCCAAGGTATGTAAGGTTGAATCATTCAGATTATTGGTGATAAGAATAAAGGTGTGATGACTAGGAGAAGGATTGCTACTACAGATATATGTTTGATTTCAAAGATTGAGCCTAAAGATGTTATAGAAGCATGTAAAGATGAGAATTGGGTAAAAGAAATGGAAGAAGAGCTGAATCAAATTGAGAAGAACAACACATGGGAGCTCATTCAGAGACCTAAAGACAAGAATGTGATTGGTACTAAATGGGTGTTCTGGAATAAACTGAATGAAGCTAGTGAAGTTGTCAGAAATAAAGAAAGATTGGTATGTAAAGGATGTTTTCAGATGGAAGGTACTAATTATGAGGAGAATTTTTCTCTGGTAGCTATAATTGAAGTTGTTCGATTGCTGCTTGCATATGTTACAAGAATTTCAAGGTATATTAGATGGATGTCAAGTCAGCCTTTTTGAATGGTGATTTGAAAGAGGAAGTCTACATAGAGAAACTAGATGGATTTTCTTTATCAGATGAAGGAGATATGGTAGGCAAATTGAAGAAAACACTATATGGACTTAAGAAAGCCCCTAGAGCATGGTATGCTAGATTGGATAAGTATTTGTTGAAGTTGGGATTTTGTAAAGGTACTAATGATAGTAATTTATAATTTGAGGTTGATATTGTTGAAGTCTTTGTTGATGATATCATTTTTGGAGGAGATGATTATTTGAGTATGAAGTTTGTTGCTGATATACAAAAGGAATTTGAGATGTCTATGATAGGTGAGATAAAATTCTTTTTAGGACCGCATATTACACAAATTGACAAAGGCATTTTCATTTCTCAATCTAAGTATGTGAAGGAATCATTGAAGAAGTTTGGGTTAGATGATTCTAAACTTATTGGAACTCTTATGGTGACTGGATGCAAGTTGTCTAAGAATGACGAATCTCAGAAAGTTTTAGAATTTGTATAGGTCTATGGTTGGTGGATTGTTGTACTTAACTTAGACTAGACCGGATCTTATGCATGATGTTTGTCTTTGTGCTAGATTTCAAGCTGATCCTAAAGAGACTCATGTCACTATTGTAAAAAGGATTTTCAGATACTTGAAGGGGACTATTGACTATGGTTTGTGGTATCCAAAAAATGATGATTTTCTGCTAGGTGCTTATATTGATGTTGATTGGGCAGGTGATATTGATGATCGGAAGAGCACTACCGATGGAGCTTTCTATCTAGGGAAGAAGTTAATTTCATGGTCCAGTAAGAAGCAAGATGTTGTATCTCTATCTACTATTGAAGTTGAATACATTTATGCTGATAGCAACTATACTTAGGTAGTTTAGATGAAGTAGATGTTGAAGGATATTAGAGTTATTTATGATGAGCCTACTGTTATATATTGTGATAACTCAAGTGCTATCAATATTTCCAAGAATCTGATACTGCATTCTAAAACAAAGCATGTATCAATAAAGTATCATTTCTTGATGGAGAAAGTCAATGATGAAGAAGTCAGATTGGGATATATATCTACAAAGGATTAGATTGCAGATATTTTCACTAAACCTTTGCTTGCAGATAAATTTGTCTTTTTAAGAGACAAGTTAGGGGTCTCTACCCCTCTTGATGAAAAATAGATGAATGGAGTTGCATTAATCCGATGGATTTCAGAGCCTTATCTATTTATTCGGGTTGATGAGTTGGTTCTGCTACTCAGCCAAAGTAGTCAGTGTGTGATTCAGATGATCAGTTATGAGTTTATCCTAAGAGGGAGAGATTTTCCTTCTTAGAGGATGATTTTTGGGGAGAGAAGCATGATTTGTATTCTGTCTTTGACATTGTTGTCAAAGGGGAGAGATGCATGTGAAAAACTTCTTTATCTTTGGAGCTTTGTGAGTGTGATCTTAGGGGGAGTTTGTTGGAGATTTCTAGTGTTAATTCATTCCTTTGCATTCATTGTTTTTCACATTCATATATTTCCATCAATGCCAAAGGGGGAGATTGTTGGATATTGTTGTTGCTAGGATATGTTATTGTCATTGATGTCAACATATTCTTGTATTTTTGTGTTGCAGAGAGTTGTTCCTATGTTCCGATGTTTGCATTGAGTTGATTTGGTTGGTTTATGTATTTGGGATGCTGAATAAACTAGAGATACTTCATTATTTATTGATTCCATGAAGCTATGTGGTGATTTGGGTGAGTTGTGGATTCCAATTTGAAGACTGTTCTTCTATGTTCAGTGTTGCAGTTTTCTAGTATTTGATCTGTTGTGCTCTGGTATGATCATATCTTTTGTTTTAGATTTGGGAGAATGTTTTGGATGTTTATGTGTATCTAAATTTCAAATGGTTTGTGATTTTGCTCTACAAGTCATTTTTCTAGTCTAAATTGCTGCTGATAAGTGTTCTTGAGAGTTAGTGTGTTGATCGATGAAGATTTGATTAAGTGGTGTTGGTGCAGCTATTGCAAATGGTTCTAATTTTATTGTTGGCATTTCCTGATCATGTCCCATTTGTTTTGATGGTCCACATTGACTCTTGTATGTGGTATTGGTGATTTTTTTGATCCAGTGATATTCTTTTTATTATGCTGTATTTTTGGTGTAGTGTGTTGTGGTTGATCTTGTCAATATTTCTAGTGGTGATGCATGTTTGGAGATTTGATTTAGGTCCATGCTATATCATCTATGGAATTGTATTGGTCTGGTGGTTTATTTATGTATCGTGTGATGTAATTCTATAATTAAGGGTTGAGGGTTTAGCCAACCTTGTAGTCAAGGTTGATGATCTGTATAAATAGGTTATATTCATGTAATTTGGGTGTCGATGTAGTGTCTGCATTATCAAAGAGTGGTTTATGTGTGCATAAGAGAATTTATCCTTCAGTATGGTGTATTAAGTAGAGATTTTTGTAGAGCAGAAAAATGAGCTTAATCAAAATTGTCATCAAGCATTAATAGATGCTATCTTTGTAGTTCATGTAAACTGGATTGTAGTTCGAACATTATTGTAAGGTAGTGAACCTTCCTCGAGGGTTGGAGCCTTCAGGGTCATTATATTTTGAGCAGTGAACTCTAGGCAGTGTGCCTGAATACAAGTACATTCCCCATTGTAATATTTACGCATACTACTATAGAGTATCATCTTATTATGGGTAGGTTCCTACTATGGTTTTTCCCTTAACTGAGTTTTCCACATAAAAAATGTTGGTGTTAAGTGTGCTTCTGCTATTGTTTTTATCTTTATTCTTATTATAGTTGATCTGATAGGAGATTGTGCTTAATTTGTTTAATCCAGTGAAAATTGATTCACCCCCCCCTCTCAGTTTTCCTTCATTGTTTTTGCTAACACTTCAAATGCTAAAAATCAAAGAAGATAGAGAAGTGATAGGTCCTATTCAGGATAATAACCAATGGTTGTATGTCAATCATGGTATCATCAAAGCGTTTCATGAATTCTACAAGAATCTATTTACTATTGAAGATAAAAAGGTAGAGTGTTAAGATGCCCAAGAATTATGCAGAAGAATGATCCCAAGGAAACTCACCCCAAGCATGATGGATCAGGTTGGGAAGAAGATCTCCAAAAGTGAGATTAATGATGCCATCCTCTCTTTCAATAATGAGAAGCCTCTTGGAGCTGATGTCTTCCCAATTGAATTCTACAAGGCTAACATGACTTGGGTAATAGATAATTTTCTCAAAGTATACAACAATGCATTTAGGAATGTCACTATGGGGAAGGAAATCAGCAAGGGTATAATTAAACTATTACCCAAATATGCAGACACAAGCAATATAAAAAAAATGGAGACAAATTATATTATTTTATGTATCCTATAAGATCTTTGCCAAATTGCTTGCTAGAAGACTTATTTTCATTCTTCCTAGAATTATTAGCTCGACCCAAATAGGTTTTATTAAAGGTCATTACATTCTAAAAAACTTGTTAACAAGTTGAGAAGGACTAAGTTGGGATAAGAGGGTTGTACAAAATGTGAGTATTTTGTTGCTAGATTTTGAGAAAGCCTATGATAGAGTAGAGTGGTCCTTTATTACCACAGTTCTTGAAACTATTGGATTTACTAAATCTAAGGATGCTAATGCACATGTTGAGGTAAATGGTGAGTTATTTAGAGATTTTCCTCTGGGTAGATCTATTAGGCTAGGGTACCCCTTGGCCCCTACCTTGTTTGTCATTGTCTCAGAGGCTTTACACTATATTTTGAGATCTGATCTACTTAAATCTATCTCTCAAGAGATCAAATTTCCTAATGAATCTCTACTAATTAAAATTCAATTTATGGATGATATAGCTTTATTCCCTATCCTAGATAGAGATAACATGAGGAACCTTAGAAAAAGGTTGGAATTATTTTGTATTGCATTTGGGGCAAGTTTTTTGAGTTCAAATACATCTTGCTGGGACGGAATAATGAGGCTCTAAAATAGCTAACAAGTTTTGGATGGCAGTGGGGTGGACTTAACAAAATTGTGAGATATCTTAGCATTCCTTTCTTGGTCTCCCCCATCCTACCTAATATGTGGAACTGTATGTTTAGTAAAATTGAGAAGAAGTTGAATAGCTAGAACAAACCATACTTATCTCTTGCTGGCAGAGTCCAAGTTTGTTAGAAGGTTCTCTCTTCATACTCTATCTACTACACTTATGCATGGTTTTTTTTAGTTACCAAATGAATATTATTTACAAGGTTATTAAAAGGTATCTTTGGTTAGATGAGATGGGGGTTTGAGACTAAAGAATAAAAAAACCCAAGGTATAGCTCTAGCCATGAAGTGGATTATGAAGGCTATGGAGGGTAATGAGCCTTGGAAAATATTAGTTAGATAAAACATTCTATAATCCTACCCTAAAAATACAAGGAAATGGGATAACATCCACATTGTTGACAACCTCTTCTCTAACTTTAGCCTTATGCCTTTAGGTTGTATAGTCTTTCACAATATTTGGAGGGTTTGGGAGACTTGTAAAGGTTTGATTAGAGGTACTAATTCTATTATTCTCAACCAAGGGATAAAAAGTGGTTGTAGATCCCCTTGATGGAATCTAATGCATAAGGGAAAACCATTAGCCTTTTTACAGGGGTGCTCTTCTAGAAAATGGAATAACCTGGGCATCTCTATATTCAGTGACATTTTTTGTAATGGCATACTAAAAAATTGGAACAAATTATAGATGAAATTTAATTTGTCTTCTGGCAATAAGAGAACATATGTTGTTCTTGAAAAGAGCCCGATGTGTTTAAAGCAATCCATGCAAACTAAAGATGATAATGAATGCCTATCTTATGCTAAATGAGCAGATGGTTCTCTCTTCTTGAAGCTTAAATCCAAATGTTTGTATAAGATCTTAGTCCATCATGATTGCATTCTTGAGCATGTTAATAAGGTTTGGAATTTGGATTGGGATGTTAAAATATGGTCCAAAGTCTTCTTTAATTCTTGGTCCGGTTTGACTAATCCTAAAAAGAAATGTTTTAGATGGCAAATGTTGATTCAAAAACTACTATTTGATGATAACACTGCCATATGTCTTGTTTATGGATGTCTTGAAAGTTAGATGCATTTGTTCTTGAATTATCGATATGCAATCTCTATCTAGTCCTTGTTCATGGGCCAGATTGATGGCTAGAATAGTTGTGATATTAACTCTTGGTTTGAAATTGTAATAGGTCATGTTAATCAACTTTAAAAAGGAATATTATGTTTTGGTTTTATCTTTCTATTGAAACTTTATCTAGGTCTTGAGGAGAAAGCATAATGAACATCTTTACCAAGGCAAGGATAAAGTACTTACCAGGTTTTCTCTCAGACTCACATCCTTATTGGTTATTGAATAGGTCACTCTCACATTGAAATTACCAAAAAATAAATTTATGAAGGTGATTGAAGAGGGATCATTCCCCTATTCAAAGAATATATTAAGGAAGTGGTGGCCTCAAGACTTGAGGCAAGTGGACAAAAAATTCCAATAAGAATATAATGATTTGCAAAATGTATACATTAAGGAGAATCAATATTAGCTTAGAAGGGATGCAACAGTTAGATACATGGAAGTGTCCCACCAGAACTTTAACACTACCAGCTGGGAAATGATTTCCCCTCGTCTGGGCACCTATGAATCCTATAAGGAAAGCAAGGGACAACCAAAACACCAAGACAAAGGCAAGAGGAAGGGTAAACAAGTGGCAACCAATGAGGCTCAAGAGGAAGAAGATGAAGAGCATCAAGAAGAGGAGGAACAACAAAATGAGGGTGTGGATCAGTCAAATGAAGAGGTAGGATTGCAAAGGGATGATGAGGAATAATATGATGACAATAAAGGAGTTAATGCAAAAGAGTAGGATGAGGATGCTAATGAAGTGGGGTAGAGTAGGAACATTGATTAAGGATGATAAAATTATTCCTTTTGACAATATGGGACACTCTATATATATGATTCTAGTACTTAATATGTGTAGGATTAAATATTTTGCTTCTTGATGTAGGCTGTTATGACATGGTAGACTTGAATTTTCTAGTTCTCATTGTACTATGATATTTTGGTGAGCCTAGATAGACTTTATGGAGTGATATTCTTGATCACTATTTGATGTATCCAGACTTCTGATGTTTTTTAGTTTAATATAATTGGTATACGATCTTCAATCCAAAATTAAAATGTTATATTATTATTATATAATATTATACCACATTATATAATATGTTATAGTATATTATCATATATTATAATTATTAGATATAAATCATATATAATATTATATATAGTATTTTTTATTAACAACTCCAATAAATAAGGATATCAATTTTTGGTTTAAAAAAATGTGTATTCATTTTGAACTTTAAAAAATGGATATCCTTTTTGCTCTAGTTTTTACCATAGGAAAATGTACTTTTACACAACCCAAGTAAAAAGTCAAACATGCATTTCTCAATTTTGGCTAAGTGAAAAACAATTTTTTCCCTATCACCATTGTTTGGCTCACCATCATCCTCTAATTACCCTTACTATGTTTCTTTGCATAATTTATAGAGGATATAATGTACCATGCCTTATTGTTGTTGACTCCTATTGTTAACAAGTTATCTCCAAATTTTGATTCTATGCCTAAATTTGTGGGCATATCTATAGTGATATTCAATTCTCATTATAATATGTTTGCACTTCATAGGGTGATCTAGTGGCTAGGGTTTTTTTTAGCCTACCATGTTTCTCCTTTCTAGGATTCCTCTTCTTGAATAACACACACTTTTATTTCCTATTACATAGGGGTTCTTCCTTCATTTCCTTCTAGATAAATACAATTTTGTAGCTCTATAGCTGTTAAAAAGTTGTATGCCTCCATATTAATTAAATTTATCTTATTTTTACCTCTTCTCATATCTTCTAGGTTGTGCAAAACTTTTGCCTTCATGGTTGCATGATTATTTCCATATTTTTGTGCATGTATATTATGTGAACTCTATTTGCAAGAATCATTTGTGGGTACTTTTTCCCATTTAGTACCTATCAAATCCCTTACCCTTTTGTATAACCATGAAATCATAAAAGGAATATGATGCTATACCAATTTTAGGCTCATCTTCTAAATACCATCTCTATGAAAACTAGATTATATACAAACTTCCTTTAAAATTTTTTGTTTATCTTACAACACTTTCCATTTCACTTACACCTAGTATGTAAGATTCTTTTCCTCAACCACAATTATCTATCTTATTTAGTAAGTACCAAAAACACCTTGTGTATTATTAATTTCTCTCCACCATTAGATGTTACATTCTATGTATCACTACTTAATTCATTTATCACTTGAGTAATGTGCAATCTCTTCTTAATGTGTCTTTGTTACTTCTCTACCTTTGGACATTGAAATTCCTTGTGACGTATTTCTCCTATTAGGTGCCACTAAAATTCCTTCTATGAACTCCTCTACTTTTACCTTCTCCTTTCTTAGAAGACTTATCCTCTCTTGAGTGTTGTTCACTATCATGATATGTTGTTGTATCATTCTATGACCCTTACCATACACTCTTTGTTGCTTCTCAAATATCTTCTCTTTTATTCTTAGCACAAGTTAGGAAGCACCCTTAAACTATTAAATTTAAAAATTAAATCTATTCTTGAATTTTATTTCATAACTCATTTAGATAAATGATACACATTCTCGATGCCATTTTTCATGTGACATTCCTAGACACCAAGTCTATAAAAATTCTTTGTGTATTCCATAGACATTCCTGTATGATGCAAATTTTTAAATTTCTTGAACTAATATATATTATAGTTTTCTAAAAATAATTTCCTTACGATTTGTGTCACCATTTGATCTCATCTAGTGATATTTGGTCTATTATTTCTTACCCTATTTTTTTGCAAATATTCCCACCATAAGGTTGCATGTCCCTTCAAGTTGATGGATAGATACTTGACTCTTCTAAGGCCTTTAATATCTATTGAAACTCAAAATTATTCTTTAGATAATAGATACAATCTAACAACTCTTCAATATTCAAACCACTTAAGTAACAAAGAACATAAAACTTGTGTTTATTTCTTTCTCTCATTAATTCCCTAGTAGATTAATATTTTGTACTTAATTATACTCCTAAAATAGAAGCTTAATCATTATATCTATGGTTCTTGAATTGTTCTTTCATTACCTCTGACATCTTTAACTTTGACCATTATGGACTTTTATATATCCACAAAGGCCCCCAGTCTTGACTCAATGACCCTTATAATGTCACCAATTTCACCATCATGTTGTTGCATTTGATCATTCTTAATATTTTGTTATTTTTTCTAATATTTCCACCTCTTCCTTTGTTAACCATCTTATCCTATGACCAAAATATAATGCAACCCATGCATAAGTTTCTAGTATGGGACTACCTTTGACCCTCTTACCAACCAAGCTTTGAATAGGCTCTAATTACACTTCATGTATTCATAGATAGTAAATATAATGAAGATACTTTAACATAGATAAGAAAAAATACCACCAATAGTACATAATAAAAATAGATTCAAAAGGTATATAATTTGAAATTTCTCAAGTTGAATGCTTTGACATAATGTAGATTATTTAAATTTTAACAAAAAGTATATTTTCTTCAAATGCATGATTTGACCTAATATGTCACTACAAGGATTGGGAATAAGAATTATTATACACATTACATGCTCATTTTAACAATTAAGATCCTATAGGTTCTATCTTGTTTCTATCTTTGTTTTCTCCAATTAACTTGCTCTTTTATTTGTGGCAGGTTTTTAAAATTAAATGATACTATTAATGAATATTCATTATCCCTATTATACATGTTTTCTTGGGTCCAATGTGAGATATCACAATGGGAAAAAGGTAATTGCACCAAGATGGGGGACCAAAAAGGGATCTTAAGATGCCACTTTTTTTTTAAATCAACAAAGTCTAGAATTCGATGAGAAAATAAAGATAGTTACACTCAAAATTTGAAGATTTAACAAGAACAAGATTTGTAGTGCTCCAATATACTTTCTAAAATAGTAATTTAATTTAAAAATGGTGGAGATTAAGGGTTTCAAAAAGGGGGAACACACAAAGTTGTCCTATTTTTTTTTTCAAAAATACATAACATAGCATCTGATGTGCTCCCCCTAAAATGCCAACTTAAAAAAAAAAATTAAAATCACTCTAGTGAAAAATTAGCTAAAACCATGTAGTTTATGCTGGATTTTTTAGCTAATTTTTTAATGAATATATAATTTTTTACTATTTTTTGAAGTGGACACATCCTGAAAAGAAAAATTTGAGCATATGCCCCCTCCTATTTTTTTTGAAAACTAATAAAAAATTTAAAAAATTCAATATATGTAGAATGGAATCTAGTTTCTAAAAATGTAATTTGTTTCAAAATTTGACGAATGAGTAAAAATCTATGCCCAAAAAAACACATGTTGGTTTTTGACAAAAAATAGGTACACTAACAAAAGAAATTACAGATGAAAAACTTTGCATAATCAGAGTATAAAAATAATCATATGGTTGGATAGCTAATAGAGAGATTAACATAATCATGGTGTTTATTTTCATTTTCATTGGAACACATGCAAACCTAATGGAGGGCATGATCACAAATGAGAGAAATTTTTTCCTTTTCAATAAAACATGTCTTAGGCCTAAAATGGTCATCTAAGCCAAAGACATTGTGTTTCCAAATGCAAACCATTTGGCGAGCACCAAATATGATGAGTGCCAAATTTGGTGCTTGCCAAATGTGAAAAAATGAAATTTAATATTTGGTGAGTACCAAATTAGGTGCTTGTCAAATGTGTTACATTATAAATTTATCCATCTCTATTTCTCACCCTCCATCTTTTCCTTTGTTAGTGAAATATATACATAAAATATAACATTTAAGTATAAGAAAGGAAAAAGACATATTTTCCTTTCTTATACTTTAAGTTATATTTTATGTATATATTGACATGATCTTTGAGAGTAGTTTTAGATTTATAGGAGTTATAATATAGATTCTAGGATTCAGAAGAACATATAAATTTTCAGATAGTCAAATTTCTATAATTACAATACTCCTATCATAATTCTCTCACTTATCCTATCTTAATTTCTTTATCTCCCCCAAACTCTATACTTATCTCTCCCTTTCTTCTCTCTCTCACCTCTCTCTCCCCTTTTGAAATCTCTCCCACCCACTCTCCCTCTCTACTGCACCTTCCCTTATTACTCCCATCTCTATAGCCTCCCTCTCTCTTCTTCTCTCTTCCTTTGATATTGTTTAAATCCCTTGTCTCTCCATTCTCTCAATCACTACCTCTCCCTCACACCCTTTCTCTCCCCATCTCTATGTCTCTCCCTCCCTCCCTCTTTACCTCAACACCTCTCCCTCCACATCAAATTACCCATATCTATCCACCTCTATGTCTCTCACCTCTATCTCTTCCCCCTACATCTCTCACCCCTCTCTCCCCAGACTCCATGTCTCTCACTTCTATATCTCTCCCCTCTCTAGTTATTTATCTCTATCTATGTTGAATTTTTGGAATACTGAGAGGGGAGGGATGAATCATTATTCCTTTGAACTTATTAAAACTTCTAATTAACCAATGGCATAACATAATTTAAATGCAACAAATGATATAGACACAGAACACATAACACCAACTTTTATACTTGGAAGACCTAACATGGGAAAAACCATGAAGAGATAATTCTCTCAAGAATGAAGTAATATGTAACCGGCTAAATAGTACAAGGGGTAGCTCATTGCTGGTTAGGCTCACTACTAGTTTGGACTCACTGTCCGAACACAAAAATGGCTTACAGCCAGATAATGGAATATACAAAATTTGAACTATTATAGTTGCATCTATCAGATGCATGAGTTACAGTACCTTTGAAGTACATAAGAAGTCTCATACAGTCACTACACTTCATTCACACACCAAAGTACACATCCACAGTGTTTTCACATATATATTAAAAATAAGTTTTTCAAGAGCCATGCATCAAACACATAATACTGATGATAATATATATCCACACCAACCATGCATATTGATAAGTCATCTCAATCGAAAGGGGTGAGACCAGACTTGTCCACATGCTATGGCAATCAAAGTACCTTAATGTGGTGTCGACTTCCATCTTGAATCCTTAAATACCTTGAAGAAAATGCTTCTAGAATATCCATATAGGACTAGATCTAAAGCATCTTGAGACATGTGCCATCGTTGCATCCGGATATGACTAAACCCAAAAACAAATTCTGGTAAAGGTGACTACCAAACCTCAAAGTTGTGCATACATACATTGCATGATAAAGAGATATTGCATACTTGAAGAAAAATTCTGAACTAATCTACATACATACATGCCAGATAAAATATGACATCCATGATATCAATGACAACAATGACAATAGGCCAACAATCTACACCTCTCTTCTTGCCTCTTTATCCCTCTTTCTCTCTTTGTGAGCTTCTCTCCCCTATTTAGGTCTCTCCATCACTCCACTTCACCTTCCCTCTTTCCTTAGTCCTCTCTCTCTTTGTGCTTATTATTGGCATATGTGCAGAGTATGATGACATGATGATATTGTATGTTGTCATTGATGTCAATATGCTGAGGAATGAACCGGTATATTGAAGTAAGCAAGTTGCAAAAGAATCGGTATGATGTTGCGAACTGATATATGTGATGCAAGAGAACTGGTATGATGTTGTGAACTGGTATATGTGAAAAAGTGATACAGTATGTTTGTCCAAGTGAACCGGTATATGGAATATTTTGTATCAAGGTTTCATATGGTATGACTACCGATTGGTAGTCTTAGCTTCAGGGTTTCCGATTGAAGTGTTCTATGCCTATGTGATTCAACCAATGACATCATGTGATGAGTTAGCATTGTAATGAAGAACAGATTGTGTTGCCATGTTAGCCTTGTGTGCGTGAAGGATCTTGCATGAAGGAGATTGATCCTATCTACCTCAAGAATGTGCAAAGTCTCTGTAAATGGTGGAGAATGCCAGATGGGTTATCTGCCTCCAAGAAGTGGTGAAGAATGAATGCTGGAGAACGTCTTGAGATCTATTCAAGACTATTGTAATCAATGCAACATGTTCAACGGTTAGGATTGAACCGACTGAATTGCTTAACCTAAATGTTTAGGTTTTAGGGTTTATGCTACCGACCTATCTATTTCCTATAAGGTTGATGTTGATTTTCATGTTGAGGTTGTTGGCAAATGTTGTGTGTGTATCTAAGTGCAGAGATACATGATTCTTGCCAAACCAGATAAGAGAATAGATACCTATAGAGTGTGATTGCAGAAGGAAGGAACTAATGTGGATCTGCATTGGCATTGAAGTGTTGTTACCAGATCATTGTAATACCTATTGACCTCTAACCACTTCAATAGTTGGAAAATCCCTTAACATGGTAGCTTTAACCAGCTTGCTGTAAATCCTTTAATAGGGTGACTCAAAATGATTGAGTTCTTAAAATCCTCTAACAAGGTAACCTTTAATAGGGTTTAACCCTTAACCAGGTGATCCCTAGCAAGATTGGTTCCTAACAGACCCTATTGTAAAGTCTTTAACTGGACTAGGCTCCTAATAGAGAAGACTTCAAAAGAGTTCAAAGAATAGCTTGTGGGTATTCATTCCCACCGTGGTTTTTCCCAGTTGGCTTTCCACGTGAAAAATATGTGTGTTATGTGTGATGCTTTTCATGTGATTCTTTGTTATTCTCTGTCAAGTGGTAAAGCATGTTGAATCAGTAAGTCTTTACATTTATGTTGATGTGTTACTAGTGTATGCATATGGGTGAAGTGGAAATATGATGTTAGATTGTGTGGAAAGCCAAGAGTTACTGGTTTATGTCTTTCACATTCTTACTATGTTGAACTGGTAGTAATCTGGCTTAGACCAGTGCTATTGCTTGCCAGTCAAGTGTGGTGTTCTCAGTCAAATCGATTCAAGGAAAAGTTTTTTTGTCAGTATTGATTCACCCCTCCCCTCTTAGTACCAGTTTGGTACAAACTGTTCATCATTGATTCATCAATTTGTATCAGAGCATCCTCCAGGTCCTCTGTGTTGTAAGCTTAACTGCTTGAGGTAAAGATCCTACTCTAATGATGAAGAGGGAAGGTCCAAAGTTAAATAGAGACAACTTTAAAATATGGAAGGATAGAATGAAGATATACATCAGAAGCATGGGTGCTCAACACTTGAGCTATGTTGAGAATGCTTATGTTATCTCTACTGGTACTCTCACCGATGATCAAAAGAGAGAGATTCGGGAGAATGGGCAAGTCATGGAAGCCCTAATCAGTAATTTATCTGACATTGAGTTTATTGATGTTTAGGATAAAGAGAATCCCAAAGAAGTATGGGATTCCCTTGAGAATATCTATGGTGGTGATGAGCATGTGAAACAAGCTAAGGAAGAAAGCCTTAGGGGAAAGTTTGAAGACATGCAGATGGTTGAAGGAGAGGCCATTCAACAATATGGAATAAGAATCAAAACCATTGTTGGAGATATGAAGAGTGCAGGTAGTAAAATGGAAGATTCCACTATTGTTAGAAAAGTTTTGAGATCCTTATTACCGATCTATGCAATAAGGGTTGCTTCTATTCAGGAGTTGAGGTCTGTAGACAAGACAAAGGTATCCGTGGACTCCATCATTGCAAAGTTAACAACTTATGAGCTAAATAATTATGATGGAAGTATTCAAAAGACTAAATCAACCTTTAGAGCATCTTTTGCATCATCCAGAAAAGATAAAGAAGCTAGTACTAGTGGTGAACCAAGACAAACTAGAGAAATGGATGATGAGGAGATCCTGATGGAATTTGAAGCTCTTCTTGTCAAGAGACTTCCCAAGGGAACTGGTAAATACAAAGGTAAGCTTCCTTTGAAATGCTTTTCTTGTAACCAGATAGGAAACATTGTTGTAAACTTCCCTAATGGTGACAACAAGGACAAATCATAGAAATTGTTTTGTAGCAGTTGATGAAGGTGTCATTGATGAGGAATCACAAGATGAAGAAAATGAAGATATTGTGTTTGTAGCAGTCAAGGAAGATGTATCAAACAGGAAGGCTCTTGTCTCCCACTTTGATAATTCCAATGAGTGGATTATTGACAGTGGCTATTCTCACCATATGACTGGTGACTGGAGTAAGTTTCTATCTCTGGAAGAGTATGATGGTGGTGTGGTTTGTTTTGGTAATGATGCACCATGTATGGTAAAAGGCAGAGGGTCTATCTCTTTGAATGGAAGAAGTAGTTCTAACAATGTGTATTGGGTAGAAGGTCTCAGACACAACCTTTTGAGTTTTGCTCAACTAAATGATAATGGACTCACTCTGGAATTCAAAATGGAGTGTGCAAAATCAAAGGAAAGAATGGTGAGCTAATGGCTACCGATATGTAGACCAAAGGTAACCTATTTCAGCTAAATGCTAATGTCAATACATATCTAATGGCTAAGTTTGAGGATAGCTGGATATGGCATAGGAGACTTTACCATGTAAACTTTGATAATATTGTGAAGGCCAGTAAGATTAAGGTAGTTAGAGGATTGCCTATGCTGAGAAAACCGGAGAATCCTTTGTGCAGAGAGTGTCAACTAGGGAAAATGTCTTCCTCAACCTTCAAAGGTAAACCTTTCACTGTAGACAATTTACTTGATCTTGTGCATACTGATTTGTGTGGTCCTATGAAAATTAGGAGTGTGCAGGGAGATAGGTATTTTATGATTCTTACTGATGATTGCTCAAGAATGATGTGGGTCACATTCTTGAAGGACAAATTTGAAGCTTTTGGAAAGTTCAAAGCCTTCAGAGCATTGGTTGAAAAAGAAAGCGGTAAGAGGATTAAGTGCTTAAGAACTGATCAAGGAGGAGAATTCACTTCCGATGAATTCAACAAATACTGTGAATAGAATGGCATCAAGAGGCAACTGTCTGCCCCTTGGACTCCACAAAAAAATGGCCTAACAGAAAGGAATAAGAAGACTATGGTTGAAGTAGCTAGAACTATGTTGATCCAAGGGAAGGTTGCTCACACCTTTTGGAGAGAAGCGGTGAGCACTACAGTCTACATAATGAACCAGGTACTCATCAAAAAGGGTAAGGATAGAACACCTTATGAGTATTGGACTGGTAAGACACCAATGGTAAGCTACTTCAGAGTGTTTGGTAGTAAATGTTATATCAAGAGGAGTGAACATCAGAGCAAGTTTGATGCTAAATGTGATGAGGGAATATTCCTAGGGTATTCCACAAAGAGAAAAGATCTCAAATGTTTCAACAATAGGACTCAGAGAATTGTTGAAAGCATCAATGTTAGAGTTGATGAAACCTCTGAGAAATCTAAGGAAACTAATAGTGAGCAAGTAGGAGATGTACTGGTAGTAACCTTCTGGGAGCCGGTTAAAAAACAACCTAGCACCAGTAACAGTGCTCCTACACCGGTAGATGCTGATGTTGATGAAGATGAGGATGAAGAAGTAAAGCAAGAGGAAACAACTAAGATCATTCCTAGGTATGCAAAGATGAATCATGATCCAAAGCAGATCATAGGAGACAAGGATGCATGAATTCTTACAAGAAGAAAGGTCAGAGAAAACTCTTGTATGATCTTTGAATTTGAGCCTAAAACATTTAGAGAGGCACATAAAGATGAAGACTGGATCAAGTTAATGGAAGAGGAACTTGACTAGATAGAAAAGAATGGTACATGGTCTTTGGTACCCAGATCGAAGCATAAAAATGTCATTGGCACCAAATCGGTTTTCAGAAATAAGCTAAGTGAAGATGGCTTAGTGGTTAGAAACAAAGCCAGACTGGTGTGTAAAGGATATGCCCAAGAAGAAGGAGAAGACTGTGGAGAAACCTTTTCTCCAGTAGCCAGATTGGAAGGAGTTCGTATGCTTCTTGCATATGCAGCATTCAAGGGATTCAAATTATATCAAATGGATGTAAAGTCTGCATTCCTAAATGGAATACTAGAAGAGGAGGTGTATATAGAGCAACCAAATGGGTTTTCCCTATCAGAAGACAGTGACATGGTGTGTAGGCTACATAAGGCCTTGATTTGACTAAAGCAGACACCTAGAGCATGGTATGAATGCTTGCACTCCCATCTTGTGAAGATTGGATTTGAGAGAACAAGTGAGGATAGTAATATCTACCTGAAGTTAGAAGGAGATCAAATTTTGATCTGTGAGGTATTTATTGATGACATAATCTTTGGAGGAGATGACAAGATGAGTCATGATTTTGCAGATGAGATGAAAAAGGAGTTTGAGATGTCACTTATAGGGGAGATTAAGTTCTTCATTGGACTATAGATTCAACAAATGAAAGATGGAATCTTTATCACTCAGTCCAACTATGTCAAAGAGGTGTTGAAGACCTTTGGCATGGAAGACAACAAACCGGTTGGTACACCGATGGTGACCAGTTGTAAACTATCAAAGGATGATGACTCAGTGTTGGTAAATGAGAAGGAATACTGATCAATGATTGGTAAATTTCACTATGTTGTACATAGTAGACTGGACATTGCTCATGTAGTGGGCATTACTACACGATTCCAGAAAAGCCCAAGAGAATCCCACTTGGTAGCAGTCAAGTGGATTCTGAGATATCTAAAGGGAACTATTGACTATGGATTATGGTATCCATACAGTAATGATTTCAACCTAAAAGTGTTTACAGATGTTGACTGGGATGGTAATGTGGACGACCGGAAGAGCAAAACTAGTGGTGCATTCTTTCTTGGTGGTAGAATAGTCTCATGGATGAGTAAGAACCAGAGTTGTATCTCTCAGTCTACAGCAGAAATGGAGTATGTTGCAGCATTTATGAACTGCACCCAAACAATTTGGATGAAGCATGTATTAAATGGCTTCAAAGTTCATGTATCTGAACTAGTAAGTATATTTTGTGATAACACAAGTACGATTAACATCTCCAAGAATCCGGTTTTACATTCTAGAACCAAGCACTTTGAGCTTAAGTATCATTTCCTAAGGGAAAAGGTTCAGAACAAAGAAGTTGTACTGGAACATGTCTCTAGTAAGGAGTAGTTAGCAAACATATTCACCAAGCCTCTGCCGAAGGCTACCTTTCCCTATTTGAGAGGTGAATTAGGGGTGCTGCCCCTTCAAGAGGTAAACTAAAGGTGTGTGCTCCACATCAGTCAGGACTTACATTGATATATCTTTTTTAGGATTGGTGTGTTGAAGGATGCTACTCCTTAGGGGAGTATCATAGTATAACATAGTTGTATATGCCTCCACTTTGGCATTGTTGTCAAAGGGGGAGAAGATGTGAAGCGAAGAAGATATGTGCAGTGTTGGGGGAGAAGATGTGAAGCAAAGAGATATCTTTATATATTGCCATCAATTCCAAAGGGGGAGATAGTTGGCATATGTACAGAGTATGATGACATGATGATATTGTATGTTGTCATTAATGTCAATATGCTCAAGAATGAACCAGTATATTGAAGTAAGCAACTTTCAAGAGAACTTGATGGAGGGCATGATCACAAATGAGAGAAATTTTTTCATCTTTTCAATAAAACACGTCTTAGGCCTAAAATGGTCATCCAAGCCAAAGACATTGTGTTTCCAAATGCAAACCATTTGGCGAGCACCAAATATGATGAATGCTAAATTTGGTGCTTGCCAAATGTGAAAAAATGAAATTTCATATTTGGTGAGTGCCAAATTAGGTGCTTGTCAAATGTGTTATATTATAATTTTATCCATCTCTCTTTCTCACTCTCCATCTTTTCCTTTGTTTGTCAAATATATACATAAAATATAACATTTAAGTATAAGAAAGGAAATACATATTTTCCTTTCTTATACTTTAAGTTATATTTTATGTATATATTGACATGATCTTTGAGAGTAGTTTTAGATTTCTAGGAGTTATAATATAGATTCTAGGATTCAGAAGAACATATAAATTTTCAGATAGTCAAATTTCCGTAATTACAACACTCCTATCATAATTCTCTCACTTATCCTATCTTAATGTCTTTATCTCCCCCAAACTCTATACTTATCTCTCTCCCTTTCTTCTCTCTCTCACCTCTCTCTCCCCTTTTGAAGTCTCTCCCACCCTCTCTACTACACCTTCCCTTATTACTCTCATCTCTATAGCCTCCCACTCTCTTCTTCTCTCTTCCTTTGATATTGTTTATCTCCCTTGTCTCTCCATTCTCTCAATCATTACCTCTCCCTCACACCCTTTCTCTCCCCATCTCTAGGTCTCTCCCTCCCTCCCTCTTTACCTCAACACCTCTCCCTCCACATCAAATTACCCATATCTGTCCACCTCTATGTCTCTCACCTCTATCTCTTCCCCCTACATCTCTCACCCCTCTCTCCCCAGACTCTATGTCTCTCACTTCTATATCTCTCCCCTCTCTAGTTATTTATCTCTATCTATGTTGAATTTTTGGAATACTGAGAGGGGAGGGGTGAATCATTATTCCTTTGAACTTATTAAAACTTCTAATTAACCAATGGAATAACATAATATAAATGCAACAAATGATATAGACACACAACACATAACACCAACTTTTATACTTGGAAGACCTAATATGGGAAAAACCATGAAGAGATAATTCTCTCAGGAATGAAGTAATATGTAACCGGCTAAATAGTACAAGGGGTAGCTCATTGCTGGTGAGGCTCACTACTAGTTTGGACTCACTGTCTAAACACAAAAATGGCTTACAACCAGATAATGGAATATACAAAATTTGAACTATTATAGTTGCATTTGTCATATGCATGAGTTATAGTACCTTTGAAGTACACAAGAAGTCTCATACAATCACTACGCTTCATTCACACACCAAAGTACACATCCATAGTGTTTTCACATATATATTAAAAAATAGTTGTTTTTCAAGAGCCATGCATCAAACACATAATACTGATGATAATATATATCTGCACCAACCATGCATATTGATAAGTTGGCTGAATAGAAAGGGGTGAGATTGGACTTGTCCACACACTATAGCAATCAAAGTACCTTAATGTGGTGTCGACATCCATCTTAAATCCTTAAATGCCTTGAAGAAAATGCTTCTAGAATATCCATATAGGACTAGATCTAAAGCATCTTAAGACATGTGCCATCGTTGCATCCGGATATGACAAAACCCAAAAACAAATTCGAGTAAAGGTGACTACCAAACCTCAAAGTTGTGCATACATACATTGCATGATAAAGAGATATTGCATACTTGAAGAAAAATTCTAAACTAATCTACATACACTCATGCCAGATAAAATATGACATCCATGATATCAATGACAACAATGACAATAGGCCAACAATCTACACCTCTCTTCTTGCCTCTTTATCCCTCTTTCTCTCTTTGTGACCTTCTCTCTCCCTCACCTCTCTTTCTCTCATCTATTTAGGTCTCTCCATCACTCCACTTCACCTTCCCTCTTTCCTTAGTCCTCTCTCTCTTTGTTCTTATTGTTGGCATATGTGCAAAGTATGATGACATGATGATATTATATATTGTCATTGATGTCAATATGCTAAAGAATGAACCGGTATATTGAAGTAAGCAACTTGCAAGAGAACCGGTATGATGTTGCAAATCGGTATATGTGATGCAAGAGAACTGGTATGATGTTGTGAATCGGTATATGTGAAAAAGTGAAGCGGTATGTTTGTCAAAGTGAACTGGTATATGGAATTTTTTTTTATAAAGGTTTCATATGGTATGACTACCGGTTGGTAGTCTTAGCTTTAGGGTTTTCGGTTGAAGTGTTCTATTCCTATGTGATTCAACCGATGACATCGTGTGATGAGTTAGCATTGTAATGAAGAATAGATTGTGTTGCCACATCAGCCTTGTTTGCGTGAAGGATCTTGTATGAAGGAGATTGATCCTATCTACCTCAAGAATGTGCAAAGTCTTTGTAAACGGTGGAGAACGTGTGATGGGTTATCAACCTCCAAGAAGCGATGAAGAACAAATGTTGGAGAACGTCTTGAGATCTGTTCAAGACTATTGTAATCAATGCAACATGTTCAATGATTAGGATTGAACCAACTGAATTGCTTAACCTAAATGTTTAGGGTTTAGGGTTTATGCTACTGACCTATCTGTTTCCTATAAGGTCAATGTTGATTTTCATGTTGAGGTTGTTGGAAAATGTTTTGTGTGTATCTAAGTGTAGAGATACGTGATTCTTGCTAACCCAGATAAGAGAATAGATACCTGTAGAGTGTGATTGCAGAAGAAAGGAACTAAAGAGGATTTGCATTGGCATTGAAGTGCTGTTACCAGATCATTGTAATACCTATTGACCTCTAACCACTTCAACAGTTGTAAAATCCCTTAACATGGTAGCTTTAGCCAGCTTGCTGTAAATCCTTTAATAGGGTGACTCAAAATGATTGAGTTCTTAAAATCCTCTAACAAGGTAACCTTTAATAGGGTTTAATCCTTAACTGGGTATTTTAGCCATCCCTTAACCGGGTGATCCCTAGCAGGATTGGTTCCTAATAGAACCTATTGTAAAATTCTTTAACCGAAATAGGCTCGTAACAAAGCAAACTTCAAAAGGGTTCATAGAATAGCTTGTGGGTATTCATTCCCATCGTGGTTTTTCTTAGTTGGGTTTCTAGGTGAAAAATATGTGTGTTATGTGTGATGCTTTTCATGTGATGCTTTGTTATTCTCTTTCAAGTGGTAAAGCATGTTGAATCAGTAAGTCTTTACATTTCTATTGATGTGTTACTAGTGTATGCATATGGGTGAAGTGGAAATATGATGTTAGATTGTGTGGAAAGCAAAGAGTTACTGGTTTATGTCTTTCACATTCTTACTATGTTGAATCGGTAGTAATCTAGTTTAGATCGGTGCTATTTCTTGCCAGTCAAGTGCAGTGTTCTCAGTCAAACCAGTTCAAGGAAAAGTGTTTTTGTCAATACTGATTCACCCCCCCCCTCTTAGTACCGGTTTGGTACTAACTATTCATCATTGATTCATCACTTATTTCTCTTATTTTATTTCTCCTTCCCATCTCTTGGTCATTTCTTCTCCATCCCTTATATAAATTTTAGGGAATAGGGTGTACGATATATGGTTTGGGACCTATAGGGTTAAGGGTTGAGGTATAGGGTATAGTGTACATAGGTGTAGCATTGTAAATTTCACCCTGTACAATTCTACATAACATTGGCACCTTCGCTTTAAGCTAAATTGGAGATTGTAAAGTGAAAAATTGGGAACCTTAGCCAAATTCGCCACTTCAAAGAAGATGAGAACTTTACTAAGGTTCAATTTTCACTTGGGGAGACTTTACATTCAAAAGAGGGGGATGAATCTACTAGATCCAATCCCAAAGCATGCAAGGGTTGAATACTAAGTAAATTGATTGTGATTGAAATGCAATTGACCCTCTTTTGCAAGTTGTTTGTTGAATTTAGACAAAGTGCTAAAAATGAAGATAAAGTATGTGAAAAACAGTGAGCCACAAGTTTGGGATTCAGTCGTGCACCCAGATCTGAGAAGTTTGAGATGATTTGGAGTTGCTCTATGAAATCCACCAAAAGTTGCAAGGACTATGTGTCCAGACAAGGATGCCATCCTATTGGTCCTTTGAACTTTCCGCATGTCGAAAAGGGTTTTTCCATCTCTGCGAATATAGCTTAATTCGAGAAGTAAAATTGCATACCTATTTCATGCACATAGAAAGAAAGGGAAATCTGTTGGGAATAGGGGTTTATATTTAGATCAAACCTCAGTTTTGGAATTAACCAAGTGGTTGAAGTAATGTAAATGAAATGACTAAAAGTAGAAATCCTCCTCTTTGAGGGGATGTTAGATTGACTAAAAAATGCTTATACCTCCTTGTGAAGTTTTACTTGCCTCCACATGGTGTGTGTGTGAAATTTGGAATTTGTATCTGAAACACAAACACTCAATAAATCATTGCATGCATGGTTAGTTGATCAAAATCAATAAATGTGAAAACCATAACAAATCGACCTATTGCCTCCTAAAAGATGTGACTATAGATTTTCTCTCAGATTTATCTAAGCAATACCAATGACTAGACTACACCAAGATGACGAATTTAATCTATATGAATACAAGATTAAGATATATGAAATCTAGATGCAAGCAATAATTATCAAGTTATATGATTCCATCAAGATAACATGATTAAGCTAATATGCGATAAGCTAAGATGCAATATTCTCAATGACTCTAGAGAAAAACCAACATGATAATAATAAAATCTCTAGCCTTTTTGATTGAGAGATGAGAGCCTGGATTTATAAAAAATCCAAAGAGAAAGCGATGGTTGAGATTGATTGCTGACGAGTGGTCAATATTCTCCCAGAAGTAGCACAATCCAGGTGATTTGATGTGATTGGTTGCTTTCTTTAGATTTGAAGGAGATAAGATTGAGCTAAAATTGAGGTAAAATCAAAAAAACTGATTTATTCCATTTTCATTTCTTCAAGAAAGCTTTCTTTGATTTATTCCCTTTTATTCAATTTTTCTCCTTTTTTGAAATTTCTTTCAAATTATCTCAAATTAATTCCTTTTTCAAAATAATAATTTTTTTATTTATTTAAATGGCAAATTAATTTATTAATTAAATATGCTAGGATATTTAATTAAATAAATAGGATAATTGATTAAAGATATTTTGATGATTTATGTAATTGAAAAGATTAATTTGCCATGTGACATTGATGATTCAAGAATTAATTAATTAGGTGCTCAAAATTGATATAATTGCCTTTGGTTAGGACCTTGGTGATGTAGTCGAGATTAGGGGCCCATGGTTTAGATGACTATTTTTAAGGTATTACATTTTCCCCTCTTTGAATTGATGTGCAAGCAGTGCATTGATTCAAAGAACAACTGATATAGAAGAGATACCGGTTTTGAACTTGATGGATCACAAATAGATGAAAAGAGAGATATTCAGCTTGATTTGAAGCAATGAAACTGAACAGATTGATCAAAGTGATATCGATCTCGAACTTGATTGAACTAGGACCAATGAAGAGTGAATATACTGATCTTGAACTTGATGGATCAAGAAGCGGATTTCAATCTTGATGTAGGAGCATCCCTGGTCGATGAACAATCTTGCATCATCTAAAAATATTTCCTTTCAGTTTTGTTCTTGCTTAGTTGTTTATGCAATTTTTTGTGTTATTATCAGTTGGCACCGGTAGTTGCTTTCCTTTCGTGGAAGATCTTATTTTTGGTTTCTAGGTCGTTTCATGTGCTTAATTATAGATTTTCAGTTCATTTGGGTTCTTTTTGGGTCAGTTATCACTTCCGATTGACTGTTTTTGGGTTCTAGGACAGTTCTTGTGCTTACTGGTTGGTTTTCCTTCATTACTAGCGCAATTCTTGGCGTGTGGATCTATATTGGGTCTTGTCTAATGTTCTTTGGTGTGTAGCTAGCCTTCCTACTGAATTGCACTTTGTGGTTGTTATTTTTCGAAAAGACTTATTTAATTCTTAGGACCGACTTAGTTACACATTTCATTTTCCTACATTGGCAAATGTAATCTTATGAGGCAACCCGAATATGTTTCGGTGGGTATAAATATGATGTTATGTAATCATTTGTAGGGTCAGAGGAAGAAGAATTGAGAATAAGGATTGAGATTCACATTTTGTCATCTGGTTGATTCTTAGAGTCTCGGATTGGACTGTATCTGGCTAATAGCCTGCATGTAACTAGTTAATTACCGGATGTTCTTGAATGATTATATGATAATTGCTAGAAGTTCTAAGGCATTAATCTAATCTGTTTATGTAATCTTCTTATGTTTTCTTGTTGCATTCATTGTTTTTCTCTTGCTACACAAGCCGGATGATTCTCTTTGAGGGTTTTACTGGTTATGGCTACATTAAGTGGTATTAGAGTTAGTTATGGACTGGCTGGTGGAAGAATTGTTTGCAAACATTGAGGCATTCCTTTGGGGGGATAGATCATCGATTGGAGGTAGGCTACAAGTATTTTCAATAGATCATCGAGGGGTTAGATCATCGAGTTGAGGCATTTCACCAGAGTGGAAGAGGATATGTTATCGAGAAGGACAAACCCTCGAAGGGTAGAGCAGATGATGGAAGACTTCAAGAATGAAGTGAGGAACAAAATCCAAAATGCTTTGGCTAGTTTACGAAGAAACCCTGATTCTAAGGATGAATATGAAGAAGCTGGTGAAGTGCTTGAGGAAGCTGAAGGACCAGAAGATGAAAGAGAGGAAATATTCCTGAGTGTAGTAGCACAAGCAAGTAAAGTTCACAAAGTTGAAGTTTCCAACTTTTCCAGAATGTTGAACCTAGAGGATCTGATTGATTTGATCAGAGAGCTAGAGGACTACTTCAAGTTTGAGGATGTCAAGGACTCGTAGAGAGTCTAGTTGGCATAGACCAAGTTGAAAGGGCATGCTTCCTTGTGGTGGAAATAATTGCAGAAAGACAAAGTGGAGAATGGTGAATTGAAGATCACCCAATGGAGACAAATGGTTGCAAGATTGAAGACTAAGTTCATACCGAGAGGTTATGAATTGGAGTTGTTCAATAAGTTGCAAAACTTGAAACAAAGAAACATGAATGTGAAGGAATATATTGGGGAATTATACAAGGTGGTGATTAGATTTGAACATAGAGAGATGGACAGAGAAAAGGTGGCAAGGTATGCAAATGGACTTGCTTTTAACATTCAAGATGAGATGAGTATGTTGAAGGTTTCCACAGTTGAATAAGCTTAACAATATGCTTTGAAGGATGAGAAGAAGATGAGGAGAAGATAACTGAATAAAGGGAAGGATAAATTCAAAGGGTAGATGAGTGTAGAGAGGTCAGGACCAGTTGAAGAAGATGAATCAAAACCTAAGTGGAGTAAAGAACTAGAGTAGAAGTTACATAGGAAAGGTAGTAGTAGTACCGATAGAGAGTTTCCTGACAAATGTTACAAGTATAGAGAAACTGGACATAGATTCTATGAATGTAAGTAGGGAATGGTAAGAAGTTGTGTGGCAAATGAGGAACCAAAAGGTGATGGTACCCGATCTGACTATGTTCAGAAGAAAGGATACCAGATCTACTCAGAGGAAGAGTCTTTTTCGAACTGTGTGTAAATTAGGTAGTAAGTGTTGCAAGGTTATTGTAGATAGTGTAAGTACTGACAATTTGGTATCTGTGGAGATGGTTGTGAAGTTTGGATTGAAAAGGCTTGAGGATCCTTGTCCTTATGAGGTAAGTTGATTACAAGATGATCAAAATATATAGATAAAGGAGCAGTGTTTGGTGAATTTCAATAATGGGCCTTTTAGAGATGAGGTTTTGTGTGATGTTTTATCTATGAGTGCTTGTCATGTCTTGTTGGGAAAACCTTGGCAATTTGATAGAGGAGCTATTTATGACTTTAGAATAAACCTAGTTACTATTGAGAAGGATGAGTAATGGTTCACATTTATTTCTTTGAAGGAGAAAGAGAAAAGGGTGGAGAATCTGAGTCCTGAGAAAAATTGTAGTACTAAGAAACCGGTGGCAGAGGTTATAACCGAAAGGTTTGCAGAAAGATCTAATAGAACTAGTTGTAGAGGTTATGTCAAAGGATTTGAAGAAAAATCTGATAGAACAAGTTACAAAGGTTATACCAAAAGGTGACATGAGCTTGCAGAAGGATTTGACAGTTGAGCCTAATGGAACCGAATGATAGAGAGCTTATGGTGACAAACTGGATGAAGTCTTGTGGTAGAACCAAATTAGAGTTGCAGAAGAAAGAAGGCAGTAAACAAAGACAATGTGTAGATCTGAAGCAAAGGAAGAGGAACAGAGAGAGTCAAAGGTTAGAGAAACTGGTTGAGGCACCAAAGGAGCTAAAGTAGAGATTGGCAGATAAGGAAGATGTTTGGATCAGAAAAGAGAATGGGGTCTTTACTCTGAATCCTTTTAGATGTTCATGAGTTACCTCTCATGGAACATATTTTCTACCTGGGTTGTCTGATGTAGGAGCATCACTAGTCAATGAGCAATATTGCATCATCCAAAAATATTTCCTTTCAATTTTGTTCATGTTTAGTTCTTTGTGCAATTTTCTGTGTTCTTATCGATTAGCACTACTAGTTTCTTTCCTTTCATGGAAGATCTTATTTTCGGTTTCCAAGTGATTTCATGCACTTAATTCCATATTTTCAATTCATTTGGGTTCTTTTTCAGTCAGATATTGCTTCTGATTGACTATTTCCGGGTTTCAGGATAGTTCTTGTGCTTATCAGTTGGTTTTCCTTCATTATTGACATGATTCTTGGCATGTGGATCTATCTTGGGTCTTGTCTAATGTTCTTTAGTGTGCGGTTGACCTTCCTACTGAATCATACTTCATGGTTCTTATTTTCAAGAAAGATTTATTTAATTCTTAGGGCCGACCTAGTTACACGTTTCATTTTCCTGCATTGGAAAATGCAATCTTATGAGGCCAACCCAGATATGTTCTAGTGCGTATAAATATGATGTTATGTAATCAACTGTAGGGGTAGAGGAAGTAGAATTGAGAATAAGGATTGAGATTCTTATTTTATGACCTGGTTGATTCTTAGAGTCTCGAATTGGACTGTATCTAGCTGATAGCTTGCATGTATCCAATTAATTACTAGATGTTCTTTGATGATTATATGATGATTGTCGGATGATTGCCAGAAGTTATAAGGAATTAATATGATCTATTTATGTAATCTTCTTAGGTTTTCTTACTGTATTCATTATGTTTCTCTTGTTGCATAAGCCAATTGATTCTCTTTGAGGGGTTTACTGGTTATGGTTGCATTAGATATAGAACTTGATTGAGCTAGAATCGGTTGAGAAAAGAGATAATACCGATTCTGAACTTGATTGAGTAAGAATCTATTAGTGAAACAAAATGTCCATCTTGATTTGATGTGATGAAAATGTACACCTATTTGGATTGAGCATGTGATCACTATCAAAAAGACTCTTTAAACCCTTGATTAGGTTTAAACAAATAACCAACTTGATGAGGTGTGATGAAACTGATTACCATTAAGAGACTGATTCAAATGAAGACAATATCAACTTAATTTGGTGCCGTGAAACTGATATGCCCCTAGAGATTGATTTTATTTGAAGAACCTCAACTTGATATGATGCGATGAAGTTGAGATGCCCCTAGTAATGAGGTCTTGTTTGATGAGATTTTATTGATGTTCGATTAATCTTTGATTGAAAAGATTTGTTGCTCGGGTTTTGATCTTAACTTTAAGATTTACTAGTTCTGTCTTTCTCTCATGATCTTCCCTTTTATCAACTAACCATGCATGCAATGATAAGGTAAAAGGGAAGATCGTGTGAGAAAGAGAGAACTATGACTACAACTAGTAAGGTTCTATTACTATGAGTCATGAAAAGAAGCACCAAATATTACAAAGCAAAGACAAAGTTCACTAAGTAACTTTAAGTATCAAAAGAGAGAACAATGAGAAGAGTGTATTTCCTCACATTAAAGCAATTGTGTACACCTTATCAGGAGCAATTGATTTAAGGTAGGATACAACCAAAGAATACATGCACGTTATTGCAATAATTTATCCCCCAAAAGAGGCAAATCAAAGGATATATATATATATATATACACAAACACACACACACACACACACACACACACACACACACACACACACACACACACATATATATAATCGACCACATTCCCCAAAGAGAGGAAACCACCATGGAAGAAGGAAACACATGTGTCTTTTGAGTTAACATGGGAGAGACCAAAAGAGATCTCAACACTTTGCATCATCCTCAAGTATAAAACACTAGGGACAACAAAAAGAAGAATAGGGAGAACAAATAGAATAATGTCACAAACAAGCAAGAGAGGAGAGAGAGAGAGTCCATAGTGGTAATGAATCTAATCAAGCACGTTGTCCTCCCCCTGATCTTGTTGATCATTATTTTGGGAAGGTGGACAATACACAAGAGGAGCCACATTGAGGACAATAGATGGAGCTATCAAGTTCCAAACAAGGACCATGCTCTAAAGATAAGTCACTTTGTTCATTACTAGGAGCTAGGATTAATGTTTTTGAAAATTTTACAGATAAGTCATTGCCAACATCAACATATTCATATTCATCATCAGAAATATTAAGATTAACATTTTCATCATTAAGAACATTTTCACCTATTTCTTCATCAAGATCAATAAGAATAGGAGCTCTAATAGGAATATAATTGAACAATCATTTAGCTTAAGCATTTTGCGTCTTGCAGAATTAGGTTGAACATATTATTTAGGAGAAAATGGAATCATGTCAACTATTGGTGTTTTGGGAGAAGAAATGGTTTGGGAAGCAACTTCACGAGCTCTAGCGCGACATCTCCATCGGTGTTCTCACACACAATGGTTTCATCTAGTCTTGGCTGAAGGTTGAGGAGGTTTAGGTTCATTAGATATAAGCTTCATCTCTTCTTTTAAGGAAGGATAAATGGGTTGAGGTCTTTTAGGTTGGACAATAGGAGAGGTTGGCTGCTTCTCTTTATAAGATCAAGGAGGAGGAAGCACACCATAGAAAGGAGGAATAGGAGGTGTAGGAAGGAGACCATATCCATAATGAGGAGGAGGGATAGGTCTAGCCTTAGGAGGGATAGTTTGTTTTATAGGAGGAAGAGGAGACTCATCCATAGCAGAAGGAATGGATTCTTCTTTAGGAAGAAGAATATCTATTTTCTTGGGTGAAAGGATACTCTTCTCTTTAGGAGAAGGAATAGATGTCTCCTTAGGAAGAAGATTATTTCTTTCCTTAGGAGGAAGAATAATATTATCCTCAAGAAGGGGTATATGATCATCAAGAGGAATTATAAGTATTGGATTTCTAGGTTTACTCAAGGATAAAATCATTTCATTTTTCCAGTTTTGATATGATCTAAAAAGAGTATCACTTCTAGGTTCAAGAGGCTTGAATTGTTCAGACCAAAAATAATCAAGACAAACATCTCCAGGCCTCAATGTAGGTTGAAATATGCTATGATTAACAGTTATAATTTTATCATTATGAGGAAATTTCAAACACTTATGAATAGTAGAAGTGGCCGCTTTCATGAAAGAGAGCCAAGGATGTCCCAACTTCACACGAAATTGATCGGATGTAGGAATGATAGAAAATTGAACATCTAAGCATTTAGTGCCAACATCAATAGGAAGTGTTATAGAACCAATAGCAGGACAAGAGAAGCCATAAAAAACTTTAGCTATCACATCAATATTATCATATATCACTTGATGCAATTGCAAAGTATAAATAAATTCTTTAGTTATCATATTAATCATGCAAGCAGGATCAATAAGGACTCCTCTAGCAGGTATACCTTTGATTTTTGCACTTATGTATAATGGGCCATCGGGTGCCTTAATGGTCTCACTAGGATCAAATGTTATGCACAAATCCTTAGGAGGTTCTTTTTTTTTATTAAGGAGGATCTTGTTGATCTACAAGGTTCACCACATTATTAGTTTCAAGGTCAACATCATTGGGAGAGAAAGTAAGATGATCAAACTCAAACACATTAGTGGAATTGGATGGTAAAGGATCAATGAAAATTTGAAGATTTTGATTAGGAGGAGCTATGAATTTGTTTCCTTTATAATTCACACTTGCCACATATATAGTTTGTTATCAATCAATTCTTGAATCTTACTTCTCAATGAAAAACATTTTTCAGTATCATGACCAGGCTGGCGATGATATTGACAAAAGGATTTAGCATCAAAAGAAGGGGAAGTTGTTTGAGATGGTTCAATTGGTTTTATTTGGGGAAGTTTTAACACATTCCTTTGTATTAACTGAGACATAATGCTATGCAAAAGTTCATTCAAGGGAGTAAACTCTTTTTTGTTGGCATTTGCATGAAGATTGCATTAATGATATGTTATGTTGTCATTGATGTCAATTGAACTGGTAATGATATTGCTGATATTATTGTTGATATTGTCTTGTAACTGGTAGGAAGAACTTTGTGAAGGATATTGTAAACTGGTATGTAAGTTTGTGAGTTGAACCGGTAACTGGTGTATAAGGTTAAACCCTTTCTATGTTATGTAACCATTTAAACCCTATTGGTTGTTTTTGTTAAACCCTAACCATTTAAGGTTGTTAAATTGGTTATGTTGGTTTATGATATGATGTTGAGTGGTAATGATGGTGACACATATGGTCATTATATGAAGACAAGGTTAAATTTTTTTGGTGCGTTTGTTTATTTGTCTAGGGAATGAACAAAGTGTATTGCATCTAATGCAAAGAGCGTGATGAGTTACTAAGCTTGATGAAGCGATAATCAAGAAGTGGTTGATGTTTTCTTGATTGATGTGTAGAGATTGCTATGAAATCCAATGATCATTCTTGTATCGACTTATTTTTAATCTTGATGAGAGGAGATTAGATTTTTGTTATGTTACCGACCTAATTGATTTGTATTCAAGGTTGATGAAGTTGTTTTGTTTAGGTGCTGGCAAGAATTGACAGACATTAGTTGAGTGTGTGGTTGCCAAACTGGAGAATGAGTCTACAGTTTTAGTAAAGGTAGATAGAAGCTTAAATGGATCTGATCAAGCAAATGTAGTGCTATTTAGATAGATAAAGAAACTCCTGTTGTTTTCTAACAATTACAACAGAAATGAAATCCCCTAATCGGGTAAGCTCTAACAAGCTTGGTTACTTATTGAATCCTCTAACAAGGTGGTCCATTAGTTTGGATTCTGAAATCCTCTACTGAGGTTACTCCTTACAGGGTATTTTCTTCTAACAAGGCACTTGTAGTCAATCCCTTAACCAAGTGATTCCTAATAGGATCAGTTCTTAACAAGACTTTTGTAAAAGCTTTAACAGGCTTGGCTCCTAACAGGGCAAAATTCAGAAGAGTTCAAATATTTTCTTGTGAGTCCCATCTCACCGTGGTTTTTACCTATTTGGATTTTCCATGTATAAATACTTGTGTCATGTGGTGAATGTTTTTTTGGTTATGATATTATTGTTGATTTGATTAACTACTTAATTATTTCTGATAAGGCATGATAATCGGAAGCATTGAGAAATGAAGTATTGACATATGGTGAAGCATTTGGATGTTTACAAGTTAAATGTTGTTTACTGTTAAGTTGATGTAATAGTTAACTGGTTGATGTTGAGTATTCTTATGAGTTTTGACAAGTGGTATTTCATTGATAAGTTTACTTTGAGAGATTGAGTTTGAGTTTGGGAAGTTTGTATCAGTTTTTCTATTTACTGATTCACCCCCCCCCTCTTAGTAATCTACCAGACACTTATTCTTTCATCATACCATCATTTTTCTCTTTTAAAGAATTTAGACATAGGAGGCACACCTGTAGCACCTACGAATTAGCTGTTGTTGATGTTGTCATTGAATTTGATGAATCCTTTTTTTGGTTTGAACTTAACAAACGGTTGTTGAGCACTATCACCCTTATCACTCAGAGCCATGAAAGGAGATGGTTGTTCTGATTGAATCATAATCACTTGATAATTGTGAAGTACTTCACACTATTGGCATTTTTTATGTTTATGTTGTGATTTTCATTGATGGATACACACTTGTACTGAGAACCCCTTTATATGTATGAGCTAGAGCTCAACTGGTATTTGTTCCAACTGGTATGTTGTATTCTAGTCTTTAGACTAGTGATTTTGCAGAATGTGTTTCTCGGTCTGAAGCGGCATGTCAACCCCAAGCGGTTCGTAGATCTCAATCGATACAAGGGAGCAAAGTGACATAACACATTCTTACCAGTCTTCAGTTTTGTCAAACCAACAACCGGTAATACTCTGTGATGAGTTACCAACCCACCGATTGATTGACGATGTTGACACACTGACGGTGCTTTTTGTGTCGTGTTACTGAGTATGTCTAGATTCATTGAACCTAGGAAATTGTAATGTAATCCTATTGGACCATCATGAAATAAGATTCCTTTAAAAGGTCATCATGTCTAGAGTTTTGAGTGGTTGTTGCTATTACTGAAAGGGTTTATGTTGTGGCTAGGGTTTAAGGTGATTGTTGAGTTGTTGTAAGAGCGATCTTATCTGAGAAGATCGAGTTGTAAACAGAAAGAGATAGAGAAGACTGAAGTAATGCTGGAGTGCATTAGCAGTGAACTATACTAGATCTAACCAAGCAGTTTGTGCTATAAGATAGGTCAAACACTTGTTGATTACTCACATCTTTGACAAGTCTGTAGCCCTTAATTGGGTAGGCCCAAAAGCCTTTGTAAAATCTTCTAACAAAGTGGTTCACTTCTGTGAATCTGAAATCCTCTAACAAGGTAGTCTTTAATTGGACTTATCTCCTAACAGAGATTGAGATTCCTAACATGATCTATTCTGGTGAAGAATATTGTAAGACCTTAACCGGTCTGGTTTCTATTCTGCAGATAGTGACTTGTGAGTTCTATCTCACCGTGGTTTTTTTCCCAGTTGGGTTTCCACATCAAATATCTTGTGTTATGGTTGCATTGCTTTTGTGGGTGAATACTTTATTTACATTTTGGTTTGCATGTGTGATAACTGGTCTATCTATTAGACTGTTTTACCGGTTTACCTTCAGACTGTGTAAGTGTTTAAGTACAGAGATTTTTGGCATACTAATTCACTCCCCCCCTCTTAGTATTCATCAATTGGTATCAGAGCCTACCTTTCTACAAGTTTAACCACTTGGAAAGAGATATGGGGGAATACACTTTGAGGGAACTTACTCAATGGCTCACTCAGTCTGAGCAAGCCTATGATGATCTTATGGTCAAATACAAGGCATCTCAAGCAAAAAGGAGAGAACATGCAGAGAAGCTGATGGAGCTATCTGAAAGTAGTTCTAAAGATGAAGCAAATATGGAAGCCATGATTGCAGAAGTAAATAAGCTAAATGATTCAAACTACAATCTGAGAAAGGAGTTGGAAGGATTGACTATCCAATTTAGTCAAGAGCTTGAGAACCATAGGAAAGCTGAAGATCGGGTAAAGGATAGAGATCGTGAGATCTCCAAGTTGAAACAAGAGATTAGTGCACTGACTGCTCACCTTCATGAGAGCAGGATGGAAAAGGAAGATATACAAGGTGAACTAAACATAGCTATCTCTAAAAATGCAAGTCTAATGGAGACAAATACTGCTATTTCCAAAGAACTCTCTGAGTCAAAGGAAACACTTGCTAAGTTTGGCAAAAGTACTATCAAGCTAGAGAAAAAGCTTGAGTCATCTAGATCGGTAAAGAATACCAATGGTCTTGGTTTCTCTCGACATGAGGAAGGAGAATCCTGAGGAAAAAATGCTCAAGCATCAAAGAAGCAACTGGCACTCAAAGGAAAAGGTAAGCAAAAATTCAAACCTGTTTTCTTTAACTGTCTTAAAGAAGGACACACTACCAATGTATGTAGGAGCAAAGCCTACAATAATTTTCCATATTTTATCAACAATGTACCTAGATCCAATAAGTTCAATGGTTATTGTTATGCATGCAACAAGTCTGGGCATAGAGCATATGAATGTAGGTCTGTCATGAACAATACCAGAAGATATCCTCAGAGGACCCAAGGAGCTGGTCCAGAATCTTTTGTAAACTGGAACCCTAACCTGTTCAATGCCTACAATTATTAGTCAAGCAACAATGGTTATCAACTGGCAACCGGATGGAGAGAAAATTGTTGGATTTGTCATGGACATGGACACACTGTAGCTACATGCAGAAGGAAGAATGGAAATATGAACAATGGACCTTGGAGAGAACCTGGATTGGTTTGCTATCACTACAACAAACCGGGTCACATTGCAAGATTCTGTAGAAGCAGAAAGAGTATATCTAATGATATACTGGTCACTTAGAAAGGAGAAGTTGATGTTGAAAAAGTTCAAGCGGACATGAACAAAACTTGGAGGAAGAAACCAACAATGCTGGAAGAGGAACCGGTTTCTGCACCTAGTGTGGAAATATTGCAACCAATAAACTAAGCTCCAAAGAGGCTTAGGGGGAGAAAATGGCGAAATTATTGTGAACCCTCGATTACACCAGTAAAAGACCTTAACCGGTATGTGATACCTATCACTCAATAGAAGACCGAAAATGGTAAAAGAGGCAAATTAGGGTTTTCACCCTAATAGAGGAGAATTAATGGTGGTAGGTGAGAGACATGTATAAAAGCATATTTCAAATCATTTCTCACTATCTATTTTTGAGTGAAGAAAAGTTTTCAAGTGCAGAGCGAAGAAAAGGCGATTTGAGCTAAGATTTCAAGAAATTGATAAATCTTGAAGGAGATTCAAATCCAGTTTGCAAGGGGTCATGGAGAACTCAAGCGGTGATTTGGCAACCAACGAAGAGTGAACTGAAGCAGAATCAGGAAGCCCTAAATTTGCGTTGTAAAGGTATTTTTTTGTGTTCTTGAAAATACTCAACAATGGCTTCCGCATCTCATACCATTTCTAGTACATCCATTGAGTTGGAAAGTTTTATTCAGAGGAAGTCCAAATATAATGCCTTATCACAAGTTCCGGCTGGAGTCATAGTTGAAGAAGGAATTTTAGATTATATTGATTGCAAAATAGAAGACCTAGGGTCTTTAACTATTCACACCTAGTTAGGTTTATTTTGCGGCAAAGACAAAAAGATCAAACCGGAGTTTAGTATCTTAGAGAAGAAGAAACTCCATAATGTAGTATACTTTCTAGAAGATTATACGAAGGATCATATCAGGATCATTTTGAACAGAGTCCATGGTGACAAGATGTACCTGGAGAGGACTCATGATATCACGCCTCAAGAAATTCATGCAGTCACCGGTTTTTGCAACATAGGGGAAGTGCCAGCCTTAAGAACAGTAAGAAAAATTGAAATGGCCAAGCTCACTGGTTCAACAAGTGACTCACGGGGTATGACAGTTAATCCTATCAAGGATGATCTAGTGAAATATGCCTACATGGTGATAGGCTACAGAATGTTTTCAGCCAATAGGATTAATTTTGTATCTGCTGCAGTGGTAAATGCCACTTACTGGATGATTAAAGAGGATGCATCTTTTGAGTTATGCACCGGTATGCAGAGGCAACTCCTGTTGAATGTAAAGGTGATCAAACAGGACAATGCACTAAGGTTTAATTTTGGACAACTACAGATAGGGTTGTTCTTCTATTTCCAAGGCTACTTTCCTAGAGTAGGAGATGTCCAGTGGTCTACTGACCAACCGGTAACCAAGTAGATCAAGGAAAGCATACAAGCCATTGGAACTAGTTACCCTGAAGTACTGAATAAATATTTTGATGAGTTCAGAAGAAAGATGAGTCAAAGGGTAAGAATCTCATGTGATATAGTTAAGAAATATGAAGATGACATCTGTTTCACCATTCAAGTGGACAAATGCTTAATGGAGGCTGTTGAGCCTAGAATGGAGGAAGTGGAGCCAATGGGCTATGAATTTATGTATGATATGCTAGAAGGGTATGCCTCAACCCTTATTGCCTCACCTCTTGATCCAAAGGCTAAAAGGATCGGAACCTACTTGGAGAGGATTGCACCGGCTGAAGAACCATCGGTTAAGAAAGGAAAAGAACCAGTAGAAAAGAAAGCCAAAGCAGTGCCTGCAGCATTGGCACTGGCTACCACTACAACTCCAAGAGTGACCAAGCGGTCACTTGCAAAGAAGCAACTAGAGGTAACACCGGCAAAAGTCTTTGAAAGAAAAAGGAAGACAAAGACAGATGAACCAGACTCTAAAGAAACTGAGTCTGATGAAAAGCCAAAGACAGCCAGACAAACAAAGAAAATGAAGAAGAATGAACCAGCAACATCCACACCGATAAATATTGATATCTCCTTATACAAACCTTTGACACATTTTCAAAGGACGGTTAAGAATATTAGGAGAAAATTACTTCATGATTTAGTAGATTATTATGATGATTTTAGTGATGAGCAAAAGGAAGAAGTATTACATGAAATCATTATTTATTTGTGTAAAAATGACCGGTTGCCATCAGAGATTAAATCTCAGACACTGGATTCTTTATTTAAAGCATTAGATAATAAATGGCGCATTGCCATTGAAAAAGAATAGGAGATTAGGGAGAAAGTCTTTGCATAGTACTTTCCAGACCTCTCAAATTCAGAATTATTTGATGTCCTGGATCAAAATAAAGGTCTCTTCTTCACAAGGAGAAGAAGACTCTAGTTGTTGGAGGGGAGAATTGATGATGTTGAAAAAGATACTCATCAGCATATGGATTATGCTATCAACTCTCACAAAGAAAAAATGGCCAACCTCCAAGCGGAAAAAGAACTAGCTGTATCCAAACCGGATGAAGTTTTTGATGAGGAAGGAAACCTGGTTGAAGAACCAATCGACACTATTGATGTCGATGCCCTGGATGTAGAAGATGTCACTCAGGACATACCTTCTAAGGGAATAGAACAAGGGCAACAAGCCAAATAGGGTGGTGAGCAAGCTAAGGACACACAGGAAGCGGCTCAAGAATAGGAAGAGAAGAAGAAGAGAGATGAAGATGAGAAAAAGAGAAAAGAGGAAGAGAAGAGAAAAGAGGAAGAGGAGAAATAAAAAGATGAAGAGAAGAAGAAGCAAGAAGAGGAAAGGAAGAAGAAAGAAGAAGAGGACAAGGAAGAAAGAAGAGGAAGAAAAGAAGAAGAAGGAAGAGGAAGAAAAGAAGAAGAAGGAAGAGGAAGAAAAGAAAAAGATGGACGAGGAAGAAAAGAAGAAGGAAGAGAAAGAGAAAGAAGAGGAGAAGAGGAAAGAAGAAGATAGGAAAAAGAAAGAAGAGGAAGATAGGGAACAAGAACAGAAGAAAGAAGTAGAGAAAAGGAAGAAGGCAGAAGCAGACAAGGTAGCGAAAGCAATGGAGAGTGCATAGATGGAGACTCTGAAGGCAACCAAGAGTCAAGCCAAACCGACTGATATCTCCAGTCCTATTGATCTTCAATCTGCAAGTGAGTTAGAGCTTATGCAAAGCATCAAGGTTGCTCAAGAGCACCTTGAAATCATTTGCAGGAAAAAGGAACAAGACATAATTCAGGCGGCTGTAGACACCCTTACCGGTTTAATCCCCGGTACCAATCTTCTTGACACTGAATCATCACTAGCACAGCTCAAACTACTATGTACTATAGTGGATGATCAGGTGTAGAGCCTGGAAGAAGCAGTTGAGGCAAATGTCAAGAAAGAGCACCAAAAGGCTCTTAACATTGCTCTGGTGAAAAAGATGAATGAGCTTCAGTCTGAACTGCTGAAAGACCAAAAGGACATTAGGAATGCCTTGGATGAGGGAAACTTGCTACTAAGAAAAATCTGTCAACCTCATCTATTCTACAATGATGTGCTAGCTAAGAAGAAAAAGCTTCAAATGGACTTATAGTCCTACTTGGGCACATTTAAGACACCTTATGATTCCTTTGCAACATATGGGCAAACCGTTCACCGGTTCTAGATCCAGTCAGCCAAAATGGAGCAAGAGATTAGTACACGATCTAAAGATTTGCAGGAGCTACAAGTGGTTTTACTTCCATGTCTGCAAATTCTTCAGAAGTGTTATCTAAACCTAGATGCCTTGATAATTACGCAGGAGCTGAGCATAGTTGATGCCATGGAGGAACAGGTATACTAGATGCAAACAGAAAAAGAAGTGCCCACCTCCCTACTTGAGTCCTAGTCGCTATCCATGAAACAATTTTTGCAAGACTATAAATCGGTTTTTGACAAGTATTATTCATTGTTGTCATAAACTTTTTATTTTTTTTGGAAACAGGGTTGTTCAGCGATACTTTGTCATTGTTGGCAAAGGGGGAGAAGTATCTGTTTTTGGTTTTTAAAAATTTTGATCTTCTGATATAGGGGGAGAAGTACTCTATCTATTTTGAAGACAAATAGGGAGAAGCATCTGTTTTTGAAATTTTGATATATGTTTTGATATATGCTATATGCTCTGATGTCTCAATGATTATGCTCTGTATGAAAAATTGCTATACATTGTGTTGATTAAGGGATGGTGTATATGCTTAGGGGGGGCAATTTTGTTAATGGCAAGTTTTTGTTGTAAAACACTTAGATGTCAAAATTTTGTTTTCCTAAGTGTTGCCATCAATGCCAAAGGGGGAGATTGTTGGCATTTTTTATTTTTATGTTGTGATTGTCATTGATGGACACACACTTGTACTGAGAACCCCTTTATATGTATGAGCTAGAGCTCAACCGGTATTTGTTCCAGTCGGTATGTTGTATTCTAGTCTTTAGACTAGTGATTTTGCAGAATGTGTTTCCCATTTTGAAGCGACATGTCGACCCCAAGTGGTTTGTAGATCTCAACCAGTACAAGGGAGCAAAGTGGCATAACACATTCTTACTAGTCTTTAGTTTTGTCAAACCGGAATTGGTATTTTGTATGAACCGGTAATACACTGTGATGAGTTACCAACTGACATTTTGTGATGAGTTACCAACCCACTGATTGATTGATGGTGCCGACACACTGACGGTGCTTTTTGTGTCCTGTTACTGAGTATGTCTAGATTCATTGAACCTAGGAAATTGTAATGTAATCCTATTGGACTGACATGAAATCAGATTCCTTTAAAAGGACATCATGTCTAGAGTTTTGAGTGGTTGTTGCTGTTACTAAAAGGGTTTATGTTGTGGCTAGGGTTTAAGGTGATTGTTGAGTTGTTGTAAGAGCGATCTTATTTGAGAAGATTGAGTTGTAAATAGAAAGAGATAGAGAAGACTAAAGTAATGCTGGAGTGCATTAGCAGTGAACTATACTAGATCTAACCAAGCAGTTTGTGCTATAAGATAGATCAAACACTTGTTGATTACTCACATCTTTGACAAGTCTATAGCCCTTAACCGAGTAGGCCCAAAAGCCTTTGTAAAATCCTCTAACAAGGTGGTTTGCTTTTGTGAATCTTAAATCCTCTAACAAGGTAGTCTTTAATTAGACTTATCTCCTACTAGAGATTGAGATTCCTAACAAGATCTATTCTGGTGAAGAACATTGTAAGACCTTAATCGGTCTGACCTTAACCGGCCTGGTTTCTATTCTGCAGATAGTGACTTGTGAGTTCCATCTCACCGTGGTTTTTTTCCCAGTTGGGTTTCCATGTCAAATATCTTGTGTTATGGTTGTATTGCTTTTGTGGGTGAATGCTTTATTCACATTTTGGTTTGCATGTGTGATAACCAGTCTGTCTGTTAGATTGTTTTACCGGTTTACCTTCAGACTATGTAAGTGTTTAAGTACAAAGATTTTTGGCATACTAATTCACCCCCCTCCCCCCCTCTTAGTATTCATCACACACAACCATGGAAAGGAAGTAAACTCAGTTAAAAGAAGTTTATCCCTAATGTCTTTTTGTAAATTAGCAATGAAAATCTTTTGAATGTCTTGATCAGGCACATGAAAAGAAATTTGAGATACAAATGATTATATCTACCAATAAAATCAGTCACTTTTTCTTTAACACCTTGTTTATAATGCATTAAATCAATTAAAGTAAACTTAGGACCAATGTTATTGTGAAATTGTTGAATGAAAGCATTAGCCATTTTTTGAAAAGAAGCAATAGAATAAGGAGGCAAATGACAATACCATTTCAAAGCTTTATACCTTAATGTTCTAGTAAACAATTTTGCTAACAACCTTTGATCATGAGAAAATTCACTACACAAAGTTTGGAATGTTTTAACATGAGTTAAAGGATCACCTTTTTCATTATAAAGTTTCAATTGAGGGACTTCTACATGTTTAAGAGGGACAACTCTAACAATGTCGTGGGATAATGGGCTCGCTACATCAAATGTGGGCACATTATACTTGGATTGATTCATAGATGCTATTTGTTGTTGTAAGGAAGACATTATTTGGGTAAGACTATTGATTGTATCTTTGGTAGAAGGATTTAATTGAGATATGTTGGATTGAGAGGGTGGAGTAATATTGTTGAATGAAGGAAGACATTGAGAATAAGGAGGTGGAACACTATGATAAGTGGGTAATGGAGAAGATTGGGTAGCTCATGGAGGACTCATGAGAGGAATGAAGGAATTATGATTGAAGGAATTGCCCCCTTGACTAACATTTATAGGTGATGAATGTGATTGAGTAACAAGAGGAACACTCATGGTAGGAGGAATGAAAGAAGAGGTATTTCCCCCATGACTAACATTTGTAGGTATGACATTTTATGTATAGGTATCCATGATGTTTGATGTGAAGGTAGGAATACTAGTCATAGAAGTTGTCAAAGGAATAAAATGTTTAACCTAACTAGGACGTTGTGTGTAACCTAGGTTTTCAACACAACTGTTCATAGGCATGATATTAGAATCAACAATATGAACAATATCAGACAAGATATCAACACCATGTTTATCACTTTGAATCATTCTTTTTAATCCTTCAATCAATGTGAGACCTTGACTTTCTGGGTATTCTTGACTCATCCATTGTTGAATATTGACAAATTGATTGTCCATCTTTGCCAAACGATCAAAAGATGCTCTAGTTAGTGATTCCTCCTCATTGTGAGAACTATCAAGAGGATAAATGAGAATATCTAAAGGATGGGAAGAAGCAGCAATAGCCTCATTGAAAAAGCTAGCCAAATTAGGCTCCATTTCCTTAATAATTAAACCTTGGGCAACCTTAATTCTACAACTTCTTCTAATAGAGATACTATAGGTAGGACTAATAGTAGTAAAACTAATGCACTAGGGAAAAGAAATTGGAAATAATAATGCAATCTCCTAGGAATTTGAATTATCAAAACTAAAATTATCTCCTAGAAGATATAAATTTGAATTTAAAATTAGGGTTGAAAATAACCTCATAAATTTAAAAGTTTGAATGGAGGGAAAACCAAAATTAAAAGTAGGGTTTATTCAAATTTAAGCTCTTAATTAAAATTTTGAGATTTTGGAATGTTGAAATATTGAAGAAATCAATTTAATTTTAAAATTAGGGCATATGTAGTTAACCACTTAATTTTGAAATTTAAATTAAAAATGAAAATGTTGAAATTGATATTTGTTTTCGACCTTAGGGTGACCTAAAATCAACAAAATTTCACAAATATCTGAAATTGGGTAGTAAAATATAGTTAGAATAGGCTCCTGAAATTTGAGCAGAAAAAGTTTGGACCAAGTAGCTAGCAACTTGGTCTGAACACACGGTTTGACGAACTTTTTTCCAAATTTTAGGGGAAGCAAGATATTGTAATTTTTGTGCAAGTTCCAGAATGATATGGAAATTGGAGATGTCGAGATATGCAAAATTAAGCCTTGAAGGTAGAAATAGGACACACTTAGAATGTTTGATAAAATGATTAATTGAAAGGACAACAAAAAGGGCACACTTAAGGGTTGACTTTCATGATGTTTAGAAGAAAGACACGAGGCTTTAGATTTAATTGAATCAATTCAATGCTTAAAGGAAAATTTGAAATTGCACAGGATTAATTTAATTTTAAAAATTAGGGTTTGTTGTATAAACTGCTTAATTTAAAAAAATTAAATTTGAAAATTTGAATGTTGGAAGGAGGGGAAATGAATTTTGAAATTGAAGAAAAGACCCATATCTGAAAATTAATTCAAGATCTACACAATTCACAATGTCAATTTTAAAATTAAAAAATTAGGGTGTTGTGATTTAACCACTTATTTTTGAAAATTTTGAAAATTGAAAGTGTAAATGAAAACTTGAATTGTAAAATTGAGGAGTTCTCGGATCTGAAACAATTAATCCAATTTAGACAAATAAAAACCTCTAAATTTTTAAAAATTGCAAGGAAATTAAACTTGTAAATTAAAATTTGAATTTTAAATTGCATACACTCAGATCTGAAAAAAAAATTCAAAATTAAGGGTGTAAGGAGTCGAGTTCACCAAAATGTAAAGTGGAAAATTGGGAACCTTAGCCAAATTCTCCATTTCAAAGAAGAGGGGAACTTTACTAAGGCTCAATTTTCACTTGGGGAAACTTTACATTCAAAAGAGGAGGATGAATCTACTAGATCCAATCCCAAAGGATGCAAGGATTGAATACTCAGTAGATTGATTGTGATTGAAATGCAATTGACCCTATTTTGTAAGTTGTTTGATTGAATTAAGACAAAGTGCAAAAAATGAAGACAAAGTATGCGAAAACAGTGAGCTACGGGTTTGAGATTCAGTCGTGCACCTAGATCTGATAAGTTTGAGATGATTCGGAGCTGCTCTACAAAATCTGGCAAAATTTGCAAGGACCATGTGTCCGAACAGGGGCACCCTCCTATCGGCCATCCGAACTTTCTACACGTCAAAAAGGGTTTTTCAGTCTCTATGAATAAAGATTAATTCTAGAAGTACAACTATGTACTTGTTTCCTCCACATAGAAAGAAAGGGAAATGTGTTGGGAATAGGGGTTTGTCTTTAGATCAAGCCCTGATTTTGGAATTAACCAATTGGTTGAAGTAATGTAAATGAAATGACTGAAAGTAGAAATCCTCCTCTTTGAGTGGATGTCGAATTGACTAAAAATGAAATTCTTATACCTCCTTGTGAATTTTTGCTTGCCTCCACATGGAATTAAGGTTTCATGAAGTAGAATGTTGATCTTGTTGGCATTCTACACTCTAGTGATAAATTATGGTGTTGTCATTGATGGCAACTTACCGACAACCTCGTGGATGTCTTCAGGCACCAGCACTGACAGGCATCGACATCGGTAGACACTTCACCGATAGTGACAACAATGTATACTGACACCCCAACCAACAGGAATAAAGTTTTGCTTATTGTATTCAATTGTAAATATCTTTTGTAAAGCCGGCATGACATATTGTAATAGAATCAGATATGTATGAGATCTTGTAAATCATTTTGACATAGAAGATAGGATGTGAACATGGTAGAAGTGATGAGCGAATATTAAGGCAAATTTTGTATAAGGTTTATGGTTATTGTATGAGCTTAAACCAGTACTGATATTGGCATAGAAGATGTTGAATTTGTTGGCAATATTACAAGGATATTGAGAAGGTTGTTGATGATTATGGACATAACTGATTAAAGATGTTTTACTATCTTGATATTATTATTTTGTCATTGATGTCAAGAAATTGATTTTCTAATTCAGTATGACGTTTCCATATCTTAAGAAATATGATATGAAGATTATAAAGAAGTCGATAAAGACATAGGAAAGAATATGATGAATAAGGGGATAAGTTATTCAATGGGTAACTCTACCAAGTCAGACAATGATGAGATCTTGATGTTTTAGATTGTTTTAACATCATACATATGTTGTAAAATGTAAAGGTTAATACTACACTATGATATCAGGAAAAGAACCTAGTCGGTAAACCCTAAGGTTATCGCAGTCGGTTAATGAAGAGAGAATGTCTACTGAGTAAAGTTTAGTATTCACCGAGTTGTAACCGAGCTATAATAGAATGCATTAAATGTTTACATGTGATATTTAATGAAAGAAGCTGATGAGCTAGAGCGGATCAATGATTGGCAAGCCACGGAAGAAGTTTGTTAACAAATCTAAGGCAATGGAAAGTTGACCAGAAGATCTACAGCTCAGATTGAACCGCATTACCCTAACACAAGTTCCAAGGTGAATATGAAGATACAATGAACCTGGACAAGATTGAAGATCTGATGGCTATGATTGATCATGGGAAATGTGATCAAGGAGATTAAGCAGTTAGAAGATTGTTTATAAATAAGGAACTGTTGATAAACAATGTATGTGGGCAAGTGTATGCATAGGGATGCTACATAGTGATTACCGAGCATAGAAGCTTGAAGACTTGTTAGAATAACAAAGTATTGATGCCTAGCAGATAGACAAGATTAGTTCTATGTCTAGATTGTATTGAACAAATAGGAATCTGCTTTAGCATTTTAGATGTGAAGTTGCAGACAGGTTGTATTACTATTATTTTGTGAAAGTGATAGGAAATCTCTTAACTGAGTGGACTTAACAGTCTTATATGTAAATCCTCTAACAAAGTTAAATTCTAATTGAGTGTTTGAAATCCTTTGACAAGGTCACTTCTAACAAAGTGAAGATCCTAATAGATCTGAGGGAAATCCCTTAATTGGGTCACATCTAGCAATGTGTTTTGTAATCTTTAATAGGATTGGCTTTTAACCGAGCATATTCTAGAAGAGTATATTTCTTAGAGGGTCTGAAATCCCATAGTGGTTTTTCCCTATTTGGGTTTCCATGTTAAATTTGGTGTTATGAGGTTTATATTGTTCATATGCTTTTGAGTTTGCATGTTTGACAATTTTTTATTATATGACTAATATATGTTACCGAGGTTGAATCTGATGTTCTTATGGATGAATAAGTTTGTATGATTCACCCCCCCCCCCTCTCATCTTGTTGGCTATTGGATCTGTACTTATATTAAGTATTAGAACTATCAATTGGTATCAGAGCTTTGGACTCTGAAAGGAAAGTTTAAAGGCACTTGAGTTAAAGATCCAAAGATGTATAAGAGGGATGCACCTAAGCTGAACAAGTCAAGTTTCTCTACATGGCAGAAAAGGATGAAGCTACATCTATCAAGAGTTGGAGAATATTCTTTATATTATCTGGAGAATGATTTTGTTACACCAAGCACCTATCCATTGACTATGGAAGAGATAAAGGCAAAGCAAGAACACATTCAAGCAATGATTGAAATAACATCTGCATTGACCGATTCAGAGTTTAATGATCTAGAAGGATGTACTAATGCAAAGGCAATGTGGACTAAGCTCATATCTATATATGGAGGAGATGAACATGTTCAAAGAGAAAAAGTTGATAGTCTAAGAGGACAACTTGAATCTATGAGGATGAATGAAGGTGAGAACATAACCCAGTACAATACAAGACTACAGGAGATTGCAAATCAAATCAAGGGAGCAGGAGGAACTATTGAAGAAAAGGATGTGACAAGTAAGTTGTTAAGAACCCTTCTACCTACCTATGCAATCTGAGTCCCTACAATCAATGAATTGAGGTTTGTACCTAATATGCTAGTTTCCTTGGATGCTACTATTGGTAAGCTACATGCATTTGAGTTAAGTAATTTTGATTACAGTGGGTCATCGGTAAATAAAGTTGAATCTGCATTTAGTTCTTTTCATCTGAATGAATCTAATGATTACAAGGAAAGAAAGTATAAGTACTCTGAAGGAGATCATAGTGGAGCAAGTGAAAGATTTCAGAAGAACATGGAGGAGGTACATAAACTATATGAAGAAATCAGAAAGCAAGAAGAGTTTGAAGCACTATTGGCCAAAAGGTTACCAAGAGGCAAAGGTAAGTATAAAGGAAAACTACCCTTGAAATGTTTCAATTGTGATAAGATTGGACATATGGCTTCTAACTATCCTAACAAAGATTTCACTGAAAAGAGAGATTACTGAGATGACAGGCATAAAGATAATCATTACAGAGGACACCGAGACTTCAGAAGAAGAGATAGAAAGACCTGCTTAATTACTGGTGAGGAATCTGAAGATGATAAATCAGATGAGACCGATATAGAGGAAGTTGTTTATATGGCTATCAAGGATGGATCAGATGAAGAAAGGTATGAAGAAAAAGCCCTAATATCTCACATAAACACTAATGATTCTTGGATTATAGATAGTGGATGCTCACATCATATGATAGGAGATAAACACAAGTTTGTTATGTTAGAAGATTATGATGGAGGCTATGTTAGATTTGGTAATGATGCATCATGTTTGGTAAGAGGTAAAGGATCCATAACACTTCTTGATAATGCAAGATGCAATGATGTTTATTGGATTGAAGGTTTGAAATACAATTTGTTGAGTGTAGCACAGCTAAACAACACAGGTTACCAAATAGAATTTCAGAAAGGAATTGTCAAAGTTCATGACAAGAATGGAAAGTTAGCTGCTACCGGGACACAAACAAAAGGTAATACATTTCACCTTGACTCTACTCACAACAAGTGTTTGCATGCAAAGATTGATAACACCTGGTTATGGCATAAAAGGTTTTGTCATGTTAATTTTGATAATCTGATCAAGATAAGTAAGAAACACAGAGTAAGAGGTCTACTGAGTCTTGAAAAACCTAAGAATGCTATGTGCCAAGGATGCCAAATGGGTAAGATGACAAGATCCAGCTTTACAAGTTGTAGCATAGGAAATAGGAAATCATCAAAAGATAAGATAAACATAATAACTCAATCACAAAAGCATTCATTGCAATGAATCTATCCTAAGACACATTCAATAGAGACATGAAAACAAAGCATACAAAACTAATGATTGTGCAAACCAGATGATGATTTGAATGCTCCTTCCATGCGGCTCCATTGTTCTTCTTTCCTCTTCAAATGGTTGGATTGTGGATCTCACCTACAAGTGCACACACAATTGAAAGCAAGTAGACAAGATTTTTTGATCAAGAGTACTAGAAATTCGATAGTCTGATTAAGGATTAGGAATCAAGGGGTTTGATTGAAGAAATTCATCCAATTTATAGAAGAATTGGAGAGATGACAAGATTAGCATGATAGTGATTTGAATGGAAATTCAAATCAAGAATAGCAAAATTATGACATGTCTATGACAAATTGCTATGCAAGGATTTATGACAATTTATGACAAATTATGACAAATTGCTATGCAAAGATTTATGACAAGAATTTGAAATATAAATAGACATTTAGGAATTTAGGAGAATTTAGAAAATTAGGTTAGAAATGATGACTTGGAAATTAGAAAATTGATGAAAAATAGGTAAATTAATTAATAATTTCTCATTCATTAATTAATTTACAAAAATAGGAGGAATTAATTAGCCAATTAAATAAACATTTAATTGTGACAAGAAGACTTAGGATAAATAAATAAATTATTTAACCTAGAGGGAAAATGCCAAACAAGATTAAATGAATAAATCATAAAACCTTGGAAGATGAATTAGAAATGCAAGGATGACAATTAGGTCTTGACAAAGGATAGTTGATATTGATTCAATCATGATTTTGAATTGATAAATGACCAGTGTTGATAAATGATTTGATTGAGATTGGTTGACAAAAATTAATGACAAATTGACCAAATTGACATGATTGGAAAGGACAAGGATCGATGACGAATCGATCGCAATATGACAAGATTGACAAGGACAAAGATCGACCAAAATCATGACTGAAGGTTGTTGTCGACAAGACCAAATTCGAAGGCGAGATGATAGAAGAATGACTCGATGCTCGCAAATGATAAAAACCAAGTGCGTGACATAGGAGAAATGTTAATGCGACGCAAAAACCTAAAATGAGGCAATGCGCAAATGTTAAAGTATGACCTCGCAAGCGTTTGACCATTTTTAGGTGTCTACATTTTGCCCCTCTTTGAGACAATGCGATTTTAAGCGTTGTTTCAAAGAACAATAATGAAAATGCCCCAGACAATAATAATGACATATGCATGCCCCCTCGAGGAATTGGCCGGAAACATACAGAAAAGAGGCCAATTGATCGATAAAAATGATAGGATCGAACAGACTGACAATCGGAGATCGGATGCATGAAGGACAAGCAATGTAAGGTGCACAAGACCACGGCCAACATAAGATGGAGAGGACGCACGTCCATCTATGCAATGACAAAGAGCTATAAGTGAGACCAAGAGGGTGAAAATTGTTCATTTGCACTAGCTAAAGAGGAGGATTTGTTGCTCTGGACAAGGACACGTGCAGAGAGATGGCGAACATTCCAATGGCGGATCACCTTGGGGAATGTGTATGCACATTCAGACGACCGGAGGACGCAGGAGCAGCGATATGTATCTCGAAAACCCATGTTTTCAATTTGATGAATTTGACGCGTTTGCGAGACATTGCGGGGCCCACAGGGGATGCAAAAGGGGACTTCTGCGCTTGTGTAGTCTAATTCTGCGCTTGTGTCAGGTGTTCTGTGCTTGTGTAGGAAAACACAAGCGCAAGTTACCTGACACAGGCACAGGTTCTCTAACACAGGCGCAATTGTGCATAAATAACTCACTTTTGATTCAAAACTGCATCCAAATGACCTAAAAAGGGGGGAGAAGGGTAGGATAGGTCAATGTAGATGAAAAACACCCTGATTTGGACATGAAAATGAGGAAATGCAACCTGTAGGAGCAAACCCTAAAACTGACAAAATGATGCCCCGATTGTGATGCCGAGTTGACAGTATCCATTGATCACGCGGGAGAATCGACCAGACTGCTTCATGTTATGACATAGACTCAGAAGCACGGACAAAGATACATTAGCAGGACTTGAGATATGGTAGGGATGAGGAGGATAGAGGGAGAACCTAGTGACAGCGGCACGTGCTCCTTATGAGAGACAGTGGACATTATGTAGTTTGACATTATATAGTCAACCTGCGGGCCATACTTAGGACAGATAGTCCAATTTTGTACTCCGATATTATTTTGACATATGATATGATATGCATCGATATGATGGGATGCAATGTGTGATGACTGATGTTATTTTCCATGTATGGATGACTTATGCACTGTTGATGTATGAATTGTGGAACATGTATGGATATTTTTTTTTTATGTGTTTTTGATGCATTGATAATATGAAATGGATAAAATGCTTGATATGAAGCTTGATATAATGCAAATGTACTAACCAAATGGATGCAGGATGCAACATGTATGTTTGGAGATCGGAGCACTAGACCGAACTGACTATCCAAACTGATGGAAGAAACGTTAGTAAGAAATGAGATAGAGGACAGTTAGAGATGACGAAAAACTTTACTTTCAGTAATGCACTTTGTAGGTGAGAACCTTTATTTTTATGTAGCAAAATGGATGTGTAGCATCATGGCATTGAAGGCCAGAGCTGAAATGCAACCCTTTTTGCAAAAGACAGACACGTCACAGACAAACGACAATCACAACAACAAAAAAGAAAGGGATCATGAGCCATCCTGGTCACTCTAAATCACTTAGTGACATCATCGAGCGACATAGGAACATGATCGAAGCTAAATCAAGAAAAAGATAAGATGTGCAAATTCAAACAAATCAAACAAACATCTTGATCTTCATTGTCAAAATTTGAAAGTGCTGATAAGATGATCATGTTGTCTGGTTTCAGGAAATGCGGTACCCCATCTAAGACAGGACACAGTCTGGTTTCGAGTATACCACACCCTGTATAAGACCCATGATAGCAGTAACAAGGACAAATGATTTTGATGTTGATATTTGATTGATATGACAATTGTGATCAGTTTGAATGTTTGGTTTTGATTGAAAAAGTTCATCTGGTTAAAGCATGATTTCATTAAAGCACAATGTTTGATTGCGAGTTGTTGGATGTATACTCAGTGATCTGTCTATGCACAAAAAGAATAATTATTTGCAAAATGTTTGTTTTTTTGTTTTTGGAGTTTTACAATTTTATTTTTTTTGTGTTTTTTCAGGACTTTTTTTAATTTTTAGATATTTTTTTCAGGACATTTTTTGATTTTTTTGCGATTTTTTTTTTTTTCAGGACATTTGTCAATTTTTTTGAATTATTTCAGGACATTTTTCAATTTTTTTGAATTATTTCAGGACATTATTTGATTTTTTTGGAATTTTTTTCAGGACATTTTATGATTTTTTTTATGATTTTATCTCAAGACATTATTCAATTTTTATGATTATGTCAGGACATTTTTTCAATTTTTATGATTTTTGCCCCCAGTGTCTAGCAAGGCAAGGAATATGACAGGTGAATAAATAGGCTTGCTGAAATGATGGTGGATAGGGGGAAGACAATGGCCTTTTATCGTGGAGACAATACAGATGCAATTTTCAAGGGCTATTGTGTGATGGGACAAGAGACTGGATATGACAATGTAAAGCAAGAACATGGCATGAGGGACATGTCAAGAGGTTTTTGAAACCATGTTTAAATTTTGCGTCCTTATGTCAGATCAAGATCAAGGAATGAAAAAAAGGTGTATGGATAGTGATAAGATATGGATAGGATAAGCAAGACCAAGAATGGATAAGGGACATGGACTGAAGGTTGGGATTAGCTAAGGGATAGTGGCAGAAAGTTGCAATAAGACAGGGAATATGGATGAAAAGTTAGAATAAGCAAATGGATAAAGACCAAAAGCTATGATGGACTAAAAGCTGCAAACAAGATACATGATGCTCATGACGATCTTCAGCCTTGTCAAGATCAAAGGTGGAAAAAGGAAATGGACATGAGGATATGAAGGGTAATGACAGCGGTTCGATAGGATAGTGAAGGACAATAGGATATGAAGGAGGAAACCTGCCCCCAAGTGTGGTGTGCAAGAAGTTCATGGATTACACATGATTCCTATTTGCCAGGTTTTCATCATGGTACTTGCCCAAGGCACCTGTTTGCTAGGTTTTCACCAGTGGACGAATTATTTTTGCTTTACTTTTTTTTTTTTTCTTTTCTTTTTTTTTTTCACTTTTTTTTTTTGTATTTTGACTTTCTCAATAGAAGATGGACACATGATAGGGGATGGAAGAAGGACTCAAGCATCTTTTTTTTTTTTTTTTTGGATAGTAGCCTTGAAATAAATGGACCATGACCTTTAAAAGTATGCTCAAAGATGTTGGTAGGATAAGGACATGGAAAATGACATGAAACTAAGGCAAGGATTTATGCAAAGGATTGGATCAAAGGGATCGAAGGATGAAACATATGCATTGGATAATGGATAGGTTATTGGAAGAATTGTGCTTCAGTGGATGGAAATGTTGGCAAGATCGACATTGGCACACACCTTGAGGGGTGATGGACTAATGGAGGAAAGACGTATTTTGGATATTGAGATTTGGATGGAGGAATAGCTTGGGATTTTGGGACATAAGGGCCCAAAATGGATGAAGAAGGTGATGGAGGAACAGACTTGGAAGGTTTGGATGGAGGAATAGCAATTTTGGATGCCAATTTTGATGTTTCTTTAGGCTTTTGTGCTTCAAGGAGCTACTTAGGGATCCACATGGTTTTTGATTTTTTATGCTTTTGTGGTTCCTTGGAGTGCATTGCTTGCATAAGGGATTTAGGAACCCATATATATTTTGACTTTGCTTTATTTTTCTCAATGGGCCTTTGTGGCCTTTTGGATATTTCTTTTTCTTTATAGATCATATTTTTCTTTGTTTTGACATGTCGATTATATTGGACATGTTGATCCTTGAATACATGTGGATTTTTAGACTTATGACTTTTATACTTGGCATCCAAATTGCTTGGAGGAGGAAAGGAATGCATGGATGGATATGAATGAAGTGGATTTCTTTTGTATGGATGGAATTTACTCAAGGATGTGTGCCTTTGCTGATGTTGCATAGGAGATGGAGGGATATAGGGACCTAGAATGGATGGAAGGGATGATGGGGAAGGTGGACATTTGGATTTTGACTTTGAAGGGATACCAACGCCTTGAGTGTGAGCTCTGTAGCCATGACCATTAGTATATTCTTTGATATGAAGGTGTTCTTGCTCATGAAGGTCTACTTCTTTGCCTTTATGAATATCTTGACTTGTAGGATACTCTTTTCTTTGGGAAGAAGACGCGAGTCCATTATGAGGTGGATATGGTATGAGAGAAATAATGAGATCTTGAAGTGGATCGGATTGGACCAAAGTGGAAGAACCCATTATGCATGTCGAGGGTTCATGAACATCTTGCACTAACACATTAGGATCATGAAGGGGATTAGAATCATGAGGGTGATTAGGATCATGTAGTGGACATGGTTCAATGATAGGCTCTTCAAGAGATGGAATGGGAGAAATAATGGGATCACCAAAAGAAATGCACTCTTGGAGTGGATATGCTGGATTAGGACGTGGAGATGGAGGAACAAGTGGATCTTGTGGAGGATCTGAAGGAATGATAGGGTCTTGTGTTGGAAATGAATTTGGAAGGATACTTTGATCTTGACAAGGAGGAAGATCATTGGATTCCTCTTTAAAGGTGCTTTGCTCTTGACTTTCAAAGGGATCATCATAAAGGATGGAAAGGATATCTTGATCTTTCTCAGGAAGTGGAATGTCAATGGGATTTGAAAGGACATTGTTTTCATGAAATGGAAGGGGATCATTTGGGATTGGATGAACTGGGATATCTTGATCTTGCTCAAGGAATGGAGTGTCAATAGGAATTTGGATAGGATGGACAAGAATAGGGGAATCATCGTGAGTGTCTGGGAACATGGAGTCTTGGTCAACAATTGGATGGGATGATAAGGTTTCAGGATCTTGATCTTGATTTGTTTTAAGACACATTTCTTCATGCTCTAAATTATCCTCTTCACATGGGGTTGGACTTTGGATATGCATGGGGGATTCTGACAAGGGATCAATGATTTGGCATGAAGGGGATGCACTTTAAACATTTGTGATAGATTTTGGCAAGGAATCAATGCTTGAACATGAGGAAGAGTGACTTCGAATGGGGTCCTCTAAAATAGGTAATGGCAATAAAGTGCATGGTGGCATTGGGTCTTGTATTTCTGAAACATGACAAGGATGTGCATCATGAATTGGATTATCATTGCAATCAATTATGGATAGCCCTTGGGTAATTGCATCCTTGGGGGTATTGTTTGATGAGGACAATATGGAAGGTTCCTGTGAAACTTCTAAAGGTGTAGGGATAGATGCCACTGGAGAGTCAATTTGTTTGTGGGGGGATGAGGCATTGCTAGACATAAGTGTATTATCTTGATCTTCCTAAATTTGTTTCCTTAAGAGCCTTGCAATAAAGCCACCTTTCTTTTGAGGTTTTGACATAGTTGTATCTGGAATTTGAACTTGTTTGGCAAGAATTTGGTCTTGGTTTGATGTCATGTTTTGATATTGGACTTGATTCAATTGTTCGGACATGCTTGAGACATGGGTTGGTGTGTGCTGCAACCTTTGTTTTTGAATGTTTGGTTGGAGTTGTTGACATTGATATGTTGATTGAACTTGTTGATATTCCACCATTGGTTGAACTATTTGTTGACATTGTATAGTTGGTTGGACATATTGTTGAAATTGAACCATTGGTTGTGTTGGTTGTATATGTTGAACAATTGGTTGAACCATTGGTTGTATTGGTTGAAAATCTGATTGATAGTAAACACCTTCTTGTTCTTGTTGTGGAGGCACATAATGTTGAAATTGATGTTGTCTCTTTTCTTGAAATTGTTTCATCATCTCTATTTGGGAGAGGAGAGCTGGTATGTCTGATCGTTCAAGAAGAGATTTGACATCAATTGGCTCAATATTTGGATTTCGACCTGGAAGTTTTCGAAACATTTTGGACATTTGTGATCTATTCTTTTGAATGTTTTTCAATCTTTGTTCCAATATCTCATTTTCTTGAGCTAGTTTCTCCTCTAGTTTTTGTATTTGGACATTTACATCATCATGATAAGTTTGACCAATGTTGCTTTGTTGTTGGGTTGGATGTAATTGCGATTGCATTGTCGGTTGATATGTCAAACTTTGTTGCATCATTGGTGCTTGGAACCTTGTTTCAATAGACATGTCACTATGCAAATGCAATATTTTTGGAATTTTTCAAGGACAATATATGATATGCAACTAAATGCAAACTAAAATAGACGAAAATGCAATCTATGGAAAGAATGCAACCTATGTTTTTGGTTGCTTTTCAAGATTTTGACAAACTTTTTGAATGCAAATCTAAGAGAGGGACCCTTAGGAAATTGGAATGATATCTAGACCTCAAAGGACAAAAGGACAAAATGACAAAGTTTCCCCTATATGCTTGGATACTAGGCTAGGTTTGATGAAATGACATGGATGACAAAAGGACAAAAGGTTTGATAAGGTCTAGACTTCTTAACAATGACTTAAGGTTGCGTCAAAGATTAGGATTACTCAAGTATGACAAAACCTAATTTTGGCACTATATGCAAAGGGACAATTTCTATGATATGATAATGACTTAAGCTTAATGAAGAGACTTAGGGTATGCAAATATGAATGTATGACAATGGTATGACTTTAATGCAAGAGGACACATGCAAATGGATGACTCTTATTGATATGCAAAGGAGTATAACTTAGGTGAAACCTAACCTTGGTACTTGACAATGAACTTTGCAAAATGCAACCTAGGATGAACCTAAATGTAAGTGACATGAATGTTAAGACAAGATTTTGAACAATGTTTGATAATCATGTTTGAAGGTGTGTTTTGAACTTTGTTGAACTTTTGTTGGATGAATGTCTCTTGTGTTTAAACTTATGTTGGATCAATTTTTTTTGCTTTTGAAATGGGATGCAATTCAACTTTTGACAAGCAAAGAATACAAGATATTGCAACTTAGACTCAAGACAATCATGCTCATTTCCACATTTCTTATGGTAGGCAAAGACATTAGGTACTTGAGAGGTAGACTCATTATGGGATTCAAGGAGAATACATAGATGCTTGACCCCACGGGCTCCCCTCCACAGCACTCACTTCTCAGGCAAGCCAAGCATCAGTCCCCATGGAAATCTCCCCATGGCGAACTTAGTATCTCTTCCAAGTATCCAAATTCGTCCTTCTCAAGCAACTAGAAGGGTTTTTTGGCCTCTAAAAACAAGGTGTTTAGTAAGGATTTCTGTTAAGTGTTACTCCTTGATGTCATGCAAGCATGATTGAGACATTAAGCCCATCAAGATACCAAACAAATGTAGTCGCGCAAGCACGATTTAGACCAAGAGGCCCTACTTAGATGTTGATAAGAGAAAGAGTTTCAAGGGGCATCGCTTCCCAAGTAATTGCAATTCCCACGTAACACTTCCTTCAAAGCTTTCGCTCATCGGGTATTTTTTTATAGTGAGTTAGAATGCCAAGGAATTCTAGCCGTACTCACTTTGGGTCGTTCCCTTCTCACGATTATCACTTGCTTGCAAAAGCAAAGTGGTCGGGAAGGCAAGCCCTCTAAATGTGACACACAATCAACAACACAAGCATGGTATCGAAGATCTAGATTTCTGATCACCCTATGAAGGATGAGAGCATACTCTCCTACTCCAATGTCACACTTAACAATCAAAGAAAACAAATGTTCATTCCAACCTATTTATAAATCACTAAGTGCCTAATTAAAAATCTCAAACACATAGTTTGGTTGTTTCTCCAAGGCAACCTGCAAAACCCAATTTAGAGGTTTGATTTGTTGTCTTTGACCATCGATTCTGCATAACACATGTTAGTAATTTGATTTGTACTCTTTGCCATGCGTATGCCAAGATTCTGCATAGATAATTAGTACCAAAATCCAAAGCACAAAAAACAGAATGCAAAAACACAACAAATTTCAAGTAAACACTGCATTTTTTACCTCTGTTTTGGACTTTACACAGGCGCAGAAGTCATGACACAAGCGCAGAATGTCTGAAACAAGTGCAGAATGTCCGCTACACAAGCGCAAAATGTCTGACACAGGCGCAAGTTGTCTTACACAGGCGCAGAAGTCTCTAGAATACCCTGCACGACCCTGTTTTTGGGTTTTTTGGCTTGCAAATCAACTTGACAGCACTCAAAACATCATAAAGAGGTTAGAAGGTTAGTTTTTCACATCGAGTTCACCAATTAATGTAGCATAGGAAATAGGAAATCATCAAAAGATAAGATAAACATAATAAATCAATCACAAAAGCATTCATTGCAATGAATCTATCCTAAGACACATTCAATAGAGACATGAAAACAAAGCATACAAAACTAATGATTGTGCAAACCAGATGACGATTTGAATGCTCCTTCCATGTGGCTCCATTTTTCTTCTTTCCTCTTCAAATGGTTGGATTGTGGATCTCACCTACAAGTGCACACACAATTGAAAGCAAGTAGACAAGATTTTTTGATCAAGAGTACTAGAAATTCGATAGTCTGATTAAGGATTAGGAATCAAGGGGTTTGATTGAAGAAATTCATCCAATTTATAGAAGAATTGGAGAGATGACAAGATTAGCATGATAGTGATTTGAATGGAAATTCAAATCAAGAATAGCAAAATTATGACATGTCTATGACAAATTGCTATGCAAGGATTTATGACAATTTATGACAAATTATGACAAATTGCTATGCAAAGATTTATGACAAGAATTTGAAATAGAAATAGACATTTAGGAATTTAGGAGAATTTAGAAAATTAGGTTAGAAATGATGACTTGGAAATTAGGAAATTGATGAAAAATAGGTAAATTAACTAATAATTTCTCATTCATTAATTAATTTACAAAAATAGGAGGAATTAATTAGCCAATTAAATAAACATTTAATTGTGACAAGAAGACTTAGGATAAATAAATAAATTATTTAACCTAGAGGGAAAATGCCAAACAAGATTAAATGAATTAGAAATGCAAGGATGACAATTAGGTCTTGACAAAGGATAGTTGATATTGATTCGATCATGATTTTGAATTGATAAATGACCAGTGTTGATAAATGATTTGATTGAGATTGGTTGACAAAAATTAATGACAAATTGACCAAATTGACATGATTGGAAAGGACAAGGATCGATGACGAATCGATCGCAATATGACAAGATTGACAAGGACAAAGATCGACCAAAATCATGACTGAAGGTTGTTGTCGACAAGACCAAATTCGAAGGCGAGATGATAGAAGAATGACTCGATGCTCACAAATGATAAAAACCAAGTGCGTGACATAGGAGAAATGTTAATGCAACGCAAAAACCTAAATTGAGGCAATGCGCAAATGTTAAAGTATGACCTCGCAAGCGTTTGACCATTTTTAGGTGTCTACACAAGTAAGTCCTACACTTCTAAGGGAATTTTAGATCTTGTGCACACTGATCTTTGTGGTCCTATGAACGTTCAAAGTTATTATGGTGATAAGTATTTCATATTATTTGTGGATGATTATTCAAGGATGATGTCAGTGATGTTTTTAAAAGAAAAATCAGAAGCTTTTCAAATGTTTAAGTGGTACAAGGCTAGAGTTGAAAATGAAACAGGAAGACAACTGAAATGTCTTAGATTAGATAGAGAAGGAGAGTTCACATCTGATGAGTTCAACCTATTTTGTAATTATCGTGGTATTAAAAGACAAGTCTCTACACCGAGAACTCCACAATAGAAGAATAGCTGAAAGAAGAAACAAATCTATTGTGGATTGTGCTAGAACATTGATGATTGAGAAAAAGGTTTCACAAACATTTTGGAGAGAAGCAATAAGCACAGCTATTTACACCTTGAACCGAGTTCAATTGAAGAAAGGTACCTTGAAGACACCTTATGAAATCTGGTATGGCAAGAAACCTAATGTAAGTTATTTTAAGATCTTTGGAAGTAAATGCTATGTTCATAAAGATGATAGAAATGGCAAGTTTGATTAGAAAAGTGAAGAAGGAACATTTCTAGGATATTCTTCTAGAAGCAAAGCATTTAAATGTCTTATCAAATCATCTAACAAAATAGTAGATAGTGAAAATGTGAAAATTGATGAATTTGCAGAAAGAAATGATGAAGGAAATTCCAAAGAACCAGAGGACTATGATGAATTTGTCTATGTGCAACCGAGAAGTCCTATCAAGATAATTGTTGAAGGAAATGAGGAAGATATCCAGTTACCGAGTGATGAAGAGGATCATACAGAGCCTACCGAGCCTGTATTAGCCAAATATGTCAGAAGACACCATGCACCAAGTCAGATTATAGGAGATAAGGATGATCCAGTAATGACAAGGAACAAACTGAGATAGAACACATGCTTGATATCTGAATTTGAACCGAGAATAGTGAAAGAGGCATTTAACAGTGAAGATTGGATAAATGCTATGACTAAAGAGATTGATCAAATCAAGAAGACTGACACATGGACACTAGTCCCAAGACCAAAGGACAAAAATGTAATCGGTACAAAGTGGATCTTCATAAACAAGCTAAATGAGAAAGGTGAGGTCATTCGGAACAAAGCAAGATTGGTTTGCAAAGGTTATGCCCAAGAAGAAGGAATTGATTATGGTGAGACTTTTGCACCTGTTGCCAGACTTGAAGGAGTTAGAACATTGTTGGCATATGTTTCTTTCAAAAACTTCAAGGTATATCAAATGGATGTCAAATCTGCATTTCTGAATGGAATATTAGAAGAAGAAGTTTTCATTGAACAACCTTAAGGATTTGTTGAAGACAACAATAAAGATTAGGTATGTAAATTGAACAAAGCTTTATATGGTCTAAAACAAGCACCTAGAGCATGGTATGAAAGATTGCACTCTTATTTGATTAAGATTGGTTTTATAAGGACAAGTGAGAACAACAACATGTACAAGAAGAATGATGAAAATGGAATACTAATCTCAGCCATATTTGTTGATGATATTATATTTTGTGGAAATGACTCTTTATGCAAAGACTTTGGAAATGAAATGAGCAAAGAATTTGAGATGTCATTAATCGGTGAGATAAAGTATTTTATAGGCTTACAGATACTGCAAATGAAAAATGAGATTTTCATTACTCAATCCAAATACATAAAGGAAATCTTTAAGAAATTTGGAATGGAGGATTTAAAGCCAGTAAGTACTCCTATGACTACAAACTGCAAACTATCAAAAAATGATGAATTTGCATCAGTTGATGAGACACTCTACCGATCCATGATTGGAAAACTACAATATGTTGTTCACAGCATGCCAGATATAGCACATGCAGTAGGTATTGTTGCAAGATTCTCTACAGATCCTAAAGAAATACACATGACAACAATCAAAAGAATTTTCAGATACTTGAAAGGCACTGAAGATTATGGCTTAGTATATCAGAAAGGAAATAATTTTGATTTAAAAGTTTATACTGATGCTGATTGGGTAGGCAACATTGATGACAGAAAAAGCACAAGTGGAGGAGCTTTCTTCTTAGGAGAAAGACTAGTGAGTTGGCTTAGCAAGAAACAAGGATGTGTTTCTCAGTCAACAGCTGACGCTGAATATGTTGCTGCAGCACTGAATTGTACCAACATTGCATGGATCAAACAATTGTTGGAAGGTATAAATGAGAAAGTTACTGAGCCAGTAACTATATTCTATGACAATACTAGTGCCATTAATATTTCAAAGAACCCTGTTATGCACTCTAAGACAAAGAAAATATCTATCAAATATCATTATCTTAGAGAAGAAGCTCAAGAAAAGAAAGTGGTGTTGGAATATGTTAACACAAAGGAACAAATAGATGATATCTTCACCAAGCCACTACCAAAGGACACTTTTGAATATCTCAGAAGTAAGTTAGGGGTCCTACCCCTATCTTTTACTCACTGACTGAGATCAGTGAAAGCATCACTTCGATGACTCTATTGAATATCTTTTGGGAGTTGATGCTGGAGTGATACACTTTAGAATGTTTTTCTGAAAGTGTACTGGAATAATATTGGGATAATACAGGAAATGATACAGGGAATAGGAATTGTAAACAAATGCTCTGACTGAGACTCAGTTGATACACAATAGCAGGAAATAACTTCTTACAGAAACAAATTATGTTTTAGTTCTTTTCTTTTTGGCATTGTTGTCAAAGGGGGAAAAGACTACCAAGGGGAGAAGACCTACCTAGGGGGAGAAGACTAAAGGAGGAGAAGACCTGAGAAGACTGAGAGAAGACTATAGATTGAAATAAAGACTGAAAACAGAAGATAGTCTAATGTATGGGGGAGAGCATTTCAACATTTCAGAATCACAACAATCTGAATCATTTAAAGGTCAAATCAATTGGTTTTGCCATCAATGCCAAAGGGGGAGATTGTTGGCAATATTACAAGGATATTGAGAAGGTTGTTGATGATTATGGACATAGCTGATTAAAGATGTTTTACTATCTTGATATTATTATTTTGTCATTGATGTCAAGAAATTGATTTTCTAATTCAGTATGATGTTGCCATATCTTAAGAAATATGATATGAAGATTATAAAGAAGTTGGTAAAGACATAGGAAAGAATATGATGAATAAGGGGATAAGTTATTCAATGGGAAACTCTACCGAGTTAGACAATGATGAGATCTTGATGTTTTAGATTGTTTTAACATCATACATATGTTGTAAAATGTAAAGGTTAATACTACACTATGATATCAGGTAAAGAACCTAGTCGGTAAACCCTAAGGTTATCGCAGTCGATTAATGAAGACAGAATGTCTACCGAGTAAAGTTTAGTATTCACCAAGTTGTAACTGAGCTATAACAAAATGCATTAAATGTTTACATGTGATATTTAATGAAAGAAGTTGATGAGCTGGAGCAGATCAATGATTGGCAAGCCGTGGAAGAAGTTTGTTAACAAATCTAAGGCAATGGAAAGTCGGCAAGAAGATCTACAGCTCAGATTGAACTGCATTACCCTAACACAAGTTCCAAGGTGAATATGCAAGTTCCAAGGCAGGGTAAAACATTTTTAGATCAAAAGATACAATGAACCTAGACAAGATTGAATATCTGATGGCTATGATTGATCATGGGAAATGTGATCAAGGAGATTAAGTGGTTAGAAGATTGTTCATAAATAATGAACTGTTGATAAACAATGTATGCGGGCAAGTGTATGCACAGGGATGCTACATAGTGATTACCAGGAACAGAAGCTTGAAGACCTATTAGAATAACAGAGTATTGATGCCCAACAGATAGACAAGATTAGTTCTATGTCTAGATTGTATTGAACAAATAGGATTCTGCTTTAGCATTTTAGATGTGAAGTTGCAGATAGATTGTATTACTGTTAATTTGTGAAAGTGATAGGAAATCTCTTAACCGAGTGGACTTAATAGTCTTATATGTAAATCCTCTAACAAGGTGACATTCTGATTGAGTGTTTGAAATCCTTTGACAAGGTCACTTCTAACAAAGTGAAGATCCTAACAGATTTGAGGGAAATCCCTTAACCGGGTCACATCTAGCAATGTGTTTTGTAATCTTTAACAGGACTGGCTTTTAACCGAGCATACTCTAGAAGAGTATATTTCTTAGTGGGTCTGAAAGCCCACAGTGGTTTTTCCCTATTTGGGTTTCCATGTTAAATCTGGTGTTATGAGGTTTATATTGTTCATATGCTTTTGAGTTTGCATGTTTGATAGTTTTTAATTATATGACTGATATATGTTACTGAGGTTGAATCTGATGTTTTTATGGATGAATAAGTTTGTATGATTCACCCACCCCTCTCATCTTGTTGGCTATTGGATCTGTACTTATATTAAGTATCAGAACTATCAAAATTACAGCAGTACATTCTATTGGATTTTCATAATCCATTTGTAAGTTAGTGAGACTTCCTTTTCATGATTGAGTAGTGAGCTCTAGGTAGTTAGCCTTCCTGCATGTGCAGGCCCCTCTTGTAAGTAATATCCATTCATTGGCTAGTGAGTGAATATTGTGGGTCACAAATCCCACCAAGGTTTTTCCCACACCGGGTTTCCTCATTAAACATCTTGTGTTATGGTGTGTTTTCTATGTTGTCTTTACTATTCCTATTTACTGCATTAATTCTTGTTCACCGGTAAACTATTTTGGAATGCAAAATACTTAATAAGGTTAAATATTCTATTAACTAATTAGATATTGATTCACCCGCCCCCCCCTCAGTATCTTTGGGACTATCATCAATCCTAACAATTGGTATCAGAGCTTGGTCCTCTACTTTCAAAAGCCTAACAGCTTGAGGAAGATTCTGACACCGGTACAGATGGAGAACTTAAGAAAGCAATTAGAAGGAGCTCTTGTGGACTATGATGCAGAGAAGTTGAAAAATATCAAACTTGAAGATGATCTAAGGACTGCACAGGAATTCATTCAAGGAATTCAGGAGAATCTCACCATTGTTAGAAATAAGAGAAAGGAACTTCATGAGAAGATGCAGAGTGATGATGATGAAAAGAAAACTCTTAATGAGCTTGTAAGCAAGATGAGGCAAGAAAACATGACTATGAGATTTTGTAAAGACATTGAAGATAGAAATAAGAATGAAGATGACTTGACTAGGAGACTCAATGATGCTGGAAATGAAAATCTAAAACTCAATCATGAAAATGATATGTTGAAGACAAATTTGATTCACATGGAGCATGATAAAACTGAACTTATGAGACAAAAGGGAATTCTGGAAAATGAGTTGGCTACTCAAAATCAACATAAAGAGAAATTCAAGAAAAGTTTAGAAGAACTTGATGATATGTTGAAAAGTCAGAAACCTAATGGAGACACCAATGGACTTGGATTTGAAGTTGGAGAAAGTTTCGGTGCTGCAAAAAATCATGATTATAGTAAACCAATAAGACAACCTAATGCTTACAAATTTAATGGCAAATGCTTTAACTGTAACAAGTATGGTCATAGAGAAAATCAGTGTAGATCTAGAAACAATCAGAACATTAATGCACCACCGGTCAATGTTCTAAATGCAGCAAAATTGGTCACAATTTAGAAAACTACAGAATGAATGCAAGATGTTATGTTTGTGGAAGATTTGGTCACTTATCTAATCAATGCAGAACACAAACCGGCATAGGATATAGAAAGGCTATTCAGAAGAATAATGTGACTTGTTAAGCTTGTAACAAGATAGGATATATTACAAAATTTTGTAGAAGCAAGACTTCACCGACAAACAATAAAGGACCTAGTTTGAAAGGCAAAGAGAAGTTTGATGAGGTAAATTAAGAATTTTCAAGACAATGGATTAGAAAGACAAATCAAAATGTTGATGAGACTATTCCTTCACCGGTAGAACAAAGTATTACTCCACCGACAGGAGATTCTTCATCCAACTAAGAACTAACCCTTTGGGGGTATTGCAGCAAGTTGAAAATCATGCAAGCTTACCCTTGGTTGATGGTGAGAAGATGGACTTCTTCTCTACCAGCAGATGTGTTAAGTTTCACTTAACCGACAAGCATTTATTGCGGTTTTTAGAGGAAAAGACATTATAAATCAGTGATTTTCTCTCTTTTTCAATTCACCGAGCATTCAAAATTTTAGAGAGCACGAAATCTGAGTGAAGGCATCCAAGGCAAAGAAGTGAAGCAATTTCTTTCAAGCACCCAAACCATTAGTAGGAAGATTAAGGTATTTATCAATGGCTTCATCCTCTACTCTAGAATTTATTGCAAACCCTACTGTTGTAGAAGTTGTGAAATGCCCTAGGCCCATTTTTAAGATCATTCTTGAGATAGCAAAACATGATGATTCCCTAGGTGCTTTTTCAAAAATTCCAAAAGGTGTTGCATATGTTGAAGAGCCTAGAATCTATATTCATTGCCATATTGAGGAATTAGGTTATGAGAAAATATTGAAAATGTTTAAAACTTTTATCTGTGATGAAAATGGAAATGTGAAACCCGAACACAAGGTTATTGAAACTTTAGGTTTTGTGGAGATCGTAGGCATCCCGAAATTTCCTAAGGAGGTAGTAAGAATTGTCCTTAGCAGAGTTCATGGAGAATTCTTTTGACTAGATTCTGTTTGTAAAATCACCAAAGAAGTAGTTAGGGCAGTGACTGCTTTACTGTCCACCGGTAGTAGGCCAGATAAGACTAATAAGGTTCCTACTAACATAGTGATGACATTAATAGGAGCAACATATGACATCAGATCCCTGAGAGTAAATGATGTTAAAGATGAGAATTTTAGATTTATAAGCATGATCCTAGGATATAAAACTACACATGCAAACCGATTCAACTCTATTTCCAGTCTTTGTATTAAAAGTGCATATGATATGGTAAAAAATAATGCAAAAATAGATGTATGTGAGTGATTAAAGGATGAGTTGATAGACAACCTGAACAAGATCAAAGGTGATAAGAAAGGTACTTTTCATTTTGGCAATCTTCTTGTGTGTTTGATGTTGTATCTCACACAAGAAGTTCCCAGTATTGGTAAGAAAGACTTTGGTTATGATATACTGGTGGGCAAACAACTGCTATAAATCTTCACCGGTATGGGCACTGATAAGGATAAAAATATAACAAAGTACTTCAAAACATTTAAAGAAAAAATGAAAACAAGAGAGAGATTACCACAAAGTATTGTAGACAAGTATGAAAAGGAAATATGTTTTGTAATTAAAAAGGATGAAATCTGGATGGAGGCAATTCTTCCTAGAACTGTATGGGTAACAGAAATGGGGTATGAAGCAGATGTAAATATCATTGAAACTTATGCTAAAGCCCTATTAGAAGCCCCTAGAAAACCTGAAGAAAAAGTTTTTGGTAGTGTAGAAACAATAGAAAGTGGTGTACAAACATTAAAACAGAGAAAGAGAAGAGAAAAGTACATAAGGAGTGCATCTAAACAAGTTAACGAAATAAAATAAAACATCATGAACATAACTGGAATAAAGGAAAGTGACTTAGAATTATTACAACCGGAGGCACATCTCTCACCAGTTGGTACATCCTCTAACAGTGAAATTCCTGCTGAGTTTAAAAGAGTTGATAGGAAGAGAAAACCCTCACCGGTACTCTCTCCTCCTCCCAAGAAAACAAGAACAACAAGGCAAAAGAAATAGGTAGTGAGACCACCAGCAAAGAAGTTGACACCAAAGAAGAAAAAGGAACAACAGGTTATACCACTATTGGACAACTTACTGAGTGAGATAACTGATGAAGGCAACCTAGCTAATGTTAGAAAATTGTACAATACATTCACTAATGAAGAAAAGGAAAGTATTGAGAATAGCATAATACTACATCTTGATATATACAAGAAAGTATTAATAGAAGTTGTAGATGATTTTCCAAGTGAATTGTACAAGAGGTTAGATGCAAAAAGGATTGTAGTCATGGAGCTTGACAAGAAACTAAAGATTGAAAAACTACTAGCTATACATCCAGTCAACTTTATTGAAGAAATTGATGAACTAATTAGTGAAGCTAATAGATCAGTTTTTGCAAGTAGACACTGACATGTGAGCTTAATGGCTAGTAGGGTAAATGAAATTTCCAAAGAAACAATAGACAAAGGGGATATTTTCTTTGTTGAGAAAGAAAAATAGGAAAAGCTGAATAGACCAAAGAAAACTTTTAGATTTTATTAGAAGGACAGAGACAAGGGGAAAGGTAAAGTAAGTGGATTAGCCAAAATTAAAGTAATTGACAACCTACCACCACCTTTGGTTACTCCACCAGTACAGACTGATAGCACACTAGCTACTGAGAATGTGGATACATCACATGAGGATACCAACCTTGAGTCAAAAATTTTGTTCACCATGAACATTAATACTCAGGAAGTAAACATTGTAGTTGATAAGGAGAACACAGAGGAAAAGAAAAATGATATTGCTACTAAGCAACCAACAGATAATATTGAGGTTGGAACACAGGTAGATAATATTGGGGTTGAGACACAAGCAGAGCAAGCTGAGCATTCAGTGGAAACACTGGATAGTGGAATGGTTACAGGCAGTGTAGATGCTGGCACAATAAAACCGACAAAGATACCAACAATGGATAACATAGAGATACCGACAGTAGATGGTACAGAGAAACCAACTGAGAAACCGACAAAGTCATAGATACACATTGAGGTAGTGAAACCGACAATCACAGAGAAACCAAAACCATTGCTAGTGGAAATGCAAACATAGACTGACCCACCAGAGGTCGATTTAGGCAGATTGGTTACTCCCATCAGAAGAACATAAATTATAAAGGTAGTTGGCTAGACATCTAGTACTTCACTAACAAAATCCAGACCTACTAATGTGACTGAAGTACTTTTGGATTCAATAAAGAAAATAATAGATTGTAATGCATTGGCCTATAAGGCAATTGATAACACAATTCCTATTCTTAAGTTGATTGCACCCAAATGCAATTTAGAGCATGTAAATGATTCTTTAGGTCAGTTAGACACATTATCTAAATATATTACTGGTAATATACTGACAATTGATCAAATAAATAAGGAAACATTCAAGGAGAAAATAGAAAAGGAAAAAGGAAAATTCTTTGAGGAAACAATAAAGAAGTGCACATAAGCACTGAATAAGACAACTTTGGAGTACAAGGAACTGTACAGAGATACTTGCAAGACAAATATGTTGACAGTTGATATTGAAAAGAAAATAAACACAGTACAAAAGGAGATAGATGATATAGCTGATAATATCATTGGTTCATCTGAGCCTATATCAGTTATTGAGCAAGAAATTGTTGGATTTGAAGAAAAAATGGAGAAGTTAGAGAAAGAGAAGAAAAGGATAAAGGGAAAAGCCAGAGAGCTTAAGTTGAAACTCAGTCCTAAGTTAGATAACCTTATCTCTCTAAGGAAAGAAATCTCTGAGGCATTAATCCAAGGAAAAAAGACACTGGAGGAACATATGCATCATCTCACTTGCACAATACAGAGAACTAAGGCAGCCATGAAGGACAACAACATATTCATACAAAGTTTAAACTTGGTTTTGGCTGACCTATTTCAAATTGTAACCAACCAGTTACAAAGTTCAAGTTGAAATCTGCACTCATTTGACAATTTTTGACAACCTTTGACATTGATGTCAAAGGGGGAGTAGTAGACAAAGAAAAATGGCTAATCAGAGGAGATCATCTGCTCAGGGGGAACACACATTTTTGGTAACTTTTTGGACTTTACTTTTTGGGATAGATTTTTGGATTTTTCTCATGAGTGTTGCCATCAATGCCAAAGGGGGAGATTGTTGGCATTCTACACTCTAGTGAGAAATGATGGTGTTGTCATTGATGGAAACTTACCACCAACCTTGTGGATATCTTCAGGCACTGGCACCGGCAGGCATCGACACCGATAGACACTTCACCAGCAGTGACAACAATGTATACCGACACCCCAGCCGACAGGAATAAAGTTTTGTTTATTGTATTTAATTGTAAATATCTTTTGTAAAGCTGACATGGCATATTGTAATAGACTCATATATCTATGAGATCTTGTAAATTATTTTGACATAGAAGATAGGATGTGAACATGGTAGAAGCGATGAGCAAATATTAAGGCAGATTTTGTATAAGGTTTATGGTTATTGTATGAGCTTAAACTGGTACTGAACTTGGCATAGTAGATGCTAAATTATACTAGTACATTCTATTAGATTTTCATAATCCATTTGTAAGTCAGTGAGACTTCCTTTTTGTGATTGAGCAGTGAGCTCTAGGCAGTTGGCCTTCCTGCATGTGTAGGCCCCTCTTGTAAGTAATATCTATTCATTGGCCAGTGAGTGAATATTGTGGGTCACAAATCCTATTGAGGTTTTTCTCACACCGGGTTTCCTTGTTAAACATCTTGTGTTATGGTGTGTTTTCTATGTTGTCTTTACTGTTCCTATTTACTGCATTAATTCTTGTGTACCGGTACACTGTTTTGGAATGCAAAATACTTAATAAGGTTAAATATTATGTTAACTGATTAGATATTGATTCACCCCCCCTCTCAGTATCTTTGGGACTATCATCAATCCTAATAGATCTCCTCTTCAATGCTTGAAATCTTGTCTCTATTGCTGCTCCAAAGCTTGAAGGAAGACTAAAAAATGCTCAATTTCTCTTGAATGCTTGAATGATTGATGTAATTTCATGATGTTTTCTATTATGTGTTATTATGTCAAATGAGAGGGTAAATTTATCTTATATACTTGCCAGTGGGTTTAATTGACTAATTTTCCGACTTGGGCCAACATAGGGGGGATTTTCACACTCTAATTTGAGATGAGCCAAAGGGAGGGACCCCAAGATAGGTCCCAAATAGGGGATCCCAAGGTGCCATGCTTTGATCCTAGTGGATCCTAGGGGACCATGCCCTGGTCCTTCCCTATTTTGGGGTAGGATCAAGGTGGCTTTGAGGTATAGGGTTGAGCAAAATGCAGGTTTTGACTTTTATGAGCATATTCAGGTCTTTGATTAGGCTGAGGGGCACAAACACTAAGGTGAAGACCCAAATGCAGTCAAAAATTGAAAGGGGTGCAATTTTAGGACATTACAAAGATATATCCCTTGGCTTCCTTTTCTTCGTTCACTTGGTTGGCCTTGTCATCCCCTTTATGTCCTTTTCCCAACATTATTGACTATCTGACTAACAAAAATATGTGTACCACAAATACATCTACATGTTGCACTAACATCTTGCAAAAATGTAGTTCGAAGGCAGTCATTGGAGCATTACAAATGCTATTTTTTGTAGTGTCACACCTCTTTTTGCATCCATCAACATTGAGATTCCTTCTTGGGTTATTTATCTTTCCTTTTCCGCTTTAGTTTGTCTCTTTGATCTCTCTAATTGAGCTTGGGAAAAACTTGAAGCTCTTTCTCATGTTTTCATAGACATACCACTACTTTTGTTGAATTGTTTTCATATCCATTCATCATGACATCCTCATTATATCATCTTTGTTTGTTCAAGGGTCTTATGTTCATCCTCACTCCGATAGACTCCTACTTTCTTGGTGTTGAAGGAGAGTTTCTTCCCTCTTGTTTGTTACATTTTCCATGATCTTCATTAGCAAATTGCTTGTCTTCTTTATCTTTTCATATATCTTTTATCATTTCATCTATTAATATATTTGGGTTGTGTATGGAGGTGGAAACACCAAAATAGGGGTCTGACTATGGCAAACCTCTTATACACAACCCCAACATTTTCATCTTTCTATTTTGTGTGCAAGTTAGTTGGAGAAGATTTGAATGTTTGATAGAGGCTTAAATATTTGGACTTTTGTGAGCTTCTCTTCCTTAAATATCTTTCCTTTCATTCCTTATTACTAGTGTTGTTTACTTTTTAACTTTCATTTTACACTTTCTAGAAAATTAGAAACAAAAAAATCTGAAGTCTTGTCACCTTTATAATTTTTGGTATGGCCCTTATTGATGCAAAGGCTAGAGGATATAGTTGAAATCTTGTAAACTAAAATGGAATATGGACCCAAACCCCAACACTCCTATGGTGTTTCAAATGCTCAATATGCCTCAATAGGCTCAAAACTTGTCTTCACCTTAATCAGGTGTTTCCCCTGCCTCCACACACTTCAAAAAAACTTCACTTAACATGTTCCAAAGGTTTTCAAACTATCAAACCTTCAATTGATATCAAAACCCAAATCTAGCCCTTCACTAGGCCTAGTTTCCTAGTAGCCTGCTGGGCTGTTTTTGGCTCTTTTCACACACATTTCCCAAAACATGGACCAATGTTATGACTGATTTAGATGCAAAATATAAACCTCTATCAACTCCCAAAATATTGCCTATGGCTGTTTTGGAACAAAGCCTTCAAAAAAACCGCTGTCCTCATTCCCCAAGAGGGCTAATTAGGTCCACTTTGTGAAGGAAGTACCCTCCAAACTTACAACTAGATTAAACCCTTTTGTACAGTCTTTAGTTGGGCTCCCAATCCAAGGATTTTCAAGGTTTTAAGTCTTGGTTGCACTCCTAAATACCCAAACACCAAAACTCTCCTTAAAATGCCTTAAAAACTAGGGCCTTCTTGTTCAAACCCCAAAACTCACTTCTAGAACTTCTCCTTCAATATTAACCATGAATTTACCATCCCCTAATTCTTTTTCACATAAAAATACTACCTCCTTAAGGTAGATCTTCTGCTGCTACAACTATGGCATCAAAACCATGTATTTTCCCAGTCAAAACCCATGGTGTACACCTGCAACTTCACATCTCCAGCATGTTATAAGGGTTAGAAATGTATTATACATGTTAGGCAGAGCCTCTCCTATGAGAATCATATTCTTACATCCATAGAAGGGCTCCAAATTGCATTTTGGGCCTTCAATGCCAATGAAACACTCAGAAAATTTAGGACAGCCAACACAAAATGATAATATCTGATCAAAACCTTCTATAAAATCATTCAAAACAATGTTTAATACTGATTCCTAAATTCCTTTAGCCTCCACCATGAACATACAACACTTCCCAATCAATAAACCATCAATAAAATCAAAGGAAAAACAAGAAAAGACTAGTTTTTATTGATTTTACTGTTCTATCCGTACTATGTCCGTACAGTACATCCAACCCAGCCAAAATGGCATTAAAAAGCTTTATAAATCCTTCCTCTAACTTCCCAAACCAAAATCCAATTAGTTTGAGTGATTAGAGTGACAAAACAACTCATAAACCACTTTCCCTCCAAAACTGTAACTAGCCATTAAAATTCAAAATTTGAATTTCTAACTTTATTTCTAAAGCATTTCATCAACTAAAACCTATCCTAATCAAATTATTTTGACATGATATGACCCTTAAAGCATATTAGAACCCTATTCAATCTATCTAGACTCCTAGGCATCATTTGCCCATTTACATAGCATTTTTGGTCCTAAGGCCTTTATCAGGACCTTTAGGATTTTTTACTTTAAAATCATATTGGTCATTACAAATGGCCATTATTGGCTTCAAAACATTCCAATTCACTTTCAAGGATTCTTTGGGGTCTTCATTCATGCTTTTAATCTTCTTGGTCTCATGTGGTCTCTTGGATGCTCCTGCATCACTTATACTATGTTTGTACATGATACTATCATGTTGCGCTATCATCCACAACTCGTGCATGCATCCTAGATAGAGTACTTGGGGAGGTCACTAGAAAATCTCTATGACTTGTGGTCCCATATTCAAAACATTTTTATCTACTGGAACTTGACAAATTTTACACTTTGTGCTTGTCAGGAGTTGGGAGGAATATTAGTGAGCCCATGAGAGGTTGTCATTCATCTTTTATAGTGGTTTAATTTTCCCACTCTACAATAGGGTTGAGGGTATTGCCCATATTGATACTTCTCTTTATCTCTCTCTCCCTCTCTCATTATTCTCTTTCTCACCTTTCTCTCCCCTCTCTAGGTCTCTCACTCCCTTTCTTCCTCTATACCTCTCTATTTACCTCTCCCTCATTACCACCATATCTATCTCCCTACCCCATTCTCTCTTATTCTCTCCCCCTCTCTTCTCTTTTTCACCTCTCTTTTCCTCTCTTCTCTCTCACCTCTCTCTCCCCATCTCTAGGTATCTTCCTCCATCCCTCTTTACCTCACTATCTCTCCCTCCCTACCTTATTATCCACCTCTCTCTCTCTCTCTCTCTCTCTCTCTCTCTCTCTCTCTCTCTCTCTCACCTTTATCTCTCCCGCAAGGTCTCTCACCCCTCTCTCCATAGGCTCTAGGACTTTTACCTCTATCTCTCCCCTAGGTCTCTCACCCCTCTCTCCCCAAGCTTAAGGTCTCACACCTCTATATATCTCCCCTTTATAGTAATTTCCCTCCCTCTTCATGTCTCTCATTTCCTCCTTACCCCTCTTTCTCTCTTTGCAAACTCATTTCTCTCCTTCACCTCTCCACCTCTCTCCTCCCTAATTATTTCCCTCCCTCTCCATGTCTCTCCTTTCCTCCTTACCCCTCTTTCTCTCTTTGTGAAATTATCTCTCCACCTCTCTATCTCTCCCCACTCTATCCTATGAGTCACTCCTTTTCTACCTCTCCCTACCTACCTCCCTCCTTAGCCTTCTCTTTCTCATTGTTAGTCACTCTCCCATTTTCTCTCTCCATCCTCTCTCTCAATAATTGCCTCTCCCTTCCTTCTATAGGGTTTGTGGAATATGGTGTAGAATATAAGTTTTAGGGTATATGATTGAGGGTATAGGGTTTAGGTTACAATATTGATGGTATAGGATTTATGATACATAGGGTTTAGGGTATTGGCAGTATTGATACCTCCCTCTATCTCTCCCTTTCCCTATTTGTATTCTCTTTTTCACCTCTCTCTCCCCTCTCTAGGTCTCTCACTCCCTTTTTTCCTCTCTCTCTCTCTCTCTCTCCTTACCCCTATATATATCTCCCTACTAAAATATCTCTTATTATCTCTCCCTCTCTTCTCTCTCCCCTATATCTCCCTCTCTTCTCTCTCTACTCTCTCTCCCCTCTCTAGGTCTCTCCCACCCTCTCTCCCTCTCAAACTTACCTTCCTGCCTTACCCACCTCTCTACATATACCTCCCCCCCTCTCTCTTCTTCTCTCTCCATCTCTTATTATTTATCTCCCATATCTCTCCATTCTCTCAAGTGCTACCTCTCCCTCCCATCCTCTCTCTCCCCAACTCTAGGTCACTCTTGAGCCCTCCCTCCCTCTTTACCTCACTACATCTATCTCCCTCTCTCTCTCTCCATATCTCATGACCCACCTCTCTCTCCCCCTTTATCTCTCTTACCTCTATCTCTACCCCAATTCTCCCACCCCTCTCTCCCCAAGCTCTAGGTCTCTCACCTTTATCTCTCTCTCATCTCTCTAGTTCTTTCCCTCCCTATCCACATCTCTTCCTACCTCCTTACCCTATTCTTTTTGTGTACTTATCTCTATCATTTTATTCTCTCTCCCTTACCTCTGTACCTCTCGCTTGTCTAGGTATCTCACTCACTCCATTTCTACCTATCCATCCCTCCTTCCTTATCCTTATTTTTCTCTTTGTTATTATCTCTCTCTCCTCTCCTTTCTCCATCCCCTCCCTAGGTCATTGCCTTTATATCCTATTTTATCTCTGTCTATATATATCACCTCTCTCTGACCTCTTTGTCCCCCTCTAGCTCTCTCACCTCTCTATCTATCCCCTCTAGGTTTCTCTCCTCTTTATATGTCCCCTCTCTAGTTCTCTCTCTCTCCCCCTTACGAATCTCCCTTTATGAACTCTCCCACTCTCTTTCTTCTCTCCTCACCTATCTATCTCCTAATTCCCTAGGTCTATAACTCCCTCCATCCTATTCCCTAAAACGTATACCCTAATTTTTTATATATATTACCTAAACCCTATACCATATAAATTTGAAGGAGAGGTAATGACCTAGAAGGGAGAGGGAGGGAGAAGAGGAGAGACAAAAGTGTAGACACCTAAAATTAATATTTAATCAATTTAAGCCTATCAACATAATTAATTAACTTAATTGTGTTATCCTTATTCCTCTCATATTCAATTAAATCTAATTTAATTAATTTATCAAATAAATAAATTATTCCCCTATTCTTCTAAAGTCCTCTCAATAATCATTTCCTCTAAACCCACTCAATTAATTATTTCTAATTAATTAACCTAGGCATGTGATTCCTACAAATCACTTTTCCTAATCCCACTTAGCCTAATTAATTCTTCAAGAATCTCTCATAATCATGCTTATCATTATTCTCCAATTTTTAATTCCAACTCATGTCACATCAACTTTGAATCTCTAAAAGAAATTCAAATTTCTTTGAATCCCTCAATGCATCCTTATTTTGGAATTTTTAATTCCTCAAGTTTGAAATTCAAATTTCTCCCCCCTTTTTCCAAAGGAATTTTATATTCTTGTTTATTTTCTGAAGGCACCCTTGATCTATGCCTTCTATCCAAAATCAATCTCAACCCTTCATTGGCCTTCTCCAATCTATAAATTGGAGCTTATTATCCTCACAAATAAGATCAACTTCTCATACATCCTCATGCTACCGTTTCTTCTCTTCTTTCTCTAATCTTCTAATCCAAATCCTCATATCCATTACTCATATCCAATAATCCATCAATCTATCTTGTTGAGCACAAAGGAGAGCATTTCACATCACAAGCAATGAAAGGAGCACATCAAGTGGAGCATCATCAAGGGGTGCCTTCACTTCATCAAGCTCAATCCGAAGGAGAAGGTAAATTAGCAAGGTGAAATGGTCTCTTTATGTTTTTAGCATTTTCATGTTTATTTTATTATGTTTTGATCACTTTCCCTTCTAATCCATTTTCCCCTCTTCATTTTGGCATGCTCGGTGGGACCCACGTCCCTAAAAACTAACATTTTTTGTGAGTTCTGTGAGTTGTGAGACGTAGGCTCTGGAACAACACGAGAGACTACAAACTAGTGCGAGCGTCTCGGGTTCAGTGCTATAGAAAACCTACTTTGGTGTGAGCGCAGGCGCATCAGCGCCAGCGCCAGTGCATCAGCGTGACTGCCTAACATATTTTAAATTTTTCCCACTCATCTAAAACTTAAAATTTTGTTAACTCTCTGTTTGTTTACCGCGTGCACATGCATTTCGGCGCGAGCACATGCATTTTAGCACATCCAATTTAAATCAGCACGAGCGCTTTTATAACATTCCTATCCATTTTATTTGAATTTGAATTTTGAAAATCTTGTCCACTAACTCCCACGGGTCTTTGTTTTCAAGTTTAGCGTGAGCGCAGGCATTTTAGCATGAGCACAGGCATTTTAGTGCAAGCATTTCTAACCAGTATGATAGACAGGTATAAAGTACTTTCCAATTCTGTGTGTCTGTTAGTTTTTGCTTACTAGTTTATTTAGTTCAGTGTGTACACAGGCATTTTGGCACCTGCGGAGGCGTTTCGACACAGCTGGCTGCACTTCAGCGCATGCACTGCTTGTGTAGTGCAGTTAGGACTAATTTCCAGCCTTTTAGTTTTGCAATTTAATCCGACCATCCAAGACTCAGAAAATCAGAAAAAACTACTAATCTCGTTGTTTTGCAGGTTGTGTAGCTGATGCAACCAAATATTGTGCTTTTATTTAAGTTAGGCACCTAGATATTAATTAAAAGGGAATGAACCATTGTCTTAAGTGTTTTTAAGAAAAGCATAAAGGTAGGAAAGTATGCTCTCGTCTAACAAAATGATCAGAAATCTAGACCCTCCAACCTTTTCTTGTTTGATTGCATGCTTACCCTTAGTGGGTCCGCCCTCCCAACTTGCTCTTTGAGAAGGTAAGAGGGGAATGACCCAAGTGAGTACACCCCTGACCTGGGGTTCCCAACTCACTATAATAAATAGGTCATTGACTATGAAAGGGTCAATGGTTGGGGCTATATGAGAGTTCACTCTCACATTGGGTGCTTAGTAGGATCCTAGAGATCTCAATCACGCTTGCGTGATACTAAGTTCTTGGTGCTTTGTTAGGCTATAGGCCTCAATTGCGCTTGCACAACTTCGAAGGGTAGCTCCTAATGGGAAGACTTACTAAACACCTTGTTCATAGTGGCCAAAAACCTTCTAGTCATTGGTGCAGGAGGTTGGACCTCCGAAGCCGCCCATATTTTTACGACCCTTAGTAGAGACACAAAGTTTGCCATGAAGAGTTTTCATGGGAATTGATGCTTGGCTGCCCCGAGAAGTGAGTGTTATGGAGGGGAGCTAGTGGGGTCAAGCATCTAAATGTCCACTCTGGGTAAGCATAGCTGGGAAACCAATTGGGATCCATTGAATATTGTCTTTTCTTGCCATAGGATATGTTGTGAAGGAGCATGAATGTCTTTTGAGTCTAACTTCTTTTGACCATTGTGTTTTCTTTACTTGACATCTCTTTCCAAGTCCCCCCCCCTCACAACCAATCAATCATCCCTCTTTCCAAATTCCATCTTACCCATCATCAAATATTTAATCCATTTCTATCTATCCAATAAATTCTCCAACCCCCAATCCACTTTCATCCATTCAAGCAATCATCCTTCCTCAACTAATATTCATTCTTCCTCTAGTCCAATCAAATCTCCAAAATTCCAATCAATCAAATCAATCCATCTTCCTAATCCAATTCTACCTAATCCAATTCAATCTAGTCCAATCCAATTTAATCCAATCCATCCAATCCAACCAATCCAATCAAATCCAAATCCAATCAAGTCCTAATCCAAGGACTTATCCAATTCCAATCCAAATCCAAATCTAATCCAAATCCAATCAAGCCCTAATCAAAGGAGTAATCCAATCCAATCCAATCAAACCAAATCCAATCAAATCCAACCTAATCCAACCCAATTCAATCAAATCCAATCAAATCCAATCAAATCAAATCAAATCAAAACCAACTCAATCCAATCCATTCAATCAATCAACTAATCCAATCAAATCAAGTCCTAATCCAAAGACCAATCCAATTGAACCAATTCCAATCCAAATCAAATCCAATCCAATCCAAACCTAATCAAATCTAATACATCATCATTCCAAGCCAAATCCAAATCCTCATCTTCAGTTAACATCATCTTCATAATCTTTCCCAATTCCAATCTAATCCTTCACTCTCAACATGACTACCCAAAATTTCAAAGCTTGGTATGAGAAGATGCTCATGGAAATTCATGAGCCTGCCTACCAAGTTAATCCCATAATCTCCCACTCTCCAATCATACCTTCATCCATCCCACCTCAACACAATACACCCAATCCCAATCTATACCATATTTCTTATCCTTCCTCTACCTTGGACAAGGGAAATCCATCTTATCCCCCATCCATATCTCCATCTTATTCCCCATCCATATCTCCATATTACCCCTCATCCACATACTCCTCTAATCAAATAAGTATACCTCCATCTCCCCCCCATCTATATCCCAATCCCCATCCTTCTACAATGCATTCATTACCTCTACTCCCCATCCAAATCCTTTACTCCATAGTCCTCCAATCATTAATCCTAATTCCCCAATCCATTATCCTAATCCTCCATGCAATTCCAATCCCAATCCCAATCCTAATCCTCCATCCAATCCCAATCCTCCATCTAATCCTAATCCCCCATCCAATCCCAATTTTCCATCTAATCCCAATCCTCCAAAGTCCATATTGTCCACATCTTCCAAATCCATCATCCATAATCTTATCCAAGACATGCTAGCAAAGGAGAAAAAATCCTCACCTCATAGCAAAGTAGCCAAATCTCCTCAAATCCTCCATCCACCCCAATCAACTCCACCTCAAAACAAATCCCAATCCCCCGGACTTAATGATACTCTTATTTCCCCATCTACTCACATAAAAGCTTCCATACCTTCCTCCATCACACAATCCCCACAACTCTAAACATGCCAAAAGCTTGTTCTAAAGCTGCTAGCATAGAAACCTCTCCATCTCATGATACATCTCCCTCCACTCCATCTCATGATGCATCTCCCTCCACTCCATCTAATGATCCCATTCCCTCCACTTCCTCTCATTATCATATGATTCCTCTATCATTGCATGATCCTCTTCCATCTCATGATCCAATCACCCCTCCCACCCCATCTCATGATACCCTCTCTAGTCATGATCCCAATCCATCTAAAGATCCTAATATTTCATCCACATCTCATCCCCCTCAAAATAGACTCGCATCTTGTTTCCAAAATAATAAGGGCCCTCAAGATAATGCTCAAGATTTTGGTACATCCTCTATTCCTCCTAAATACAAATTTCCATACAAATCAAAATCCCATTATCCCTCATCTTCCGCATCCATTTTGGGACCCTATGTTCCAAAGTTAAACCCTTCATTCCTTCCATCCATTTTGGGCCCCTATGTTCCGATGCTCAATCCTCCATCTCTTCCATCCATATTGGGTCCTTACATCCCTCCATCCACCACTCTATCACCTCAAATAATCCTTAAGCAAGATCAACAAAGGCACACATCCTTGAATTCCTCCCAACACTCTTTTTCCACCATCCCATCTATAAAATCCATCAATCCTTCATCCTCATGCACCCATCCCATTGCTATTGGAAGCAATTTGGACGCCTAATATTAAAAGCATAAAGCTCAAAATCCACAAAAATCAAAGGATCAACATATCCCCTCAAAATGACATGCTCAAAAGAAAAATGTGATCCGAAAGAAAGAAAAATCAAAAAGGCCACAAAGGCCCCAAAAGAAAAAATAAAAAACTATGTGGATTCCCAAAGAAGCAATGCATCCCAAAGAAAAATCAAAATTGGCATCCAAACTTGTTAATCCAAAAGCACCATCCATTCATAAGTCTCCCAATCCTCCATCTTCAAAATCCATTTTGGGTCCTTATGTCCCAAAATCCACCATCCCAACTCCATCACTCCCTTCCTCTATTTTGGGTTCTCATTTCCCAAAATCTACATATAATCCAAAATCCTCTCCTCCACTACTCCAACACCCTTCAAGGTGTGTGCCAATGTTGATCTTCCACAAATTCTTCAAAACCCCATCCATTATCCATCATCCATTTCTCAAAATCCCATTCCATTAGTCCAATCCTTTCCAAATCCTTATCTTCCATCCCCTATCCATTTCATCTCCCCAATTATTGTTACCAACATCTATGAGCATACCTTGAATTCAAAGCAATGGTAAATGATACTGTTTATGGAGGAAATGGATACAACAATATTGAAAGACTAAATGAATTCAACCACAAAACCCTAGCCTAACAATCAACAAAGATCCACCATAACATATGAAGATTACCTAAGACAATGCAAATCAAATGAAATCACAAAGATTATACCATCACATGTCCAATAGGGTTTGGATCTCCATTCTTCCTATCTCCATTGATCTTGCTTGATATATTTGCTCTTAGATTTTATGTGCACAAGAGCTCAACAAATAATGGAAATGTGGTTGCAAGTAGGCTTGATTGCATATGCAAGTTTGAAAGCATAGTCAGGGTTGAAAGCATAGTGAGTGTAATCAATTGATTAGAATGCATAGATTGATTAGGTTGATAATGAAGGAAGCATCTCCTTATATAGAAGATACTATAAGAAGTGGAGGGATAAGATTAAGAGGTGTAAAAAGAGGTCGGCTATAATTAGAGGGTAGGTAGTGTAGGAATTAAGAGATGAATGACATGTGTCATGGGTATAAAAGGTTAATGAATTAATTAAATAAATAAAGATTCATTTAATTAATAGAGGAAGTGGGATAATTAAATAAATAAAACTATTTATTTAATTTAGGAAAAGGGTAATTTAAATAAATAAAAGTATTTATTTAAATGAGAAATAAGGCTAGAAGAGGATAAATGAATGAATTAAATAAATAAGGATTTATTTAATTAATAGAAGAATTAGGATAAAATGATTAAATAAATAAAATATTTATTTAATTAGACTGGACAATTTTAGGTGTCTACATTTTGCCCCTCTTTGAGACAATGCAGCATGTCACGTTGTTTCAAAGAAGATAATATGAACTGATACAAAGTTGACCCAAGATGGGAATGATATGCCCCCTCGAGAGATTGCATGAAAATGTCTGAAAAGATCTCAGACAATCTCTCGATAAGAAAGAAAGGGATAGAAAGGACTGATAGGATAAGATAAGGTGATAGAGTCACAGGATAAAGAAAACTGACTCGGGAGACTAGGACTAGGGCTAGGGTGAGGGTAGTCTATAAAATAGACCACGAGGGGAATACATCATCATTGTCATCTACACATCCAAGAGATCAGAGTGCAGAGAGAGAATAGAGCAGCAGCAGTCAGCAGTGATGGCATTGGTGCATAGATTCGATCGTGTTTGCCAATTTTAGAGGCCAGCAGATGTAGGAGAGCTGGTAAGTACCGCAAAACCTCCTTGTACTTTGTTGCAATATATGTTGTCATAAATGCATGCTAGGTAATGTAATAAATGTGCGTTTATGTCTTCTAGGCTGAATCGGCAATTCTGTGATGAACATACGTTGTCGATTGGATAAGCTGCTAAGAGGATACACTCAAGAAGGTCCTCTAGGGAAGACTAGGATAGCAGATAGGGCTAGGATTGACAATTCTATGATAGAACATACATTGCCAATTAGGAAACTACTCAAGAGGATACACTCAAGCAGAGGCCCTAGGATAGAATAGATCAAGGCACTTTGTGATGAACAGGGAGTACCAAGACATAGTATTTTGTGATGAACAGGGAGTACCAAGACATAGTATTTTGTGATGAACAGTGAGTACCAATATGAGCAACACTTTGTGATGAATAGTGAGTGTCAAAATGAGGGAGTGCAAATATGAGTAGAACTTTGTGATGAACAGGGAGTACCACTATGAAAGATAGCAACACTTTGTGATCAACAGTGAGTGTCACTAGGATAGAAGCAACACTTTGTGATGAACAGTGAGTGTCACTTTGACTGACATGATTGCTTTGCTTGACTGCACGAGTATCTGTCTATGCTAGAGTTGCAAGAGAGATTCCCATCAACGCAAAGATTACGACCAGAGTTGACATTCAAGGACCAAGTTGCTATTGAGGCTATGGGTCTAAGATACATCTTGTATGTGCCTGAGTTTCAGGTGAACATGGGATTGCTAACTGCACTGGTTGAGAGATGGCACTTAGAGACTTGTACTTTCCATTTGCCAATGGGTGAGATAACAGTCACCTTTGAGGATGTTTATAGGATACTACGAATATCGATCGACGAGGAGTTAATACCCTATGATCAAGAAGGAGATAGGGATGCACTGACACAAGGGTTTCAAGATCCAAGATTGGAGATGAGGGCTAGACACATGGCATGGGACATGATGACACAAACAAGATTGGCGCTAGCGGTGGTACTAGCAGGAGTGATTAGTGGGTTCCTCTGTCTGGATAGGGCGACATGAGGGGTGGTTGCAGAGGACATAAGGGCCAGGAGAGATGATCTTGGGGTGGGTCCTTCTAGGGCTCAGACTCCATCGAGGCCAGCTAGCTCCGAGGGAGGGAGTTCATCATAGCCGTAGAGGGCTCCCTATGTATCAGTTTTTGTACCATTTTGTATTATGATGTAGACACCTTTGGGTGATTGTAGCCATATGATTTTGACATCATTGTATCATGACACTTATGATTATATATATGAGATGATTCATCTTTGCGGCAGCTATATGCATGTGTATCTATGTGATGATATGTTTCATGATGTATGTTTCTATGTGATGAGATGTTATGGATGCAAATATGTACATAATGAAATGCAATATTTTTGTTCTTTTATGTTTGTAATATGTTATGCCAATGCAAATGTGAATGTATGAAATGAAAATGAATATGATAATGCAAATGATTGTTTACATGATGAAAATGTAAAATGTGCTAATATGTGTTGTGTGCTGGATGTGATGCAATTGTGATACCTATATGTATGTATGAAATGCTTATATGTGGTAATGCAGGTGAAACTACATGAGATGCAAATTTTTTTGGTGTGTCATTATACTCAGTCATGTGATAGCAAGATACACAGACTCAAGAAGGACAATGGAAGTCAATCAAGAAAGGGGGAAGTGAAAGAGCTTCTTGTGCATTATCATCATTGAGCTTTATTATGGAAAAATAGGTTATGACAATCGAGGCATATGTTCATTCCAGAAAGTCATTGTACTTGTTTGCATGGAGATAAGACAGTCTCAAACAAGGAATGCCCCAGTTCATACTAGACTCTTAGTGTCCTCATATCCTTGGACAAGTCATAGCATTACTAAGAGACAATTCATAGACAACAAATAAAAATAGATGACGATACCCCATCCTCGCCTTTCTAGTCAAAGACATCCTGGAGATAGAATCTCTAGTCAAAGACATGTCACCAAAAGATAAAAATCAAAATAAAACCAAGACTCGACACCAACATTCACTGTAGTCCTCAAGTTTAGTGTCTCTTGTCACTTGTATAAGTCTTATTTGATTGTGGTCACAATGTTTACTTTCACAAAAAGGATAGATAGCACTGAACCATATGTTGTCTGAGTCTGTTGAAAGATTTGATTTGTTGAAGTCCATTATTGTTGTTGTCTCATCTGAAACTGACTGAATCCATGAAACTGATACTTTATTGCGAAGAAGATGAAACTTTATTGCGGATTGGCGATACAAGTGTTGCTTTATTGCGGATTGTGCGTGGATAGACTGAAGAAAAGTGGAAGAAACTATACTCCTTAGAACAGGCGATGCTCTCAATTCCACACCCATCACTAGACATAGGATTTGCCTTGGCCATAGATAGGATCTGATTTATTATGAATGGAAAGGGTGAAAAGGGGGTTATTATGAATGGCTAACCAATCTTAGGTAGATCAATAACAAGCCATGATGGGAATGCATAAGTTTATTATGGATGGATAGGTCGTGAGTGTGTGCAAAGTGAAAGGATGAAATGGAATCCTGAAGGAGGGAGGAGCAATGTCTCTACACATGGCGCCGATGACCCAGTTTTCACCATGGTACTTGCCCAGGGCGCCACCAAAGTGGTTTTCACCATTGGATGAAAATGTTTTTCTTTACTTTTTTGATTTTTTTTTTGTGTCACAAGGCATCTGCTTGCCAGGTTTTCACCAAGTAACAATTTTTTATGTTTTAGGATTCTTTTTGTATTTTGAATTTTTTGATTTTTTTTGTATTTTGAATTGGGATACTCTGAAGAGCTATGTGTAAAACCTGCAAAGGTGCATGTTGTTGATAGGATCCTCCAAAGGTTCACCCTCTGTGGTTGAGAGCTGATATGCACCAGATCCATAAACTGTTGTGATGATGTAAGGACCAAGCCAATTTGGTTTGTACTTGTCCTTCTGTCTGTCTTTCTGATTTTTAGGATTTTCTTTGAGAACTAAGTGACCTACCTCAAATGTGTGAGGCTTTATTTTATGATTGTAGCTGCATTGTTCCTTGACTGAATGATGTGTATCTTGAGTGAATATCTTCCTTGATAAAGGAATTGAGATATAATTACTAGTTTGTGGACTACGTTTTCCCATATGCGTGTCACCTAAAGAAGTTTGGGGATCCCTGATAACAAAGTCCCTCGAAGAAGCTCTATTAAAGGTCCATGATGTATCACCAGAAGGGAAAGGATGTGTGGAACAAGTAGATGAGTGATGAAGGCTTATGACTGTGAAAAGAAGTGAAAGTAGGATAGCATGATGGAGACTTAGGATCAACAAGTATGCTTTTGACTTGAAATTTTAGAACTTTTGCCCCCAGTTATTTTGGTATTAGGGGAGATGAACTCTTGTTCTTTTTATTTTATAAGAGTTTTATCCTTGACTTTGATTTTTTTAGAGTCCAATAGCTTTTGATTTTGATTTGGACTAAACGACTTTTCTTTAGTTTTGACTTTTAGTTTTTTCTGTTCATAGCTTGATTTTTCATCCCCAATGAGTAAGGGCTTTTGTAATTCTTGTTGATCCAAGTCTGGGAGAGGAGTGAAAATGGAATGAGTGGATGATATGGTAAGGCTATGTGAGTTCTCAAGAGGGATGGTGATATGCTCAATAGATTCTTTGCGAGAACCACTCTTAGGACTATTGATATCAAGAGTTGCTTGCACCACTAGAGGAGATTTGCATTCAGACTTAGTAGCCACAAGACTAGGTGGTTCACATCCAATTCCTTGAAAATTGTTTGTAGATTGTTCATGTTGGTTGAATACCTTAGGAGATAGTGGGAGTTGATCAACATGAAAGATATACTCACCACATCCCATGTCTTTAAACTTGAACTTTTCTTTGATCTCTGCTTGTTCTGATGTAGAAGCTTTCAAGGATTCTAGATCCACATATGCTGATGAAGGAATAGCTTCTCAATTGATTGGGATTGTTATTTCTGATCTAGGTCGTAGATTGTTGCAATATATGAATGGATTTGGGTTAGCTTTGACAGTCACTTCAACTCCATTGTGTGGAAACTTGATACATCGATGATATGTAGATGGGACTGCGTTCATCTCATGAATCCATGGGCGTCCCAAGAGTATATTGTATGTGAGATCTACATCAAGGACTTGACAAATTACATCTTTTGTAACTAGCCCAACTCTGAGAGGTAAAGTGATTGTGCCCTTGGATGAGCTCTTCATCATCATATGCCTTGATGGTAAATTTGTTTGTAGAATTCACAACTCTATCAAAATATCCCAATTGTTTAATAGTGCTCAATGTACAAATGTTTAGATCTGCTCCTCCATCTATCAGGACTCATTTTATTCGATGTTTGTGTATGAAGGCCTCAATGTGTAAAGGTTCATTATGTGGTTGGCTCACGGAGGCATCGTCAGCTTCTATGAATGTAAGGGAGTGTGAAATGGAAAGATATCCCACCATGGCTTGAAACTGGTCCACATTCAGATCAGTAGGGACAACAGTGTCTCTCAAGATTTTATCAAGAAAGGCTTTATGTGCGGGGGATATATGTAAGAGCTCAAGGATTGAAATAAGTGCAGGTGTCTTCCCTAACTGTTCTACAAGATCGTACTCAGGCTTGGTTGATGAGGAAGCGATGTTTTTAGCTGGAGCACCTTGCAAAGTGAATTTACCTTGATGAGTTGTGACATTACATTCAGAGGTAGGTTCGGAAGAAGATCTAATTCCTTTTAGGAAAATCTTGGGTCTTTGGGTATAATTTTCAGGCATTTTGTCCTTGATGATAATGGTAGAGACATAATTGTCCATCGAAATGTGAATGATAGTTGAATCATAGTTATAGGATGCTCTTGTATAGTTAGTTTGGTCATCTGTGGCTTTGGCTTTTCCCTTGTCATGTTTTGGGAATGGTTCCTTAAACATCTCATGTTCTTGATTGGATGAATGTCCTTCAATCTCAATGTCACCTCTATCAATGAGATCTTGTATAATGTTCTTTAGCCGATGATAATTTCCTATTTTATGTCCCTTTCTCTTATGAAACTCACAATACTCGTCATCATTCCACCAATTTGGTTTAATGGAGGAAAATCTGGAATTGTGATTATTTTGTTTGCCACTAACTTTTTGAAAACAGACTCAAGTGGTTCTCCCAATGGGGTGTACTTCCTTCATGATTTGGAAGTTGTTTGAGTATTCACTTGGTTGTTTGTAGAGCTTGATCTCGAAAAAATGATTTTGGGTCGCACTGTATTGGCATCAACAATGCCATCATTGACTGTGTTCTTGTTTTTGTTCCAAAATCTTGGCTTGTCTTTTCCTTTAAATTCATCTTTGTTTTCTTTGAATATTTTGACAATGCCTTGTTCAATTAGGACCTTCTCTATTGCTAAGCCTTTTTCAATGATGTCTTTGAAGGTGGATAAGCAAGCTTTTCTCAAGTCATAACCAATGTCTTTGTTAACATTCTAGGTGAACATCTCGACCATTTGTTTTTGTGGAATTTCACAAGAGCATCTGCTAGCTAGATTCCTCCATCTTTGTAAAAATGATGAAAAAGATTCTCCATCTTTTGCTTGGTATTGCACAAAGTAGTGACTAATATGTCTGTCTCTATGTTGTATGAGAAATGTTGGATAAATGCCTCTGCTAAGTCACCCCAAGACTTAATACCAGGTGGGAGTTGAGAGAACCATTCCATAGCTTGATCACCTAAGCTTTGTGGGAATAATCTCATCAAATATGTCTCTTCTGCTGCTACTTCAATGCAAGTTGTGAAAAACTGTCTTATGTGTGCCTTAGGATCCCCTTTGCCTCTATACTTATCAAACTTAGGTGTCACAAAGTGTGTAGGAAATGGAGGCATTGGAATGCTTTTGTCAAATGGATAAGGACATATGTCTCTCATTGTGTATGTTGGCTTTGGTGTATTTATGTCCTCCATTTTCTTTTGTAAGTCCCCGATTTGTTGCTCCAAATTGTTCTTCGGTGGAGACCGACTTCTTGGACCATACCCCATGCTTGAGGCACCAATTGGAGGAAGAGCATATTGCATATATGGATGATATTGATCATACACATGTTCATATCGAGGAGGTCTATAATGATGCTACGTATAACGACCACTTGGTATATAGTCATGATGAGGAATGGAATATCTGCTTTGTCCATGTATACCATACTCTATAGGCATGTTATGAGTTTGTTCTAGTGTGTTGCCCCCAAATTTGACACGGGGTTTCGTTGTGTCCAAATTTTGATCATGCCTTTGGATATCCAATTGCCTTGGTGGTTGATCCTTAGCATATTTTTCTGCATAAGACTTCCATAATGGTTTGTGAAGGTAAGTATCATATGCTTGACCATGTGTATGGGACCTCAGGTTTTTGAAACAAAGATGATGGTGATTCAGGTACAAGATGTGGTCCTCTATTGCCTCCACTATTAGGCCTCCTTTGATCCATGTTGAGGTGAGGTTGTTGCAAAGGTCGATTTTCCATTATTTGAGACATGTCAAAATCATGAGGTATCTTGGCTCCACTTTGTGCCATCACTTGTAAGAAATATTGTCTATCTCTCCTCATTATTTCCTCAACCAATCAATTGAAACGAGGATCCATAATGGAGTCTTCCACTTCGACTGAATGTATTGAAATGTTGTCCATATTATCATTGTGTGTATCATTGTTGTTTATAGTGCCCATGTGCTCAACATTTGGAATGTTTCTATAGGCATCCATGTCAGGTAATGTAGTATGATCAGAATTGAAAAAGATATCATTGTCATACTCACAGGAACTCATGTTTGTGGACTCTTGAGCCTCTTTAGCTTCTCTCCTAGATTTTTGTGAATGGGTTTCAACCATGAACTAGGTATTGACCAAGATGTGTGAGACTAGATGAAAATGGAAAGAGTATGGAAGACCAAGAGTTGGATGGAATGTAAATGAATCTAAGGTTTACTTGCAATGTCCAAAGTGTAAGACCAAGTATGTATGTAGTAGAGTAGGTGTGACTTCCAAAGAGATGATAGTTTCTCTTGATGAGGTACGTTGACCTTGACTCTAAGTAAGACCAAATGAGACCCAAAGGTGATAGACCTTGATGAGGGACCACTTAGCAAAATGTTGTTGTATGTAGTGTGTTGACAAAGTATGATGAGGACAAACAAGTGGCCTTTTGACTCAAGTTTAGACAAATGTGAATGTAATGTAAGGTGTAAAGCAATGATGGACTTTGTGAGACCCAAAGATAGGTTGAATGCTAGATGAAAACCTGAAGAGATAGCTTAGGAAGCTCAAGAATTCTAAAACTGATTGCTCTTGTTTGTTGGACTGTAAGTTTTTCCAATTTGTGAAGTTGTTTGTTGTGACCAGATCTAAAATTTTGACTGTATTTCCATGATAAGAGGACACAATGTTGATGAAGACTCAATGTTTGCAAGTGTCTAGACTCAAAATGACTCAAAGAAAAATGTGTTGATTGATGTAAAATTTGTTTTGCATACACTTGAAGACACAAAAGACACAATGTTTTTTTGTTTGGTCTTGAATGTTTGATTGCTCAAAATAAGTCAAGCACAATTCTTATGGTTGGCTAGGACAACAGTTGTTGATCCCACATGGAGTTTCCCCCGAGGCTATGCTATTCAGAGCGGATACTTAGATGCTTGACCCCACTGGCTCCACCCTCAGCACTCACTTCTTGTGAAAGCCAAGCATCAGTACCCACGAAAACTCCTCGTGGCAAACTTTGTATCTCCACTAAGAATCGTATGTGTGTGGGCCGCTACCAGAGGTCCGACCTCCTGCCCCAACAACTAGAAGGATTTTGGCTTCTAAAACAAAAAGGTGCTAGTAAGGGCATCCGCTCATGTGGCCATACATGCGGCACTTTTAGCTCTGTAAATACAGAAGGCTCCCAGTTGGTAGGGGTTATGCCCTACAACTGATCAAATGGGTTTATGGGGAGACATAGTGTTGGTATGAACTAATCAGCACACGTTATCCATAGTTTTCACCATGAATACAGTTGTTTATAGTGGTTCAGAAGAGGTGGGTTTTCCTTGCTACCACTTGTGTCTTTCTCTCCTCACTAGTAGTCCTAATGACCACACGGGGAGACAGGCCCTCTAAAGATGAAACAAAAAGAGCCTATTGCTCAAGACACAAAAGACAATGGTTCAATTTTAGTGCACCAATTGAAGTGTTTGCTAGTTTATGAGAACAAAGCACACAATAAAGATAAAAAACCCTTGCTAAGGTCCTCCAACAAATATTTTTTAGTAGTTTGGATTGTTTCAAATGATCACCCCTTCCTACAAGCACACAAGTTAGGTAAATTTTAGATCTAAAAGACTTTGTGAAATAGGGGCCTTCAACAATGCATTTTGTTGACCAATTCAAAGATCTGATTCATCATAAAAAATGAACACCTGTGAAATTTCAAGAGATTTCCAAAAATGTAAGAAAATCCAAAAAAATTGCTAATTTGCTCCAAAAATTATTTTTTTATGAAAAATCATAAAAAATTCATATAAAATGAAAAATTGATCCAAAAAATCTAAAATTTTTACTGAAGAATCCTGATGGTCTTCCAAACTTGTATAAAAAAATTTCTACAACAAATCCAAGCATTTTGTGAGATATGAGTAAAATAATTCAAAACCCTAATTTTCAAAGATCCAATTTTTGAGGAATTATTTTGTATCAAATTTAAAAGTAAAAAAAACACATCCAATGTATAATTCTGAGAGATTTCCAAAAATGTAAGAAAATCTGAAAAATTCACTAATTTTCTCTCAAAATTAATTTTTTATGAAAAATCATACAAAATTCATATAAAATGAAAATTTGATCCAAAAAATCTGAAATTTTTACTGAACACTTATGATAATTTTCCTAACTTGCAAAAAAAAATTTTGCCAAAATTCGAAGCCGTTTGTGAGATCTGATCAAAATAAGGAAAAACCCTAATTTTTAAAGATCTGATTTTTAGGGAAATATTTTACATCAAAATTAAAATCACAAAGAACATATCCTATGTATAATTATGAAAGATTTCCAAAAATGTAAGAAAATCCAAAAAATTCGCTCATTTTCTCTCAAAATTACTTTTTTTTATGAAAATTCATAAAAAATTCATAGAAAATTAAAATATGCTCCAATAGATCTAAATTTTTCTTTGCAAGCTCTTGATACTATCTTCAACCTACAAAACAAATTTGGTACAAAATTTCCAAGCCGTTTGTGAGATATGATCAAATCTCTCCAAGATCTTGATTTTGTGTCCAAAACCCTAGCTACACAAGGTTATTCTCCAAATTGTTTTACAAAACAACAATATAGGGTTAGAAAAATCTACAAAAAATACAAATCTAACAAAAATCCATGTCCGACCGGGCGTGACAAAATGTTTATGGAGGAAATGGATACAACAATATTGAAAGACTAAATGAATTCAATCACAAAACCCTAGCCTAACAATCAACAAAGATCCACCATAACATATGAGGATTACCTAAGACAATTCAAATCAAATGAAATCACAAAGATTATACCATCACATGTCCAATAGGGTTTGGATCTCCATTCTTTCTATCTCCATTGATCTTGCTTGATATATTTGCTCTCAGATTTTATGTGCACAAGAGCTCAACAAAGAACGGAAATGTGGTTGCAAGTAGGCTTGATTGCATATGCAAGTTCGAAAGCATAGTCAGGGTTGAATGCATAGTGAGTGTAATCAATTGATTAGGATGCATAGATTGATTAAGGTTGATAATGAAGGAAGCATCTCCTTATATAGAAGATACTATAAGAAGTGGAAGGATAAGATTGAGAGGTGTAAAAAGAGGTCGGCTATGATTAGAGGGTAGGTAAAGGAAATAAGAAAATAATAAGAGGGTAGGTAGTGTAGGAATTAAGAGATGAATGACATGTGTCATGGGTAGAAAAGGTTAATGAATTAATTATATAAATAAAGATTCATTTAATTAATAGAGGAAGTGGGATAGTTAAATAAATAAAAGTATTTATTTAATTTAGGAAAAGGGTAATTTAAATAAATACAAGTATTTATTTAAATGAGAAATAAGGCTAGAAGAGGATAAATGAATTAATTAAATAAATAAGGATTTATTTAATTAATAGAAGAATTAGGATACAATGATTAAATAAATAAAAAATTTATTTAATTAGACTGGACAATTTTAGGTGTCTATAGATACTATCTATGGAACTAGATGCTTGAGTCCTCCCTTCCTCTTTCATGCATCCACTATCTTCCATATCCACTCATCCTTATCCTTCTCCATCCAAACTATTCCAAAAATTCAAAAAATTCAAAAAATCAAAAAATCAAGAAAAAATGCAAAAATCAAAACAAAAAAAAAAAGAAAAAGAAAAATCATTTCATCCAATGGTGAAAACCTTGTGGCACCTTGGGTAAGTACCATGATGAAAACTTGGCAAACAAGCCTCATGTGTAATCCCCTCATCCCCTTGCACTCTACACTTGGGAGGCAAACTTCATCCACATAATCCTCCCATCCATCAACATCATATCTAAGTCCATTCTCCTATCGTATGTTTGATCTTGACTATCCTATCCATATCCTCCATCTCATATCCCTCATTCTATCAAAATAAATCCTCCATTCTTGTATTTCATCTTGATCATATAAGACGCAAAACAATCATGCATGCATGCTTTGTAGCATTCAAGCCTTAATCGCCTTAATCCTCTACCATCTATATCCATTACACATTATCCTCCCACCTCATACATATTTATCCACCATCCTTGCATCCTTAATTCCACTACCTCTAGTGTGGGGCATTGCCCTCCTTTGCAGCATGGTCCTTGGGTCTCCATCACCCTACTCTCCATCCTTTATTCTCCATATCTTATCCATATCCATCCACTCCATCCACTTTATCCATCTATCCAAACAATAACTCCCTCCTTCCATCCACCCTTTTACCAATCCTTGGTTCTCCCTTATCATTGGTTCCATTCAATTAAATCCTATCCACCAATCTACCCCATCCTATCCAATTTCTAATCCAAACCTATCTCATTCAATCATATTCTCCATCTCTTCCAATTTAATCAATAATTCCATCCCCAATCCAATCCTATTCAATCATCCATCCCCCTTTTCATCCTATCTAATCATTTATCCTTCTTCCAATCCTATCCAATCCATCAAACTGAGCTTTCCCCATCTACTTGAACTCACATTGACTTGTGCCTAATCCAAGCACCCATCCATACTACGCTAATCAAATCAAAAGAAACAATCCTCTCACCTGCAGATCTTGCACATCCAACTTGTCTTTTGTCATCCATCAATCAATCCATCACCCTGCCCATCAAGATGTATCCTTCCCTAGTCTGGTAGTTTATCCAAATCCATGTCCTACTCTTGTCAAGAGTTATCAGTTGGTCATGTGCATGTTGTTCGCTTTGTTTTTCATCTTGTGTCCCAGGACTATACTTGTTAGGGATTGCCTTGATCATCCTATATCTTGGTATGTCTTGGCTGGTGTATAATGGGGCATAGTTTTCATGGCATGGTGTGTTTGAAGGTCTTCCTTATACGAACCGACAACCCTGCATTAGTGTTTATCAATACTTGCATGATTGTGTGCAAGGTAATCCTATTTGACTGAGCGTCAGTCCATGCCTCGGATCTTCATATCATCCTGGTTCTTATAATCAATGGTGTAGACTATCCATGGCAATATCAAATCTAGGTTTTCTCTCTATACTTGCTCAACAAGAAATCCAATCCATTTATACTTTCTTTGTCTCATTTCATTCACAACACTCCAACTCATCCTACTTCCCTCTTTCATTATCTTCATCCTTTCATCACTTATTCTTCTAATTCCTTTCGAGAGCACACCCGTGTTCTTCAAACTCGCATGTCCTCTCGAGGGGGCATACCATTGCTTCCTCGTCATCCTTCCTCCTTATCATTCTTCCTCATCCCATGACTGGGGCATCATGCTACTAGTCCTTATCATCCTTCCTCATCTCATGACTAGGCCATCATGCTACTAGTCCTTATCCTTTTCTTCATCTCATGATTGGGGCATCGTGCTACTAGTCCTTATCCTTTTCTTCCACTATGTTTTATTCTTCTTTGATATAACATCATTTCACGATGCTATATCAAAGAGGGGCAAAATGTAGACACCTAAAATTAATATTTAATCAGTTTAAGCCTATCAACATAATTAATTAACTTAATTGTGTTATCCTTATTCCTCTCAGAATCAATTAAATCTAATTTAATTAATCTTGTCACTATAGTCCAATAATTAAATTATCAAATAAATTAATTATTCCCCTATTCTTCTAAAGTCCTCTCAATAATCATTTCCTCTAAACCCACTTAGTTAATTAATTCTAATTAATTAACCTAGTCATGTGATTCCTACAAATCACTTTTCCTAATCCCACTTAGCCTAATTAATTCTTCTAGAATCTCTCATAATCATGCTTATCATTATTTTCCAATTTTTAATTCCCACTCATGTCACATCAACTTTGAATCTCTCAAAGAAATTCAAATTTCTTTGAATTCCTCAATGCATCCTTATTTTGGAATTTTTAATTCCTCAAGTTTGAAATTCAAATTTCTCCCCCCTTTTTCCAAAGAAATTTTATATTCCTTTTTATTTTCCCAAGGCACCCTTGATCCATGCCTTCTATCCAAAATCAATCTCAACCCTTCATAATCAAATCAATCTTGGCCCTTCATTGGCCTTCTCCAATCTATAAATTGGAGCTTATTATCCTCACAAATAAGATCAACTTCTCATGCATCCTCATGCTGCCATTTCTTCTCTTCTTTCTCTAATCTTCTAATCCAAATCCTCATATCCATTACTCAAATCCAATAATCCAATAATCCATAAATCTATCTTGTTGAGCACAAAGGAGAGCATTCCACATCACAAGCAATCAAAGGAGCACATCAAGTGGAGCATCATCAAGGGGTGCCTTCACTTCATTAAGCTCAATCCAAAGGAGAAGGTAAAATAGCAAGGTGAAATGGTCTCTTTATGTTTTTAGCATTTTCATGTTTATTTCATTATGTTTTGATCACTTTCCCTTCTAATCCATTTTCCCCTCTTCAAAAAGAACAAAGAGAGAGAGGTAAGTAAGAAGTTATGGAGGGAGAGATATACATGGGGTGAGTGAGGGACCTAGGGAAGGAGGAGATAGAGAAGTGAGGGGAGAGATAAGAGAAGGAGAGATTTCATAAAGGGAGAGGGGTAAGAGGGATGGGTGAGATATCCATAGGGGGATATGTATATATATATATATATATATATATATATATATATAGAGAGAGAGAGAGAGAGAGAGAGAGAGAGAGATGTGGGTAATGAGATATGGATGGAGAGGTGAAGAGGGAGGAAGGGAGAAACCTAGATATGGGGTATAGAGAGAGGGTGGGAGGGAAAGGTCACAACTTGGACAATGGAGAGAGATAATAAGAGAGAGTGAGGGAGGGAGATAGACATGAGGGTATGGATGGAGGGGGAGATAGAGAGGAAGAGAGAGACCTAGAGAGGGGAGAGAGGTGAGAGAGAGAAGAGAAGAACATGGAGAGATAAAGAGAATTATCAATATACACAATACCCTCAACCTTATACCATCAATCTTGTATGATCCTAAACCCTAAAACCTATATCCTATGCCCTATTACCTAAAGCCTATCCAAGGGAGGGAGAGGTGATGACCTAGAGAGATAAGGGAGAGAAGAGGAGAGAGAGAATAACAAAGAGAAAGAGAGGGATAAAGAGGGAGGGAGGGAGAGGTATATAGGGAGTGACTAAGAGACCTAGAGAGGAGAGGTAGAAATGTGAGGGAGAGAGAGAGAGAGAGAAGAAAATGAGAGATAATTTTACAAAGAGAGAAAGAGGGGTAAGGAAGCAAATATAGAGATAGAGAGAAATGGGAAAACTAGAGAGTGGAGGGATATAGAGGTGAGAAACCTAGAGCCTAGGGAGGGAGGGGTGAAAGACCTAGGGAGAGAGGGGTGAAAGACCTAGGGAGAGAGAGAGAAGAGGAGATAGTTCATAAAGGCATATGGGTTTCTCACCCCTCTCTCCTTCTCTCTCCACCTCTCTTCACAAGTTATAGTCTCTCACCTCTATATCTCTCCTCTCTCTAGTTCTTTTGTTCCCTCTCGACCTCTCTCCCTACTTTCTTACCCCTCTCTCTCTCTCTCTCTCTCCCCTTCCCCACTCTAGGTCATCACCTCTCTCCTATTCTATCCCCCTCTATCTATCTCACCCCTCTCTCTCCCCATCTAGGATTCTCAACTCTCTCCTTCTAGGTCACACTCATCCTTAGTAAAATATATGTTTAGATATGTCATGGGGAAGGCGTAATGTAATGGCCTATAACAATCATGTGATCCAAAATTGAAATAAAATTCAATTTGCGGTAACTTATAGTAGAAAACAATGATTGTTAGAATGGGTTATTAATTCAACATGACCTTGCAATGAAGAAAATGCTTATATGAAAATAATAACGTGCATGTAGAATTCAGAAAACCCTTAACAAGAAAGAAATATAAATGATATTTTCTTTGGATGATGCAACATTGCCCAACCTTTGAGGTGCTCTTGTATCAACATCCAATCCTTTTAGTACTTCAATCTCATGAGTATTATAAGAAAATATGGGTATAATGAAATATAGACTGATTCTCTTGGGCTTTAGCTTGATATAAATTCTTTCGAGGAACTTGTCTAAGTTCTTAGATGTGCTATGGATCATATCTCACTTTTAGAGTAATTATTTTCTATTTGATGCTCATCTACATATAGATTATATATAGTTATTGCTTTGCTCTTGTTGTTTCCTAACTTGTGTATCAACATTCTTCATATGCTACATGAAATTCTTAGCTTTTACATTTATGTGCTTGCTATTTTCTACTCCTAATAGATTTGTGACACCTCATAGGGATGTCCTAGACACCACTTGAAATGACATCTTCGCATAATGTCCCACTATGTATAATTATCCCCTACTAAGAATCTAAGCATATGATCGAAATTCAGTTTGAAAACCTTTGTCCATTCATCCATATTTAGATGACATATGAAGTTGTAATTAAGTTATGTGCTCAATGTCTTTCACAAGGAGTATTGGTAATGAATAAGAAATAGAGTCATGGTTTGAATTGTTGTTGCATTAAAACCCATGCAACTATGTTATGTCCTTGAAGAAGAAAACTCCAATCTAAGAAGCATCATTCGACTTTTGACAAGGTAAGAAATGTATTATTTAGAAAATCTATGTAATATTATAAAGAATCATTGGCCTTTTGTGTGCATGATAATTTAAAGATAGAATCCATGAAAAGTTCATCTTATGATTTGTTTAGTGTACATAATAGATTATATAGCCTACTATTTTGTGCTACTCCCTTTGTTATTAGGTAGTTCCTACACCTTTCAACAAATATACATACATCTTTGTACAAAAAATGACTACCAATAGCTCTCCTCTCCTCCAATATGATTTGTGTCTTATTTGTTCTAAATTATTATCTAAATTCACCTTTGTGTAACTATAATAAGATTTTCCCTCGTCAAACTTACTGAAATGTACAATTATTATCTCCTAAATAGTTATCCATCTTATATGAGGTATTCTTTCTATAAATCTCTATCTCTAACACAAAACCTTATGCATGTATGACCACCATGTATAAAATCTAAGCTTATAATATACAAACCATTGATCACCACCATGTATAAAATCTAAGCTTATAATATACAAACCATTGATCACCACCATGTTCACTAATTTAACTATCATTTCAAAACATAATTCTTGAAATAATTCCCAATAATTAGAACCTTAAAAATTATCTCCAAAAGTTGTTCAAATATATATATTTTTTAAAAGATAGTTACCCACTTTTAGAAAAAGTAAATGACACCCTATATTGGGTTTGTGTGCTCACCTTTTCATGCACTTTTTTGATGGCGGAATAAGGAAAAAAGATTCAAAAATATCTGAGAGCATAATGGAAGAGAATGTTTATGCCAAATATCTTACATCATTTCAAGATGAGCTTTCTGGCTTAGCGAAATACTCATCTGTGAAGCTACACGTGCTCTTCAATAATTAGCTTTGGATGGATAGAGTTCGAATCTCTGGTCCTTTTTCCATCCTTCCCTTCTACTGAAATCTCTGATCCTTTTTCCATCTATTCCTTTTAAAGATGCAAATAAAGTTCTCTCGGGAAAAAGGAAAAAACAAACGAATAACAAGCATCAAATGTCTATGCTTGGTCCCCACGATCAGCGAATCGAAATCCCTTTCATATCTTTCCCTGACTTATTTAAGCTTAATTGCTATGCCAAAAAATACCAATCTCCTCTGAATTTGTTTTCCTGCTTTCTGGTTTTGGGTTCCCAAAGTAGCTCTTGCTTTCGCCTCTTTTTCATTCAAAGGTAAAACTCATCACAAAACTGATCTTATTATTTTTTGTTCCTTCTTTTTCTTCTAAATTTTTTGCAAGGTTGAAGTTATCGCAATGGGTCTGCTTGGATAATGAGGCCTGTTCTATCCATTGCGATCTTATAGTAATAGCATTGGATACAGCCATATGGGCATAATCTGCAAGCACAAATCTAATTACATTTGAGTTTTTTTCCTTCTTTTTAAATATTTTTTTTAAGTATTTTTGTATAAAAGTGAGGATTCAATAGTTGAACACTTTAACTTCACATTTCACAAATTTTAATGTTCAATAAAAATAAAAATAAATAAGAGAAACGATCCATAATTGATAATTGAGTAGACTAATTTCATGCCTCACAAAATGAGTGACAAAATATTAGTGCCCAAATAGATACAACCTTCAACTTTGAATGGTGGATTTTCCTAGCTGCTTCTGTTCAAAGCAACAAGTAGATTTTGATCTGGCCATCTGGTGATTTTCCACAACTAGTATAGAGAAGAGTGGATATTCAGTGATGCACAATGTACTAGATGGTGCATTCTTTGTCATCAACTAAACTTTAGTGTAACTGCAGTGTGAGTCATTGCATGAGATCCAAGGTCAGTTGCAGTTTTGCAAACTAGTTAGTAAGTGATTTTTCTCTCATAAGTCAGTTTTCTATTAACAAAATAACTCTATTTGGTTTAGTCTGTGAACAAGATCATTGGTTGATAACCATTTTCCTGTGGGCTTTCAAACCCAGAAAAGTTCAGTTCAGAAAATGTTGTTCCGGGCCAAACCCACCATTAACAGTACAGATGCTAAAACGTTATTCCAGGCCAAATCCACCATTAACAGTACAGGTGCTAGTTTACTTTATTGTACAGGATAAAAGTGGGCGTATTATTTTGTGGCAGTGAGTTTTGTCATTCTTAACATGAGATTTATTTAATGTTATGTCAGATTTAAACAGTACATTCTAAGTTTTGATTTATTATGATATTTTATCTGAAACCATACTCACTTTTTTCTATTAAGATTCATTGATTAATGTAATCTAAAGCTAATTATTTAAACAAATCAAAATATAAAGTAAATTATTTAAACTAAACCTAAAACATTCTAAACAATAGATTAACTATAGTAAATGATTTCGAAACCAAAATTTCATTTGCGTGTTATTTATACTTCTCTGATGTGTTCATCATTTATTTCATTGCGGTGGTTTCAGATTTGATATGGAGATGAACGGATCATTTGGAACACGAAATGTTACACAAACAGATGATAAAGTGTGGCAAAATTTCCAAAAAAGTTTCAGTGAGGTACAAAATATTCTAGATCAGAACCGGCAGCTGATTAATGAAATAAATCAGAATCAAGAGTCCATGATTCCTGATAATCTGTCGAGGAGTGCAGTCATGATAAGAGATCTGAACAACAATATTGGAAAAGTAGCTGCCCTTTATTCTGATCTCTCTACAACTTTTGTAAAGGAAATAAAGACGTCATCACAAGGGGATTCGGCTGGAATTTCTAGTTGTGATAGGAATTCTGCACAAAAGAGAACGCGTCCTGCTTAGAATGATGAGATTCCATCTCTATGAATTACTTTTGTCTGATGGGATGGTATGTTTGTCCTCTTTTCCTACATTCGGTGATGGTAGAAAAGTATTTGATAAGTAGATGAAGCTTTATGCCTCCTCCACAAAGAGTAATATGGTATAGATTGTGGAAGGAAATATTTTGTAGATTTGTATGGAACTTCTTAGAACATGATAGTCACTAGTTTTGAAATTGTATGGAGGCGTTGTTTTCCTCTTTATAAGACATCTATATAACTATTCTCTATCAAATGAAGGAATCGTTTTCTTCTTTATAAGATATCTATAAATATTCTCTATCAAATGTATGAATCGTTTTCTTCTTTATAAGATATCTATAAATATAAGAATGTACATATGATTCTCTTTTTGGGTTCATTTTAATAGTTAGATTTGATTTTGGGTCTTTTTTTTTCCCTCCATCTATTTGTTATATGTAGACTTGTATCAAATGAAGGAATCGCTTCCTCTTTATAAGACATCTACAAATATTCTCCATCGAATTCATATGAAATTATAAGAATGCACATATGATTCTCTTTTTGAATTCATTTTAATACTTAGATTTGATTTTGGGTCTATTTCTTTCCCTCCATTTATTCGTTATGCATCGACTTGAAGTGTAAAACACTTTATTTATATCCTTGGCATGGTATTTAAGGGTCAACCTTATTTCATTTGGGCATCTAGAATCTAGAATGTATTAAAGAACGACTCTTGCATAAATGAAGCAACATAAATGTATTTTCATGTAACAACACCATTTTAGAGCATAGGACAAGGTTGTTTGCCTTTTTCAATTTTGGTGTAAAGCTGATGAACTGGTATTCTAAGCAATTGACAAAAAGAATAAATATTCCTATTCATTTGCAAGCTCTTGATATATGCACACATTTTATATTTATGTTCTAGAAATCGAGGAGTATGTATTTTGGTCCTAAAACACATAAAAATGTATATCCATGATAACATTTTAGATCTATGCAAAAGTGTCAAATATGTAATTACATTATCAACTTCATAGTTGCAGAAATGAACCTTCATCTAACAATTTTTTTAACTGATTTTAATGCATGTTCAAATGCTATGATGTAATTTTATGGTATACAAGAGAATCAATTAAGAACTCTTAACATATAGAGTCAAATCAACATTAGGCTAAGAGCTTACTACCCTTATTTTTTATTTAATTTTATTGCATTTATTTCTTAGAACATGATAGTTAATAGTTTTGAAATTGCATGGAGGAATTGTTTTCCTCTTTATAAGGCATCTACAAATATTCTCCATCAAATGGAGGAATTGTTTTCCTCTTTATAACACATCTATAAATATTCTCCATCAAATCCATTAAGTTATATGAAATAATAAGAATGCACATATATGGTTCTCTTTTTGGGCTCATTTAATTGTTAGATTTGACTTTGGGTCCACTTCTTTCCCTCCATCTATTAGTTATGTCTCAACTTGAAGTGTAAAATATTTTACTTATACCCTTGACATGGTATTTAACGGCCAACATTGTTTCATTTGAGCATCTAGAATCTAGAATATATTAAAGAGTAACTCTTACAAAAATCAAATAGCATCAAAGAATTTTCATGTGAGATCACCATCAACATTTTAGAGCATATGGCATGGTTATTTGTCTTTTTCAATTTTGGTATAAAGTTAATGAATTGGTATTCTAAGAACTTAACAAAATGAATTTAAATATTCCTATTCACATGCAAATTCATTTATCTAAACACATTTTATATACAGGTTCTAGAAATTAAGAAATTTGTGTTTTGATCCTAAAATACATAAATTATATATTCACAATCTCAATTTAGATCTATGCAAAAGTACCAAATATGTAATTACATGATCAATTTTCTAGTTGTAGAAATGAACCTTCATCCAACATTTTTTTACTAATTTTGATTTATTCAAATCATATGCCATAATTTTATGGTATATGGGAGAATCAATTAAGAACTCCTAACATATAGAATCAAATTTACTACCCTTATTTGTTGTTTAGTTTTACCACATTTGTTTCAAATATTTACGTGTCCAACCTCTTATGTTTCTTTATATTTTGGTGACCCTAACATTCCTACATCCCATAGGGTTTATTCATTCTACATTAGTTCCTTGGTGAATGCAAAATCATGATAGGTAAAACAATTCTAGTAAGTGGTAATGAAAATGCTAAAAATAGATTAAATCAATTCCATGTAGAACATTGAATGAATTTGTTTAGTGTAAAAATAAAGCAAGTTAGGATTATATCCAAGATTCACTTTCACACAAACATTGGAATATGAAGCCACAAAGATGAGATTGAATTTGACTAACTCTTGTCAAAGAGAGTCAAATAGTACCTTAGGGCTTCTATTCCTTTGTTGCTTTGGAAATTGTATTGACTTGGGATGATATCAAACTAGGATCTAAGTACAATGTAAATTAAAACTTAAAAGATTGTTGTAGAATGATATACAAATAAACCCTTAGTAATAGATACAAAATAGGACAGAAAACACAGAGGTGCACCTGTGACTACATTGTGGAATCGAATTCATTGGACCAAGGTGCCTAGAGCACACTGGTCTTCCTTTTTATACACACCAACTAAATTGAAACTTCCTAAGGTCGTATACTCTTCTCCCTTAAAATCTAATGCAACTTCCTAGGAACCAAGACACCTAGAGTTCCCTAGTCTTGGATAGGAGTTCCTGGAGCACCTTGGTTCAGGGATTTTTTGTTCTAATTTTGGGTGTTGGTCTATAACTATCTAATACTAATTGTCTCCATTTCTCCTTGTCTTTGCTAGAAGCCTGTAGTTGTACCTAAAAAATAGAAAGAGGGTAGGGTGGTGGCTATATAGGGGTTTTCCTTGGTCAAACCCCATTTTGGTAATTTTCACCTCCATGAATAGCTGGTATTAAAACTGGATAATGTGTGTGCTCATGAACCTTAAGTGTGTCTAAGATTTCTATGAGATAAAGTGCATAAATGCAAACTAGAGTCTACTCAAATGTGTTTGAGTGAAACCCTAAATGATATGATTTGAATGTAATAACATATGAATCACATAACTTGAATGATAAATGTAGATTTGAAGCTTAATATGACCTAAACTAGTCATTTTTTCATTACTGTAGTTCATGTTCAAGCTACGCTATAGATTCTAGCCATTTTCCAAGTTTGAAGACTAGACATGGATTTCAAAGGATCGCAACAAGATGAGTAGCTCAAATTTGAAGGATCTAATTTGAAAAAGCCTTGGGACACTCTTGAAGATTAAAACAAATCAGAGAGCCATGTTGAAGGTCACTTTACACTGTAGCACTAGGGTGGAGCCACGTCTTGTCATAGCATGCCCTGAAAAAAGGAAATGAGTTCGATTATTTTGGCACCACGGTGATGCATTGACATTTTTTTGTTACCTAGATAGATTGAGGGACTAGACATGCATCCTCATTGCATAGTAGCACGACTCCAAGAAATTATGAATTTTTTTGATATTGTGGGAATGTAGTCCAATTAGAAAGCAACAAGTGGGACATAGATGCTCACATTTCTTCAAAGGAATACTAGGTCTCATCAAAGGATTCACATCTAATGTAGCCTCATGACTCTGATAGATTTGGAACTCATAAGCTTAGATAGACTATTAATTTAGGCAAGCTAACTAAGGCAAGATAAAACATGAAATATTAAGCACTTGACCTTAGAAAATTAATATGTTCTTGTGCCAATAGGTAGCTAGGAAATGAGGCCAATAGATTAACAACTTAAAACCCTCTCAAACCATGACTTAAAATTATTCAATGGTAACACCAGGTCAACATAAAACACATAAGTTCCAGGGTTTAGGGTTTAAAGATGCAAGCTTGCAAAGACTTGAGACCTAGGGTTTTAGCTTGTGCAACATAATCTGAGGGCTTGAAGGGGACAAAAAACAAAAAATTTACAAAAGCTATACCAAAAGGGATACCCATGTAGGTCTACAAATCCTAAAGTACAAAAGGATCTTGTTCCTTGTTCATTAGCCAACCTTCCAAAATCCTTATATATAAGAAAATGACTAATCTTTAACGGATTCTACGGAATCATTTAGAATAACCAACATACCACATTAAAAGAGACAATTGAGGATGCATAGATAGACATGTGAGATCCTCACTTCTCAATTAACCTTGAGTTTTTTATGTAGGGGAATCTGAAACAAATAGAATTTATATTATTGTTTTGGATTACTTTCACATTCTACCACAATTAATTATCTATTCTCACAATCTGAAGGATATGTGGAGCTATTTTTGATGAATTTTTTATCCAAGTTTTAGGATATTTTAGTTACTACAAATATATTTAAAAGAATTGGAATGAAGATTGTGTTACTAGTTTACACGATGGAAGACTATACAAAAGTTTGTGAGTTTACACCAACAAATGGAAACATGTGCTATAAAGAAGAAATTTGTGAAGGTGAATTAGGTCTAGTAGATATTATGTGAAGAGGATGAAAATATATAACTAGCTAATTTGCATAAACCATTAATTTGAAACACAAATACACAATCTTATACCTTCATATCTCCCTGGATGAGCCAAAGTGAGGCACCCACCTCACTTGATTTTCTCTTCTTGATTTTAGAATGCGGCTTACTCTCCTAGAAACATAACAATATAAATTCTACGATGGAAATTTTAGCATAATGACAATATCATCGTGAGTGATATATTGGTGAAGGGATAAGAATCCACTTTATGGATTTGAGAAGAGGGAGATCAATGGTTGAGATTCAAATTTGATGGATGGATGAAAGTGAGTGGGAGAGTGGACCTATTTGGAGGCTTAGCCTTGTGACAAGTGTCAAAAGGAGAAGTGAGGTGTAAGGGCTATGTGTGCTCACACATGTGTGAGAACACATGGGGAAGCTCATTAAAGAGACATGTGTAAGAGATAGGTTGACTTGTGAAAGTGACATGTGTAAGAGTTAGAGGACATGTGAAAGTGATGTATGTCTATGACATGTGTAAGAGGTAAGGTGGCTATAATGTGACCTTTCATGCTCACACATGTATGAGAAAGAGGGGGATTGAGACACTTATCACTAATGGCAAGTTTATATTTTGATCCACGTAAGTGGGTTCAAGGGCTAGGATTGAGTGGACAAGGATCGAGGTGGGGTGGAATTAAATATTAGGGAAAATGGTAAGAGGTTTAGAAAATTAATTAAGTATGAAATAATTAATTGATTTAGTTAGAAGGTATGTGGGATAAGGCTAGTCATAATTAAATAAATAAATAAATTTAATTAATGATGAATAATAAAGGTGAAGGTTAAATTTAATTAAATAAATATAAATTTATCTAATTAAGGGTGAGAGGTAAAGATAAAAGATTAATTATATTTAATAATAGGATAAGGTCAAGTGTGGTCAGGTATGGACAAATTTATTGTCTACATTATGATATGAAGCACATGATGTTATTTAATTCCTAGGTGCTTGGAGGATAAAGTGTGTTTGGATAAATACATATTACATGTGACCTAGAGATTTGGGATGACCTATGGTTGACATAGATTATATTGAAGAGTTATGGATGATATATAAACATGACTTGGGGTTCCTTGAAAGAATTAAACTAAGGAAGTTAGAACATGGAGTGTAGACATGAAGAGAAAAGGAATAAATAGAGGGTAGAGATAAGACTAGAAGTAGAATAACGAGTAGTGATTCAGTATGGAGGAAAATGATATATTGTGCAAAGCTGATGTTTTATTTTGTACATTGGGTATCAACTTATTATAATTCTAGGATACAATAGTGGCAAATGTAATGAGTTTATAAATTTAAATATAAAATGATCAATCTTTTAGAGGCTAGTTTTTCTCTTTTAAGGTTTTCCCAATGTAAATCTTGTGATTTTGATCTATTGAATATTCTTCTATTCTTTGTGTGAACCTAAATTGTATTATACTGTGCATGAGGCTATACATTTTTAAGGCTACATAGTTGGATAGTCCCTTCTTGGGAACTCATTCATGATTGTATCAACTACAAAAATATTTTGATTTTGCACTAGAGAATAGTGATTATAGTATCTATCATTATTTATTGAAATATTTGATGAGCTTGAGAATCTTGTCTATGCCCTTAGGTGATCCCATGATAATGTGTCCTAGTTGTGAGATAGGGAAAAAATGAGCTCAGGGGGGCAAAAATTCTAAAGCACCTTGAAACGAACATATCTCTTCATTGAAGGACCTTCATTTTAAGGTGTTTTTGAATTATGACCTTCGAATGAAGGCACAATACACACACACACACACACACACACACACACACACACATGTATGTGTATATATTCTTAAAAATATCAAATTATTTTTTGAAATAAAAAAATATAATTTGTAATCTATACACAACATTTTAAAAATCATTCATTTACACCATCTTCAAATTCTTAATGATTTGCTTGTTATAGTTGATAGAATAATAAAAAATTAATTAAATATGTTAATTTCAACATGACCCACTTAGGCCAAAAAGTAGAACATAATCTTGTGGGATCAACCCCCTCCATCACTCTTTTCTTATCTCTTGTAAATTTGTATAACTACTCTTGTGGGGTTGTTGAAGTGGAGGCAACATTAATGAAAAAACTATTACCTTATAGTTTAGTCCATGAAAATAGATCATACTCGAATACAATCTCTTCTTATTGATTAAGTGTCATACTATTCATTTGAGTAGTTATAAAAACACTCTACATAGCTACAGATTATAATGGAGACTTTTCTTCTTGAACACCATGAGCCATAATGTATTATCATTGAATGACAAAAAAATGCTATAAATTACCTCTTGAAGATGCTTAGTATACATGTGGTCTGATGTGATCTTTGCTAGTAAAATGAGGATAGATTTTAGTGTAGCTACTAGAATAAAATCCCACACTATTACTAGAATGAGTGGAATCAAGGGACTTGGACAATATTCCATGGTAAAAAGTTCCTAGGTTGTTCGTGTAACCATTGTGGGAGAGTTGTTGCTTAAGGTCTTAATCTAGAAAACAAAGGTTAAAGGCTGCATTAGTATTTGAGGATTGGTAGTTGTAATAGACATAGTAGTAGGCCTCCTACTCATAAAACACTTAGGATTACACATTGAGTAGCATTCCCAATTGAGTGAATATATACTTATAAAAGTATATGTTTGTTGATATACTCACTATAGTACTAGGGATAATGAGATTTGGGTTTGGCCAAGTGGGCCAATTTTTCAATATTGAATTTTATATATACTTGTAAAATTTGTGTGCATGTGGATATCAAGTTTGGAAAGTCAATGAACATGAAATTTGATGAATGAGATAATCTTTGAAATTGTAAGGCTCGACTTATATGATTTTTAATGAGTTCTTATGAGTTTACTAACAAGATACAAATAAAGTGATTGTGAAAAAATAATATAAAAATAAAAACCTAATTCAAATAAACAACACAAAAGTTATTCACTAAATAGTTATTTACTATTTTCTACCTTAAAAATCTGCACAATTTTTCAAAATCAATAGATTTATAACTTAAACAACTCAAATACATATAATATTTGTCATGCAAATGATAAATATCTGAACCAATTTATGATTTCTTTCCACATTCATAATGATTCAAAAATCTCTAATAATAATAGAAATGTTAAGAAGAAAAAAGGAAGGAAAGCTTTAAGAGTATATGAAGTTGTGAAGGTGACATGAGCATGGGTGCCCTAATACAATCTAAACGAACATTAAGCTCATAGCTCTTATTTAGAAATATGAAATCTAACAGAGAAACTGCTAAAATGGCAAGCCAAGATACTTGAGAACATGCAAGAGCACTTCATGAATGCAATGAATTCCTGCCCGGAAAAACTATCCCACTTGGCTCTTGAATGCCTGTCATTAAAGATTGTAGTGGAAGAAGTGATTGCACACTTGAATGCATCCCAACGCAATTGTATGCCTAATTAAGAACAATCAGAAGTACTTGAATATATTCAAACGCTCCAATGAAAAACAATTAAGAATTTTATAATCCAGTGCAACCTAGCTCTGAAACCTTATCAAGTTCTCATATGGAGTTGCACGTACGATCCAATTCTCCAGCTCATAAAGATCGCACAACTGATATCACACACTTAAAAACTTTTGAAAATGGATCAACTTGCACCCAATAACACCTGCTCGGAGATCTAGGATCTAGTTTTCACTAATCAGCTCGTCCAATCAATCGCGCACCACTAGATTGACAAAATCAAAATAGATTTCATGGGATAGAACTGTGATCAGGTGGCTGATTCACAAAAAGATCAAAACAAATTAGAACACTGACAATGAGAAAGCGACCCATCAACAAAATGTAGTGTGGAGCACTATGTAACATCCAGGCCAAGATTGAAGCAAAATGAATGAAACAGTAAACAAGATAATGATTTGCTTTACCCATCTCGAATACTTCAAACCAACTGAAAAATCAATTCTCATGATATCCAGTTCCACTTTAACATTGTCTATAATTACAAGCACAAACTCTTGCATCTTGTTGGCCATATAAACACCGAGTTTTAATGGCTGCTCTTTTCAAAGTCCCATTGTTATCAATGCCTCCATAATTTACAAACATTCATCTGAGAAATCGTGCCAAAAATCACACAGTGCAACTAACATCTATTCATGGGAACAGTTAGTAATGATTATAAACCACAATCTTTCATGCTCTAATAGACACTGGAAATTATCAAGAAGGATGTTGATTTTAGAAAGAGTTTCTTCTTGGCGTATCAAACATGACATGGCAAGGACTGTATCTAGTTTATGTAAGAGCGTGAACTCATCATGATTTGCAGCAATAGTGAATTGTACATAAGATCTTTGCACAAATTCTTATTGTGGGAGGTGCAAGCGTTCAATGTATTCAATAGTTCTTTGAAACTATCAACACTAGTGCTACTGGCAGACATATCTAATCCTATTTGTGCTCCACTCCTTGTCACTTAGCCACTATTTATGGCACGCTGGTTTTTAATGGAGTGATGGAAATTATGCTCACAAGTTTGTGCTTATGCTTCCAATTTTGTAGTACATTCGAGCAATCAATAGTCTTATAGTCACTATCACAATTCCCATAGCATGGAGACTTTGGGTAGTGTTGAGTGACCTGGATCAATGTACTAGTACTAGGTGAAGTATTGGAGTCCACCATTACAGCTTCCATGATGACTTAGTTGAGATAACCAAGCTTCGACTGCTTTCTGCACCACCATGTTAAAAATATTCTTCCAACACATATTTGAAATGTTGGTGTGATATTTTTTCATGTTTAGGGGATGAGTATACCTCACTTTCATATCATATTTTTTCATGATTAGGGGATGAGCATACCTCACATTTATAGTTTTCAATCAACACTTTTGATTTGTGTAAATGGACAAGTGGATTGTGGATGTTTCCTAGCATGTTTCATAGCATTCTTTGAATATGTTAATAAAAAGAAATTGAGGACCACTACAAGATATCATATAAAATATTTTGGATCTTACTACAAAATAATTAGTGTTAGCATGAATCTTGCAATAACGCTTCTTACATCATAGAGTGCATTCATTATTGCTATGACAAACAATTTTCGTTGTCATTTCACTATTTGTCTCATCTATATCTCCAATCTTCTACCAATCTCTCAAGACTAAAAGGAATTTTAGTCGGGTTCAAGTGTAATGAATTCTTGCGTACCTCTTTCTATATGCTCATGGTGTATCAAACTATTTTTAATTGTACATAATTATTCTAATGTACCATCAACAAACTTTTCATTTTGTAGTGTTAGATGGATTGTATATTGTAATTTAGTGATCATATCCTTAAACTACTAATCATAGTTACATAAAATATTTCTCAAGACAAGTATTATATTTTTCTTTATTAGAATTCGGTTTTATAGTATGGCAATTTTTTATATTCAAATTCATAGATAAAAATACCTTTCAGTTATTTGGAACATTGATGTGAGGTTCTATTGAATCAATGCCAATATTATGCATGAACTCAAGATTTATTAGTAGATAAATAAATATTACAATTTAGACTTGATATATTATTTAAATATATGATCCCCTCAAATGCCTACCAATTTCATGCAATGTCCTCAATCCCATTGGAATTCATTATTGATAGTTAGGTTGGATTATAGATGATCTAGTTGTTGCTAGAAATTGTAACCCATCTCATAGAAATTTTTTCTACCTTAGTTTGGGCTTTTGACATTTTAATTCTTATTTTTGCCATTTTGATTTACATTTCTATCACCTTGATTAGCATTTTCTCCCTTTTATTTGTAGGTGAAATGCATGCACCATTTTTACTTCTAGAAGAGTCCAATAGGATGTTAGTTGTAAGTGACACAATGTATTTATCTAAGTCCATTTTTTTCTCTTAAAAGAACTTATCTTCCATATTAGCAATAAAATTGTCCCATGACCAATTTTGTTATTGTAATAGATTTTCAAAATTCCTTGACTATATATGTAAATTATCTTCCACTTTGATATCTAATATTTCATCTTGACTAAAATATCCTATCCACCATCCAACTAACTAACATAATTACTTAGAGTCACTAAGAGTTATTTCTAAATTACCTAAATGTACACAATATGGCATTAATAAGGGAAAATTGAGTTTAGTTCCTTTTGAATGGGTTCTATAATACCATTTGGCTATAACCAAGGCCTAATAACTTTAGATTATTTTATTATGGTTGTGACCTAATTATGCCATTGGATATTGAATAAAATGTTCTCATTCCTTTTTACTAATACAATATAGTTTATAATTTTATCTCATTGTACTCTAATATATCCTTCATATTCTCAATTTGGTTGTTTGTTCCTTCAATACTGTCTTGCGGTCAATTATTGCTCATGCAAATAGGTCTATCACTCATAGTGCACCATATTTTGAACGCATTCCCATCTCTCAATTATTCATGAACTCTTCTTTTTTCAAGCATGTACCTAATATAAATTTTATTGCACCAACTCCATAGGAAGCCACTATACTTTTATTTCTATAACAACAATTTCAATCAATATTATATAATTAAAGAATACTTTGGGTAGGGTGTATGTACAATAATTCATAAATCAAGTTATAGGTTATGAAAATAACTTCTAAAAAATGGCCATCTATTGCACTTTTAGCATATGTATCGATTCTAGATTTTCACAACATACAAATGGAAGTTTAATTCATAACACTTTATATTATTAATTATGGATGTATATTATTTATATTAGGATTAAATTCAATAGAACACTTTATATTAGGATTGAAATAAATTATATGGCCTAGTAACTTAGGAAGATATTATTAGGATTAAACTTAATAGGAGGGTTCTGATTAGTATGGTTGTTATCAAACCTAATTTATATTTTACTCAATTATATAAAATAGTGCATTTGAGAGTAATAGTTCATATAGGGAATCATAAATTGTGCAACATCTTTGCCTCTCTAACTGAACTTTACAAGCATCTTCTTATCACATTAAATACAATGTCCTTAGTGTGTACAATTCATTTATTATATTTGAAACCCCTTCCATTGAATCCTAAGATCATATTATTCCATTCAATGGAAGGTGACAATAATAAAGCTAAATTTAAATAAGTTTCTAATCTAATTTTATCTTCACTTATTTTGTAGGAGTTGATTGGTGACTCCTCTACACCCCCAAAAAACTTGCAAGACCAAAATAAATTTCACATGAGAGAAAATGACAAAAATACCTTGTTTATTATTTATGCAAGAATGGATATGAAAATTTACATGAGAGCCCTTTCTTATAAAGGTAAGGTGAGAGGTAGTATTATACATGACATATGTCATAATCCTATACACTGAGACATTTAAAGTGTGACCTAGGTAACTAAAAGTAGTTGTCAAAAGATAAGATAAGATCATTTGACAACTAATCAATCTTCTAGAAGGACACCTAGGACCTAGTTAAACTTAAGTTATGTGAATATGTTCCCTACTAGGAACTAGTGAAAACACTAGGTACAAGACCTTTACTATGTCCATAAACTTATCCAAACCAACACCTAAGTGTAACACAGGGAGTGGCTTATTAGAAAAAGATGTAATATTATTATGATAGGTCATGGATACAAAGTCATGTTAGGTACCCATGTATAATGCATATATCTCACAAAATGAGAAAAGGAGAAAACCCACTGAGACATAACTCCTCTCCAAAAGAGAGAAAAGAAAAGAAAAAAAGGATGGTGTATGGAGTACTTAGTGATACCCCCAAGGACACATCCATAATTAATATACAATCATTGATCCTTTCATAAGAGAGAAAATGAGAGACAAGATATATCCCATAATGAAGAAGCTCTGAAATTTCGATGAAGTATGCTTAAAAACAAAATATGATCTAATGCCTGCAAGCAATATATCTTACTTTATGAAAAAAAAAAAGTTCATAACTTGATGAAGAAGACACTTCAAGTCTAATTAAATGAATAAGGAAGGAAGTCTCCAAGCAGTTGTCTCTAAAAACTAAATAGTAGTCTCTAATCTTGAATAAGACACATCATAATAATGGTCAAACTCAACAAAGAAACATGACAAATCTAGTGAATGTGGAAAATCATGAATATAAACCTCCAAAGGCAATGAATATGGAATAAACCTCAAGTGTGTCTCCCAAATAGATATAGTATGAGATTCCACAAACATTTTTTAAGTCACTATCAAATATTCATCCCATAGAGCAAGATCCCAAATGTGATGATCATCTTTTTGAAGAGAAGAACTCAAAGTTGAAGAAGAGAGATGTGGAGGAGTAAGAAGATTAGCACTAGTATCTAGAAAAAAATTATTCAAGTGACCAAACTTCTCCTCACTAACATGATTCACCCTTAATGAAAGGATGTGTACAATAGTCAAAGGAACATAAACATCATAAAGAGAAAAATGAGAAAAAGAATACAAATGAGATGAATGATCAACCATCCCTATAGAAATGATCTCTCTCATCTCTAGGTACCTAATGTAATCATAATCAAGAGTGAACTCAAATTATTTACCTTATCAATTATGAGAAATTTTATAGATGAAAAGGAGATTAGATGACAAGGAGGGAACAAAAATTACATCATTAAAAGTTCCTTCTTCCATGCCAATAGAACCTTTCCACAAACCTTCATGTATGTGATGTTACCCATCAATATGTTAGGTGAATTACAAGGCCCCAAAAAAGAGAATTTATCCTTGGAAGATGTCATATGATGACATGCTCCTTAATCAAGAAGCCATCTCTCATCTTAGGAATTTTAGACCTATCAAGAGTGTTTTACCTTTCATTTTATCAAGTTTGAGTTAAACATTTGTCATCCTTGACTGTGTTGTTGAGGATGTTATAGATTATTATATTGAAGAAGAGGAAGAAGACACTAATGAGGGTACCCTGATGTTGTTCTTCTAAAGAGGGTGTGTGATTTCATCAATCTTCTTAACATAATACATGTGCTCATCATGTCGTACCCCTTACAATAAACACATTTAAACTTCCATTTTTGACGTAGGAGCACCGAAGTAGTTCAAACTGGCATTTGGATTTGATCCCAATGAGACATCTATTTCGGTATTGACCGCTATTGGTATGTTCTTACCAGTTGTTTTTGCAGTGTATGGAGCGAAGATGAATCAGGTTGCAGGTGGTTTCTGTAACTTGCAGATCATTGAGCGATGTTGTTTTGGGCCTTGTCCGATGTTTCCAGAGGACCACGTGTAGTTTTATGCATTTGAAGATGTTCTTGGTGATTTGGGCCGACATGTTATCGTTTACATGTTTCATCATGAACCGGTTGGTCTTTGGTCGACTTGATCGAGTTGTTATTGCTTACAGATGGTAAAAAGAGAAAATTTTGAGATTCATTTTGCAAGACAAAGATCAGAGGAAGAAGAGATCGAGTGAAGATGTAGTTTCTAGAGAGATTGTGGTTTGGGGGACTGAAGTCCAGATGGACTGAGGTCCGGATCAGTGTAGACTGTTACCAGAGATCAAATTTTTGGTCCGAGGGGACTGAACTCTGGATGGATTGAGATCTGGATTAGTGCAGAACAATGTAGACTATTATCGGAGACCAAGATTCTGGTCTAGGGGGACTGAAGTCCAAATGGATTGAGGTCTAGATCAGTGCAAAACAGTGTAGACTATTACCGGAGACCTATTTGTCGTGTAGAAGATCTATGGATCCTAGATTTGTGTTGTATGGATTGTTTTGTAATCCTGGGCTATGGTCCAATATGTGTAGTCACTGAAGGCTTATGTAATTCATTAAATAGATATAGTGATTGATTTATCTGGTTATCGGTTATATCTTGTGTTGCTTCTACCGGTTAGGGTTTCTTACCAGTTATATATTGTGACATGTTACCGGTTGCCGATATCTTGCAAGGTGTTTTGTGTTATAGGCTACAAGGCAAGGATGTCCTTCATTGGATCTCCCTACCTTGACTGTTGCAAGATTCTGGTCCTAAAGGATTGAAGTCCAGATGGACTGAGGTCTGGATCAGTGCAAAATAGTGCAAACTGTTACCAGAGGCTTATTCATTGAGCAGAATGATGAGGAGGTAAAATAGAAGTTGGTCTTCTTTGAGGTTGGTGGGCTTTTGTTCTCAATGTGCTTCTCAAATCAATCCCTAGGCACAAATGGGATTCTTCTGAACCTTTCTCCTATCTCCTCCTCTCTATTCAACACTACTTGCACCCTATTGTATTGGACATCACTCCTCCATGCTAAGGCATTCAAGTCTAAAATGAGGTCCTCTTGAGTGTCACCAAAAATGAACAAGTTTGGTTGTCCAACTGGCTGAATCTCCTCTCTTCCAGGAATGGGTAATTGTTGGAGAACCATGGTTTACCTAACCTTAATTGCACCTTTAAGGTTTTCAATCATATTAATCTGTTCATTAAGCATCTGGACAGGTCTGCAAAGTATGATGACTATCCTTCACCTTTCAAGAATGAAAATTTTCTAAATTGGATGCAAAGAACGTTGGGTTACTCAAGGCAACTTTCTAGGTCCAAATGGTCATTTTGATCAAATTACTTAATGCAAGGCTATGGATATTGTAGTAGGGTGTCTCAGGTCTTTTCTCATCAATTTTGATGATTTGAGACAATCAATTGCTCCTCCTTCCTTACCGATTTCATGAAATGGTCAAATTTGCTCCAAAAAGGCTACTAGAATTAGCCCTAGTTTTTGATGAAATTTGTTCACCCTGCTCAACCTGCTAAACTTCATGACAGACCCCTGGAGATGTGGTCATTTGATGATGAAATCTCAAGGATTTTTTCTATGGCAAGTACTGTACGGACTGTTTGAGGACTGTCCCACAAAATATGCAATTTTCAAGGGTTTTTGAGGTTTCTAGTGAGGGTTTGCAATTTACAAGTCTTCCTCATGATAGTAGACCAATTTAAATGCTTCAAACCTTGCTACAACATATACCAAACACTTCCAAGGATTCAAAACTCATCTTCTAATATTGTCATTTTATCAAATAGATACCATACTGCTGCATTTACTCAGAAATAACAGTCTAAAGACTAGGACAACGATGTTTTCAAGGTTTTGTATACTTTGTTAACATTAATAAAGAAAGTACAATGAAATTATATCACATATGAATGCAAAAATGTCTTGAAAATAGTTGGAGTAACCTGCAAACAAGTAGGAAAGGGTCTTTTTCATGACTGTTGGTCTCTTACCCGCCTTACTGCACTTTTACAGTCTTAAAACTGTGACAACTTTCTTTCTCTGTTTTGACCTGCTTCTTCACTCTATCCCTGGCCTGCAAGAAGGTATTAATGGCATGATAGAATAGTGTATATAACTTCTTCAAAGATCTTGAAGGTTTGAACACTTAAAGGATGACACAAATCATAACAACATTATGTGACTGTGACAAAGAATACACTGTTTTAGGATCCTTATTTAGGTCCTTTACAATCAAAATGTGTAATTTGTCTTCTTCACATTGAAACCACTTGCAAATACATTTCCATTTTGCATAAAAGAGGAATTACATCATTCCTTACTATCCATTTAGAGAGGTTGGCAATGGGGATCTAGCAATGAAACAGTGACTCATTGTTTTGCAGTCTGTTTTACACCTTTGCTTCTTGCATCCAACCAAGTCATGAGAGAGACAAGGATGATAAAATATAATTAAGACTCTTGCCAACTTAATCCTTCTTCAACATATCAAAGTACAGTGCTCTGAACAGCAAAGTACCATTCAAACAATTTTAAGAATACCCAAGCCAAGTTGCTCACTTCACACACTTGCCATGGGTTTACAAACACTTGTGCATTGATAGGAAAGGGAAATAGATGTATGGTACAGTATGTACAGAGGATCCAACAAATTTCCTCAAAGCCATGGATGAAGAGACTTTGAAGAAATCAGTTGGACCATGAATGATCTTCCATTGGAACCACAAAACAATGCCTTTCTCAAGAATACTTCAAATAAAACTTGTTCCAATCACTACTAAAACATCAAAGGAGATCAAATCAACCAAAAATAGGAGCAGTACAGACTCATGGAGCCATGGTATGGACTGTACTCACAAAAGTGCAAAAAACTAGTTAAAAACTCACAAAATACAAGCACAAACAAGTATTTCTCTATTTTTTCCAACATGAACTGCCCATACAATGATTTGAACATGGTTTTTATACGTGTGCCAACTTGTTGAAGCCTTTGTATGGACAGGTACAGGCTGGAACTAACCAAAACCACCAAAAGTCATTTTTGCACTTTTTGACAGCTTTTTGACAACTTTTGACAACTTTTGTTGCTCAAAAAGTTGCATTTTGACTCTCGGTGACTTGGCACTCAAACAAATGACTCAAAATCATTGGAAACACTAAATAAACATGCTCCAATTCCTTTCAAGGCTTTACAACATCAAAATTTCAAAAATGCTCATTTGGATCCAAAATTGACAATTTTTGGCCCACTGAGCAAAAAAACAAAAATCTTGGAAACTCTTAAACAACAATGAGTTCCAAACCTTATTACACCACAAAACAAACCTATTAAACCTACTAGAAGCATAAAATAAACACACATGCTTAATTTGCAACAAAAATGCTATACCTGCTAGGATTTGAGCATTCAGGTGCTCAGGTGCTCCTGCACCACAGAAGATCTGCGGATCTTAGATTTGTGTTGTATGGATTGTTTTGTAATCCTAGGCTGCGGTCCAGTGTGTGTAGTTATTGAAGGCATATGTAATTCACTAAATGATTATAATGATTGATCTATCAGGTTATCGATTATATCGTGTGTTTCTTCTACTGGTTAGGTTGCTCTTTATGTGTTTACCGGTTATATCTTGTGTTGTGTTATCGGTTGCTAGTATCTTGCATGATGTTTTGTGTTATGGGCTGCAAGATGGGGATGTCCTTCATTGGTTCTCCTTGCCTTGACTGTGTCAATTTTAGATGATTCATTTTTGGAAGAGGAATTAGATACATTATTGTTATATTAAGGAGAATCCTATGCTTTCTCATTAGACTTAGGATCCTTATTCTACTTCTTACCTTTGTGTTTTGAAGCCTTTGGATTCAGATCTTTTGCAATAAGGGCTTGATCTTTTGAAGACTTCAATGTGCCCATGTGTGATAACATGGCTTGCTTCCTTATGAGAGGAGGTGCAAATCCATTAAGAGAAGGCATTTTGTGTGCATTTCCTAAGTAGCAAAAAATGTAGAAACAAAAATTGAATAATCATGATCTAGCTTCACAAGAATTAAGAGAATAAATTGTTTATGTCCTCTTTAGTAATCCCATAATAAGTCAAATATAGTCTAAGGGTATGTGCAGGATCATGGTGGGCCAAAACAGGGCCTTAAGTGGCAATGAAATTTTAGAAAATCAGAGTTATGAAACTTGACATGAAAATTTGAATAAGTTATGAGCATTATTTTAAAAATATGTAAGAAGAGAATCTGTAGCAAATTGAATGTAGTTTTTAAGCTACTAGTTGTTTTTAAAAAAAAAAAATCTATTTGATGAAAATTTGAATGCAGTAGTACTAAAATTTTAGGAAAAAGATAAGAAGTAGGTGTATGTCGCACCACCCTAACTACAATTAGATCTTAATATCTTTTTATAAGATTGATAATAAAAGTAGTAGAATCACGTCTAAATGTGACACATATTTTTTGTAATTTTTTTTAAGTAAATAATTAATTATGAATTTTTTACTACAACTTTTCAAAAATTCAAAAACTCGTACGTTTGACCACCTTAACTTGGTCTAAACTTTAAGAAATTCAATTTTTTTTATCTTATAGTAGATGAAGCATAGAATGTGATGTTGGTTTTGGATTCATAAAATGTGACACCGTTTGAAAGTTATGGGTGTTTTTTAATCGGCCTATCAATCAGGACTAGTCAAAATTCAATTAGAAAATAAATAATAATTATTTATTAAAGTCAAAATAAGGCAAACCTTATATTGTTGGAAAGTTAAGAATGCCCTTAAAAAACCCTTTTCCTTTTATCAATTTTGGCTAAAAAAAAGTCGTCAGCCACCAAGGCGAAGTCTGGAAAAACAAGGAATACTGAAAAACACATTTTTTTTGTTGAATTTCTAGGCTTGGCATTTCTAAGCCAAATCCCAAAGCAATTCCGAGCCAAATTTCAAAATTTCAAATTTTTGTCAGAGAAATCGGATATCCGATAAAATCGGATATCGGATTAAATCGGATATGCGATATTATCAGATATCCGATTCTAATAAGTTTTTATTATGAGTATATTAATAAATTATATATTATATATTAATACATTAATATACAATATATTAATATTGTATATTAATATATAATAAACACGTTATATATTAATATTATAATATATAAATCTATATATTAAAATATATTATTAATATATTCGTTAGGGGTCATATGATGTCATAAGGGGTCATATGGTATTCCAAGGGGTCACATGGTGTCGCTAGGTGTCATATGGAGTCATAAGGGGAAACACATGTGTTAGAATAGCATATGATCCCTTAGGATGTACCATATGGACATCATATGGTCTTAAAGAGTCATATGGTGTCCTATGGGGTCATATGGTGTCGTTAGGGGTCATATGGTGTCGTTAGGGTTCATATGGTGTCCTAAGGGGTCATATGGTGTCATTAGGGGTCATATGGTGTCTTAAGGGCCCACACATGTGTTAGAACACCATATGACCCTTTAAGACACCATATGACCCATTAGGACACCATATGGCCCATTAGGACATCATATTGTCCTAAGAGGTCATATGCTATCATAAGAGGTCATGTTGTGTTCTAGGATATTAAAAGTGGTCATATGGCATCCTAATGGGTCATACGGTGTCATTAGGGGTCATATGGGGTCCTAAGGGCCCACACATGTGTTTGAACATTATATGACCCCTTAGAACACCATATGACCCATTAGGATACCATATGACCCATTAGGACATCATATTGTCCTAAGGGATCACATGGTATCATAAGTGGCCATGTCATGTACTAGGATGTTAAAAGGGGTCATATGGTGTCCTAAGGGGTCGTTAGGACATCATATTGTCTTAAGGGGTCATATGGTGCCATAAGGGGCCATGTCATGCACTAGGATGTTAATAGGGATCATATGGTGTCCAAAGGGGTCATAGGACACTATATGACACCTAATGACACCATATTACCCCTTAGGACACCATATGACCCCTTATGACACCATATAGCCACCAAAAACACCATATTGTGTCCTAAGAGGTCATATGGTGTCCTAAGGGGTCATAGAACACCATATTACCCCTTACGACACCATATGAACCCTTAGAACACCATATGAATCCTAATGACAACATATGGTGTCCTAAGGGGGCATATGGTGTCATAAGGGGTCATGTCATGTACATGGATGTTAAAAGGGTAATATGGGGTCCTAAGGGGTCATAAGACACCATATGACCCCTTAGGATACCATATGATGTCACAAGGGCTCATGCCATGTACTAGGATGTTAAAATGGATCATATGGTATTCTAAGGGGTCATAGAACACCATATGACCCCTTAGGACACCATATGACCCCCAATGACACCATATGGTGTCATAAGGGGTCATGTAGTGTTCTAAGGGGTCATAGAACACCATACAACCCCCAACGAAACCATATGGTGTCCTAAGGGGTCATATAGTGTCCTAATGGGTCATAAAACACCATATTACCCTTTAGGACACCATATGATGCCTTAGGAAACCATGACCCCTAACAACGCCATATGGTGTCCTAAGGGGTCATAAAATACCATATTACCCCTTATGACACCATATGAACACTTACAACACCATATGACCCCTAACGACAATATATGGTGTCCTAAGGAGGCATATGGTGTCACGAGGGGTCATGTCATGTACAAGGATGTTAAAAGGGTCATATGGGGTCCTAAGGGGTCATAAGACACCATATGGTGTCACAAGGGCTCATGTCATGTACTAGGATGTTAAAAGGGGTCATATGATTTCCTAAGGGGTCATAAAATGCCATATGTCCCCTTAGGACACCATATGACCCCCAACAACACCATATGGTGTCCTAAAGTGTCATATGGTGTTCTAAGGGGTCATTGAACACCATATTACCCTTTAGGACATCATATGACCCCTTAGGACACAATATGACCTCCAACGACACCATATGGTGTCCCAAGGGGTCATAGAACATATTACCCCTTAGGACACCATATGACCTCCAATGACAACATATGTTGTCCTAAGAGGTCATATGGTGTCACAAGGGGTCATGTCATGTACAAGGATGTTGAAAGGGTCATATGGTGTCCTAAGGGGTCATAGGACACCATATGACCCCTTAAGACACCATATGGTGTCACAAGGGGTCATGTCATGTACTAGGATGTTAAAAGGGGTCATATGGTGTCCTAAGGGGTCATATTGTGTCTTAAGGGGCCATAAAACACCATATGACCCCTTAGGACACCATATGACCATATGGTGTCCTAAGGGGTCATATAACACCATATGACCCCTTGGGACACCATATGGTGTCCCAAGGGGCCATATGGTGCCTCAAGGGGTCATGTCATGTACTAGGATGTTTAAAGGGGTCATACGACACCTTATGACCCCTTAGGAAACCATATGACCCCCAACAACACCATATGGTGTCCTAAGGGGTCATATGGCGTCATAAGGGGCCATGTCATGCACTAGGATGTTAAAAGGGGTCATAGGACACCATATGAAACCTTAGGACATCATCTGACACCTAACGACACCATATGGTACCCTAAGAGGTCATATGGTGTCATAGGTCATGTCGTGAACTAGGATGTTAAAAGGGGTCATATGGTGTCCTAAGGGGTCATAGAACACCATATGACCCCTTAGGACACCATATGAGCCCCAATGACACCATATGGTGTCCTAAGGGTCAATAGAACACTATATTACCCTTTCAGACACCATATGACCCCTTAGGACACCATATGACCCTCAATGACATCTGGTGTCCTAAAGGGTCATAGAACACCATATTACCTCTTAGGACACCATATGAACCCTTAGGGAAGTATATGACCCCTAATGATAACATATGGTGTCCTAAGGGGTCATATGGTGTCAAAAGGAGTCATGTCATGTACAAGGATGTTAAAGGGGTCATATGGGGTCTTAAGGGGTCATAAGATACCATATGACCCCTTAGGACACCATATGGTGTCACAAGGTCTCATGTCATGTACTAGGATGTTAAAAGGGGTCATATGGTGTCCTAAGGGGTCATATTATGTCCTAAGGGGTCATAGAACACCATATGACTGTTGGTATTATTGTCATTGATGTCAAAAAGTGTTGTAGGGATGCCTTGAGGATGCAAAGAAACAAGAGTTGTAGGTTGTAGAAGAGATCAGAATAATACTGATGATCATTTTGATCTTCTAAGTCTAATTTGTGATTGTATTGGGATAACTCAGTTGATGAGCAGCTAGGAATAACAAATCCGAATAACTAGGCCGATACCAAGTTGTGTGGAGGAAATTGCTATCAGGGTAAGTCAGGCCCATGTTAGGTTGTGTGCAATATATGTCATATCAGGATAGCTCTGCCGACCAGGGGACTGAGGATATATATCAGAGTAGCTATTGAAGGCGGAATGACAAATTTCCACTATGTCGATAGTGTAAAAATTTCGATAGAGGAAAATGTAGAGAAGATCCCTTGGTAAGTTCATTGGAATAACATATGTCGATATGATGAAGGACTATGGGTATGTGATTTTAGAATACCTATGCCAATGAAGTTTGTCATCGTGGAGTTTGACTTTCAAATTTTCAATGCCGATAAGGGGAGGTTAACAATATGTCAATTTGTATAACTTGTTCCGTCATCCTCACATGATTTCCTTATGTCGATAGTTATGGTTATTCTGATATGTGGTTGAAGGTTCTTCATTCAGGATAGCCTATGGTGATAAGGGAAACCAAAGGTGAGGTTCTCATTGAAGTAACTCATACCGATGAAAGGGAACAAAGGCATCACAAGGTCATCGGGATAGGTTGTGAAGGTGGAATAGATGCGAGATGTATGTCCAATAGTTAAATTCATTTTGATATCAAGTGAACAATGCGACATCAGGATTACTATGGCGATGAACATGAGAAAATAAAAATCCAGTTGATAGAGCAGATTGAGATAAGTGTTTATTGTCAACTCGATATGTGCAACATGTTCGTATAACATGAAGGTTAGTTACATCTTGGAGTTCAACTGGCCTGGGAAGGCCGATAGTCCACAATGATGCTAATTAGGATTGATAGAGTGACTTGGATAAAGTATATGAAGACATGCGGCTCCTTGGTGGATAGAAAAAATCAAATTTTGCAGAGTTCGTGCATTTGATGGAGGTAGTTGTCTATCTTTTCTAGGTAGGTAGACAGAACATGAAGAATGGATTGATGGCAGACCAGGTGGAGATTTTTGTAGGGCTTGAGGTGATTGAAAATGGTAAAACCAAGTCTGTGAGGTAGATTTAGCTTGCTAAAAATAACAACCCAGTACAGAGAACATCTAAAACCAAAGAAAATTCATTTAATGCAAGTAGTCAATTTAAGTAAAAATCTAATCTGCAGATCTTAGAGAGACATGAGGAATTATGTTTAAATATAGATTTGGAGGTGTTGGTTAATAAATTTGTCTTTTAAACATTTTTAATTTTTTAACTTTTGCATGCCCATAAACAAAAGACAAAACACACCAACGGTTGGATAACTGCTTAAATAGTTAACCTCTGTATACAGGTACAACTCCCCAAGAATGATTTTCAGTAAGCTTAGGTTACAACAACTTCTATGCACACTTTTTTCGAGAAAACATTAAAGGTACTTAGGCATTCATATGTCAACACAAAATTAACACCGCAAATGTTTTTAAGCACAAATTTCTTTTAAAAGCTCACAAACTTTCATTCCTCTAATCGACAAGACAAACATTTCAAAAGATTTTCTTTTTGCACATTCACATACAATATATCAAAAAGATGACAAATTTTGCAATTGAATCAAAAATTAATAGAGATTCACACTTCAATTCATAAATACACAGATTTATAAAATGAAAAATGCTACAATTTCATTCACAGATCAAATTGTCTTTCCTCCAGAATACATAGCACTACAAAAAAATAAAGCTTATGTCTTATCTTAACCCAAACAATTCTCAGACCCTTTACAAGGCTTATAAGAAAGTATATATAGCCACTAGGATATGATAGTTTTTAACAATTAAAACCAGAGTCAAAAGATTAACTCTCCTTGAGAGTCAAAGAAGTCTATCCCTATAACTGAAAAACATCTACTAAACAAGGAAAGCAACATAAGATGTGAGAAACGACTATGCAATTAAGCTCCCATAGATGACGTGGCCTCCATCTATTTCTTTAGGTGAAGGAGTGCTACGGATATTGCACCATTACAAATGAGTTGTAGAGAAGTTGAGGATGAGATGATAATGCAAAAAAATAATATGAAGTATTCGCTGCTTCCAAACCTCCTTCTTCTTGCTCACCTGCACAACCTTGCCCTTATGTGTCTCGAGATTGTCAAAGCAAACAACTGGCATGGATTCAATTCATGCAATTTTCCAGAAATCCTCTATTGTTAAGGATTTTGCTTCCTGGATTTGTCAAACTTGATCCTTGAAGGCTTGAATCATATGAGATGAATCTTCAAGTGTCTGCCTATCATCTTTCAGGAGTTGAATATCTATGCACTTCATATATTTTTGCATAATATTAATCAGTTCTTTTAACTCCTTCAAAAGTTTGATTGATTCTCCATGCCCCTATTCAATAATTGAGTTCCTCCATTCAATATTTTCTTTACATATAAAAGGCACATTGTCTTCTAGACCATGCACTAGTTTTTCTGCCAGGAAGTTCATGACTCTATACCTTTGAGTATCTCTTATTTGTTTCAGCACAGCTACCCATTTTCTTTTCTCTTTTTCCCAAGCGATTATTTTTGTTTCTAACTCCTTGCCCATAGACTCTACACTTCCAAATACCTTAATTAGATTAGAGATGTATCTTGTACCTTGCTAAGCAATTGATTCCAACCACTCACTAAAGACGTCTACTACCATCCGACTTCTCTCAACCTAATCAAGCAATTTCTCATTCATTGGTGACTTTGGATTAAATGAAAAAGGTACTTGGGAAAGTGGTTGTAGATTGGGATCCTATATGACATTGATGTACTGGGCCATCTGCATTATGATCCATTTCATTTCATTTTTTATCATTTTTGTCCTTCTAAGTCCTGGTCAAAATTCTCTTGGTGGAGGTCTCTAGGTGTTTAGCATTTGTAGCTCGAGAGGTCACCCTTAAATCAATCTTCTCAATAACAAAGTCTTTTATAGTGATGGTCTCAACATCTTTATCCATTGGGGGTCGAGCTAGCTTTGCAATACAATGCCCTATTTGATCATCCACGTGTATCATTGCTTCAGTTTTAAGTCTCTTGGACTTTGATGTTCTCCCCAAAGATTTACTAACCATGTCTTCCATTGGAATTGAGATTGGAATTACATTTCTTTTCTTTCTAAGTGAAGTACTTAACCATTTGGAAATAGTAGATGTTTCCTTGGGTGGAGATGATTGTTGGTTACTAATAACAACAACCATGGAGTTTACAGAATCCTCAACTTCTTGAGTTTCCTTTCCCTTGTCAGTAGCACTAGTAGTGAGCTTGTCCTGCATCTAGCCATCCATTATCCCTTGAATTTATTCTTCAGACTCCAAATCTACTACAAGTGTATTTTTAGGGAGTTTCTGACGGTTCTTCTTGCTGCGAGATCTTGTGACACAAGAAGGGGAGGAACTTAGAGAAGATTCTCCTAAGTTTGCATTTTTTATTTTCTTGGTCCTTTGTTTTTCATTACCTACAATATCAATAGCAATGTTAGAAGAGGGAAAGGATACTTGTGAATTTGCATGAGCTCGACCAACTTTTCCACTCTTAGGTGCATATATGGGATATTGTCAAAAACAACACTCCTTTAGCCATCTTTTGTCCATCTAATAACATTGAAGGTTCTATCTTGAAAGTTGTCATCCCCTTTTCTATCCCAATCAACTTTTGGAATAGGCTTCCCCTGTATCTTCTCATTAAACTCGGGATCAACAACTTCTTCACCCTCATCCTCGTGTACATCAGAGACATTCATGGATAATCCCATCATCACAATCTCTTTCTGACTTCAAACTAATCATCACAGTTCTCCCAGTAGTCTTCCAGCTGAGGTTCATGACAAAAGTCAATATCAACATTCAAGTTTTCTATGGAAAACCTTCGGCTATAAAATTTGTGTCTAGTGACATATAACTGCAAATTGAACTTCTTGAATTCAAGTTCAAGATTTAAGGCATCTGAAACATATCTAAAGTTATAATATCCCAACTCTACTAGAAAGACAACTCCAAACTTCCCTTCATTTTTCTTATCAATATAGGTGAGTTGTCAAATGACTTCAATCAAAATATAACTATCCAGAGCATACCTGGGTAACTTGAAAGCCACCAACTCTAACATAAGCAAATTGAGCGAACTAGATGAAGAAAATACCATAGATACCTACAAATTCCATCACTTATGTTGGGGTGAACTCACAAAGTTGGTTCCCACTTTTTGGTACGTCTTGATTTTTGCTGAAATCATACATTTTTTTAAAAATATAATGGTTTAAGCTTTAAGAGGTCCCATTTGAAGTAATTAATTGAAGAGAGTTAAATCAAAGGCTCTTAGATCAAAATTCCTTGGATAGAACCTCTCTACTTCTAAATCATACTTGCAATGGAGTCTCCTTTGCATCTACCAAATGCTAATAAAAAACCAATTTTACATTAGCTTTTGGGGGGTCAAATTAATTCATTTAAAAGTTTTTTTTTTTAAAGTATTTAGTCCTTATTATAAGCTTTCCAAATAGTATAAATTTTAATATATTTAATTTCATTAATATACTTTTATTTTATTTCTTATGAATGTAGGTTTTTCACCAAACATGAACTTCTTTGTTCAATGCATTGGGAAAAATAGTAAAATAATTCAAAAAAATTCTGAAAAATATCTATGCACTAGGTATTGATGTTTTCTTTCTAACAAAAAAAAGAAAATTGAATTTTGATATATATAGAACAAGTTATGTGTTCAAATGTACACCTATATCCAAATTATAATTAGTTGAACTTCAAAACTTAATAAAATAAAAAATATTCAACATATCACTATCAAACCAAGTGCATGCCCTAGGTATTGATGTTACAAACCAAAATTCAAAAGAATTAATTTTTTCTCATTTATAGAAAAAAAATTATGTGTTTCAGGATACACATCACTCTTAAAAAATGGTGTTTGTTGTAAACAACTACTTTTTGAGGGAGATGGAAAAATCGATAAAATTTTATTCAAACAAATTTACAAAAAATATATTTAGAATCTACACACAAGATGTTAAAAAGCATTTGTTTATATCATCTTCAAATTCTTAACGATTTAAAAGTTATAGGTGTCAGAAAGTGAAGGTTTTTTTCAAAATATTCATCTAAGTGTCAAAGTTGGTCAAAAAGTGGGAACCAGTATTGTGAGTTCACTCGTTGATAATCTCTTGTTTATGTTACCCTACAACTCAAGAAGTTTTCAACATATCTCCGTTGCTGCAGGTGAGGATAGTATTCGTAAACCCTTATCCCATCAACCCAGGGTTCATGGTGTCGTGCCTGTGAAGTGTATACTTGTTCCTACAACACAAAACACTCAATAGATCATTACAAGCATGGTTAATTAATTTAAAGCAAAGAAAGATAAAACCATAGCTAAGCGATATATCGCCTCCTAGTAAATGCGAGTATGAATTTTGCTCTCAGATCTGGTTATGCAAATTCCAGTGACTTGACTACACTTAAATGGAGGATTTAAATGATAATGATGATGCATTTAAGCTAGAAATGATGAGATTAAGCTACATGATTCTATGATTATGCTAGAAAATAAGCTAGATTTAAGCTAAAATTAAACATGATGACAATGCTAAAATGATATTGCTAAGAGATATATGACTATAGTAACAATACTTGAATGCAAATGAGATGGATTCGGGATCCTTTGAACTCCAAAATGGGGTCTATTTATAGGATTTCCAAGGCTAGGGGTGAGGTGGCAGGAATCAACAGTCAAGATTAAGTCTGAAGATATTAATGGTGAAATTGGAGGAAGTTGGCAAAGAGGTTGGATTAAAGGGAACATTTGGAGGTTGGTAGGAGAAGGGGTTGGATGAAAGGGAACATTGTCATCTCCATGGTGACAAGTGTCAAGAGGCTTCTAGAAGAGGTTGGATGAAAGGGAACACTTAGTGACAAGTGTTACAAATCTTTTCTCATGAGAGGGCAAAGTGTTCAAGGAAAGGGGACATGGTGGTTAGGATGTGAAAGCTAATATGGGGTTAATTAAACCCAGGGTTAGATGAAATGGGTTAGGTTAGGAGAATTTGAATTTAAAAATTCAAATAATAGGAAAAGGCTAATTAATCTCAACAACTCATAAATTGATTTGTTTTAATTAATTATGGGATTTAGAAGAAATGAATTTGATGATGAATTTGATGGGGGGAATTAATTAATTTGAATTAATTAATTAAAGGGGATTATGAAATGAACCTATTAAATAAATCCTTAGGTTTATCAATAAGTAGCTGAAAGGGGGAAATTTAATCAAATTGCTTAGTGAATTCAATTAAATTGGGAAAGGGGATTAATTAAATAATTGCTTATTTAATTAATTATCTTCAGACCATTTTTAGGTGTATACATTTTGCCCCTCTTTCAAGCGAGGTGTGATGACGTGTTGATTCAAAGAATAATCTCATTTTGATGATGATATTGGTTCGATAGGATGCCCCAACTATTGATTGATAATTGCGATATGATGATGCCCCCTCAGGAGATCAATTGAGATAATTGATCTTTGGAGTTTTTGGATGATTGCGAAATTGATGTCCCGATTAGAAATGATTTGATGTCTGCAACTATAATTGATGAAAATGCGAGTTCTACGATCATGGTGATGTGGTTCTTGATGATTGGTAAAGCTTGATTGATTGATAAGATCGAGATTCAGTCTGGTTTCAGGAATGATACCTCCTATATAAGACAAAGATGATCAAAGTGTTTGGTTTTATGAATGATATATCCTGTATAAGACATGATCAGAATGTCTGGTTTCAGGAAAGGTACATCCTGTATAAGAAATGAGAGAATCGATTTAGATGTGATTGATTGATAGAATTGATAAGATTGATTGGATAAGAACTGATAGTTTGTTGATATTAAGTTGCAGAAATATTTGGATATGCTGATGTTAGTTCTGATGAGAGGGTAGCATAAGATTTTTGTTGGGTTGATAGTATCTGGAGAGATATGAGTCATCATTCTGATTGCATATACACTTGTGATGATACCTTGATGATTCCTGCGATAGATTTAACCTTGGATAAAAGGAGCATGTAGGATCCCATACAAGAATGAAATGCAAGCTAAATGCAAATGAAAATGCAATGCAAAGCTACGATCGGACTAGTCACTGGATTATTGCATTTTTGTCATCATTGAGATTTTTAAATGTGGGAAGTGAGTGCAAACATCGATGGTATAATTATCCATGATGACCTGAGCACTACTTTCCTAGATTTTTGATATGGCAAGTTAGCACAAGCATCGAGATATAATTGAGCCGAGATGACCTGAGTGTTGCTTGTGTAAAACAAGCAGTATTAATCATTTCAATATGCAAATCAGAAATGTCTTTGATGATACTTCGGTGATCATGTCCTGAGACAAATTTGCACATTAATGATTAATTTTTAGACAACAGACAAGAAAAATATCATGTTCCTTCCTTGTTCCTCTAGTCAAAGACATCTTGGAGTCACTCAGAAATCATGATAGCGAAAATAAAAGTTGAACAATCATGTTAAAATCATTAGCCAAAAGATATCATCCATGCATTTAGACTGACTTTTTGATAGTTTGATGGTTGATAATTTGATCTCGTGTTCAATGTTGGATATGTCTCAGTTTTTACTTGTGAAGAGTTTTCTAACTATTTGTTCTACCTATTTGATTAAGCTCAAAAATAGATCAAGAAGTTTGCCCCCAGTGAAGTGCAGGATTTTGCCCCAAGCCTAGAAACAAATTCATTATGATATACCCAATGATCCAAACCATGGTGAGAGAGAAACTATGATGCCTGCGTATGTAAAAAAGCTTTATGATGCATATGAACAATGCTGATGAAAAATGAATGCAAGCGGAAAGATGCATGAACTAATAGATGGAAGAGCTAGCAGACAGATAGCGCCTGTTCGCCAGGTTTTCACAATCTGTTTTTTATTGCACTTTTTTTTTATATTTGATTTTTATTTATTTTTCTATCTTTTTCACTGTTTTTGGATTTTTTCTGCTTTTTCACTATTTTTGGTTTTTCTGCTTTTTCAGTGTTTTTGGATTTTTTTTTTTTGCTTTTTCACTATTTTTGGATTTTCTGTTTTTTCAGACATAGAACTTCTTCAGATGCTTTCTATTGATGGGTTCTTCGAGTTGATCTTCATCTTGTGTTGATAGCTGATATGCTCCTAATCCAAATATTGTTGTGATCACAAATGGACCTAACTAGTTTGGTTCAAACTTTCCTTTCTTTTCTCGATCTGCCTGGTTGCGTGGATTTTCCTTTAGTACTAGTTCCCCCACTTGAAATATTTGTGGTTTGACCCTATGATTATAGATCCGACACATTCTTTGTTGATACACCTTTAAATGATCAAAGGAATTTTGTCTTTGTTCATGGATCAGTTCTAACTCTTGTAATCTAGATACACGTTGTTCTTCATTTGGGATAAGACCTTTTAATGATACTTGTAGAGAAGGTATCTCTACTTCTATTGGTAGTATTTCTTCTGATACATAAATAAGAGAGAAACGTGTGGCACTTGTTGGTGTGCGAATACTAGTATGGTAAGCCCATAGAGCAGGGTTCAATTGGATATGTCAATCTTTGCCAGCATCATTCACTGTCTTTTTGAGGATTTTTAGAATAATTTTGTTTGATGCTTCTACTTGCCCATTCCCTTACAGATAGTAGGGTGTGGATAATTTGTGTTGAATCTTAAATTTATCACATAGCTCTTGTACATCTTGATTCTTGAATGGTCGCCCATTATCAGTGATAATGGTCATTGGTATTCCATAGTGACAGATGATATAGTTCAAGATAAATGCAAAATTTTGTTTTCCTGTGATATTTATGAGAGGTACTGCCTCAATCCATTTTGTGAAATACTCTGTAGCTACAAGGATGAATTTGTGACCATTAGATGAAGAAGGATTTATCTTTCCTACTAGATCAAGACCCCATTGACAAAAAGGCCAAGATGTTGCCAAAGCATGAAGTTATTGTGTTGGTGCATGAATCAAATTCCCATGGATTTGACATTGTTTGCATGTTCTAGCTATCTAAAAAGAATCTTGTTCCATAGTCGGTCAATAATAGCCCAAGCGTATGAGTTTTTTCGAAAGGGTAAGACCACTTGAATGAGTGCCACAAATGTCATTATGGACTTCATGTAAGGCCGCCTTAGATTCTTCTTGTTCAAGAAATCTTAAAAGAGTACCGTCCAGACCTCGTTTGAACAAGGTATCCCCGACGAGAGTAAAATGGGAGGATTGGCGAATAAAGTTTCTCTTTTGGTTCTTCGATAAATCAAGAGGTAAGGTGTTATCTTTTAGGTATGTGTAAGTTTGGCCATAGTGGGAGGAATCATGCCCCACAAGGTGATAGATAGTTTGGGAATCAAGACAATTATGAGCAGGGTAAAACAACTCTTCCACTAGGAATTCATAACGCTGTTGATTTTCATGTGTCTGAAGTAGAGAAGCAAGTGTAGCCATGGAATCTGCTACTTTTTTGTCATTCCTTAGAATCTTCTGGAAAGTCATTTCTACAAAGTATTTCTTGATATCATCAACCATCTTTTTATAAGGCATTAATTTTTCATCCTTTGTTTGATAGTCATCATTAATTTGATTAATGACAAGTTGAGAGTCTCCAAAGACTTGAAGTTGTGTAATATTCCATTCTATAGCCATTTTGATACCTGTAACCAAAGCTTCATACTTTTTTATGTTATTGGTGCATGGAAAGCTTAATTTGCATGCTTTTGGGATTTTATGACCTTGTGGTGTGATGAATAGAATTCCGGCTCCTGATCCATGTTGTGTATATGAACCATGAAAGTGTAGCTGCCATGTTTTTGTTGTGACTATTAGGATATCAACATCAGAAAACTCAATTTATAAATGATTATCATCTTGAAGTGGTGCCTCAGCTAGTTGGTCTACAATAACTTGTCCTTTTATAGCTTTTCTGTCAACATATTCAATATCAAACTCACTCAAGATCATGATCCATTTTGCTAGTCGTCCTGTTAATGTTGCTTTGCTGAGTAAATATTTCAAAGGATCAATTTTAGCTATCAACTTGATGGAGTGAGATAGTAAATAGTGTCTTAATTTTTTAGAAGCAAAAACTACCACCAAGCATGCTTTTTCTGTTGGGTAATAGTTGAGCTTGTATCCTACTAGTATTTTGCTGATGTAGCAGATGGCCCGTTCTTTTCCTTCATTATCCTGTTGTGTGGGAAGATTTCCTAGAATTGGTGACATTAGAATGGGTGGTTGCATGAGATATGCCTTGATCTTGTTGAATGTGTCCTCACATTGACGGTCCCACTTGAAATGAACATTTTTATGCAATAGATGAGTAAATGGTTGACATTTATCGGCTAGTTGAGAAACAAATCTTCTGATTGACTAGAGTCTTCCTTGGAGTGATCTTAGTTGACTTATACTCTTGGGAGATTCCATTTCAATGATTTCTTTTACCTTAGTTGGATCAACTTCAATACCTCTAGCTGAAATAATGTATCCCAATAGCTTTCCTGAAGTTACACAAAGGCACATTTCTTAGGGTTTAGCCTTAGCTTGTATTGTTCTAACCTATCAAATATCTTTTCCAGTATCTCTATATGTTCTTTTTTGTAGTATGATTTAGCCAAGATGTCATCCACATAGCCTTCCATGAATGTATGCATCATGTCATGAAATATAGTTGTCATAGCTCTTTGATATGTAGCACCTGTGTTCTTTAATCCAAAAGGCATGACATTCCAGTAGAAAGTACCCCATGGGCATGTGAAAGTTTTCTTTTCTTGATCTTTGGGTGCTATTTTGATATGATTGTATCCAGAGAAACCATCCATTAAAGAGAACATGGAGTGTCTAGTAGTTAAATATACAATGATGTCGATGTTAGGAAAAGGAAAGTCATCCTTTGGACATGTGTTATTAAGATCTTTGAAGTCTATATATATTCTGATGCTTTTATCTAGTTTTGAAACATGAACAATGTTGGATACCCATTGCGGATATGCTACAGGTCTGATGAATCCTACATCTAGTAATTTCTTTAGTTCGTCTTTGACTAGGAGAGTGATATGCAGATGCATTTTCCTTAGCTTCTGTTTGATTGGTTTGGCTCCTGGACTAACATTTAAGTGATGCATAATAAGCTTTGGATCCAACCCTGGCATGTCTGCATATGACCAGGCAAAATTGATTTGTTGTCATTTGAAGAATTCCACATATTTTTGCATTTCTTCTTCTGATAGAGAAGTCATTGGATGAAGAATCTTTGGTTGCTCTGTTGTGCCAATGTTAACCGCCTCTATTGGTTCAATCAAAATGGATGACCTTTCTTGATAATACTCAGGTAAAGTGTCAAATCTATCATCTTCTAGTGGCTCATGGAGGTTTTCACCATTAGATTCACCCTTTTTTTTTACTTTTTCCTGATTTGATGTTGCCAATAAATGGTTTTCAGCATTAGACCTAATATTGTTTTCTTTATTTTTACTTTTGCGAATAGGAGATTTGGCACCCACTTGACTGGAAGATGCGTTGTTGAAATTCCTGGTGAGAGTTGTTACGGGTTCAATTGTATTAAGATATATAGATATGGCATGGTCATTTGGAAAGGTATCAATGGCAGTATGTCCTTCATTTTCCCAATCAATAAGCTCAGGGTGGATTAGAGGTAGGGGATCTTTAGGTTGGGATGTTTCAAGGGTTTCAAGGGTCATGATGGATGTATCAAAATTTTCACTATGTGTGTCGATGTCTAGAACGGTACTCTCATCAGAATGACCTCACATAAGAAATTCTTGATCGTCCTCGGTTAAGTCCAAGTTAGTCGAATGTGATTCTAATTCAAGTGAACTAGTTCTTGACGTTTGTCAGGCATACGTGTGAACTACATCGACTCCTACATCTCCTTCAAAGCAATTTTATTTAGTTGACTCTTTAGAGTGATAGGAATCCCATTCCCATTCATTAGAATCTGTATCACTTGCAGCCTGCAATCTAAAGATTTGTTCATATAGCATTTCTTTTGCTTTTTTGGCTGTCTTTTCTTCTTTCATCTTCAACTTCTTCAGGACTGAGATTGAGTTCTGTCAACTTTTCTATGAGTTCTCCTGGATTTATATTAGCTTCTTTCTTATTTTGATTTAGATTTAATGCTGCTTGAGAGATGCTTTTAGTTTGTTTCTCTTGTTGATTTGAAGCTTGCTTCTTTTCTCATTTCATGTTTGCTTGTGTTTGTTGCTTAGCTGATGTTTCTTCTCTTTCAATTGCCAGTTGTTCTTTTTTGTTGTCATATTCCTCTTGTTGTTGACTAAAAGATGTGTCTTTCGATAAAGTAACTTGTCCATACCCTAAGCCTATTTTATCTGTAGTCTGCTAAGTGTACGGTTGAATAGGTTCTGAGATACCTTCTTTTCTTTTTCCTATAGGGCCTATTCCAGTGTATCCCATCCTTTGAAGAATGTTAAATCCTTTTCCATACTTTTCTATAGGTATGCAGACATTGTTAATCTTTTGTTGACATTCTTCATCCTTGTATAGCCACTATAGCACATCTTTGTCTTCTATTTCCTCTGATAAGGTTCCAGCACTAACAAATTCTCCATCAAATATCAGAAGATGTTTCACAATTGGTTGTTGTTTAGAGTTTGATGGTTTTCCAAAGGATTTAGGAGAAAGTGGTAATTATGATATTGAATATTCTTCATTCCCTCAATCTCTTAGTTGCATTTGTTTTTCCATACTTGATAGAATTGAAGCAAATGATTGTTCTTTGGATTGTGTGCTCGAAGATGATGCCTCCCTATTATGTGGAACAATGACTTCTTGGGTCATTTTTAGATTGCTGCATTATTGAAATGGATTTGAATATGCAGATATTGTGATTTCCTGCCCATTGTAGGGAAATTTTACACACTGGTGATATGTTGATGGGACAACTTGCAAGTCATGTATCCAAGGTCTTCCCAATAGTACATTATATGATAAGTCCAAGTCTAGAACTTGGCATGTTGTGCCCTTCTGCAAAGGTCCCACTCTGATGGGTAGTATCACAATTCCCTTGGAGGAACGTTCTTCTTCATCATAGGCTTTTATGGTGATCCTTTTCTGGACATCAACTGCATCTTCTGAATATCCTAAGGCATGAACAAGACTCAATGAACAAATGTTTAGGCCAGCTCCACCGTCTATTAGAACACGTTTGGTGCGCGTTTTGTGAATGAGGACTACAATATGCAAAGGAGAGTTGTGGGGATGTTGTAAGGACATGTCATCTTCTTCAGTGAATGATAAGCAATGAGGGGTTGTGAGGTGTTCCACCATGGTTTGGAATTGATCGATATCAAGATCTTTGGATACTGTTGTATTGATTAATGCTCGTTCAAGAATTTCTTTGTGTGCAGGTGAAAGATTTAATAATTCTAAGATGGATATTTGTGCGGGTGTTTTATGTAATTTCTCTACTAGACTGTATTGATTTGCAGTGGATGACGTGTTTGTTGTAGGACCCAACAAAACAACTTTGGCTTTGCTTCTTGTGATAGCATGAGCATGTTCTTGATTTTTCTTTTCTTTAACTACAATCATGTTTACCACATTATCATATGTATGAGTGTAGTTTACCTTTGCTTTATGCTTACCATTGTTTGTTGTTGATGATTCACCTTTCTCATAGTTTGGAAGTGGAGTTTTAAAATTTGTATGAGATTCATTTGTTGTATGTCCATCCACTGTTATTACTCCATTATCAATCATATTCTGTATGATATGTTTCAACTTCTGACAACTTTTGGTGTGATGTTACTTGTTTCAATGGAAATCGCAATAATGGTTATCATTCCACCAAGGTGGTTTGATTTGAGGTTTGTAGTTCCTTTCTTTTGGTAAAGTGATCAATTTGTTTGCGAGAAGTTTATTTAGTGTTGATCCAAGGGGTTCACCAATGTTTGTAAATTGTCTTTGAAAGAAAGTTTTGATAGTTGCTCTTTGGTGATTGTTGTTTTGTTGAGCCGCTGCTAAGTGAGTGGATAAGTTAAAAACTGGTTGTTTTGGTTTCACATTGTTGTTATCCACTATTCCATCATTGACGACATTTCAATTTCTATTCCAAAACTTTGGTTTATCATTGTGATTGTTGTTATTGGTGTTGTTAGGAGGATGGACTCCGTCTTTGTATATTTTCAATTCACCTTTCTTTATCATGGCTTCCTCCATTCTGATTCCGTTATCAATCATTTTTCTGAAACTTTGATTTCCTTGCATTTTTAAGTAATAACTCATTTGATCATTTAAGTGATCAATGAATATATCCATTTTTTCGTATTCTGGCACTATACGAGGATACCACGAAGCTAACCATCTCCATCATTGTAAAAATGTTAGGAAAGGTTCTCCACTCTTTTGTTTGGAATTACATAGGTCTAGCATTGTTACTTCATGTTGTATGTTGTAAGAGTATTGTGAAACAAACTTATCTACCAATTCTGAGAATGATCTAATTCCAGGTGGAAGTTTGGAGAACCAGTCCATAGCTAGTCCAATTAAGCTTTTCAGAAATAATCTCATCAAGTAGGTATCCTCATGTGCAAACTCCATACTCATTGTGCAAAATTCTCGTATATGATATTGAGGGTCAGTGCTTCCATCATATTTTTCATATCTAGTAATTTCAAAACCTATAGGAAATGGTCTCATGTTTAGGTTTATGTCGAATGGATAAGGACATATTTCTTGTAGTGAGTATCTTCTAACATTTCCTCTTTGCATATCTTGAATTTGTGTTTGCAGTGTTTGTAGTTGTTGTGTGAGAGTTGTGATAGGATTATCAACATGATTTGTTCTTATATGACCATGATTTTGCATTCTAGGAGGATTTGGATCTCTTCTGGTGTCATCTCTAGTCCTTCTTGTATCTTCATTAGATTGGATGTTATTGAGAATTTCTACTTCATCTCTTTTGGGTATGTAGGTTTCTTCATTGGTCCTGGTATTATTAGGAATTGATGTGTCATTCATATGGAGACCAAAAATATCTTCATATTGTTCATTATTAGGGGAAGGGTCACTTTTCTTTTGTGTCAATTTGTTCACATCAAAATCTTGGGGGAGTGTAGCACTAGATTTGGCTAACATTAGAAAATACTTTTCTTTTTCTCCCTCCAATAATTTCTGCATAAATTTGTTGAATTAAGGATCCTTTTTGATGTCTCTGATATTTTGTTCTATTATTTCTCCTTCAACTTGTATTTCCTCTTCATGTTCCATGGTTATATGCTCTTCAGTTGTTTCCAATGTTTCAATTTTCGTCTTTGTGATTCTCCATCTTTGAGCTCTAGTTAAAATGGGCATACACGTGTGTTATTTTGCTAGGATTTGATTGTCTAAAAGGTTGTTTTGATAAGTGATCAATTGTCAAGGTAAATGTGATAGCGCGATATGACACGAAAATATGGTTCAAGTGTTTTAAGTTTTGCAAGTTTTTTGATCTTCAGTTTTGGAGTGCAATGATGATGATTTGATAAAAACCAAGTCTAGTAGGAACAATATATCCTGAGATGTGGGATGAGATTATCCTGACCAAATGTTTCAGTTTCATGGTAGAGGATGATAGATCCTAATGAGAAACTATGTTTGAGTGATCAGTTTATCAAAGAGGGGATAGTGCACTTTGAGATGTTTAGATCTTGAACTTGTTGGGGGTGAGCACTTGAAAATCTCGAGGTGTTTATGTTCTAAAGTCTGATTTTGACGGATGATAACTCGACCAAGAAAACAAAGGAGACAATCCAAGAACAAAGCAATAGATAATAGATGTTTATGAATATTGCAAATTGACCAAGTAGAAATGACAGACCTAAAAAAGTCATGCAAAGTGGTACCTTTGGACTGATAAAAACAGAGACTCGTACAACAGATTATAGAGCCCAAAACGATAAGAGATATAAGACCAAATGACAAATAAGAAATTTCATGCAAAAATCTCAGTTTCGTATGACCTTTATTTCTGAACCAGATGACAAATCACCCAATAGTACGACAAAGAAGCTAACTCGTACGACAGATAACAGAGTAGAGATACAAAATGTTTGTTTTGCCGAATTTGGAGTAGTGAATTTTGGTGTTTTGCTTATGTTTTCCAATTTTAGATGTCTAATTTTTCAATTTAGGGATGAATACACAACAAACACATGATGTGATAAGTGACTCCAAGCATGCTAAACCCTAAGGAAGTTGGCTGAAGAGAGAAAACCTTTGCTTGCAAGCTTAGGTACACACCCAATAGCTAATCAGAATACGACCGCTGAGTCTCACACAATGGATTCTCAATGTTGTATTATCCAACTCCAAACGATAATGGGGGAACGATATGGAAAGTATCTTGGGAGAGTTACTATCTCTCTTGCACAAAGATTATCACCCTTTCAGAGGTGAATCGGGTAGCTTCTAATTTAACCGGCACTAGTAAGGGATCTGTTTGGTGTGTTGGGGTATAATACTCAATTAAGAGGTCTCCCAGCCTTGAAAACCAAGGTTTGCTATACCTAAAGGTATAGAGGAGAGCTATTCCTGATCATTTCCGTTGACTTGATTTTCATCAAATCATATTTATTTTATAGTGGGTTGGATTACTTAGCATTAGTCGTTCCCACTTAGGTCATTCCCCTCACACCAGTCGTAATGGCTTTAAGAGTTATTAACTCCTTAGGAGGGCAGGCCTGCTAAAGAAATGCACTAATGAAAGCAAAAGATGAGTTTGGTTTTTTGATCACCTAAGAAAGGTGAGAGCATACTCGCCTATCATCAAAGACACAAAATACATGATTGTTCATTCCTTTAGAAAAATCAAGTTTGCCTAAAATTTTAAGAAATACACAAAGTTTTGTTGAATTCCTTTAGGCAATCTGCAAAATAGATCCATTAGTAGTCATTGATGCGTTTTGAATTTGGTCTTTGACAAGCGTATCTTCATCAATTATTCTGCAGAAAAGAGTTACACTACCAAAAATCTCATAGACAGAACAAAGTTAGCATTAGTCATAATCAAACTGAAGTATGAAACCTGAAATGCAATCTGCTCTCAGAACACAAAAGTAGAATTTCATATGAAATTTTTTTCCTGATCGTACGAGCCACTTTCTGATGCTGTACGAGTCAGGATGAGAGCTCATACGACACTGTAATTTTCCTAAAGACTCGTACAACATAGAATCTCTTGTCATTTCAGCTCATAAAGCATGTTGTACTAGGCCAGAAATGAGTTCGTACGACATTCTGATTTAGACCCGGTAGAGATGAATGTTGATGAATCTTGAGAGGCCAGAAAAATGATAATTCCGGCCCCACGGTGGGCACCAAAATGTCATGCATGTGAAGTGTATACCTGAGCCTGCAACACAAAACACTCAATAGATCATTACAAGCATGGTTAATGAATTTAAAGCAAAGAAAGATAAAACCATAGCTAAGCGATCTATCGCCTCCTAGTAAATGCGAGTATGAATTTTTCTCTCAGATTTGGTTATGCAAATTCCAGTGACTTGACTACACTTAAATGGAGGATTTAAATGATAATGATGATGATGCATTTAAGCTATAAATGATCAGATTAAGCTACACGATTCTTTGATTATGCTAGAAAATAAGCTAGATTTAAGCTAAAATTGAACATGATGACAATGCTAAAATGATATTGCTAAGAGCTATATGACTATAGTAACAATTTGTGAATGCAAATGAGATGGATTCGGGATCCTTTGAACTCCAAAATGGGGTCTATTTATAGGATTTCCAAGGCTAGGGGTGAGGTGGCAGGAATCAATGGTGAAATTGGAGGAAGTTGACAAAGAGGTTGGATTAAAGGGAACATTTGGAGGTTGGTAGGAGAAGGGGTTGGATGAAAGGGAACATTGTCATCTCCATGGTGACAAGTGTCAAGAGGCTTCTAGAAGAGGTTGGATGAAAGGGAACACTTAGTGACAAGTGTCACAAAGCTTTTCTCATGAGAGGGCAAAGTGTTCAAGGAAAGGGGACATGGTGGTTAGGATGTGCAAGCTAAGATGGGGTTAATTAAACTTGGGGTTAGATGAAACGGGTTAGGTTTAGAAGGGGTTCGGTTAGGAGAATTTGAATTTAAAATTCAAATAATAGGAAAAGGCTAATTAATCTCAACAACTCATAAATTGAATTGTTTTAGTTAATTATGGAATTTAGAAGAAATGAATTTGATGATGAATTTGATGGGGGGAATTAATTAATTTGAATTAATTAGTTAAAGGGGATTATGAAATGAACCTATTAAATAAATCCTTAGATTTATTAATAAGTAGCTGAAAGGGGGAAATTTAATCAAATTGCTTAGTGAATTAAATTAAATTGGGAAAGGGGATTAATTAAATAATTGCCTATTTAATTAATTATCTTCAGACTATTTTTATGTGTATACACATGGTATAAGCCATTCCAGTCTCGATTGCAAGTGAGCATATAAAATAGGTATGAGGACATATAAAAACCACTCATCCCTGCAAATTTTTTTAAGTCCTCATGTAGTCTCTCTGTAAGAACTTGCCCCCAATCTAGATAAGCACTTCCATTCAACATGAATTGAATATAGAAATACATCCAGTCTTCCCAATAAAAGGCATGAGCATTTCCCTTCAATATGTTCAACAAAATAATAATATCCTGCACTTCTATTATAAAATGTTCTCTTGTGAGTGGCCTTGGCAACCTGGAGCCTCCTTTTTGGATTTTCAACAACCAGTTTCTAGCAATTACACTTTTGTAGGTCCTCTTCTTCTTGGAGAAGAAAGAGTATGAAGTACCAATTGTCCAGTCTTGTATGGATCCTTATGAGGAATTCCCATGACTGCCATTATAGTCTCCTTATCAATTTTCAACAACACCTCTCCATTGATATCCCTAATACACCTTTGTTCTGCATCATACCGGTTCATGCATTCTAAAACCAGCTCTGGGTATGATGCCACAACAGGAAATACAGTAGCTTCAATCAGACCACTCCTTACAATTTTCTCCATCATGGAATTTTAAGTTGGTTTCTTAGCTCTTTCTAGGAAGTCTGTGAGGTCTACTTGTGCCAGTGAAGTGTCACCCATCTCTGGTAGTGAGCTAATTAAATAGGAAGTATGACCCAATTTCGGTAGAGTTGGCCTCATGATGGCCCCTCTCATAATTATCAAACAACTTCAAGAATAAAATGAATTCCACTATTACAACAAAAGAAATGAACAACAACTATCTTCTGAGCAAGAAAATACAGTAGAAGAAGAAATAGTTGAAACTAACCTGATCCTGACAATAAATTCCCAAAACCTTCTGAGTGCAGATATGATACCTCTGACGTCCTTTGCTTTCACAGCTATTGAGAAAGTACTAGAAAGATTGCTAGTTTTGCAACAAAAATGGATAAAATCTTACTCAAATCCTAGCTAGTTGTACTAATTAAGTAAGCTCATGTGAATTGACACTTGATTTGATGGACATTCAACATGCATTTAATTTTGGGTCACTCCATTACATGTTACACAAATTACCATAATTATTTGCCATAATTAGACACTAACATCTCAAACTACTAAGAATATTCCCTTTCCCGTCGTCATTTTCCCTCCATGATACACACACCACTTCTAAATGAAGCCTCAGACTATGAACTTCTAACTTTGAACCTTGAACCAAGAACCCAAAGGTTCAATGGTTCCAATTCAACTCCAAGGAAGAACATAGAACATAACATAAAACAGTCTTCACAACATAAAAAACAAAAGACAACGAACAAGAAAAGATATAACTGACGCACAACCAACTTTAAACCTTGAACCTTAAACCATAAGGTTCAAAGGTTCACGTTCAACATTAACTTCCAACAAAGTGCTCACCTTTATCATGAAACAAAGCCACAAAGATAACTAACTTTAAAGTGGGCATTGAACTTGAACTTTGAACTAAGGCAAGGTTCAATGACTTGAGTTCAAAGGAAGGAATCACACAACCGAAAAGGAAATAAAAATTAAGGGACGACTTTCGAATTGAAACTCAAAAGAAAAGAAGGGAAGACTAACATTGGCTCTAATTGGGGATTGGGATGATAAGGGACCAAGACATGAACCCTAGGATCTCTAGTTTCACAAACAAGCTTTTAAATCAAAAGGACCGAAGCAAAAATAAAACAAAACAGAAACAACTAACTGAACACAACAAAACTTATGTACAAGACTTGTAGGGGACTCCTGCTTACAATTGATATAATTTTAAATCTAGCCCATTATAGGACAGGGGAAGAACAATACCATCTTGGTATGCTAGTTTGAAATAATTAGGCCCTTTTACCTCGTGGATTAAAAATGATCCTTTCCATAGTGACTCAAACTTCCCATGTGCTCATTTTGGTTCTCTTCTTCTATCCCAAAGTAAAACTTGATCACCTTGCATAAATTTTCATGGCCTGGCTCTCCTGTCAAATATTTTCATGACCCACATCTGATGTTCTACAATCCGATCAACCAATTTATCACTTTCTTCTTCAATCCTCATTAAATGCATAATTCTCTTCTCTAGAGAATCTTGAAAATATGTGTCTTCAACAACTGTTTGTAACTTTGAAGCTGCAAGTTCTAAGGGAAGTGATACTTGAGCTCCCATGCCATACACTAGTTCAAAAGGAAACATCCCTATGGCTCTTTTTGGAGACATGCAATCCACCTAGAGAGCTTCATACAACCTTTTGTGCCAATCTTTGAAGTTCTCACTCACCAGCTTCTTCATAATGTTTATCGGATTTTTGTTGCTTGACTCCACTTGGCCATTACCCTATGGGTAATAATCTAAAGAGTGAGCAAGAAATATCCCATGATCATAACAAAACAATGAGAACTTGGTAGAAGATAAATTGGTTGTGTTATCAGCCAGAATCTTCTAGGGGACCCCAAAACGAACCAGAATATTTTCTTTAAGAAAATTGCAAACTACCTCAGAAGTTGTCTTCTGCACCGAAATAGATTCAACCCATTTGGTGAAGTAATCAGTGGCCATCACTATGTGCATATGTCCAACACTTTAGTTAGGTGAAAATGGTCCTATAAAATCTAAACCCCACTATTTAAACGGTTCATCAATAACTACGGGTCTGAGAGGCAATGTTGCAAGTTGTTGCTTCCTAGTAAATAACTTACACTTTTCATACTTAGCTACCCAAGCATAAGCATCCTTGAACATACCCAACCAATAATAACAATTTCTCAAGATTTTATAGGCAGTTATTGTTGATTAAAAATGACCACCACAGGCTTCATCATGAAAAATTTTCAATAGTGGCTCTTGAAGTAACTTATCTACGCAGCGTAGGAAAGTCCCATCTAGCCCTTTCTTGTACAACACATCATCAAAAATGATTTATTTAGCAGCCTTTAATCTTTGATTCCATTTTTCTCTCGGAGAGAGGTGTGTTGGCCAGTCTCCATAAGTCAGGTAATATGCAATGTATACAAACCAAGTGTCTTGAAGTCCAACAAATAAGACTAAAGGCAATTCCTCATTCACTTCACTCTTTCTTTCTGCAATTAATTTGCACAAGCCTTGTCCTCTCACCAATTTAGTTGGCTTGATGTCTAGATTGAACTCCTGTATCTTAGACACCCATGAGGCTCTATTGTTCATCCTGATATCATGTTGTGTTAAAATGCTCTTAACAACAGAGTGTGGTACATACACTATCGCATGGGAATGAAGAATATAGTACATGAATTGTGTTACAACTTTCACAACAACAAATGATTGTTTCTCCATTAGTAAATATTTCAATTCATGTTTCTTGAGAGGAACACTCATGAAGGATATTGGAACTTCTTCATTTTCTTCATTCTTCTATAACAAAATTCTTGACATGGTATGTTCTAAGGCATAACAATAGATAATAAAATCTTTCTTAAAATCTAGATTAACAAGGGTAGGTTCTTGAGCTATAGCTTCTTTTATCGCTTCAAATGCCTTCTTCCCCTCTTCATTCCACTTGAATAACCACTTTTCACTCATCAGGTTCACAATGTATCTTGTGGTCTTTGCAAAATCTGGAAAAAATCTTCTCAGAAAATTCACCTATCCAAAGAAGGACCTGACTGCATTCCTATTAGATGGTAGACTTAGCTATTGAATTTCCTTTACCCTTTTAGGATCCACTTTATCTCCCTCTTTGGAAATGATGTGACCAAGTAATTTTCCTTCAGTGACCCCAAACACTGATTTCTTTGGATTCAACGATACTTCATGCTCCTGACATCTCTGGAGTACTTGCCTTAAGTCTCTTAGGTGATGTTTTCTCCTCTTCGAAAAGACAGTTAAATCATTGAGGTGCATAACAATTATTTTATCTTTTAGATATCCAAAAGACAACTCCATAGCTTTCTATAAGGTTGCTCCAATATTTATCAGACCAAATGGCATTTTGTTATCTACGAAGGTGCCCCAGGGAGTGATGAAAGTCATTTTATGTTGGTCTCTTTCTGAAACACTAATCTAGTTATAGCCAAAAAAACCATCAAGCATAGACATCATTTCTAAACCTGAGACTATCTGCAAAATATGATCCATAGCAGGCAATAGGTAACTATCTTTCAGGCTGGCCTGATTCAAATTCCTAAAGTCCACACAAATTATTATCTCTCTATTTTTCTTACGAACTAGGATAATGTTGGCTATCCAAGTGGAATGATGAATAGGATATATGATTCTAGCCTTCAACATTTTGTCTACCTCATGAAATATGGCTTCAACAACTTTGGGGTTAAAATTTCTAAGTTTTTGTCAAAAAGGGCTTTTTCCAGGCTTCAAAGGAATATGGTGTTGAAATTTTCCTTCCTTGAAGTTCTTCAAGTCATCATAGCACTAGACAGATATGTCTTTGTATTCCAACAAGAGACTTATGAACCTTCCCTTCTTTGTTGGTGTGCAACATTTTCCTATGTTAACATACTTAGGATCCTCTTTAGTTCCAATATTAACTCTTTCATAACCACCAGTATCCTGGATTGTAGGAATTCACTCATCTTTTTTCTTATTAAAGGCATCATGATGATCAAAGAGACATTCTAAAGAGACTAACCCTTTAGGAATATTATTTCCTTTTAGTTGTATAACTCCATCATTTATTTCTTGACCTGGTTCTGGTGAAAACTCCTTGCACTCGGTGTCTGATCCTTCATAGAAAGTAGCAGTGAGCATTTATGTATAATGCAAAAAAATTTGATTTGCTTGTCATTTTCAAAGACCTACCAAAATTCTAAATTATCAAGTACACTAGGTGGGTATATCAATTCCACTTAGTATGTATCATCTATAAACTCAGGATGAGGAATCAAAAGGGAAGCTGATACTACCAAAGAATCCACTTTAGAATTTTGTTCCCCGGGAATAGCCTTGATAGAAAATGCATCAAAACCCTCAATTTCATCCCAAACTCTATTCTGGTAGTGCCTCAACCTCTCATTATTTACACTGAACAACCCTTTGACTTGTTTCACAATCAAATCTACATCTCTCTTAACTTGTAACAACTTCACTCCCAATTTATTTTCTTCAGCTAATCCCAACAATAGGATATCATACCCAGTAGTATTATTTGTGTTCTTGAACTCTAACTTGAAAGAGAAAGGAATATTTTGCTAGAGGGAGGAATAAGAACTACCCCAACTCCAAAACCTGATGCTGCACAACTTCCATTGAATTCCATCAACCATAAATCCTCCAGTGCCTCAGGTTGTGACAAATTTCCTACAGCTTCATTATTAGATAAGATCATATAATTCCTAAATTGACATTCATGATACAATATTTGTGCTTTTGGATCATCAGAAGGAAAAATAGTGAACTTGGATTTGGGCTCAAGTTGCAAAATGACTCATTGTTTCCCTATGAGAATGGTGGCCTAAGACTAGTCCATCTTAATCTCACTCCCTAGGTCTCTACAAAATATATGACTTAACAACATGTCGTAACTCGCAGGAATATCAGCTATCAAAATGGTTAACTTAATTCTTTTATCTGGATGAGAAATAAGGACCACTTGAGCATCTTTGATCTGTCCTAACAAGGGTATAAGTTTGGAGTCCATTGAGTAATACCTACCAAAGGTTTTTGTTAAATATAATCCCAAGGCCTTAGCTACTAAAAATGGCATGATGTTATCTAAGGCACCTAAGTCTATAATACAGTTATTAAGTTTGTGATCATTTATGAACAAGGATATATAAAATGGCTCAGGTTTTTATTTAAGGATAGACAACATATTGTCAGCTTGATGGGTGACTATTTCAGGGAAAGCTTCATGGGCAGTAGGATGAGTTGACACTTCTCCTTGGGAGGAAAATGCAACATTAACTGATTGTTGTACCATGTCGGCTTGTACATATGCACTATTTCCTTTCACAAACTTAACCAACCTATCAAGTTCTTTGGGATTTGATTTAAGGTATTTTTTAGGTGTAATTTGAATCCGAGAGGATTTACAAAATTCAACAATATCAAATGAACCTTTAGTTTCTATAGATTTCAATAACTGAGATTCTTGAGGTCTGAAATCATTATTATGTAATCGGGAAATGATCTCCTTATATTTGGGATTCACAATAGAAGATGAAGGAACACCTTGAGGTTTGACATTCTATTGATTTCTGGTCAACATAGCACAGGTTGGATCTTCCAAGCTAACCAAAATATCACCTCCTCTTTTTGAATTTGACTCATACTCTAGGAAGCGGATTTCAGAGTCGCTAGGCTACCTGAAAGATTCTTCTTCACTCGGTTCACTCAGCACCTCCTTAGAACCAATCAATTGGGCATAAAACACCATATTTGGGAAATAACTTCCATCATGGTCATCAGAGAGATGAAATATGCACATGTTAGCTTTTGGTGGAGGCACTTCAATAGCTAGCCTTTGCTGCATGGGAGGTAATTGTAGTGCTTTACCTTCGGTTCTTGATGACTAATTTGGAAATCTCCTTGGGATATCCTGGTAGGTCTATGGATAAGTTGTATTGGATTTAGGCAATTGTCTCTTGAGTGTTATCACATCATTCATCAACCTCTGAATCACATGGTCTGATGAAGTTGTTGAGGTTGATGCCTGCGGGCTAGCAGTTTGAATTTCCCTCTTCCACTTTCTTAGAATGATTAAATCATCCTCCAATTATATAGCTAAAGTCTTAGTAGATGCTAAATTTTTCACTCTCTACCTATGGATTAAAAAACTTATTTCTGAAGGCATTGAGTTAATAAACAAACACTTCAAGTTATCATCAGAGGGCCTTTGAGTAGCCGAAATCTTATGGACTATCTTATCAAACTTAGCCACAAAATCCCTCAATGTTTCAGGGATCTCCTTTATCAATTATGCTAATTGAGCCAAAAGTGAGTGTTCATCCTCAACTAATTTAAATCTAGCTTCAAATTTTGTCTTGAGATCTTGCCAATTTGCAATATCACCATTAGGTAAATGGTAAAACCAATCCGTGGCAACTTCAGTCAATGTTTGAACAAATAATCTTACAACCACATCTTCATGTTGGATTGCTAACACACCACAAGCTACATTGAAGGCATTCAAATGGTCATTAGTCATGACCTTCCCATCACCACTAAACTTAGGTAAATGATTTCTTGATAAAATAGGAGCTGCCCCCCAAGGGTTATTAGCAACAATGGGTAAAACAATATTTAAAGGTGTGGGATCGATTACAGTTGGAAAGACAACACCATACAAAGTTAGGGATTGACAAATGGAAGATATAGGTAAAATAGGAGAGGAACTTGTAGGTCTATTTCTTTCTCTTCTTCTGGGTGTAAAGGAAGCGAAAAAATTCAAATTTTACAATTCTTGAAATACATAATCAAACACTCCTTCACGCCTCTAGGACCTTGTATATCTTCTTGACTCTAGCCTGTTTACAAAATGTCCCATCAATATAAACACATTATGAATACTTAAGCTAATCACAAGTCAACCCTATGCACCTTATGATTGTATCTAATCTACTATTTGACTCCCCAGCAGAGTCGCCAAAAATCTATTGGTTAATAGATTTGTCTTTTACACATTTTTAATTCTTTAACTTTTTCATACCCATAAACAAAAGACAAAACACACCAATAGTTGGATAACTTCTTAAATAGTTAACCTCTATATATGGGTACAAGTCCCCAAGAATGATTTTCAATAAGCTTAGGTTACAACAACTTTTATGCACACTTTTTACCAGAAAGCATTAAAGGTACTTAGGCATTCATATGTCAACACAAAATGAACACCTTAAATGTTTTTAAGCACATATTTCTTTTAAAATCTCACAGACTTTCATTCGTCTAATCGGCAAGATAGACATTTCAAAAGGTTTTCTTTTTGCACATTCACATACACTGTATCAGAAAGATGAAATTTTTTGCAATTGAATCAAATCTTCATAGAGATTCACACTTCAATTCATAAATACATAGATTTATAAAAAAAAATGTTGTAATTTCTTTCACATATCAAATTTTCTTTCCTCCAGAATACATAGCACTGCAAAAATATAAATCTTATGTCTTATCTTTACCCAACAAATTCTTAGACCCTTTACAAGGCTTATAACCAAGTATATATAGCCACTAGGATATGATAGTTTTTTACAATTAAAACCAAAGTCAAAAGATTAACTCTCCCTGAGAGTCAAAGAAGTTTATCCCTATAACTGAAAAACAACTAGTAAAAAAGAAAAGTGGCATAAGCCACGAGCAATGGCTATGTGATCAAGCTCCTGCAGACGACGTGGCCTCCACCTATTTCTCCTGAGGTGAAGGAGTGCTACAGACATTGTGCCATTCCAAATGGGTTGTAGAGAAGTTGAGGATGAGTTGATAATGCGAAAGACCAATATGAAGTATTCGCTACTTCCAGATCTCCTTCTTCTTGCTCACCTACACAACCTTTCCCTTATGTGTCTTGAAATGATCAAAGCAAACAACTAGCATGGATTCAATTCATGCAATTTTCCAGAAATCCTCTATTGTTAAGGATTTTTCTTCCTGGATTTGTTGAACTCAATCCTTGAAGGCTTGAATCATATTAGCTGAGTCTTCAAGTGTCTTCCTATTATCTTTCAAGAGTTGAATATCTATGCACTTCATATATTTCTACATAATATTAATTATTTCTTTTAACTCCTTCAAAATTTTGATTGATTATTCATGCCCTTGTTCAATAATTGAGTTTCTCCATTCAATATTTTCTTTACATACAAAAAGGACATTCTCGTCTAGACCATGCACTGGTTTTTCATGACTCCATACCTTTGAGTATCTCTCATTTGTTTCAACACAACTACCCATTTTCTTTTCTCTTTTTCCCAGATGATTATTTTTGTTTCTAATTGCTTGCCCACAGATTTTGCACTTCCAAATACCTTAATGAGATCAAAGATGTAGCTTGTACCTTGCTGATAAAATATTGCAACCACTCACTAAAGACGTCTGCTACCATTTGACTTCTCTGAACTAGATCAAGCAATTTTTGGTTCATTGGTGACTTTGGATCAAATGACAAAGGTACTTGGGAAAGTGGTTGTGGATTGGGATCCTGCATGACATTGATATATTGGGCCATCTGCATTATGATCTATTTCATTTCATTTTTATCCTTTTTGTCCTTCCAAGTCCTAGTTAGAATTCTCTTGGTGGAGGTCACTAGGTGTTTAGCATCCATAGCTTGAGAGGTCACCCCTAAATCAATCTTCTCAATAACAAAGTCTTTTTCAGTGATGGTTTCAGCATCTTTATCCATTGGGGTTCAAGCTATCTTTGCAATCCAATGCCCTATTTGATCATCCATGTCTACCATTGCTTCAGTTTTAAGTCTCTTGGATATTGACATTCTCCCCAAACATTTACTAGCCATGTCTTCCATTGGAATTGAGATTGGAATTATATTTCTTTTCTTTCTAAGTGAATTACTTAACCATTTGGGAATAGTAGATGTTTCCTTGGGTGGAGATGATTACTAGTTAGTAATAACAACATCCATGGAGTTTACAAAATCCTCAACTTCTTGAGTTTCCTTTCCCTTGTCAGTAGCACTAGTCATGATCTTGTCCTACATTTGGGCATCCATTATCCCTTTAATTTCTTCTTCAGACTCCAAATTTACTACAAGTGGATTTGTAGGGAGTTTCTGACTGTTCTTCTTGCTACAGGATCTTGTGACACGAGCAGGGGAGGAACTTAGAGAAGATTCTCCTAAGTTTGTAGTTTTGATTTTCTCTGTCCTCTATTTTTTATTACCTGTAATATCAATAGCAATGTTAGAAGAGGGAAAATATACTTGTGAAGTTGCACGAGTTCGACCAACTTTTCTACTCTTAGGTGCAGAAATGGGTTGCTGTCCAAAATGATGGTCTTTTAGCCATCTTTTTGTCTATCTAATAACATTGAAGGTTCTAGATTAAATGTTGTCATCCCCTTTTCTATCCCAATCAACTTTTGGAATAGGTTGCCCCTGTATCTTCTCATTAAACTTGGGATCAACAACTTATTTTCCCTCATCCTCTTGTACATCAAAGACATTCATGAATAATCCCATCATCACAATCTGTTGAACTGTGAACTTAGCCAATAATCTCTTTCTGGCTTCAAACTCATCATCACAGTTCTCCCAGAAGTCTTCCAGCCGAGGTTCATGAAAAAAATTAATATCAACATTTAAGTTTTCTATGGCAAACCTTCGACTATCAAATTTGCGTCTAGCGACATATAACTACAAATTGAACTTCTTGAATTCAAGTTCAAGATTTAGGGCATCTGAAATAGATCTACAACTATAATATCCTAGCTCTACTAGAAAGACAACTCTAGACTTCCCTCCATTTCTCTTATCAATGTAGGCGAGCTGTCAACTGACCTCAATCAAAATATTACTATCCAGAGCATTCCTGGGTAACCTGAAAGGTTCACCCTAAAAGCCACCAACTCTAACATAAGTGAATTGAACAAACTGGATGAAGAAACTACCATAGATACCTACAAATTCCATCACTTTTATTGATAATCTCTTGTTTATGTTACCCTACAACTCATTAACCAATCTACTTGCAAAAATATCATTCCACCTCATGAAGTTTTCAACATATTTTTGCTACTGTAGGTGAGGATAGTATTCGTAAACCCTTATCCCATCAACCCAGGATTCATTGTATAAGCCATTCAAGTCTCGAGTGAAAGCAAACATATAAAATAGGCATGTCAACTTGAATTTCATACTCAGAATGCTACCTGTAACAAGTTAGTTTCACAAAATACCAATGGAAATGCTATAGGAAATCCAAACTCAACCAATGAAACTACATGAAATATATATGAAATAAAAATGCTATTTTTACCTTCATGGTTTATGTCTCATTATTTCCTAACTCCATTGTTCCTAGTTGTAGATGGTGTGCTCTCAGACAAACTAATAGCTTTCAAGATGGCATATGAAGAATGGACTAATAACTGGTAGTTCACAAATGCTATGATATGCAATGCTAAATCATTATAGTAAAATGATTATGCTAAAATGCTAATTGATATTTGCTTCAAGATTGAAAACTCACAGATGCATTAGTTTTACAAATGATTGGCTTGCAAATTCACTTGAAGTCTAACTCTCTCTCAACTAAAACTCTTGATTTTATAGACCTTGAGAGGATAAGATGATGTGGCTCAGATCAATGGTCATGATTAGATCTATAGATTTGGATGGTTGTGAGAAAAGGTGAAGCTTGAGAGAAAGGGGGAAGGAGAAGACAACTGTCACTCATCTCACCTTGACTAGGTTGCTGACTAAGGGAATCTAGGGATGGTTGGAGAAAATTTAGGCATTAGAGGACAAGTGGACTCAAGTCATTCCTAAGATGTAGGGATGTTGGAGAGAATATAGAAGGAGGTTATGACATATGTGTACGTAGGCAATATTTCATTAAATTTGGAGGTTGGAGATAAATGATGAATTAATATTTAAGAAATATTAATTTCCATAGCCACATGATGGATGAGTTGACAAAGGGAAGATGAAGTGGAGATGGAAGGTGAGTTGAAAAAGGAATTAAATAATTTTAAAAAATCATTTAATATTTGAGACTATAGGATAGGAGAATAACCATTAGATATTAGATATTAGATATTTAATTAACCAATTAGAAGGATAATTAAATATTAGATATTTAGTTAATTAGAGAAATAGGATAGATGAATTAATTAATAAAATATTTCAATTAAATTAATTAATAGAAAGACATGAAATGAATTAAATAAATCAATCTTTTCAAATTAACAATTTAATAGAAGAATAATTATTAAATAAATATAAAATATTTATTTAATCGCTCATAGCCATTTTTATGTGTATACAATAGGTACGAGGATATATAAAAACCACTCATCCTTGCAAATTTGTTTAAGCCCTCATGTAGTCTCTCTGCAACAACTTGCCCCCAATCTAGATAAGCACTTCCATTCAACATGACTTGAATGTAGAAATACATCCAATCTTCCCAATAAAAAGCATGAGAATTTCCCTTCAATCTGTTCAACAAAATAATAATATCCCACACTTCTATTATAAATGTTCTCTGGTGAGTGGCCTTGGCAACCTGGAACCTCCTTTTTGGATTTTCAACAACCAGTTTCCAGCAATTACGCTTATGTAGGTGCTCTTCTTCTCGGAGAAGAAAGAGTATGAAGTACCAATGGTCCATTCTTCATACGGCTCCTTATGAGGAATTCCCATGGCTGCCATTACAGTCTCCCTATCAATTTTCAACAACACCTCGCCATTGATAGCCCTAATACTCCTTTGTTCTGCATCATACCGGATCATGCATTCTAAAACCAACTTCGAGCATGTGCCATAATAGGAAATGTAGTAGCTTCAATCAGACCACTCCTTACAATTTTCTCCATCATGGAATTTTGAGTTGGATTTTTATCTCTTTCTAGGAAGTCTGTGAGGTCTTCTTGTGCTAGTGAAGTGTCACCCATCTCTGGTAGTTAGCTAATTAAACAAGAAGTATGACCCAATTTTGGCAGAGTTGGCCTCATGATGGCCCCTCTCATACTTATCAAACAACTTTGGGAATAAAATGAATTCCACTATTATAGCAAAGGAAATAGACAACAACTAGCTTTTGAGCAGGAAATTATAGCAGAAGAAGAAACAATTGAAACTAATCTGATCCTAACAACAAATTCTCAAAACCTTCTAAGTGCGGATACAATACCTCTAACCTCCTTTTCTTTCACGACTACTGAGAAAGTACTATAAATATTGCTAGCTTTTGCAACAAAAATGAATAAAATCTTACTCAAATCCTAGCTAGTTGTACTAATTAAGTAAGCTCATCTAAATTGACACTTGATTTGATGGATATCCAACATGCATTTGATTTCGGGTCACTCCATTACATGTCACATGAATTACCATGATTATTTGCCATAATTAGAAACTAACATCTCAAACTACCCAGAATATTCTCTTTCCCGCTGTCATTTTCTCTCCATGATACACGCACCACTTCTAAATGAAACCTCAGACTATGAACTTTGAACTTTGAACCTTGAACCAAGAACCCAAAGGGTCAAGGGTTCAAGTTGAACTCCAAGAGAGAACATAGAACATAACATAGAATAGTCTTCATGACATAAAACACAAAAGAAAATGAATGAGAAAAGATATAACTGACTCACAACCAACTTTGAACCTTGAACCAGAATGTTCAAAGGTTCAATTTCAACATGAACTTCCAACAAAGCACTCGCCTTTACCATGAAACAAAGTCACAAAGACAACTAACTTTAAAGTGGGCATTGAACTTGAACTTTGAACTAAGGCAAGGTTTAATGACTTGAGTTCAAAGGAGGGAAACACACAACCGAAAAGGAAAATAAAAATTAAAGGATGACTTTCGAATTGAAACTCAAAAGAAAAGAAGGGAAGACTAACAGGAGGGAAAAGCATTCTCTGATGTAGAGTTGATTGAGCAGAGTAATAAATATGATTGGACTGAGGTAGCTGGTCGGTTTTCAAGACAAAGATAGGTGAAGCATACAAAAAGGTGTGAATTGCTAAAGAAAGTTTCTCCTGATTAGAAAAAGGTTGTTGCCACCAAGAAAAGGGTAGAGATTGAGAACAATGAAGTGTTGTTGTTGAAGTGAGAGAGAGAGAGAGAGAGAGAGAGAAAGAGAGGGTTGTAAGCAATTGAAAAACCAGAGATAGAGTGCAGAAAGTCGAGACAACTAGAGGCAACAAGAAGTTGAGCAGATGCAGAAAGAGCAGCAAAAGGAGAGAAGAGTAGAATAAAGTGCAGAGAGTAGAGAAACTAAAGACAAAGGGGTAACTAGTAAGGTGCTACAAAACTTTGTTTGTAGCAAGGTGTCTAATTTGTAATTGAATCTATATTTATTGCAATCTCTGAGTGGGTGCTTAGAGCAGGGGTAGGTGCTCCTTTGGGTTGTAGCCCATAAAACTAGGGGTTGGTGCTCCTTGAGTTGGTGCTCAGAATATTAGGGGTTGGTGCTCCTTGGTTTTGTTCCCTAAAACATATTATAATTAGTGATTTCTTGTGAGTCTGGATTGGAGCAGTAGACTCCAACAACTATTCTCATCGAGGTTTTTCCCACATTGGGTTTTCCTTGTATATCTGGTGTTATGTGATGTGATCTTGTGTGTGTTTTTTTATGTTTGCATTACATCCTTAAAATCTGTACATTGAACTTAAAGTTTTGAAATACACTGATTCACCCCCCTCTCAGTGTTCATTTGTGTTCTTCAATTGGTATCAGATCCTAGGTTCCCACTATAGTAAAATCTTTGTCTAGCTTGTGTAGATTCTAGTTGGTGAACACAATGGCTAAGAATGAATTTCCATCTTCTAAAGTACCTATCTTTGATGGCACCAACTATGCCTTCTAGAGTAGAAGAATGGAAACTTACTTGTCTTCCCTAGGCTTTGATGTCTGGATGTCAGTGATAAATGGTTATATTGTTCCTCAAGTAACCCCTACTAACCCTGATGCTAAAAGAGAATATGAAAATAATGCTAAAGCTAAGAATGTCCTTCTTAGTGGTTTATCTGATACATAGTTTGTCAAAGTGATGCACTGCACATCTGCAAAAGAAACATGGGATAAGTTGCAACTAATTTATGAAGGGGATGTCAAGGTAAAGGAGGCCAAACTGCAAATGCTTATAGGATAGTTTGAAGGACTGAAAATAGTTGACCTCAAAATATGACACAAAGGTTTCTACAATAGAAGAAGCTAAAGATCTGAAAAAATTCTCCATGGGTGAACTATTTGGCTCTCTGTCAGCTTATGAAATGAGGACTATAGGTTGTGGAACATCAAAGAGAGAGGCTTCTTTTAATACTACCAAAAAAGGTAAGGAATATGTTGCTCATGAAGAAGTCAAAGAATAATCAGATACTATTGTAGCTAGCTTTGTGAGAAAACTCAAAAAGGGATCAGGCAAGTACGAAGGTAAGATTCCTTTCAAGTGCTTTAACTATGGTAAAATAGGACATTTTTCTTCTAAATGTCCCTATTGTGAGAAAGATGGAGATGAGAAGAAAAACAATAGACCTTTTGGTTAAGAAAAAATGAAGATATCCGACGAACCAAGAAGAAAAAGTTTTAGGAAAAAGAATAGTCTTTACACTTTTGAAGATGATGCCACAGATGAAGAGAGTGTCTCTGATGATGATTGTAGTGAAGAAGAAAGAGAGATTAATCTCTTTATGATACAAGGAGTACTAAATTATGTTCAAGCTGGTAGTGATAAAGAGGAAGAAGTTGAAGCCATAGTTGAACTAGAAGGTGAACTTATAAGTGCTTTGGAAGAACTGAGAAAATTAAGAAAATAATTCAAGAAGTTCAAGTATGCTACCGCCAAAGAACAAGAGTTGTCAAACAAATCTCTTGAGGAGTCAAAAACAATAATTTCTGATTTGAGAATCCAGTTGGAACAATCAAAACGAATGTGTAAAGTGACAAAATCAGATTTAGAAGCAAAGGAGAAAGAGTATCAAAAGTTGGAGGAAGAGATTGTGAGTCTCAGAAAAGAACTTGAAAAGTGCAAAGATGAACTCAAGGTGAGAATCAAGTATGAGGGAAGCACTGATGCATTGGACAAAATGTTGAACAAGAAAAATCACTCAAAGGATACAAAAGGAGTTGGATTTGATGTCGATAAATGTTCTACCAATAAGGACTCAACAAATAAAGAGATACATTTTTTCTCTTCAAGTAAGAACGGAAATGAAAAAACCTTCACTGTCAGCAAGCCTACTGAGAAGAAAACATATACTGCTGTTACAAAGAGCAGTTATGTTGATCCTAAAGGAAAAGATAATATTGATGATGGAAGAATCACCAAGATCAAGCACACAAGAATAAAGAACTCAAGAAGACCAAACTATGTTGCTCCAAGGAGACAAATGAGAAACAACTTCAATAATGAGTGGTATGTACCTAAATTTTGTGGCTACTACTACAAATGTAATAAATATGGTCATAGAATTGTTGATTACAAACTAACGTATAGGTCTCCTCCTATTTTTGAAAGTAAAAATCCATTTGCAATTCTTAGGGATATGAATGTCAGTTTTTATCAGTGTAATGGGTATGGTCATAGGAGTTATGAATGTAGGAGAAATATATCTCATCCCTACAATAGTTTCCCAAATTCATCATTCAATGTAAATGTAAAATGCTATCATTGTAAAAACATGGCCACATTGCAAAACATTGTAATCTTAGAGTTGCCAAATAAGAGAAGAAAATGTCACCTTTGGAACCAAAGACAAAATCGGATCAGAATGTGATAGTAAAAAAGAAGCAAGAATCAAAACAAGTATGGGTAGAAAAAGAAAAGGACAAAGCTGAGTCAAGTTTGATTGTTCAAACTGCCTTACATTCTGAGAGGAAAAACTTTTGGGTAGTAGACAGTGGCTGCTCAAATCACGACTGGTGATAAGAAGAAATTCATTAAATTAGAAGATCGGAATGATTGCTCAGTCAGATTTGGAGACAACTCATTAATCAAAATAAAAGGAAAAGGTACTCTTAGCATAGATGGAAAACTAAAAGCTCATGATGTATACTACATGGAAGGTCTAAAACATAATTTGTTGAGTGTCAGTCAAATGTGTGACAAGGGATATAGATTTACTTTTGACTCCAAAGGATGTGAGATAAGAAAGGAAAGCAATGGATAGCTTGTTGCTGAAGGAAAAAGGACCGATGGAAATGTCTACAACTTAAAAGAATGTTTTGTAACACAATTCATGATGGGACAAGTTGATGAGAGTTGGTTATGGCATAGAAGATTGGGTCACATAAATTTTGACAATCTTGTTAAGGTCAATAAGAAAGGGTATGTGAGGAATATACCATAGATCATCAAGCCAGCAAGCACATTTTGTGATGAATGTAAAAGAGGAAAAAAAACTAAAGTGATCTTCAAGACAAAAGAATATTCTAGTACAAGGCCCTTAGAACTTGTGCATATAGATTGTTACAAGTGTGATTGTTGTTGCACCAAAAGATCAACCTATTAATGCTCGATACAACCACTAGAATTATACAATCCACTGGAGGTGGTTAAGCCATGTCACAAACCCAAGTGCTACGCTACACAACACAAGGAGACCAAGGGCACACACCTTGCAACAATCCCCCCTAGTGCAAGCGAGGGGTTTGAACCTGTGACCAAGCTCTGATACCACTTGTTACAAGTGTGGTTGCTGTTGCAAAAAAAGATCAACCTATTAATGCCTGATACAACCACTAGACTTATAGAATCCACAGGAGGTGGTTAAGCAATGCCACAAACCCAAGCACTACACTGCAAAACACAAGGAGACCAAGGGCACACACCTTGCAACATAGATTTGTGTGGGCCCACAATAGAAAGAGCTCTAAATGGAGAAAGATACTTCATGCTTTTCATAGATGATTTCTCAAGAATGACATGGGTCACCTTCCTGCAAGAGAAATCACAAGCTTTTGAAAGATTCAAAATCTTCAGGAAGATGGTTGAGAAAGAAAGTGGATACAAGATGAAATATTTAAGATCAGACTGTGGAGGTGAATTCACATCAAATGAATTTGAAGACTACCATGAAAGGCATGGAATCCGAAGACAATTTTTCAGCTCCCAGGACACCACAACAAAATGGTGTTGTGGAAGGAAAAATAGAACAATCAAAGAGATGGCAAGGACAATGTTGAATGAAGCCAATTTACCTGATGTATATTGGAAGAAGGTAGTTCATATAGCTATATATACATTAAATAGAGTTCATCTAAGAGTGAATAGTAGAATGACACCCTATGAAATATGGTATGATAGAAAACCTTCAGTCAAGTACTTCAAGGTGTTTGGTAGAAAATGCTTTATCTAAAGAGATGAAGATGGATTGGGAAGCTTTGGTTCAAGAAGTGATGAAGGTATCTTCTGAGGGTATTCAACTCACAACAAGGCCTATAAATATTTCAACAAGAGGCTAAAGAGGGTTATTGAGAGTGTACATGTGAGGGTAGATGAGGATTTGCATAAAGGAAAGCAAAACACGGTAAATTGGATTGATGAATCTTATTCTAAAGAGGAAGATCAGTATGAAAGTGAACAAGAAGAAGTACCCAACAAGACTCCAAATAGATATGTGCAAAAGAATTACCTTGAAGAGAAGATCATAGGTAACAAAAATGAGGGTGTGCAAACTAGAAGAAGACTTGCAAGAAATGATGAACATGTAAACTTTTTCCTTATGACTGAGATGGAACCCAAAACATATGATGAGGCCAACAAAAGTGAGAAGTGGATGAAGGCTATGGAAGAAGAGCTGCTGCATATTGAAAGAACAAAACATAGGATTTGGTTCCTAGGCTAGAAGACAAGAATGTCATTGGGACTAAGTGGGTCTACAGGAATAAGATGAATGAACAAGGAAAAGTGATAAGGAACAAAGCAAGACTTGTGAGTAAGTAATATGATCAGGTAGAGGGCATAGATTTTGAAGAAACCTTTGCACCAATTGCAAGACTTGAAGCAATCAGAATGTTCTTGGAATTCTCAGCCCATAAAGGATACAAAGTATATCAGATGGATGTCAAGTCTACAATCTTGAATGAAAATCATGAAGAAGAGGTCTACATAGAGCAACCTGAAGGATTTCAGCTACATGAAGATGAGAACTTTGTATGTAGATTGAGAAAATCTTTGTATGGTTTGAAGGAAACACCTAGAGCATGGTATTCTAGGTTAGATAAGTACCTCCATCAGCAAGGTTTCAGAAAGGAAAATGATGATAACAACCTGTACATTAAAGTGGATGAAGACCACATGATTATAGTTGTGGTGTATGCCAATGACATCATCTTTGGAGGAAACAAGGACATCTTATGCAAAGAGTTTGCTGATAAAATGTCATCCAAGTTTGAGATATCAATGCTTTGAGAGTTGTCTTAATTCCTTAGTTTGTAGATTTCTCACTTAGATAAAGGAATATTTATATCACAAACCAAATATGCAAAGGACATGTTGAAAAAATTCAAATGGTGGACAACAAACCAGTTAGTACTCCCATGGTGATAGGATACAAATTAAGCAAGGATGATGAGTAGTCTAGTGTAGATCAGACCTTGTATAGATCTATGATTGGAAATCTATTATATCTCACAGCTTCAAGGCCTAATATTGTGCAAGCAGTGTGCATGGTAGCAAGATTTCAAGTTGCTCCAAAGCAATCACATGTCAATGCAGTTAGAAGAATCTTAAAGTATTTGTAGAGAATAATTACTTATGGATTATGGTATCCAAAGAAAGGAGATTTCACTTTACAAGCCTTTACTGATGCTAATTGGGTAGGTTGTATTGATGATAGGAAGAGCACCAGTGGTGGATCTTTCTTCCTTGGAGTCAGATTGGTTTCATGGCACAACAAGAAACAAGATTCTATTTCTTTATCTATGACTGCAACAAAGTATATATGTGCATCCACATGTTGTTCATAGGTTCTTTGGATGAAGAAAACACTCAAGGACATCTAGGTAGTGTATGCAGATCCAATCTCCATGAAATGTGACAATTCAAGTGCAATCAAAATCTCCAAGAACCCTGTTATGCACTCAAGGACAAAACACATAGCAATTAAATATCATTTTCTCAAGGAGAAGGTTGTAGAGAAGGAGGTAAAGGTTGAATATGTTCCCACAAGTGAGCATGTTTCTGACATTTTTACAAAGCCTCTTCCAAAGGATACATTTGAGTATCTAAGATTCAAGTTGGGTGTTGTTCCACTTTCCTTCAACACTTAAACGTATTGTTGGGGTCTATGGTTTGCGGGGGGGGGGGGGGGGTGGGTGGTATATTTTTTTCTAATTTTCATACTTGAACCTCATGTTTGTCTTAGGGGGAGTTCTGAAAATTTTGTGAACAATATTAACACTACTTTTCATATTGTAATAATGGTTCATCTAGTGGAATCTACAAAGATCATCAATTGTCCAGGTTGAATTTCCTTCAAAAGGGAATGAGTGAAAGGCAGCAGTGGTGCACACAATCAAATGTTCAAAGGGGAGAATGATGAGAATATGTTAGCCAATCCCTTTGCCATTTTTTTCAAAGGGGGAGAATGAGAATCTTGTGTGTGTTGACATCAATGCCAAAGGTGGAGATTGTTGGCATTATTATCATTGATGTCAACAAGTGTTGTAGGGATGCCTTGAAGATGCAGATAAAAAAGTGTTGTACGTTGTGGAAGAGATCACAATAATACCAATGATCATTTTGATCTTTTAAGTCTAATTTGTGATTGTATTGGGATAATTTGGTTGATGAGCAACTATGAATAACAGATAAGAATAACTAGGCTGATACCAAGTAGTGTGGAGGAAATTGCTATCAGGGTAAGTCAGGCCCATGTCAGGTTGTGTGCAGTTTATGTCATATCAGGATAGCTATGCTGACCAGGAGAGTAAGGATATATATCATAGTAGCTATTGAAGATGAAATGACAAATTTCCACTCTGTCCATAGTGTAAACTATTTCGACAGAGAAAAATGTAGAGAAGGTCCTTTGGTAAGTTCATTGGAATAACATATGTCGTTATGATGAAGGACTATGGGCATGCGATTTCAGAATACCTATGTCGATGAATTTTGTCATCATGGAGTTTGAGTTTTGGAATTTCTATGCCGATAAAGGGAGGTTGATAGTATGTCATCAGTATAGCTTGTTATGTCATCCTCACATGATTTCCCTATGCTGATAGATATGCTTATTCCGATATGTGGTCATTTTGGCCTAAAGGTTCTTCGTTCGGGATAGCTTATGGTGATAAGGGAAACCAAAGGTGAGGTTCTCATTGGAGTAACTCATACCGATGAAAGGGAACAAAGGCTTCACAAGGTCATCCATATAGGTTGTGAAAGTAAAATAGATGCGAGATGTATGCTCAATAGTTAAAGTCGTTCTGATAACAAGTGAACAATGTGAAATCAAGATTACCATGGTGATGAACATGAGAAAAGAAAAATCCAGTTGATAGAGCAGATCAGGATAAGTGTTTATTGTCAACTTGATACATGTAACATGTTTGTATAACACAAAGGTTAGTCACAACTTGGAGTTCAACTAGTCTAGGTAGTCCGATAGTCCACAAGGATGCTGATTAGGATTGATAGAGTGACTTGGATGAATTATGTGAAGACATGTGGATCCTTGGTGGATAAAACAAATCAAATTTTGAAGAGTTAGTGCATCTGATGGAGGTAATTGCCTATCTTTTTTGGGTAGGTAGATAGAGGATGAAGAATGGATTAATGGCGGACCAGGTGGAGATTTTTGTAGGGCATGAGGTGATCGAAAATGGAAGATTCAAGTCTATGAGGTATATTTATCTTGCTAAAAATAGAAACCCAGTACAAAAAACATCTAAAAATAGAGAAAAGTCATTTAATGCAGTTAGTCGATTCAAGTAAAAATCTAATCTGCAGATCTTAGAGAGACACGAGGAATTATGTTTAAATAGAGATTTGGAGGGAAAAATATTCTTTGATGGAGAGCTGATTGAGTATAGTAATAGATACAATTGGAATGAGGTAGCTGGTTGGTTTTTGAGATAGAGATGATGTGAAGTACAAAAAAAAAGGTATGAATTGTTGAAGCAAGTTGCTCTTGATTAGAAAAAGGTTGTTTTAGCTAAGAAAAGGGTAGAGATTAAGAATGATGAAGTGTTGTTGTGGAAGTGAGGGAGAGAGAGAGAGAGAGAGAGAGAGAGAGAGAGAGAGAGAGAGAGAGAGAGAGAGAGAGAGAGAGAATAAAAAGAGAGCTGTGAGAAGTTGTAGAACTAGAGATAGAGTGCAAAAAGCTAAGACAACTAGAGGCAACAAGAAGTTGAGCAAAGGCAGAAAGAGCAGCAGAAGGAGAGCAGGGTAGAACAAAGTGTAGAGAGCATAGAGAAGAAAGACAAAGGGATAACTAGTAAGGTTCTACAAAACTTCATTTGTAGCAAGGTGTCTAATTTGTAATTGAATCTATATTCATTGTAATCTCTGAGTGGGTGCTCAGAGTAGGGGTAGGTGTTCCTTTGGGTTGTAGCCCATAAAACTAGGGGTTGGTGCTCCTTGGGGTTGTTCCCTAAAACATATTATAATAAGTGATTTCTTGTGAGGTTCGATTGGAGAAGTAAGCTCTAGTAGTTATTCTCACCAAGGTTTTACTCATATTGGGTTTTCCTCGTATATCTGGTGTTATGTGATATGCTCTTGTGTGTGTGTGTGTGTGTTTATGTTTGCATTGCATCCTTAAAATATGAACACTGAACTTAAATTTTTGAAATAAACTGATTCACCCCCCTCTCAGTGTTCATTTGTGTTCTTCAATGACCCCTTAGGACACCATATGACTGCCAACGATGCCATATGGTGTCCTAAGGGTTCATATGGTGTCCTAAGGGGTCATTGAACACCATATTACCCTTTAAGACACCATATGACCTCTTAGGAAACCATATGACACCATATGGTGTCCTAAGGGGTCATATGGTGTCCTAAGGGGCTATAAAACACCATATTACCCCTTAGGACACCATATAACCCCTAAAGAACAACATATGGTGTCCTAAGGGGTCATATAGTGTCACAAGGAGTCATGTCATGTACAAGGATGCTAAAAGGGTCATATGGGATCCTAAGGGGTCATAGGACACCATATGACCCCTTCGGCCACCATATGGTGTCACAAGGGGTCATGTCATGTACTATGATGTTAAAAGGAATCATATGGTGTCCTAAGGGGTCATATTGTGTCATAAGGCTCATCGAACACCATATGACCCCTTAGGACACCATATGACCCCCAATGACACTATATGGTGTCCTAAGAGGTAATATGGTGTCATAAGGGGTCATATAACACCATATGACCCCTAAGAACACCATATGGTGTCCCAAGGGGTCATATGGTGCCTTAAGGGGTCATGTCATGTATTAGGATGTTAAAAGGGGTCATATGGTGTCCTAAGGGGTTATAGGACAATGTGACTCCTTAGGACACCATATGACCCGTAATGACGATGTATGGTGTCCTAAGGGGTCAGAGGATACCATATTCCCCTTAGGACACCATATGACCCCTTAGAACACCATATGACCCCCAATAACACCATATGATGTTCTAAGGGGTCATATGGTGCCTTAAGGGGTCATGTCATGTACTAGGATGTTAAAAGGGATCATATAGTGTCCTAAGGGGTCATAGGACACCATATGACCCCTTAAGACACTATTTGACCCCTTAGGACACCATATGACCCCCAACGACACCATATAGTGTCTTAAGGGGTAATGTGGTGTCCTAAGGCATCATAAAACACCATATGACCTCTTAGGACACCATATGGTGTCAATACGGGTCATATGGTTCCTTAAGGAGTCATGTTATGTGGTGCCTTATGGTGTCCATCTCTCTCCATCTCTCTCCCTCTCCCTATTCCTCTATCCCTCCCTCACTCTCCCTCTTTCTCTCCTCTCCTTATTTCTCTCCTCAACTCCTCTCTCTCTCTCTCTCTCTCCTTTTTTGTCTCTTTGTCTCTCTATATCTCTATGTCTCTCTTTGTCTCTCTCTCTCCCCTTCACCCCCTTGTCTCTCACTCTCTCTCCCTTTCCCCTTCCCCCCCTCTATGTCCTTTTCTTCTTCTCCCCCTATATCTCTCTCTCTCACTCTCTCTCTCTCTCTCTCTCTCTCTCACTATTCCTCTCTCTATATTCCTCAAGTATCTCTCTCACTTTGCCTATATGTAAACAAATCAGATATTGGATACAATCTGATATTTGATTTTTTTCCATTAAGGCACCAACAAGAATTTTTTTTGTAGCCCATAGGAAAAATATGAATAAAAATTAGATATCCAATTTTTGTACCACACAAAATAGGTTTGTGGGCCATTTTGTGCATTCCAACGGCTCACACATTCATGTTTCATGCAAAAATCATGGGTTTTCAGACAAACAATGAAAAAATTCTTCTTTTGAGAGATTCTTGGAGATGAATTTGTCATTGTCAATCATTTAGGAGCATCTTTGTGGAGGTATAATGGGGAGCAACAGTCATCGAAAGCATAAACGTAAAAGAAAGCTTTCAAATGAGAAAATTAAAGTATATAGTGTAGACGTCTAAAAATGGTCAATGCTTGCGGAATCATACTTTAACATTTGCGCATTGCCTTATTTTAGGGTTTTTGCGTCGCATTAACATTTCTCCTATGATTCGCACTTGGTCTTTATCATTTGCGAGCATTGAGTCTTTCTTCTGTATTCTCCATTTGTCTCGCTTTCGAATTTGGTCTTCTCAATAACAATATTTGTCATGATTTTGGTCAATCTTATCCTGTCGCATCTATGTGCGTATTCATTTGTCATTATTTTGGACATCGTCAATCCTAATTAGGGTTTTGTTCTCTTATCAATCTTGTCATCATGCGATCGATTTGTCATCGATCGTTGTCGTTTCCAATCTTATTATCTTGCGATTGATTTGTCATCGATCCTTGTCTTTTGATCAATTTGTCATCAATCTTGTCGTCTTGTGATCTATTTTGTCATTGATCTTTGTCCTTGTCAATTTTGTCATTTTTGCGATCAATTTGTCATCAATCATCGTTTTTCTCAATTGTGTCAATTTAGATCAATTAGTCATTGTTCCTCGTCAATTGGCGCATTTATTAATCAAATTGTTTGTCAGCATTAGTCTTTTATCAAGTCAGAATCATGATCAAATCGAATCGATATCAATTATCCTTTGTCAAGACCTAATTGTCATCCTTGCATTTCTAATTCATCTTTTAGGGTTTTATGATTTATTCATTTAACCTTATTTGTCATTTCTCCCTCTAGGTTAAATAATTTATTTATCCTAGGTCTTCGTGTCACAATTAAATGTTTAATTTAATTGGCTAACTAATTATTCCTCTTTTTGTGAATTAATTAATAAATGACAAATTATTAATTGATTTGCGTAATTTCCTAATTTTTCATCAATTTCTAAATTCCCTTTTTGTGAATTAATTAATAAATGAAAAATTATTAATTAATTCACTAAATTCCTAATTTCCTCATTTTCTAATTTCCTAATTCCTAATTTCCTCATTTTCTAATTTCCTAATTCCTATTTTCCAATTTTTCTAATTTTCCTAATTTCTAATTCAATTTCCTCCTATTTTTCTCCTAATTTCATGGGATGACATTTCAATTTGTCATAATTTGTCATAATTTGTCATAATTGACAATCAATCAATTTTTGACATAGAAATTTGTCATAATTTTGTCATAAATTATCAATCAATCAATTTTGCAAAGAAAGTGCAAATTTGTCATAAATTTGTCATAATTGACATTCTTGATTTGCAATTTCCATTTGAATCTCTTCATGCTAATTTGATCATCTCTCCAATTTGTCTATAAATTGGATGAATTTCTTCAATCCCAACTAATCACATTATTGAACGAATCACTTTTTCGAATCACTTTGTCGAATCAATCACGCTTCGAGTATTCTTGTGCTACTATCTTGTCTACTTGCTTTCATCTCATGTGTATGCACTAGTAGGTGAGATCCACAACAAAGCTATTTGAAGAAGAAAGAAGGACAATGGAGCCACATGAAGAAGACATTCAAGTCTGCATTTGGTTTGCTTAAGTTTTCAATCTTGAATATCTTGTTTTCATATCTCTATTGGATGTAATTAGGATTGATCATTGCATTTGAGCTTTTGTGATTGAGCTATGACTAATATTGAATTGCTTGTGATGATTTCCGATTTCCTATTCTATATATAGACAAAGAGATAGAGAAGGTCATAGGAGGAGAAGACAACGTATGTCAAACATTGGTGAAGCCTTTGCACATTTTATTTCAAGTGAAGAGGAAATTGAATTTGAAAATGTAGAGAAAGTTATTGAAAGTGAAAATGAAAATGTAGATTTTGATATTGGAAATGTTGAACATGATATTCAAATTGGGAATGAGAATGTTGAAATATATATTAAAAATGTTCAACATGATATTGAACTTAGGAATGAAAATGTGGGAACTGAAAGTAAAACTGTGAGAATTGACACTGAAGGTGAAAATTTGGGTGTTGACATTAAAGGTGAAAATTTGGGAATTGACATTGGAGGTGAAAATTTGAAAATTTTTGATATTGAAGGTGGGATTGTTCAACCAAGTGAACAATATGTAACCCCAAATTACATGAGAAATGAAGACCCTCTCATGGATGACAGACAAATTCCAAATTAAAGACCTTAAATAACCCCAAAATGGTTACTTGAAATTGATGAGAACATTATTAAAAATCTTGAAGGCAAGAGGTCAACACGAAGCATTCAGTTGTGGGCTACACAACTTTTCAACCAATATTTTAGCAATAAGACATTGATCAAGTGTTGGGACTCATGAAAATTTGAGTGAATTTGAGAGGCCCATTTAAAAAATTTCTCTACACTTTCAAATAACTACTTAGTGAATCAACTTGATAGGCCTATTTTGAAGAAGGGTAAAATGGAGCCAGTTGATTATCAAGGGGTAAGGCTTGGGAAATGTTTCCTACACCTTTCATTTATCCTATGCAGTGTTCTAGAACTTCCAGAATTCAATTTAGATCAGTTTATCAAGTACCCATTTCAAGGGGTGGACTGAAATTTGTTCTATGCACAAATTCAGATTTTACCAAGTGGCCTACTTTGAGGCCTTGTATTTCATGACCAGTTGATCATCATGTTGAAATTAAAATTTCATTGAATTATGTGCATATAGGTGAGTCTACATGCCAATTTTCAAGTCTCTATCAATCCATTTGCTCAGTTTGGAAAGCTCAATCCATTTGCATTTTGTACTGTTTGCATAAGTCCCTGTTTCAATAGCTAGTCAGAGTACCACTTTGCATATGTGTAATAAATGCCCCGGTGAATGTCATTTTTGAATGTTTATTCCAAGCTATTTCTAGTATGAAAGACAAGCTACGTTTCTAGTTTTAGGTCATAGCCAATCCGTTTGATCAGTTTTCCGAGATGGTTTCTTAGCCATTTTATTCAGTGTTCTGCACTTTCATTGTTGCATCAGTTAGAGTTGCTATTTTCATGAGCTCACCATTTATACCTTATCAATTTCCCAGTCAAACTAAGCATTCCATGGTCTTCCTTGTACTTCAAAGTATCTATGCCCTAGATTTGGGGATCCACGGAGACCATTTGATATTTTTAATGTGTTCACTTTGTGGTCCCAGCACATTGATTTTATCAGGCTCAAATGCTGACATAGTCATTTAATCAACTTTGACCATTAATATTTCTTCACCCAAGATTCATCTTGAGAAATGGCATGTGACTAAGGCAATGAAACTTTTAAAGCTAATGCAATTAGCAGGTGCAATGCCTCCTCCCTACGTGGTGTGTGATTATCATTGAAAACTCTCAAGCAAATGCAAAGGGTCACGTGGGCCTTAAAACTCTCAGCAAATCCAATCAATGGAAGAAACTTCTATAAAATGCACCTGGCAGATGGCATGGAATGGAGAGGGGATTGAAGCTTTTAGCGAATGTAAGTGGCATGAGAAAATGCCAAAATCCTTTCCCCCTGGGTGGTAGCCATATTAAACTCCAAGCAAATGAAATTGGCAGGTTTAAATGTCAAATTACCCTTCTACATGGTGGTATGGGTAAAGAAATTTTCATTAAAACCCCCAAGCAAAGCGCCCAGCTCCTCCCTGTATGTGAAAATTCCAAGTAAATGCAAACTAGCAGGTGAAGACAAGTCTTGTATGGCGTGATGGCCATGAAACCTCAAGTAAATTGCAATGGCGTTAAATGCCAAAGTTCTCTTTGACAGATGGCGTGGTGTTTGGAGGGTCATAACAACTTTAGAGAAAATGCAAGGTGCAAAGCTTGAAACCCCCTCCCATGTGAGAGCAGCACAATGAAACTTTTAAACTAATGCAACTGGCCTATGATAGGTCAGCTCCTCCCTGTGCATGGATTATGAAAGGCAATGGTTTTAAAAGACCTCAGAAACCAATATCCTCCCCTGCGTGCTAGATAAAAGATGGAGTGGTCATATAAGAACCTTCAAACAAAATGCAATGGCAGGTGGAGTGTGGCGTGGGAATGGCTCAAGAAGAAACTCTCAACAAAGGCAATTTGCAAGTGTAATGCCAAAGTCTCCCCTACTGTGAGCCGTGGGAATGGCTGGAAAAAGCAATGGAAACATTTAAAACCAAATGCATTGGTAGGCGTTAAGCCTAAATCCTCCCTGCATGGTATTAAGACAAAGAACCTTTCAAGCAAATGCTCAAAAGCTTCCAGGTGAATGCAGATGCCAAGGATGTGTAAAAGCCTGTATCCCACATTGGTTGTGCAAAGGATATTTTATGTATTTAAATCCAAAGTCACACACATCCATAGTGTCAAATCTTAAAGGCTTTTGACAAGGAGCTGCTTAGCAACCCGATGGACCCCACGTGTGCGCACACATCTTGAGGTAACCAAATTTTGCAGCAGAAGGATGAATTAACAAGCGAGCAAAATGCAGATGATTTGATGGCCATCACTATATTGCAATGCGAAAATGATCGATGGTTAACCATCATGACTTGGTGACTAGATGGTGGGCCTGATAGGTGAGTAGCTCATGTGTTAAAGATCGAGCAAGTCCGAGGAAGATCGACGGTGGTTGTTGTATCGCAATTGGAAAATGCTTGCTGGTTACTCAACGCAGGTCAAGGACAAAGCATGTGTAGTAAAGGACTGACATAAAGGTTGAGCAAATAAAGGAAGATCCAATGGTTGTTGCTATACCACGATGGAAAGTAGCTCGATGAATATCCATCGTGGATCAACGACAAAGAAGAGTTCCAATCCAGTGGTGGGTCCAGCAATGTTGTATCGCAACTGGAAAATGCTCGCTCGTTACTCAACGCGGGTCAGTGACAAAGCACATGCAGTAAAGGACTGAGATAAAGGTCGAGAAAATCAAGGAAGATCCAATGGTTGTCACTATACCACGATTGAAAGTAGCTTGATGAATATCCATCGTGGATCAGTGATGGTGAAGTGGTGGTCTAGTGGCAGGTGAGGTGGCATCTAGGTGGACTCAGAGTGAATCACAGGGTGCCACATGGCAGGGCGCAGAGGTAAAAATCAAAATTAAATGTATAGTTCTAGCTATAGTGGAAAATTCAAAAATTTAAATGACTGGTTTGCATCCAGGATTAATTCACTAGAGGGGTATTTTTTGCCCAAATATACAAGTATTATATACCATTGGAAAGGTCTCAAAATGATGAATCCAGTTTTTCTATCAGTTTCAACAAATATCAAATATTTTTAGAGAAGTTTCCATGGGGGAAGGATGTAAATAATTTTTCAGTTGGGGAAAGAGGACACTTAGCAATTTGTGATGCAGATCTGATCTTTTCCCCTTTCTTTATATTCTCAATTCTTCTTATTTGTGAGGGTTCCAATTTATTGTAAAATTCTCCAAGCAAGATTTCCAAGAGGGGATCCAGTCTGATGCATTTAATTTTCTGAGTTGTAACATTTTGATGTTCCTATTCTTCTGTCATTGAAGGGATACATTTAGCTATAAATTCTTAGTTGCAGGTCACATATATGTAAGGCATATATGCAGTTCCATTGGATTGTCTTCGGCCATTTTTCAATTTCAATAAACTTAGTCTTCAAGGAGGTTTGAATTTATCCTCTCCAAGGGAGAGTGTAATTCCCGTTCTTAGGCATCCTTTATAGAAAGGATTTAAATTCAATGAGCAAAAATTGTGAATTTTGAATTAATGTTTGAATTTGTATGATCTTTTGATTTGAAGTTCAGAATGTATTAATGTCAGGCATTAATACAGGCATATCTTTTAGTATTCTAATTTGCAGCTTGGATTTCATTTGTGGCTATTTGTATTTACTCTATGCCCGGATTGAGCTACTGATTTGTTACAGCTAGGAGTCACTTGCATCAACATTTTGAAATAAAATCATAATATCTTTATTTTTGTTTTGTGGAATTCTTTCACCTATCTCATGTTCAAACATGTTGAGTTGTCAATGTAGATTTAGCCTATTTACAGTACCCTCCTTGTTTTTGAACCTTTAATGAGATCTATCTTCTTCTGTTGATGCTATCATTGGTCTGATTCAATGCATCAAAGGTACTCCCACCTAGGTTTTGTAGAGCTTGAAGAGTAGAAGGATTCAAATCTTTATTATGTTGCCCAAATCCTGAAGTTCTTCATTGTATGAAGTTGGCTATTTCATAGATAAATTGCAGGTGAACTTGGTTTGCTCATTTTTTAGAAAAACACCGAGCAATACCAATTATTTTTTCAATTGCTAATGATGCATAAGATGAGACCATTGCTAGCCAAATTGAAGATTCATATGAACAAGAAGATGGAGAAAATTTCTATTATTGTCAAAAATCTTGTTAATGCTCTCAATTCTATTGGAAAGAATAGAAAGGAAAAAGATAAGAGAGTCACTTGGAGAGTGATTACAACCTCCTTAGTAAGCCATCAATTTAGGAAGACTAATTTTATGAGACAAGATTGTGTTGATTTGAACATAAATCATAAAATTTTGGATAGAGAACTTGCAAGAAGAGAAAGACTCAATGATCTCCTTCAACATGATACATGGGCTTTTGGTGGGAGGCTTCCACGTGTTGATAAAAAGTTGATCGACAATGTGAAGGAGGAAATTAAACAATTTTGACACTCTAATTCTAGAGTATCACCCAATGTAAAGGATGTTTTGAATTTAAGAATTGGCAACCGAGACCGCACACTACATCCCAAACATTTCTTGGAATCAAGCCAAACAATGTTTTATAGTTTTTTTTTTTGTGAAACACATCCAACTTTGCAAATACCGTAAAGGGCCTTTGAATCTTTGAAGCCATTTTATTATGTACCTCTTAAGATTCATAATACATGTTGTTGCAAATACCATGTGGAGTTTTCAATGTACCATTAAATTTTATGCTATATTCGTTGTACAATGCATACTAATGATATGTTGCAGGAGTGTGATACAATGCAATTTTCGAGATCATCAAGAGACTTGCTAGATATTTTTTTATGTCCTAGAGATGATGTATGCTTTTTTATAGAAATGATTGTTTGAAAGAGAAGTGCTCACAATGTAATATTGTTGTCAACTTCTCTAGAAACCAACTCGCATCTAGAACCTTCACCTCCACTCTTCAAAGTATATTTCACTGTCTCATATCTTTTTTCTCAAAAATATTATTTCCAAACTTGTGTTCACTGCCCTCATGAAAACATGACCACTGATATAATAGTGCCAATTGAGAAAGAGTTCTTACACATTCTGGATTGTTGATCCATCCACTGAGACCTATGGATGTGCCTTGCATACTTATAGAAAATGATACATTGCAACCACAAAATGAGGTACAAGATCAATATTACAATTCAATTCAAATTGCTATTTTTGTTCACATAACATATAGACATGCCCCTGATAGTACAGAAGAGGACAAGAAGATAATTAGGAAGTATCATTTTTATATGAGTGATGAAAGATCTCTCTCTTCTGAGTATGTGCAACATTGTTTTGAGATTTTTTTTGAGTTCTTGCAAGAGAAAGGTATTACAATAGACTGACATCTCATATGGTCAGATTACTACATAGGTCATTTCAAGAATTCTTGTATGTTTTATTGGTTGAGTAGAATGCATGTAGAGAGGCTTGTACCTCATATTTGGAGTTTTTTGAAGCACGACATGGGAAGGGGGAGCATGATGGAGTAGGTGCATGTTTGAAGAGAGCTCTAGTTAAGGAGCAATTGAGGATTTCAGGTGCAAAATTCTTTGATGCACATTTGATTGTTGATTGGTGTAGTACAACAATGTCATAGGGAGGGACTCTTGGAATTGAACAGTGCATAGATTCTTTTGGTTGGTTGAGGAGGGAACAATGGGAGACAAATTGGATTGTCAAACAATTAAATATTCTTCAAAGATGCATTCATTTCACATCTTAGATGCAAGTACATGGACCATTTGGACACAAGAATTAGCCTGTTTTTGTCAAAGTTGTGTTCGGTGTGATTGGGATCTATGCGAGTCAAGTGAGTGGGTTGATACGTGGGTTCCATAATATCTAACTCATTTATCTCAAACAATATCCATGTCAAATTATGACATGGAAAGTTCAGTTGAGTATGACCGTCTTTCAGATCTTCTACAACCAGGACATGTTTTGGTAGTGGTTGCACCAAAGGGGAATGAAGAGAGATTAGACTATTGGTTGGAATGGTGTGTATAGGGAAATCAAAAGCTAACATAGTTGGTGACAGATGATGATGGGTTCATGTATCCTACAAGTTCAGTTGTTGTTGCAGGAACTTGGTCGTGAACATACATGATTAGAAAGAATGGCATACCTGCATTTGAAGAGTATGAGACTCATAAAACCATTCTCATTTATTCACCCTTTATTATAGATACAAATGTCAAGTTGTTCAAGTATAAAGAAAGACCAAAGATGAAAGAGCTATGGACAATGACTAGTGTTGATCATGAAGCAATACTAGATACTCTTAAGCTAAGAGATGACCCTTCAGGCACACTTGAGTAGTAGGTCTTTATTATCTCTTATTTTTTTATCATACATTTCATCTCAAATAAAGATTAGAAAACCTTTATGTACAAGTTTTTTACATGTATATTAAGGATTGTTAAAAATGCAGGTCCTTTTTGATGAACAATACTATTGCATGAACGTAGTGGGTACACTCGATATAATTTGTATAATCCTACCTCTTCGTTAATCTGACCTCTTCATTTATTATCATGCTTTTAATTTCAAACAATGATCATAAAACCTTTATGTTCATTCTTTTTTATATGTAGATTAACAATTCTTAAAATTATAGGTCTTTTTGATGATATACAATACTAATGCATCGACATAGTGGGTACACTCGATATAATTCAAAGGGACATATCTTCACGGTATATATCCCCACCTCTCCATTTATTATCATGCATTTCATTTCAAATAATGATCATAAAACATTTATGTTCATACTTTTTATGTGTAGATTAACAATTCTTAAAAAAAACAAGTCTTTTTGATGATATTCAATATTATTGCATCATGATTTTTGCATCAACATAGTGGTTATACTCGATATAATCCCACCTCTCCATTTATTATCATGTTTTTTTTTGTGTAGATTAATAATTCTAAAAAATGTGGGTATTTTTTATGTTGTTCGCGTTGCTTATGTTGGTCTTCATTTATATGCAAGGATTGCTTTATGTAAGCTTTGCTCTTAGGACATGAGGATGACTGATGCACATGAAGTGGGATGTTCTATTTGTATATGAGTATATTGATGCAACTTTGTTACGATGATATATGATATATTTATACAACATCAATACAAATATATACAATGTATTTACACATGAGCACATTGGTGTAGTTGTATTGAAGATATTCAATGTATTTGTACATGAGTAAACTGGTTTAGTTGTATTTATGATATACAATGCATTTATACATGAGTACATTGGTGTAGTTGTATTGATAATGATGAAAAAAGTGTTGATATTATGGATGAATTGATTATGTGTTGCATAGATGTTTTATCATTGATGTCAACACTAGCTGTTATGGTTGGTTACTGGTAGACAGGTTTTGGTTACCGACAGATAGGTTTTGGTTACCGGTAAAAGATCTAGATATTGGCAGAAGAGACTATTTGTTGGACACTTCCGATATGTTTGGATCAATGGAGTATGTTTGATTTTATGTGTTACATGTTCTTTGAGCATGTTTTGGTTAGTTGGTATTGACTTGGCAATCGGATTCTATCATACACTCTTGTAAACCCATACCGGCATTGGTTTATGGTTTAACCGACATAGCTTTCACTAAGGGATATTTAACTAGATGCATAAGGGTGTTGGTGCGGCTTCTAGATGGAATTAAAGATGCTAAAGATGTTCTTTGATCATGCCTCAACTGAGTAAAGACATTGCTTTGGCATGGTGAACCCATAATAGGTTCGGTACCTATCTAGGTTATGGACCCGTATCATGTTAACATGTTCTCTACACGTTATCGAGATGTTTCAAGATTTTCTATGGATTGGTTATTGTTGTTTTGGTCTTAAGCTGACATGGAATATCATTGTTATATGGATTTATGTAATGATCTTATTGTAATATCTTTTAGTTGGCTGACCTAATTGGTTTAGGCCTTAGGGTTGGTATAAAATGATGTAAGATCTCATTATAGAAAGTTTGTCATGGTGTGGAATGTAATATCATATGTGAAGGAGATTTGGTCAATCATAGGTGATCGAATTGGGATTAAGGAAGAGGTTAAAGGCCTCTGGTATTGAGCTTAATCGAGACTATAATTAGGCATGGTAGATGCTATCTCTGGTAGTTCATTATTCTGGATTATGGTTCATTTATCTTGAGATGGTTATTACCTCTCTGTATTCAGTGAGACTCTTTTGTAATGAGCAGTACACTCTAGGTAGTTTGCATTCCTGCATGTGTAGGCCCCTCATCGTATCACATACTTTCTGCAAAAGTATCATCTAACCGTGGGTAGGCTTCCCACCATGGTTTTTCCCTTTCTGAGTTTTCCACGTACAAATCATGGTGTTATGTGGTATGGTTGCATTGTGTTGATTATATGTTTTATTGTTAAGTTACATTGCTTACTGGTATCTATTTCTGCTATTCTGGTACTTAATATTTATATGCTCCGGTTTAAGGTTATTAAGTGGATTAATTGATATAATATGTTAACAATTGATTCACCCCCCCCCCCCCCCCCCCCTTCTCACTTGTTCACTGGTTATCCTAACAATTGGTATCAGAGCTTTGGTCCTCTTTTGCAAAAGTTTAACCACTTGAGGTAGATCCTATGGCAACTAACACTTCAAATCCACCGGCAACTATTTTCAGAAGAGAAATCCCTAAGCTTGATGGAACAAATTATGGGATATGGAAAATTTGAATGGAGACTCATCTTAGATGTCTTGGAAAGGATATTTGGGAGATCACTGAGAAAGGATACACACCTTATGATCTAACATCCGACAATCCTGCTCCTGCAAACCTGGACAACAATATTGAAAATTATTACAGAGCTAGAGAAGCCCTCTTGTGTGCACTTACTGATCAGAAAATCATGGGATTGACTAATAAATCATCGGCAAAGGTTATGTGGGATAAATTGAAAACTCTGAATGAAGGTGATCCTACTGTCAAAATTGCTAAACTTGATGGTTACCGGGTAAGGTATAAAAACTTGAAGATGGAAGATAATGAAAGAATTGTTGTATTTATGGAAAGAGTAAATGAGATTGTTATAGGAATTCAATGTTGTGGAGGATCTCTGAGTGGAGATGAAATAGTTTCAAAATTCTTGAGAGCCCTTCCACCGGCTTACAAGATGAAGGCAACTGCAATTAATGAGTTGAGAACAATGGAAAACACTTTAGTTAACAAAGACATTCTGATTGGGAAATTATCTGCTTTTGAGCTTGAAGAATTTGGATCTTCTAGAGCTGCAAAGTCTAAACTTGATTTTCATGCATCATCATCTATCGGTAAAAGTGATTGGAAAGCCTTATATGAAAAAAAATTGGAAGATATGAGGAAAGAAGATGAAGAATTTGAGCAACTTGAAGTCTTTTTTGCTAGAAAAGTACCTAAAGGACCGACATGAACTATGTACGAAGGAAAGGAACCTTTTAAATGTTTTGCATGTAATAAGATTGGTCATTTTGCATCTAGATGTCCTAAATGGAATGCAAGATTTGAGGAAAGAGTTAAGAAATCATTTATGCCCAACCGGAATAGATATAGATTCAAGAAAAGTAAACAATGCTACACAGTGGATGAGGAAGGAGTAAGTGATGACTCTGGGGATGAACCGGTAGAAGACTTTGCTAGTGGATCCAGCAATAGAAAGGAATGGGTGTTCTATTCTTTAAAGAAAGATGAACCGAAACTAGCTATCATGAATGAAGAAAAGACCCTGGCAGAAAAAGTTGAAGATAAGGATGAATGGGTAATTTATAGTGGATGCTGACATCATATGACTGGAGACAAAATAATTTTTTTGTCCCTGCAAGAATACAATGGCAGTCAATTCAGATTTGGAGATGACAAAGCATGTATGATCAAAGGTAGAGGTATTATTTCTTTGGATGGCAAGCATAATACTGATAATGTCTATTATGTAGATGGTTTAAAGCATAATATTTTGAGTGTTGGTCAATTGGTGGACAAGGGTTTCCAACTTCAGTTTAAAGATTGAAAATGCAAAATCATTAACAAGACTGGTTTGGAGATTGCAACCTGTATTCAGACTTGAGGTAATATCTTTCACTTGAACACTGGTAATAAGACATGTTTGATTGCTCATATTTATGAGAGTTGGTTATGGCATAAGAGGTTGTGTCATGTTAATTTTGATTTTATTGTTAAGATTAGATCAACTAAGGAAGTTAGAGATATACCTAAGATTATGAAGCCTCATAATATGGTATGTAAGGAATGTCAATTGGGAAAGCAAATGAAAACTTCTTTTAAGAGAATACATGATAAATCTAATGATGTACTTTATTTGATTCACACTGACTTATGTGGTCCTGCAAGGACTAGAAGCTTTCAAGGTGATAGGTATTTCATGTTGATAATTGATGACTATTCTAGAATGATGTGGGTGACTTTTATAAGGGAGAAGTTTGAAGCCTTTGAGAAATTCAAGATCTTTAAAGAAAAGGTTGAAACAGAAACTGGATTGAAAATCAAATTTCTAAGATCAGATCAAGGCAGTGAGTTCAGTTCTCATGAATTTAATAGTTATTGTGAGACAAATGGAATTAGGAGATAGTTATCTACACATCGGACTTCTCAGCAGAATGGAGTTATGGAAAGAAAGAACAAAACCATTTTGGATGCAGCAAGATCTATGATGATGGAAGCCAAATTGCCTCACATCTACTAGAGAGAAGCAGTAAGTATAGCAGTCTACACATTCAATAGAGTCCACACCAAAGGTGAAACCGATAAGACCCCTTATGAATTATGGTTTGGACATACACCTATTGTTAAATATTTTAGAATCTTTGGAAGTAAATGCTATATCAAAAGAGATGATTCAATTGGGAAGTGTGATCCTAGATGTGATGAAGGGATATTTATTGGTTATTCCATTCAAAGGAAAGCATATAGATGTTATAACAAAAGATTGCAAAAAATTGTGCAGAGCACTAATGTGAAAGTGGATGAGCATTACAAAAATCAATCTATATCATATGATAGGGAACTGGTAGTGGAAATGACCATAACTGAACTGGCAATGCCTCAATCGGTACAAGAAACTGAGATAGTTACACTGGTACAATCAAAAAATTCAACTGTGACTAATGATTAGAGTAGTGAACCTGAAGTTCAGAAGACACCAAGGTATGTAAGACTAAATTATTTTGAAGATCAAATTTTTGGAGATAGGAACAAGGGAGTTATGACAAGAAGAAGACTGGCAAATGAAGAGGTATATCTTATTTCTCAAATTAAACCGACATCTGTTATTGAAGTCTACAAAGATAAATATTGGTTAAAGGCTATGGAAGATGAATTAGATCAAATAGAGAAAAATAAAACTTGGACTTTACTTCCCTGGCCTAAAAATAAGAATGTTATTGGAGCTAAATGCGTTTTTAGGAATAAATTGAATGGGGATGGTCAAGTTGTAAGAAACAAGGCTAGATTGGTTTGTAAAGGATATTCTCAAATGGAAGGAATTGATTATGGTGAGACTTTTGCACCTGTAGCTAGAATTGAAGCTGTTAGACTATTTCTTTCCTATGCAGCTTAAAAGAACTATAAGGTTTATCAAATGGATGTTAAATGTGCATTCTTGAATGGTGAACTTGAGGAAGAAGTATAAATTGAACAACCTGATGGATTTTCACTAACAGATGACAAAGATATGGTTTGCAGATTGAAGAAAGCTTTATATGGATTGAAACAAGCTCCTAGAGATTGGTATGCAAGATTGGATAAATATCTTTTAAATCTTGGTTTTACTAAAGGTAGTGCTGATAGTAATTTATATTATAAGATCACTGATGATGATATTCTAATTATTGAAGTATTTTTTGATGATATCAATTTTGGAGGAGAAGATAAATTGTGCATGGAATTTTCTAATCATATGAAGAATGAATTTGAAATGTCCATGATTGGTGAGATGAGATTTTTCTTAGGTTTGCATATTACTCAAACTGACAAGGGAATTTTAGTCTATCAAACTAAGTATCTAAGGGAATTGTTGAAAAAGTTTGGTATGGATAAATCCAAACTAGTAAGTATTGCTATGATGAAAAGTGAGAAATTATCTATCAAGGATACTTCTACACTGGTAAATCCGACAAGGTATAAATCTATGATTGGTGGCTTGCTATATCTAACTCGGACTAGACCGAATATTATGAATGCAACAAGTATTGTTTCAAGATATCAAAGTAATCCTAAAGAAAATCATGAATGTATAGTAAAGAGTATATTCTGGTATTTGCAAGGAGCAACAAAATATGGCTTATGGTATTCTAGAGATGATGATTTCACTTTATGTGCATATATTGACTCCGATTGGGTAGGAGATACTGATGACAGGAAGAGCACTTCTGGTGGAGCTTTCTTTCTTGGAAAGAAATTGGTTTCATGGATCAGCGAAAAATAGTCATGCATCTCTTTATCTACTGCAAAAGCTGAGTATATTGCAGTAGCAACTAATTGCACTCAAGTCTTGTGGATGAAGCAAATGTTGAAGGATATCAAGGCAAATTGTAGTGAACTGGTAGTTATCTACTGTGATAACTTTATAGCTATTGACATGTCTAAGAATTTGGTATTTCACTCTAAGACTAAGCATATATCAATAAAGTATAACTTTTTGAAGGATAAGGTAAAATGAAAGGAAGTCAAATTGGTTTATGTGAACACTAAAGAACAAATTGCAGATATATTCACTAAACCACTATCTAAGGAATCATTTGAGTATTTGAGAGACAGGTTAGGGGTTCTTGCCCCTCCGACGGAGACTTGATTGATGTAGTTTTTCATCAGTTTGACATGCATTATTAGAGATATTATTCATTCTAGCACTGATGAGTGGTGCTACTACTCAGGGGGAATAGTCAGCTTTGAGATTCATATGTTTATAATCTTGCTTTGATATTTGTGTTAGATTTCTAGCATTGATGTCAAAGGGGGGGAGATAGTGATGTGAAAAATAAATTCATAACTTTATAGAGATATTATTCACAGGGGGAGAGTTATTGATATTCAGGAGATTGTTGGTCGTCTTCCATAGGGTGAGACTTGTTTAGCATTTTTTGGTACTTAGATGTTTTTCACATCTAGTGTTGCCATCAATGCCAAAGGGAGAGATTGTTGGCATTATGAATGAATGTATTATGTGTTGCATTAATGTTTTATCATTGATGTCAACACTAGCTGTTATGGTTGGTTACCAACAGACAGGTTTTGGTTACTGACAAACAGGTTTGATTACCGGTAAAAGATCTAGTGTTACTGACAAAAGAGACTATCTGTTGGACACTTCCGGCATGTTTGGATTAATGGATTATGTTTGATTTTATGTGTTACATGTTCATGGATCATGTTTTGGTCAGTTGGTATTGAATTGGCAATCGGATGCTATCATACACTCTTGTAAACCCATACCAGCATGGGTTTAAAGTTTAACCGACAAAGCTTTCATTGAGGAATCTTTGACAAGATGCATAAGTAGTGTTGGTGCGGCTTCTAGATGTATTTCAGGATGCTGAAGATGTTCTTTGATCATGCCTCAATTGAGTGAATACATTGCTTTGGCATGAAGGACCTAGAATAGGTTCAGTACCTATCTAGGTTATGGACCGGTATCATGTTAACGTGTTCTCTACATGTTACCAAGATGTTTCAAGACGTTCTATGGATTGGTTATTGTTGTTTTGGTCTTAAGCCAACATGGCATATCATTTTATTATGGATTTATGTAATGATCTTATTGTAATATCTTTTAGGTGGCCAACCTAATTGGTTTAGGCCTTAGGGTTGGTATAAAATGATGTAAGATCTCATTATAGAAAGTTTTTCATGGTGTGGAATGTAATATAATATGAAAAGGAGATTTGGTCAATCTTAGGTGATCCAATTGGGATTAAGGAAGAGGTTAAAGGCCTCTGGTATTGAGCTTAATCGAGACTATAATTAGGCATGGTAGATGCTATCTCTGGCAGCTCATTATTCTAGATTGTTGTCCATTTATCTTGAGATGGTTCTTACCTCTTTGTAGTCAGTGAGACTCTTTTGTAATGAGCAGTACGCTCTAGGCATTGTGCCTTCTTGCATGTGCAGGCCCCTCATTATATCACATACTTTCTGTAGAAGTATCATCTAACTGTGGGTAGGCATCCCACCATGGTTTTTCCATGTACAAATCATGGTGTTATGTGGTATGGTTGCATTGTGTTGATTATCTGTTTTATTGTTAAGTTACATTGCTTACTGGTATCTATTTCTGCTATTCCAATACTTAATGTTTATATGCTTTGGTTTGAGGTTATTAAGTGGATTAATTGATATATTTGTTAACAACTGATTCACCCCCCCCCCCCCTCTTAGTTGTTCACCAGTTATCCTAACAAAAAGATGCATAAACTAACAAAACTTATGTGTATGTCCCACTTATGTATGTTCATGGATGTCACAAGTAAGTCTAATGGTAATTATGTATCTACAATATATGAAAATATTGATGATCATGATCATTACTACTTTCCTAAATTCATTACAACTTAATATAGGCTTGTCAGTCTATATTTATCCTTTTCATCTTCATTATCATTTAATATAGGCTTGTTTGACAATTTTTCACACGTAGGGGGCTCAAGGAGTGATGTCGGTAGGGTATGGCCTTGAGCGTTTGACCAAGTGGGAGGGTAAAATAGGAGCATGCCTAGGGTAGGAATGCCTAACTGGACATTTTGGGACCAATGGTTTGTGCCCACAATGAGCAAAATGACAAATTGGCTCCATGGCAACTTTTCATTGAATGCAACTGATGATTTTTTTGTCAACTGAAAAAATGCTGCCCTACGAAACTACTCCAAATCTTGAAAATCTGAGACAAGCTATTGTAGGTAGCTCTCACATGACCCTGCAGGTTCAAACAAATCATTTGTAGGTGCCACGGTTTCCTAGGTACAACCTATAGAATTTTGACAATTTTTCACACTTAGGGCACTGAAGGTAAAATGAGAGCATGCATAGGGTCAGAATGCCTAATAGGAGGTGCTAGGACCGACAGTTCACACCCATGATGAGAAGAACAATAAATTGGCTCTGTGACAACTTTTCATTGAATGCAACTGACGATTTTTTCATCAACTAAAAAAACACTGCCCTATGAAAACTGCTTTCAATCTTGAAAATATGAGATAGGATATTGTAGGAAATCCTCACATGACCCTATAGGTTCAAACAGATCATTCATAGGCTCCACGGTTTTTGAGATACGACCTATCAAGTTTTGACAATTTTTCGCACTTAGGATACTCAAAGGATGACGCTGGTAGGGTATGGCCCTGAGCATTCGACCGAGGGGGGGGATAAAAAATGAGGATGCCTAGGGTAAAAATGCCTATTCAAAGGTGTTGGGACTAAAGATTCATTACCATGATGAGCAGAATGAGAATGGCTTTGTGGAAACTTTTCATTGAATGAAATTGATGTTTTTTTGTCAATTGAAAAAACCCCGCCCTACGAAAATCACCCCGAAACTTAAAAATCCGAGATAGGCAGCCCTCATGTGACCCCATATGTTCAAATAGATCATTCACAAGTCTAGTGATTTTTGAGATACAACCTATCAAATTTTGACAATTTTTCACACTTGGGGCGCTCAAGGGACGACACCAGTAGGGTATGGTCTTGAGCGTTCGATTGAGGGGGGGGGGTAAAATAGGAGCATGCCTAGGGTAAGAATTCCTAACCTGAGGTGTTGGGACTGATGTTACAATGCATTATGAAGCACAATATGCCTATATTTAGTGGGGGGTGGTGATATTTTGCACGTGATAGTAAAAGAAAGGAAGGTAAAATTTGTGTCTTTCACTAGCTGGATGACAATCAAAACAAGTTTATGTTTAGAGTTCATATATTCAGGTCTTAAATTTAATGGGCAACATGTGGAAATGGACCTATTCAAAATATCTCCCTACTACGATGGATTTAATGATGGGGGATTGTTGCTAAATGCAACCAACCGATTATGAAAAAATTGCATTTCGTTGTAGAAGATTCTTTGCTACTTTTTATATGTTATTACTAAATATCCATGTTATGATTAATAACAATACCAATATGGTCATTAAATTTGGTGAAGTTGCCAAAGGCAACCAAATTTAACACTTAAGATTTAGATGGAATGAATTATATAGAATCTCAAGATTATACAAAAAACATTCTATTGTTCATTATTTAACCATTGTTAATTATTGGATTGAAGATTAAAGTTTAAAATAATGATGCCATGCACATGAGGAACAAGTTATATCAAATCTCAACTTCTATATATCAAAAAATTGAATAATTACAAGTGCATGTCCATATATAAAAATGACATAAATGCCAACTCAAAACATATGTCGATATATGTAAATGTATGTCCATATACAAAATATACGTTCCAACTAGACATGTAAGTATTCCAAAATGTTCTATCACATCCTAAACAACCGATGGATCATTAAAATCAATCTTCTTTGCAACATTGCTCATCTCTGAAGGATCCTGCACAAGAAAAATCAAACCACAATTAAAAGTAGTTATATTATATAGTTTACATTTGAAAAGTTAACATAAAAATCAATATACATTGAACTATAATTGAACTCTAAAATTGAATTCTTGATTACCTCATCTCCACGTCTCCTCTTCATCTTTGGAGGAGTCCTAGAATATGTCATAGGGAGAGCTAGTAAGTCATCAAGATTTTCGTAGACAACCTACATATGTTCAAAAAAATAACCTTTCAATACAAAGCGTATAATTGTGGATGATAGGAACAAATTATATATTCTACACACAAAATAAAATAAACACATGTACGTAAGGCGTCTCTTATATTTCTTCGGGTATGGTGGTTGTATTCAACAATGATGTGAAGCCAAGAATTCACTATACGTAAAGATGACAAGTATGTGAAACTATAAATCTATGTAGATATTTATAATCATTATAAGTTATATAAACTCTTACTTCAATCATGTTTGCATTCAATTACCTTTCCCTTGTCTTGGATTGCACTACCAGAGCCTGAATCACACGACACCACACTCGCGCTACTTGTGTCCTACAAGAGTAAAAAAATATAAACATGCAAGTTACTATATAATTTAATTAATGACAATTTAAATGCCAAGCATGTATGTACAATAAAAAATGTAAACGACTAGGCGCAATAATATATGTATCATATAGCTGTCAAGGTCAAATGGAATGGTCATCAAGGTGTTGTCATGGACCTATGTTAACTCCTCCTCAGCCATCAATCATTAAATAGACCATGTATATAAACTTTACGACTTAATACTATCTGTTATAAATATTCATTTAAAATAAAATGCACTATCAAATTACAAGTCTTACCACTACATCGTCAACTTATGATGAAGGTACCTCCTCGCCTCTATCATGTGAGGACTCTCCAATCCTCTGTCATCACATCTGGTGCATTCGGTATATCATGATCTTGCGCATACCCCTAAGATAATTGATATTTGTGAAGAAGTCCTGGATAATCTCAAAATTTGAAGGATTAATACACATTAGCTCATTCTCTAGCTTAAATATCCTCATCTTATGTATCTTACTAAAGATACTTTCTAATGTAGTCCAAATTTCATTAGGATGTTTACAAGATACAACATGATATCTACGATTAGGATAAATAGGCATAATGAGAGTACGAAGAGCTTCATTTCTTTTATCAAACTGTTTTGTTTTCTCTATAGCGGCTTGGGGTTGTAGATTTGTACCAAATATGATTCTTTACAACTTTAATTTTTAACAAAAAAACCTCCACTTGTGATTTCCACTCATGATATTCATATGGATTTATAAGTACAAATTTTGGAAAATCCATGATACAATAGAGAAAAAAATTACCCCTCACAATACAAGCTAATAACCCCTTTTTTAAAGAGAAACTGGCATTTTTTTTTGCAAATTTACATGTAGTGTCATAAATTGTATCCTCATACATTTCCATGCTCATTTGGGTCTCACTCTAGTGATTTTTCCTTCCTTTCCCTGATTATGCTTGATTTTGCTCAAAATAAGGTTAAATCCAAGGTCTCTGCTCGTTACTTTTATTTCCTAACCTTGTTCTAGCCTAGAAGGAATGGACTATGGGACCTAGCACCTTAGTCCTCTTGGACCAAGGCACTGGGTGCCATAGTTCAAGCCAAAGGGGCCCAAATTTGAATCCTCTAATAGTTGAAAAATTTTGAGCAAGAAAGGATACTCAATGTTGGCCTTCTTTGTAATTTTGAACACATCTTGTGAGGTTAAGTATAAAATAAAGTCTTATCACCTCATTTTCCACACCTATTCACAAGTTTCCAATTCAATTCCCATTGAGAAATCAATCACACATCTTCAAGGTAGTGAAGGAGAGTTCAAATATTTAGATTTTCAAGCATTCAAGATAGAATTTATTATCAAGTTTATGTGAAGGCATGCATGATCTTCCACCTAGAAGCATCAACCTTTCATGAAAAATTCAAGGTGAGGAGATTCATTAGCAAAGGTGTAATATTTCAATTCAGCATTTCATTTCAGATCTAACCTCTTCTCTACAAAGATAAGCTCTCTTTTCTACCAATTCTTCATTATAGGGTTAATTCCAAACCTAGGATTTAACTTAGGAAAACCCCTATAAACCAAATACTATTTTTTCTCTCTTGTGTGTGCAAGTTTCAAGTTTAGCAAAGAAGCATTATAGATTTAGAGTGTAGATGGAGATAAAGAGATGTAGACTTTGAAGAAGTAGAACACTCTGGCTTAGCCACACAACCTAACACTTTTCCAACAACATTCCAAGGAGATATTTTGAGCAACATCTTGATCCCAAATTTGTTCTTTATATCTACATCAGACACCTTTAGGACTAGGACACCTATCCACATAGTCCAACACTTTCAGGCTCAAATTGCAAACATAGTTTGCTCTGTAATCCTTATTTCCAAGATTGTACTTAAAGTCTACATATATGTTCTATATATTACTATATATTCTAATTACTATCAATTTTGTATCATTATCCCTATTTCTTGCATCTCGTCATTATTATCAAATCAAAACTTAAATTACAAGAAAAGGAAGAAACCAATTCATTGGGCCTAGCTCTCCCAAGGGTTTGTAGTTGGGCCTATTGGATGTTTCCCCAATCTGAGTTGATATGAATGGGCTTGATTCCTATTTTTCATATTTAGACTAGTGAACCCCATTCCACCAATCAACACAACAATATATCCCAAAGTACCAAACTGGCTTCAAAATGAAATTACAAAATTTTAAATAAAAAGTCTCCAAAAAAGTGTATGTTTAGAATTGTAGAAGTCTTGAATACCTTCCTAATGCTACAAGAATTGAGAAATTTGGGGTTTGGAGAAAAATAATATGATCTTGGAAGTTAAAAAGGAAGATATAGAGTCAACCTTAAAAAATGACACAAAAAAAATAATATTGGAAATACTTGTACCGTTGAAAAAATGAGGAAACCAACTTTCTAGAAATATTTTATTTGAAAAACATTTTCCTTTATAAGATAAAGTTACATAAATTTTTAAAAATATCTTATAGGGCTTATGAGGTCAAATAATAGGCCTTATTCCCTTACTACTAGCACTCAACATGTTCATGACCATCGTTGGGTTTTTGGGTTGTGGCAAGGTGGTGTCTAGGTTGTGGGAAAAATTGCATTGCTCCCCATCTGTTTTCCTTTAAGCCCCCATCTCACATTGTGTGACCATTGATGGTAATTTTCATAAGACCAAGTGTTAGGAATACCAACCAAACCAATTTCAAATAGAAAATAATTTAAAAAAATTAATAAGCAATTTAAATTTTTTTGCTATTGTACCAATTGACAAAATGGTTTTGTAGGTATGTACCTATTGTTGATGACCTGTGTATGTAGGAGGATATTCTCTATAGAGGTAAAATTCTAATTTATGCTAACTTGACTATACATTGCAACTTGTTAGCATGACAACTTTACAAACTATACAAATTTGTAGAGATGTTAGATAGACTCTATAAAAGATGACTGAAACCCCCAAAAATGACCAAAAATTTGAAGTCATCCAAATTTGAAGTGTTTTATATGAAAATAATATTTTTAGGCCTTATGGACTCAATTGTGAGGTCTATTTTTCCTCAAACTATACCCAACAAAATCACTTTCCCAAATCACCTCTAAAAATATGGAGTCTTAAAGTTTGGAGCTTTGATACCATGTAGGAATCAACTAGTAACTCCTCAACATCCTTGAGAACCCTACAAGACCAAAATAGCTTCCATAAGAGATAAATTAGCAAGAATGGCTTGTTGAGTATTGATGCAAGAATGGATATGAGAGCCCTTTCTTATGAAGAAAAGGTGAGAGATAGGATTATACAAGTTATTGACAAGTGCCATGATCTTATACAATGAGACACCTAAAGTGTGACCTAGGTAACTAAAATTAGTTATCAAAAGATAAGTTAAGATCACATGAAACCTAATCAATCTTCTAGAAGGACACCTAGGATGTAAGTAGACTTAAGTCATGTGAATAAGTCCTCTTCTAGGAACTAGTAAAAAGACAAGGTACAAAACTTTTAGTAGGTTTAAAACCTTTTTCACAACAACATATTATTCTAGACTAGTATACACATTCAAGTCATGCATATGTAAAAGGCATTTACATAGAATAAAATTGAGGCATTTAGATAAAACAAGATCATAAAAATAAATAAATTACAAGAAAAAATCATTATATCTTTTGTCAATACCAATAACTATAGATTAATTTAAATAATTTTATTATTCCTATAGAGTGTGTTATAGTAGAAACTCAATATTGATTTTAGACCCAAAATACTATTTCTTATGCACTCATCAAATATATATAGTTGTATGCCTTCATAATACAACTAGAGTTGCATGCAGCGAAGTTCCTGCCAAACTCTGAAACAACAGTTGTGGTTTTTCCTAATTTGTTTGGAGATACATGACATTCTCTTTTATTATAGGTTGTGATAAGCTAAGGAACAAAATCTGTTTCATGATAGGGTGTGTTATTTCCAAAGGAAGTATACGTAGGGAAAGGGGAAAATATAGTGTTTCTTAGCAACAATTAGTAAATAATTAGTATCTGGTTGTGGATACATAATCTACTTTTGGAACTAAGGTGGTTGTTCTGGAGTATGGATCAAGCATGCAATTGGTTCTACAGAATATAAGAACTATTGGAAGAGAGGACCATCAAATTCACCTACATGGTTTTAACTTTTACTTAGTGGGTTAAGCATTTGGCAACTACAATCTAGATAAAATAGAATTCAATCTAGTAGATCCTCCATACATAAACACTAAAAGTGTCATTGTAGGAGGATGGACAACTATCAAATTTTCTTCTCTACTAGCTAAAAAATAGATTGCTAATCTCATTTTTTGTGTTCTCAAATGCAAAATAGATGCATTGAACCATAAACGTGAATGATCTAATTACTTTATAGGTTCCAGAAACCTTGTCAGTCTCAAAGGATGGTAAAATTTCAGATCATTATATTTACGTATATAATTATTTAAAGTGGAGTACTATTTGTATATGTATGCCTTACATTTTAAATTATGTTTGTAGGTAGTAATCCATCGCAAAGAAAGATTTTAAAATTGTCTTTCTAAGTTGTAGAACATATGGGCTAGATATGAATATGAATAAATAGATGACAACTTTATGATATCGGTAGAGAATCACTTATAAGCCAACATCTATTGTGTATCCAATTTCATCTGGAATTGTTTCTAAAAAGAACCATGTTTGTTAAAACGCATCTAGGTCCGAATGGATTTGACATTAAAAGAATTTTTTTTCAGTCACAATCATGAGGTATAGAAGTTAAATACAAAGTGTGTTAATCTGTAGCCTCTGGCATGCCAAATATGATCTTGCCGCACATATGAAATCATTTGCACAAACTAAGAGTAATTAGGATGGATGCAACAACTTGAACATTTGAAGATGAACAAATTATTTGAATTTGAAGAGTAGAGATTCTCTTTTAGAGATGAAAGAGAAAACTACAATTTTTATTATAAATGAATAATTTTAATTAATATTTATGACTCAACCTATAAAATACTCCAATTGTTGGACATTGTTGCTGCTAGGATATGTTGTTGTCATTGATGTCAACATATTCCTGTGTTTCTTTGTTGCAATGAGTTGGCTTGTTTGTTTAAGTTGGCATGTTGTAGATGTGTTGGAGTGGATTTGTGATTTTAGTAATGAAGTATTTCTAGTTGATTTAGTGTTTATTTCATGATGCCATGTGGTGATTTGATCGAGTTATAGATTCCAGCTTGAGGATTGGTTTTTCAGTGTTCAATGTTGCAATGTTCTGACATTTGATCCGTTGTGCTTCGGTATGATCATATCTTGTGTTGCGGATTTGGGAGAATGTTTGGGATGTTCGTGTGTATCTCCATTTCAGATGGCTCGTGATTTGATGCTCTGAAAGATATCTTTTTTATTTGAGTTGTTGTTGTTAAGTGTTCCCAAGTGTTAGCGTGTTGATTGATGAAGATTTGAATAACTGGTGTTGGTGTAGCTATTGTGGATGGTTCTAACATTTTTTTTGGTATTTCCTAAACATGTCCTATTTGTTTTGGTGGTCCACATTGATCCTTGTGCGAGTTATTGAAGATCTTCTGGGTCCGGTGATATTCTTCATGTTATGTGGTAATTTGGTGGTGTAACGTGTTGCGGTTGATCTTGGCGAGATTTTTCGATGGTGGTGTTTGTTTGAGGAGTTGATTTAGATCCATGCTATGTTGTATATGACATTTTATTGGTCTTGTGGTTGATTTATGTATCATGTGATGTAATTTTGTAGTTAGGTGTTAAGGGTTTGGCCAACCTTGTAGTCAAGGTTGATGATTTGTATAAATGGGTGTAATATTCATGTAATTTGGTGATAGTTGTTAAGTTTGCATTATCAGAGAGTGGTGTATGTGTGATAAAGTGAATTCATCTTTTGGTGTGGTGTGTCAAGTAGAGATTGGTGAAGGGAAGACATATGAGCTTAACCAGAACTGTCATCAAGCATTAGCAGATGCTATTTTTGTAGTTCAATCTTTTCGGATTGTAGTATGAATTTCTTTGTAAGGTAGTGAACCTTCCCTAAGGGTCATAGCCTTCTGGGTCATTATAATTTGAGTAGTGAACTCTAGGCAGTGTGCTTGAATGCATGTGCATTCCCCATTATAATATTTACACATACTACTGCAGAGTATCATCTTATTGTGGGTAGATTCCCACCATGGTTTTTCCCTTAACCGGGTTTTCCGCATCAAAAATATTGGTGTTATGTGTAATGTTGTTATCTTTATTTTTACTACAGTTGATTAGATATGAGATTGTGCTTAATTTGTTTGATTTGGTGAAAATTGGTTCACCCCCCCTCTCAGTTTTCCTTCTTTGTTTTTTCTAACAAGTGGTATCAGAGCTAGATCCTCTGGAAGAAGCTTAATTGATTGAGGAGATCCAGGATGACAACCTATGTGTTCAAGAAGGAGAGTCCTAGATTTGATGGAAATAATTATACTGTTTGGAAGGACCAGATGGAAGTTCTTTTGAAGTGTCTTGGAGATCATTATTGGAAGATTACAAAGAATGTCTACAATGTTCCTCCTAATGGACCGATTACTGCTAATGAGTTCAAGGAATCTAAACATAACATAAGGGCTAAGAAAGTGTTGTTGAGTGCTTTGACCGATTTAGAGATGACTAATGTGATGGGTTTGAAGACTACACATGAGATATGGAAAAAACTAGAGGTCCTCTATGAATGAGATGCACAAGTTAAAGTTTCCAAGTTGTAGAGTTTGAAGGGAAAGTATGAGACATTGAAGATGGGATAAGATGAGAACATAACTTCCTTTATGGCTAAGGTGAATGAGCTTGTTATGAACATTAGATGTGCTGGTGGAACTCTTGAGAAAGTTGAGATTGTTGCTAAGATGTTGAGATCTCTACCTTTTTCTTACAAAGCTAAAGTTGCTGCTATTGATGAGATCCAGAGTATGACTACTGTGACAAGAGATATGTTGGTTGGTAAGCTAGCTACATTTGAGTTGAGTAAATTTGGAGAATCACATGGTAAATTTGAGACTACATTTAAAGCCTATGTATTTGGGTTGTAGTTGTATGATACAAGAGAGAGTTCATCTAGGGTTTCAAGATATGAAAGAGAGATGAGAGAGATGGAAGAGTAGGAGAGAGATTTGGATGAGCTTGAAGCACTTATTGCTTGGAGATTGCCTAAGGGAGCCAGTAAGTATGATGGAAAGTTACCTTTGAAATGTTTCTCTTGTAATAAGATAGGGAATTTTTCTTCTAGGTGTCCTGAAATAATATCTAGGTATAATAAGCATGATATTTTTGAAAGACATGATAGACATGATAAGCATGATAAGCATGACAAGCCTTATAAGCCCTATCGAAAGTAAAAAAATAACAAGAGATGCTATTATGTTGTTGATGAAGGTGTGACAAATGAGGAATCAGCTAATGGGAATTCAGGAGATGAATTTGTATTTATTTCTATCAAGGAAGATGATCTGGTACTCATGAATCCTACAAGATGCATTGTTGAGGAGAAAGCTCTGGTTGCTAAGATTGAAGAGAAAGATGAATGGGTAATTGATAGCAGTTGTTCACATCATATGACAGGTTATAAAAGTAAATTAATGAATATGGAAAGGTATGATGGTGGTATAGTAAGATTTGGAGATGATAAAGATTGTGTGATTCATGGTAGAGGTTCTATATCTTTTGATGGTAAGAATTATACCAATGATGTCTTGTATGTTGAAGGTTTAAAGCATAATATTTTGAGTGTTGGATAGATGGTTGACAAGGGATATGATCTGAAATTCAAGAATGGTAAATGCAAGATTCTGAATGCCTCTAGTATAGAGATTGCAACAAGGATTAAAACTAAAGGTAGTATCTTTCACTTGAATACCAGTGAGAAAAGTTGTTTGATTTCCCAGATAGATGAAAGTTGGTTGTGGCATAGGAGGATGTGTCATGTTAATTTTGATTGCATGATAAGGATAAGTTCTACTCAAGCTATTAGAGATTTGCCTAAGAGTGTGAAGCCCTTTAATTCAGAATGTAAGGAATGTCAATTGGGAAAGAAAACAAGAACATCATGTAAGAGTAAGCAGTGTACATCTAATGGTATATTGGATCTTGTGAATACTAACTTGTGTGGTACTACAAGAGTGAGAAGGATGTAGGGTGACATGTATTTCATGTTGCTGATTGATGACTACTCTAGAATAATTTGGGTTACTTTTCGAAGGGAGAAATCAGAAGTATTGGAGAAATTTAAGATATTCAAAGCATAAGTGGAGACTGAGATAGGTTTGAAGCTGAAGTGTCTAAGATCTGATCGAGGTGGAGAATTCACATCCAATGAATTTGATACATTTTGTGAGAGGAATGGAATTAGAAGACAATTTATCTGCTCCTAGAACCCCTTAGTAGAATGGAGTAGTTGAAAGGAAGAACAAAAACATCTTGGATTCTACTAGAACGATGTTGATTGAAGGAAATGTTGTGCAAAATTTTTGGAAGGAAGCTATTAGTACTGTTGTTTAGACATTCTACTGGGTGCATATAGTAGGTGATTCTGGTAAGACTCCTTATGAGTTGTGGTTTGGTCATGTTCCTAAAGTTAGATATTTTAGAGTGTTCAGAAGTAAATGCTATATCAAAAGAGATGAGGATATAGGAAAGTTTGATGCAAGATGTGATGAAGGAGTCTTCTTGGGATATTCTACTAAGAGCAAGGCCTACTAGTGCTACAATAAGAGGTTGAGGAAGATAGTGGAAATTGCAAATGTGAAGGTTGATGAATGTCATGGGAAGAAGATCAGAGCATGTGGATATGAGATTGATGATCATGGTATTGTTTCAAAGCCTACACAGACTGAGATCCTAAAGAAGAATAATTTGTTAGAGACAACTAATCCAGATATTGTTGCTGCCAATGAAGAAGTTCAAGACCCTCAAAATTAGAATAATCTAAAGACTCTGAGGTATGTGAAAGTGAATCATTCTAAGAATCAGATTATTGGTGATAAGATCAAGGGTGTGATGACTAGAGGAAGACTTGCTGCTAAAGAGATATGTTTGATTTCTAAGATTGAGCCTAAAGATGTTGTTGAAGCATGTAAGGATGAGAACTAGATAAAATCTATGGAGGAAGAGTTGAATAAGATTAAGAAGAACAACAAATGGGAGCTTGTTCCAAGACCTAAAGACAAGAATGTGATTGGTACTAAGTGGGTGTTTCGGAATAAACTGAATGAAGCCGATGAAGTGGTGAGAAATAAAGCAAGATTGGTATGTAAGGGATTCTCTCAGATGGAAGGTATTGATTATGAGGAAACTTGTGCTCCTATAGCTAGAATTGAAGTTGTTAGATTGTTTCTTACATATGTTTCTTAAAAGAATCTCAAGGTTTATCAAATAGATGTCAAGTCAGCCTTTTTGAATGGTGATCTTGAGGAGGAAGTCTACATTGAGAAACCAGAAGGATTTTATCTATTAGATGAAGGAGACATTGTATGTAGATTGAATAAAGCATTGTATGGACTGAAGCAAGCCCCTAAAGCCTGGTATACTAGATTAGATAAGTATTTGATGAAGTTGGGATTTTTTAAAGGTATTAATGATAGTAATCTATACTTTAAGGTTGAGAATGATAACATTTTGATTGTTGAAGTATTTGTGGATGATATTATTTTTTGGTAGTGATGATGATTTGAGTATGAAGTTTGTTGATGATATGCAAAAGGAATTTCCGATGTATATGATAGGTGAGATGAAATTATTCTTAGGATTGTAGATTAATTAGACCGATAAAGGTATTTTCATTTCTCAGTCTAAGTATGTGAAAGAACTATTGAAGAAATTTGGGCTAGTCGATTATAAACCCATTGGAATTCCTATGGTGACTGGATGTAAGTTGTCTAAGCAAGATGAATCTCAGAAAGTGAATTAGACCTTGTACAGATCTATGGTTGGTGGACTGCTATACTTGAGTCAGTCTAGACTAGATATTATACATGTTGTATGTCTTTGTGCCAAATTTCAAGCTGATCCCAAAGAGACTCATGTTACTGTTGTGAAGAGGATTTTTCTGATATTTGAAGGGAACTATTGACTATGGATTGTGGTATCCAAAGAATGATGATTTCATTCTATGTGCATATACTGATGCGGATTGGGAAGGTGATGTAGATAAGTGGAAGAGCACTACCGATGGAGCTTTCTTTTTGGGGAATAAGTTGGTTTCATAGGAAAGTAATAAAAAAGATACTATATCTTTATCTACTACTAAAGAAAAATACATTACTAGTGCCAACAATTGTACTCAAGTAGTTTGGATGAAGCAGATGTTGAAAGATATTAGACTTGTGTATGATGAGCCAACTGTTATTTACTGTGACAATTCAAGTGTTATTAATATTTCCAAGAATTGGGTACTGCACTCTAAAACAAAGCATATATCAATTAAGTATCATTTCTTGAGGTAGAAAGTCGGTGATGAAGAAGTAAAACTGGAGTATGTATCTACAAAGAATAAGATTGCATAATTTTCACTAAGCCTTTTCCTAAAAATAAATTTGTGTATTTGAGAGACAAGTTAGGGGTCTCTGCCCCTCCTGATGAGAACTAGGTGCATGGAGATTCATCAATCTGGTGGACTTTATAGTCTTATCTTCTTATCCAGATTGGTGAGCTTGTGTTGTTACTTTGCCAGAGTAGTTAGTGTGTTGTTCAGAGCTATGAGTTTATCCTAAGGGGGAGAGATTGAACTTATTAGTGGGAGAGAAGTTTGATCTATTTATATCTTTGACATTGTTGTCAAAGGGGGAGAGAAGCATGTGAAAAGATGCCTTATCTTTGGTTCTTTGTGTGCATGATCTTAGGGGGGAGTTTGTTGGAATATGTTGGTGTGAATTTATTCCTTTACATTGATTGTTTTTCACATTCATATGTTTCCATCAATGCCAAAGGGGTATATTGTTGGACATTATTGTTGCTAGGATATGTTGTTGTCATTGATATCAACATATTCCTATGTTCTGGTGTTGCAGTGAGTTGGCTTGGTTGTTTCAGTTGGCATGTTGCAGATGTGCTGGAGTGGATTTGTGATTTCAATAATGAAGTATTTCTAGTTGATTCAATGTTGATTTCATGATGCTATGTGGTGATTTGATCGAGTTATTGATTTCAGTTTGAGGATTATTTTTTTAGTGTTCAGTGTTGTTGTAGTGTTATGGCATTTGATCTATTGTGCTCTAGTATGATCATATCTTGTGTTGTAAATTTGGGAGAATGTTTGGGATGCTCATGTGTATCTTCATTTCAGATGACTCATGATTTGATGCTCCAAAAGCTATCTTTCTTATCCGAGTTGTTATTGTTAAGTGTTCATGAGTGTTAGTGTGTTGATCGGTGAAGATTTGAATAAGTGGTGTTGGTGCAGCTATTGTGGATGGTTCTAACATATTTTTTGGTGTTTCATAATCATTTCTTATTTATTGTGGTGATCCACATTGATCCTTGTGTGAGTTATTGAAGATCTTCTGGGTCTGGTGATATTCTTCATGTTATGTGGTAATTTGGTGGTGTAACGTGTTGTGGTTGATCTTGGTGAGATTTCCGGTGGTGGTGTGTGTTTGAGGAGTTGATTTAGGTTCATGCTATGTTGTATGTGACATTGTATTGGTTTGGTGGTTGATTTATGTATCGTGTAATGTAATTCTGTAGTTAGGTGTTAAGGGTTTGGCCGACCTTGTAGTCAGGGTTGATGATTTGTATAAATGGGTGTAATATTCATGTAATTTGGTGATAGTTTTTGAGTCTGCATTATCAGAGAGTGGTGTATGTGCAACAACTTGAATTCATCTTTTGGTGTGGTGTGTTGAGTAGAGATTGGTGAAGGGAAGACATATGATCTTAACCGGAACTATCATCAGGAATTAGCGGATGCTATTTTTGCAGCTCATTCTTTTTAGATTGTAGTCCGAATTTCTTTGTAAGGTAGTGAACCTTCCCTGAGGGTTATAGCCTTCTGCGTCATTGTAATTTGAGCAGTGTGTTTGAATGCATGTGCATTCCCCATTGTAATATTGACACATACCATTGCAAAGTATCATCTTATTGTGGGTAGGTTCCCTCTGTGGTTTTTCCCTTAACTAGGGTTTCCACGTCAAAAATATTGGTGTTATGTGTATTTTTGTTATCTTTATTTTTGCTGCAGTTGATCAGATCTGAGATTGTGCTTAATTTGTTTGATCTGGTGAAAACTGATTCACTCCCCCCTCTCAATTTTCCTTCTTTGTTGTTGCCAACACCAATACCATCCTATGTATTTATTTATTTTAAAAAGACTAATAAAGGACTGAGCCAGTAATCATCCAGGGCATATATAAGTTTCTTTGTCTTTTCTAGTAATGTCTACCAATGATTTCTCATTGAAAAATCTTTTAAAAAACTAGTTAACAAGGAAAGGTTAAATCATTTTATTTGATGAATGTTATTTAGATTGAGAGTTGGAAATTAATTAAATTTTTTTTTTTAGAAATATTGTCTTGCAATATTGTTGCCCAAGTGATATATAATGTTATCCATTCTATCTTCTAAATGACAACTCAACTTTACAGAAATTTTCATTTTATTTTAAGAAGTTAAATGTCTCAAGCTAGCCAAGATACAATGTGTCAAGAAAAAAAGTATCATGACCAAAAATATAGAAAGCTCAAGTAATATTAACAGGTATGGGAACACATGCACAGAAAAATAATCTAGATATATATAATATATAAAAGAAAATGAAATTTGTTAAATATATATTAATACGTAGGTGTATGTTGGAGTTGTTAAAAGGCAAAACAAAAAGGGAATTATATATATATATATATATATATATATATATATATATATATATATATATATATATATATATATATATATATATATATATATATATATATATATATATATATATATATATATATATATATATATATATATATATATATATATATATATATATATATATAAAGTGAAAAGGGGATTATTTTTACCAGTTGATGTGATTTAAAAAAAAAAACTATATTTTGTATGTGAGAGATATCATTACAAATTCATCAAAGTGAAGGAAAATAAAATTACTTTGTTTATCAAAATCTCTAGACATTATAGTTCAACTATAAGCAGGGAGAATTTTAAGGGATATTGTGACAAATAGGTTAAGACATTTTGATATTAAAATAAAATTATATATGTAAATGTCTACATTCAGAGAGAGTATTCAGGATAAATATTTATGCTTTAATATGTATGTATATATATGTCTCACAGACATTCCTTGCAAAATAAATTCTCTATGCTACAACATCACGATCTGGTGACCCCTTAGAATTGATGGATGTTAATGCATTTTTTTCTCAACTTACAAGATTGGATTTTGAAACCTTCCAATAAACAACTTAGGCACCTTTTTCTAACACAAAATGCCTTCATACAATCATATCTGACTCAACAAGCCAAATGATTTTGTAGTTGTCAATTAAAGCACCCTTAGATCAACATGAGTAATTCCCTATTGGATTTGTGTGAATGTTGTCATTGATGTCAAACCTAGTGATGGATGGTTAGGATTGGATGTGGTGTAAGCAATTTTAGTATTGTAGATAGAGAAACAGTGGAAGATAGGTATGTATGGGATATGAAGTAGTAAGGCACACATGATTTAATGGAATCATTTCCAGAATCTCGTGTTTTGCTTATCTTGGTTTGTATCCAGTTCTGATATCGATGGTATCAACTATATCAGTCATATCAATTGTATATATTGCTATCTGAATGATTATATTACATCATGCTTTATGTTCTGAAATCTATGGTATTTGTATCCTGAAGTTAGGAGTTGTTGTGCTTGGAGTTTGTGCTTGTGGGTTTGAGTCTATGGGTCTAGTAGACCCTTGTTTTGTTTCAGTAATTGTGGCATACGTTTTGGTAAATGAAGTATGTGAAGGAAGTGTGTAGAAGATTGATGAAGGCTGACTTGTTCATCCTTTTTTTTGGTCGAGGAATATTTTGGATAACGTGTTAACCTAAGTAATGCATTATTGGGTCAATCACTAATTGGCTTGGGCAACATAGTATCTTGGTGTATGTGCTTACTATTATATATAGAAGATGTGTTGATGTGAAAATTAAAGAAGAAGAAGAAGAGTATAAGGTAGAAGAAAGCACTATTTTGTGGCAATTGAAGATGAACAGTGTGTGTGTGTGTGTGAATAATGAGTGTGTGTGTGTGTGTGTGTGGTATTCGGTAGAGTATGCTTGTGATGTGTAGAATAATAAGAAGTGTGCAAGTGAGAGAGTTAGTATGTGAGAAGTATATGAGGGAAGGTGTGTGAAGAAGAATCAAAATGCATAAGGTGTTGTAGTAATCCTTTGCTTGATGTGCTGCAAGTAGTTGGTTTGACAAAGTAGTGTAGTAATCTCTTACTGGATTTGTTGTAGATAATTGTGAACAATGGTGTATTGATCCCTTATCAGATGTACTATGAGTTTTGTGAGTTGTTATTTGAGCTTAATCTAGAACTGACCTCATGCATTAGGAGATGCAATTTTCCTCGGTTCATTTATTTTCTATTGCAGTGAGTATTCTGATAGTGAGTCGCTTTTTAAACTACCAGTGAGCCATCTAGCAGCGAGCCACCCATTCTGTAATCACCACATAACTAGTTATATTATCTTGAGAGTTAACCATCTCCGTGTTTTTTCCCATTTGGGTTTTCCACATATAAAATCTAGTGTTCAATTGTGGTTGTGTTATTTGTTTATTCTGTATTTTCTATTTCATGTTGATAAGTTTAATTAATGAAATTGATATATCAGTAAAAGTTTTGAAAGAGAAATAATATTGATTCAATCCCCCTCTTAGTATTCTATTCCATTCAACCAATTCAACAATTGGTATTAGAGATTGGTCTCTTGGTAGAAAGCTTAACCGCTTGGGGAAGATCCTTGTTGGTTGAATCATGGCACCGATGTCTATAGCTGAAGAATATCATTTGGATTAAGAATTGTAGATGTACTGTCCTAAAATTGCGACACTTGCAATTTCGACTGCATTTGGGTCTTCACGATGGCGGTGCAACATTGAACCTGAATGGAGACCCCGAAACCTGTTTACAACACCAAAAACTGCATTTTTCTGCACCTTGGCATGATCCCTCCTTGCACCCTGCTGTCCCGGGAGGTGGGACCATGGCACCCAGCGCCCTGGTCCTTCAGGACTAGGGCACCCAGCGCCTTGGTCCCCCAGGACCATGGTGCCCAGTGCCCTGGTCCCTGGCCCTATTTTGGGCCCGGTCTCATTTTGGGCATCGGGTCTTGAAGTTTGCAAATTGGAAAATATTGTTTCTAGGTCGGCCTAAGGTCGGGAAAATCAGTCTCTCAACCCTAATTGACAAGTATATAAACTAATTTTCCTCTCCTAGAAAAAGAGGAAGGAAATAAGCAAGAGCAAGAGGTGAAAGCGATAGTCAAACATTCAAACATTCAAGTATTCCTTCAAGCAATTGAGCATTCTAAGTCTCCATTCAAGGCTAGGTGTTGCATTCAAGACAAGGATTCAACCATTGAAGAGGAGATCACTTACAACACATAACATACAACATACATTACACCTTCGCATGTAAGAATACAAACATTCTTACAACAAGGTATCAGTACTTGTTTACATTACAAACATTTACATTTACAATATTCTCATTTCTTGGTTAATTCCAAAACCGGGGTTTGACCTAAAGGCAAACCCCTAATCCCTAACCCCCCAATTGTCCTCTCTTTTCTGTGTGTGGGTTGTAGGTACGCGGCTGTAATTGAAGATCTGGAATCCTTGTGCAGAGACGAACAGATCCCCCTTCGTTTCGTGGATTTTTTAGAGGACCGTGTGCACGCCGGGCGCCATTGTCTCGTCAACTTTCGCTCAAATTTGCAGAATAGCACCGTTTCGACATTTTACTACTAATTCCAGGTCCGCAGCTTCATCCCGTATCCCTATCTCTATTTATAAGCGAATCTTTCTTACTTTACATGTACTCCTAGTTCAATCTTTCTATCTACATTCTTTACAAAAGAGGGTATCCTTGATGTCTTAACCCTTGAAACTCATTTAGAATCCAATCCTGCATTGTGTGGGATTGGATCTTGTGGGTTTCAACCCCTCTTTTGAATGTAAAGTCTCTCCTAAGTGAAAACCATCAACCCCAGTGACCTCCCTTCTCTCTCCTTGGAGTTGGGGGAGGGGAGAACAACTAGGGTTTGATTTTTCCAGTTTACATTTTGGTGAACCCAACGTGAACATCCTAATTCTGATTATTCATGGTTAGATCTGAAAAATTTGCTTCCTTAATTTTCCATGTTTGATCTTTTGCAAATTTTAGAGGTTAATTGCATAAAAACCCTAAAATTTTCTTTTTAGTAATTAAACTTGTGGAATGTTTAATTGTTAACGCTTGTTTTAGATCTAGCTTTCTATTGCAAATTGTCAATTCATATTTGTGCTTTAATTTTGAAAATTAAGTGGTTAAGTGTCAAAACCCTAATTTTTAAAACCTTCTTGATTCAACCTTTGACTGATAATTTCACTGATCAAAACACTTCCAAATCGGCTGTAACTTTGGATTCCGCAATAAAATCACAATATCTTTCATCCCTAAAAATTTGGAAAAAAGTTGCGAGGACCGTGTGCACCCTGAGCGCCATCGTCCCGGACATTTTTTCCGAAATTTCGGGAGCTAGATCTTACTATATTTTTCTACTAAAATCCAGAATTTTGGCTGATTTTATCAATTTTAACACTTTCAAAATTAAAGTTGAAGTTGGTCTAGCGATTGCTTGGATTGAGGCTTCTAATCATTCAAAAATTGTTGAAATTGAAATTTGTATCAAAATTGTGTTTCTTACAGTCCTAAATCTGAAAAGTGTGTTGGCATTCATTCGAAATTTCAGTGCTTTATTCAAATTTTTGCAGTTTGTGACTTTTGAAATTAAGTGTTTAATTGCAACAACCTTGATTTCCATTTTCAAAATTGAATTTTGCGTGAAACTGAGTCAATTCTTTTAAATTTCAAAGCCTGCATTGCTTTCAGTATTCCCTCTAAAATCATAAAATTCAAAATTTCAGTTTCCCCCTCCTTTTCAAAATTCAAATTTTACATTTTTCTACAATCTTGGTAGGGTTCAATTTTGAGATTGCAACTTTAATTTGGCCTATCTACAGATCGTAAAATCACTCATTTTTTTCAGATTAGCTTTAAAATCATCATAACTTTCATCCCTGAAAATTTCGAAAAAAGTTGCGAGGACCGTGTGCACTCGGTTCGCCACGGTCCCGGACATTTTTTTTGAAATTTCGGGAGATTGTCTTGATTGCATTTAACAGCTTAAATCTAGGAGATTGGTTGATTTTATTGAAATTTGCTACCTCTAAAATTCAAAATCTTCTCTCTCTCTTTAGTGCATGAGTTTTACAACAATAAGCCCTACTTACACTATTCCCATTAGACGAAGCCTTAGAATTAAGTCCTTCCAAGGTTTAATTACTGAGGAGATGGAACCTAATTTGAATGGCCTATTTAATGAGGACATGGGTAATTCTTCTAATCCTCTTAATGATGAAGAAGCTCTCCATGAGGTTTCTGTAGAACAACTTTCAAAATTGGATAACCAATTTGATGATTTTCGACAATGGATGTCTCAAGAATACCCCGATAGTCAAGCTCTTTCATTAATTGAGGGTCTAAAACATATGGTTCAAAGTGATAAGAATGGAATTGATATTTTGCATGGTATTGCACACATTGTGGATTCGAATGTGATGCCTATGAAGAGTTGTGCCGAAACTTTAGGTTATACACAACCTCCTACTCAAGTTAATCATTCTATTCCTTTGACAACTCCTATTGCTAGTATACCTACTTTTACATCAAACATAATGACTACTTCAATACAAGATATTCTGCCTATGATCACCAGTCATGGGGGCAATCCTTCTTCTTCAATCAACCCTCTTCCTTTATTCAATCCAACTTCTTCATTCATTCCTTCAATGAGTGTCCCTATTACATCTCCACAAATAAACATGACGCAAGGGGGCAATTCATTTAACCATTCCATTCCTCCTTGTAGTGTTCCTCCTTTCCAATCATCTCCTATGACTAACTATCATAGTGTCCCACCACCTTACTCTCAATCAATACCTTCTTTCAATAACATAATACCTCCATCACAATCTAACACATCTAATATGAACTCTTCAACCGAAGCGACCATTAACAATCTTGCACAAACTGTCTCTTCTTTGCAGCAACAAATTGCCTCTATGAATCAATCTAAGTTTAGTGTGCCCACATTTGATGTTGCGAGCCCACTTTCTCTTGTCATTGTTCGATCTATTCCCCCTAAACATGTTGAAATTCTGCATTTGGAGCTTTCTAATGGTAAGGGTGACCCTCTAACACATGTTAAGACCTTTCAAACAATATGTACTGATTTTGCTTATGACCAAAGGTTGCTTGCAAAACTGTTTACTAGAACATTATGAGATAAAGCCCTACAATGGTATTGCTCGTTGCCTTCTTATTCCATTTCTTCTTTCGAACAACTTGCAAATGCTTTTATTCAACAATTTCAAAACAATATAAGTCCTAAAGTTACTTTGATTGATTTAATGCATTGTAAACAAGGTGTTAAAGAAAAAGTGACTGATTTCATTGGTAGATATAAGCATTTGTATGCTCAAATTTCTTTTCCAGTACCTGACAATGACATTCAAAGAATATTTATTTCTAATTTACAAAAAGATATTAGAGAAAAACTTCTGTTTTCTGAGTTTACTTCTTTCCAACAGTTGTGCGCAACTCTTCACAATTATCAACTGACTGTGAGTCAAATGGAACAAGCAAATCCTATGGCTCCGAGTGATAAGGGTGATAGTAGTCAACAACCATTTGGGAAGTTTAAACTAAACAGAGAGTCCATTAAATTCAATGAAAACATCATCAACAACAATGTGAATGCAGCATCAGGTGTGCCTCCTATTTCTAAGTTTTTCAAGAAAGAAAGAAAGTTTACTCCTTTGAATGAATCATTGCATAGTATTATAAATAAGTTATTGGAACAAAATGTGCTTACTCTTCCTCCTATAAAGCAAATAGATCCTGCAAAGATTAATTCACCCTATTTTGATAACAAATCTTTTTGTCAATTTCATCGTCAACCTGGGCATGATACTGAAAAATGTTTTGCTTTAAAGGGTAAAATTCAAGATTTGATTGATAATAATACTATCTCTGTTTCTGGTGTGAATGATAAAGGCAACACATCTGTAGCTCCTCCTAACCAAAATCTTAATATTTTTACTGATCCATTGCCTTCTCATACCTCTAATGCGATTGATACTAATGATTCCTCTGTCTCACTTGATGATCTTGTGTCTATGACTCCGAATGTGATTAACTTTGTAGAGCAGCAAAAAATCCCTAAAGAACCTTCCATCACATTTGATTATAGTGAAACTATCAGGGCACCTGATGGTCCTTTATATATAGTTGCAAAAGTCAAGAATACACCTTGTCATGGAGTGCTTATTGATCCTTCTTGTATGGTTAATGTCATTACTGAAGAATTTCTTTTTACTTTGCAATTGAATCAAGTGATCTATGATGAAACAAATGTGGTTGTGAAATTATTTGATGCATTTTCTTCTCCTGCAATTGGTTCTATTACATTACCTATTGAGGTCCATAAAAATCCCTTGATATGAGCTTTGCTATTATTCCATCATCTAAACAATTTTGTGTGAAGCTAGGCTATCCTTGGCTATCTTCCATGAGAGCTATTGCTTCTTGTATTCACAAGTGTTTGAAATTTCCCCATAATGATGAAGTTGTTACTGTCAATCATAGCCTCTTTAAACCAGCTGAAAGAACTTCTAGCGTTCCTATTGATTACTTTTGGCCTAAACAATTCCAATCTCTTCCTCCGCGAAGTGATCATCTTTTCAAATCTTATCAAAGGTGGAAAAAAGATATGATCCTATCTCTAAGTGAACCTAGAACACCCAAACTTGATATTCCTATCATTCTTGAGAAGGAAGTTCTTCCTTTGAAAGATAAAACTAATGTCTTTCCTCAAGAAGATTCCCAACCCATCCCTATGAATGTGACTATGCCTATGACTAATAAACTTCCTAAAAGTAAACCTATACCTCCTCGTCATGATGGACTTGGTCTCCTTCCTAAACCAAATATTCCTCCCTTATATGGAGCAGTTCCTCCTCCTTCCTCTTATGGAGAGAAGAGACCTTCCTCTTCTCCTATTATTCAACCTAAGAGACCACAACCTAAACACCCAAGTGAAAAGGATGAGAACATTCCTCCTCCTCAATCTTCTCAACTTCCTACTAAGACTAGACGAAATCGTTCTGCACGTGAATGCTGACGAAAGCGTCATCTTAGAGCTTAGGCAGCTGCTTCTCAAACTTTGCAATCCCCAAAAACACCTTCAGCCAGTATTATTCCATTTTCTCCTCAGCCGAAGATTGAGCCGAAATCTCCTAAACATAAGATGCATGATGGTCTTGATCCTGTGCGAGTTAAAGATCCTATTTTTGTAAATCTTGATGATGATATAGATGAAAATGTTACTCCTGTTCATTCTAATAGTGAATATGAATATGTTGATGTTGATAACCATTTATCTAACGAATTTTCTAAAGCACTTATCCTAGCTCCTAGACAAGAACAACGTGGCTCGGAACATGAACATAGCCCTTGTTTGGATCTTGTGATAGCTCCATCTGCTGTGTTGGATGTTCCTCCTCTAGCATGTTTCCTACCTTCCCGAAATATTGATCAGCAAGATCGCAGGGTAGATGACGTGCTAGACTAGTTTCATTAGCATAGCAGACTCTTTCCTCCTCTCTTGATCTCTTTTGTTACTTCTTCTATGTGTTATTCTCATTCTTCTATTTGTTGTCCTTAGTGTTGTCTACTTGAGGATGATGCAAAGCATTGAGATCTCTTTTGGTCTCTCTCATGTTGACTCAAAAGACACGTGTTCCCTTCTTCTAGGTGACCTTCCTTTATTGGGGAATGAAGAACAATTATGCATACATACATATGATATACATGAATTATCATACAACATACTGACCTCGAGGAAAGCGAAGTCACCTTGTGCTTTGTGTTTTGTGTCTATTATCCTTGGGCTTATCTCACACTTGGGGGCTAAATCCTTGTGATAACGTGCTCCTTTCTTATTTCTTATATGTATCACTACCTCAAAGCAATCACCCCCAGTGAGGCGTGTGCGATCACTTTAACGTAGGGGGGCATACATCCCGTTCATATCTTTTCAAGATACTTGAAAATTTCTTGACAAATTTAGCTTTGCCTTGAAAATTTTTGGTATTTTTCTTGCATGACTCATAGTGAGGGAACCTTACTACTGATAGTCATGGTTCTCCCTAATGATCTTCCCTTTTACTTTGTCAATTGAAGTCGTAAGATCCTTAGTCCACTGGGGGCTTGGTGTATCTTGCCTCCTTGACGTGGTGAAAGTTTTTCAATGTTGTTTCCCTATACTTTACTGGAAGTATAAGCATACGCTTATACTCCCGCTAAAGTGGGGGCTAAATGTAGCGTCCTAAAATTGTAACACTTGCAATTTCGACTGCATTTGGGTCTTCATGATGGCGGCGCAACATTGAACCTAAATGGAGACCCCGAAACCTGTTTACAACACCAAAAACTGCATTTTTCTGCACCTTGGCATGATCCCTCCTTGCACCCTGTTGTCCCGAGAGGTGGGACCATGGCGCCCAGTGCCCTGGTCCTTCAGGACTAGGGCGCCTAGTGCCCTGGTCCCCCAGGACCATGGCGCCCAGCGCCCGGGTCCCTGGCCCTATTTTGGGCCCGGTCTCCTTTTGGGCATCGGGTCTTGAAGTTTGCAAATTGGAAAATATTGTTTCTAGGTCGGCCTAAGGTCGGGAAAATCAGTCTCTCAACTCTAATTGACAAGTATATAAACTACTTTTCCTCTCCTAGAAAAAGAGGAAGGAAATAAGCAAGAGCAAGAGGCGAAAGTGATAGTCAAACATTCAAACATTCAAACATTCAAACATTCAAGTATTCCTTCAAGCAATTGAGCATTCTAAGTCTCCATTCAAGGCTAGGTGTTGCATTCAAGACAAGGATTCAACCATTGAAGAGGAGATCACTTACAACACATAACATACAACATACATTACACCTTCGCATGTAAGAATACAAACATTCTTACAACAAGGTATCAGTACTTGTTTACATTACAAACATTTACATTTACAGCATTCTCATTTCTTGGTTAATTCCAAAACCGGGGTTTGACCTAAAGGAAAACCCCTAATCCCTAACCCCCCAATCATCCTCTCTTTTCTGTGTGTAGGTTGCAGGTACGCGGCTGTAATTGAAGATCTGGAATCCTTGTGCAGAGACGAACAGATCCCCCTTCGTTTCATGGATTTTTCGGAGGACCGTGTGCACGTTGGGCGCCATCGTCCCGTCAACTTTCGCTCAAATTTGCAGAACAGCACCGTCTCGACATTTTACTGCTAATTCCAGGTCCGCAGCTTCATCCTGTATCCCTATCTCTATTTATAAGCGAATCTTTCTTACTTTACATGTACTCCTAGTTCAATCTTTCTATCTACATTCTTTACAAAAGAGGGTATCCTTGATGTCTTAACCCTTGAAACTCATTTAGAATCCAATCCTGCATTGTGTGGGATTGGATCTTGTGGGTTTCAACCCCTCTTTTGAATGTAAAGTCTCTCCTAAGTGAAAACCATCAACCCTAGTGACCTCCCTTCTCTCTCCTTGGAGTTGGGGGAGGGGAGAACAACTAGGGTTTGATTTTTCCACTTTACAGTAGACAACTCTTGAAGATCTAGAAAGTGTGGAATTTGAGAATGAAGAATTGAAAGAGAATGTGAAGATAGTGAATGAATGCATGCAGAAGCTAAGAGAACAAATTTGAAAGTTCAAGTTAAGACATAAGGAAGTTAATTATTAGTTGAACTAGACAAATGAAACTGTTAAGGATCTGATGCTAAAGATTGAGGAGAAGAACAAGATAGAGGAAACCTTGAAAAAAATGATTAAGATGAAGTCTGAGGAAGGCGAGAAAGTGGAATAAGAAGTGAAGAATTTGAAGGTAGAAAGTAAAGTTCTTGAAAGTAATAAATTACTGGAAGATCTGATTAACATGCAGAAAGCTCATTTAGACAAGACAAGACTAGGATATCAGACTAGTGAATGTTCAAATTGGAATGGTAAAGACAAATGCAATAAAGTCAAAGTTGAAGTAGAGAAGAAACTAGAAAATGCAAGCAAAACCCAAAATTAGAGATCTAGTGTAAGGAAACTACCAATCTGACAACCAAATGCACAAAGGTACCCATCATTTAATGGTTATTATTTTTAATGCATTAAATTTAGTCATAAGGTTGCAAATTGTAGAAGTATTCAATGTTACAATTGCAAGAAGTTTGGTCATAAATAAAATTATTGTAGAAATCATGCTATGAGTCAGAATCATAATCTGGTTGGAGTGAATAACACGAATAGTAACTTTCATGGATATTGTCATGTATGCAATGGTTATGGTCACAAAGCTAATTAGTGTAGATATAGAACACACTCAACAAATACAGTGCAAAGGAAAATCAATTGTTACAAGTGCAAGCAATTCAAACATTATGCTAATCAGTACAAAAATGAAGGTGGTATGGAAAAGTCTACAGAGAAGAATATGATGAAGGCTAGTGAATCAAAGAAGAAGGAAGCCATGGTATAGAGAAAGAAGGAAGTGAACAATGAGAGAAAGCCTTGTGTACCAGAATTTGGTATAGGCACCTCTTCCTCTAGTAATTGAGCATATTACTTCAACTCAGGGGGAGTTTTCAAGAAAAATCTATTGATCTCCCCTTTTGAAGTAGTTCATGTTGTTGGTCCAACATGATTGTGTTTGACATGTAATTTGATAAATCATGTTTTGTGTTGATGTCATCAACAATACACTTTTCAATGACAAAACCCTAGAAGGAATTGGTAAGATAAATTTGGGAATTTGAGATCATTTTCATCATTATGCAAAAAAGAATTTTATGAAGAATAGGAGAAGAAACTAAAGAGTGAAGAACAAATAACTAGAGCAAGCATGGAATTAAAAATGATTGTCAAAGAATCGAGTAACAAAAGTTTTTAGACTTTGGAAAATGTACAACTAGATGAGTTTTACCTAGATAAGATCATAAAAATGGAAAGGAGCCTAAATGAAGTAGATTTGCAAAAGGTCAAGGAGTTAAGTCATAAAGGAATGGATTTGTGGAGTGAGTTCCTATGGTTCAATAATGAGGAAGTAATCAAGTTAATATTGAGTCGTGTGCAAAATGAATGTATCATGTTCATGAAGGACATAATTTTGGTTGTTACTGGTCTGTGTGATAGTGGGAGTGTACCAATTAAGAAGACAATTTAGAACAAGGAGGTTGAAACCCTGACCAGTGTGACGGGTGATCGGAGAGTGTTGTTGATAGAAAAAATCATTAATCTCATTGTGAGGTATGTTGTATATGATATATTTAATAAGATTTATTTTAGAAATAGGGAAGGTTCTACATTGGCTATTGAAGTATATGTTGCACACATGATTGTTATGGAAGATGTTGTGTTCAATTTGTGTGAATTTCTAAAGAATCAATTGTTAGAGAATATCAAAATAACAAAAGATCAAGGTTACCCTTTCTGGTTTAGATCATTGCTTGTATGTTTTTCTATATTTTGTTTGGGATCTTTACTGGCAAAAGAGTGTGTTGTGGGAATCTGGAGTCCTGGTTGCTAAGAAAATATTTCAATATATTAATGGGTTGGATAAGGGAGAAGATGCATGTGATGCTTATTTCAAATCATTTCTGAATATGTGGAGTTTTAGTCTGGTATAACCTGCTACTGGTTCGACCTCCAGAAAGAGAAAGCATAAGGAAATCGTGTCCTCTGGTTCTTTGAAACCTGAGAAAAAGTAGAAAGATAAGAAATAGGAAGAAGTTATTCAATTGGATAATCCTGAATCATCTATGATTAAGGAAGTAGTGGAGGTTGTGAAGATGCTAAAAGAACTTTATCTATATGCATAAATGAGATGAGAGATTGTATCAATAGTGCTAGTAGAGTTTACAGATATTGTCATTCATGGCCAACTACTATGGTGAAGCACAAAAAAAAGATTGAAACTATTGAAGAAGAATTGAATTCTATCACCAAGTCATTTGATTTTTTGAGTGAGAAGGATGGAGAGAAAAGGAAAAAGAGTGCAAAAGTTTATCAATTAGCACTAAGTTGGTTGTTCAGTCCTAGAAGGTTCTCCTTTTAAGAGCTAAAGGAGAAATATAAGTAGATATTTCAAAAGAAAAGAAATTGAGAATCTTTTTGAGTTGGTATGCAATTTTGGCATTCTTTTTGTTGAATGCATTTATTTTTCTTTCTTTTGTTTTTCATCAAAGGCACCCTTTGTCCTTGATTTCAAAGGGGGAGAAAGGTAAATGGAGAAATGAGGAGAAAGGTGGAGAAAAGGAGATATATGAGTAAGGAGTAGTTATATGCAGAGTTATATGTAGATATGTTTCTAAGTTTATTCTTTTTGAGATGTTTTGCCATCAATGACAAAGGGGGAGATTGTTGGATTTGTGTGAATGTTGTCATTGATGTCAAACCCGATGATCCAGTTAAGACTGAATGTGGCGTAAGCAGTTTTAGTGTTGTAGATTGAGCAAGAATGGAAGATAGGTATGTATGGGATATGAAGCAATAAGGCACACGTGATCTACTGGAGTCATTTGTAGAAAATCTTCTTCTCCAGAATCTATTTTTTTCTTATCATAGTTTTAATCCAATTTTGATATTGGTGGTATCAATTATATCAGTCATATGAGTTGTATCTATTGCTATCTGAATGATTATATTGCAACATGCTTTATGTTTTGGAATATGTGGTATCTGTATCTTGAAGTTAGGAGCTGTTGTGCTTGGAGTTTGTGCTTGTGGGTCAAATTTTATGGGTCTAGTATACCCTTGTTTGTTCAGGTATTTGTGGTGTACATTTTGATAAACGAAGTATGTGAAAGAATCGTGTAGAAGATTGATGAAGGTTGACTTGTTCATCCTTTTTTTGATCAAGACATGTTTTGGATAACGTGTTGACTTGATCAGTGCATTATTGGGTAAATCACTAAGTTCTTGGCCAACATAGTATCTTGGTATATGTGCTTATCAGTATATATAGAAGATGTGTTGATGTGAAAATATAAGAAGAAGAGTATAAGGTAGAAGAAAGGATTATTGTGTGGCAATTGAAGATGAGTAGAAAATGTGTGTGTGTGTGTGTGTGTGTGTGTGTGTGTGTGTGTGCATGGTATTCAAAAAAGTATAGTTGTGATGTTTAGTAGAATAAGAAGTGTGCAAGTGACAGAGTTAGTATGAGAGAAGTATATGAGTGAAGATGTGTGCAGAAGAGTTAGAATGCAAAAGGTGTTGCAGTACAATCCTTTACTAGATTTGTTGCAAGTAGTTGGTTTGGTAGAGTAGTGCAGTAATCCCTTATTGGACTTGCTACATGCAATTGTGGATAGTGGTGCAGTGATCCCTTACTGGATCTGCTATGAGTTTTGTGAGTTGTTATTTGAGCTAAATCTGGAGCTAAACTCATGCATTTGGAGATGCAATTTTTCTCAGTTCATTTATTTTCTATTGCAGTGAGCATTCCAATAGTGAGACACTTTGTAAACTAGCAGTGAGCCACCCATTTTGTAATCACCAGATAACTAGTTATATTTTTCTTGAGATAACTCTCTTTGTGGTTTTTCCCATTTGGGTTTTCCACGTATAAAATTTGGTGTTCAATTTGTGGTTGTGTTATTTGTTTATTCTGCATTTTGTATTTTATGTTGATAAGTTTAATTGATGAAATTGATATATCGATAAAAGTTTTGAAAGAGTGGGAATAACAATTCACCCCCCCCACCCCCCCTCTTAGTATTCCAGACCATTCAGCCAATTCAACAATCCCTTGCATCCACATTAGAAAATCCCTTAGGTATTCCTAGATAGGATACTACAACACTATCAATTTCTTCGTCCCTACAAAATAACCCTACAACCTATCATTGGTATTTAATGGGCATTCTTCCACTAAGCCTTCACTCATTCACACATTCAATTTTGATGGTATGTGGATTGAACCTCCAAGATTTTGGCTCAAAACTCAAATAGCCTCATTCACACATTCAATTTTGATGATAAGTGGATTGAACCTCCAAGATTTTGGTTCAAAACTCAAATAGCCTGAGTGACATACATACATAGTTATATCCAGAAGCATTCTTTGCCACTATCAAGAGCTTGGAAAATATTCTGCAAAGGGCATAGTCTAGGAGATAAGTCTTCTTTATTTGTTACTATGTTTAAAATGAATGTGATTTTTTATTTTAAAATCTTTGATAATAAGTATTTTTTTGTTTGTGTACAATTTTCAATTTTTGTCATTATCACTATAATTTCCTTGTTCTATTTTATGCTTCTTTTTCTGTAAATAGCACAAATAATGTTTTTTTGTTATATGAAGACATGTTGGAGCTATATTGAACTTATAGAAATCCTTCGTGAGATCCCAATTTCACAAAATTGGCCTTATAAATCATATCCCTGCAACTATCCTATTTACCGAACCCCCAGACCCTGTTCTTCAAAGAACTTATTCTCATAGGCATCACCAAGAGTTCATCTCCTACTTTGCACATACGGATAGACATATTACATATATTATAGGACTGTACAAAGCAACCATAGTTAAAAAGAACACAAAAAATATTATTGATGCTTTCAAGACAATCAAAATCTAAACAGAGGAAAATCTTTGTGAATTATACATGGCGACAGAGTTAGAGACAACTTTAGACAAAACTTTATGCAACTTGTAGAAAAGTTTAGAAATTTTTTAAATAGGTTGTAGAAACCCTAAGGTATAATAGTCCAGGATCTTTTCAGATTAAAATTCAAGGATAAGACACAATTATGTATAGTATTTGATTTGAAACTCACTAAATGTACATATTTATTTAGAAATCCTTATGAACTATGCAAAACTCAAGCCTACTATGATTGTGTACACCAAAAATTCACTAAATCTTATAGGATTTTAGAAAAATATGGAAAATCTATGTCAGCTTGGAGGATTTTTTAAACAAAATTCAAAAGGACATAGGCACTCTCGTAAAAATGAATTGTCAAATTTCAAGAATTTATATACCTATGTGTTGATGGTACTGTTGCAACTGAAGAAACAGAAAGAGCTATGATGGTTGCTAAACTTAGTCGTAGGATATGAAGACAACCTTGAAATAGATTAGATGATAAATATACTTTTCCATCCACAGAACGTGGTCACCTCTCACTTTGCATGAAAAAAGATTAAAACTTCAATCACCAATTGTTCATCTAAAGCAAGACGGGCATACCCTAAGCTCGAAGAAACCACCACTTTCATCAATTGTTCTTATGTTGTGCCAGTTGCAGGAAAGCACGACCAAAGGGAAAGGCAAGAAGGATGATAACTAAAATGGCCTGTTCAAATTCCTCACTAAGGAATGGGCTAGAAAGCTGCTCCCTAAGAAGAGCCAAGGGAAAAAGAAATAACTTTTTGCATGTGGAGGAGTTTTTTGTCTATTTTGTGTAGCCATTGGATGGATAAGCCTAGTTTATGCTTTTGTTTATACTTTATTGTTTATTGCCCTGCATGGCAAATGACTTATACTCTGATTAGTATTATTTTATCACTGATAAACTCTCATAGTATGGTTTTTGTTTTTGATAGAGGTAAAAGGCTACTACTTTGCTGATTATATGTGAACAATGGTTCTGCCACTGTTCTCATAATTGTACCTATGGGTTAGCCCCCTCATTTTTGGCTGCTTTTAATATATAAAGCAAACACATTGTATCTTGTGCATTTTCTCATATGGGAACTCACATTTTTCTCTCTGACATTCTGCAGAGGCCATGACAGGCCACCAAGTTTTTTCTCAGTTAATCTGTGAGCGTGTTTGATTCTCAAATCTTCATGATATAAATTAGCAATATTTAAAACTAGTTTTTGATTGGCTACATAAAAAAAGTTTATTCACTAGATAAATATAGAGCCCCCACTATAGTTTCCTATTGGTAGGAACTAATAATAAAATAAAACCAATTAAGAATCAAGAAATAACTCCTATTTATTATATTCAAGTTTCTTACATAGGCTATTACTAGAATTGTCAACCAAAATCATATTTGTTGTATGAATTTGCCTAATCTTCTCAATAATTTTCATGATGAGCAAAAAAAATTATGTTTCCCTTCATGTAAAATTGGTAGCACGTGCTCTTATTTAATATAACATGCATGTGATGTATTAAGTCATACTTTGCAAGCATGATTTTCAATACAAAGTTGGTTTTTTAATGTATGCTAAAAAGAACAACATCATAATTCTAACAAAATAGGATCTCAAAGATTTCCTGGAAAGAATTATTAAATTCTCATTTTTTTACTTTACTATTTTTTTAAAAAGTTTTTAGTCAAACTTATTAAACTCTTTTGCACCTTAAGAATCACATGGGAAGATTTTCAAGTATCCACGATTTATTTTATTTTCTTGCATGTATGTTCAAACTAATAGGTAGTTCTATTGAAGCCGAGGATCTCTACTCTACATAGGAAGAAAACTAGAGATAATTAATAAAAAATGATAATATGTACATTAATTAATTATTCATAAATAAAAATATAAGAAAATATGCATCCACATTTGTTAAAAATAGGTAAAGTAGGGAAAGCAATCCCATGATAAATATCACAAGATTCAAAAACCAAAAATAAGAAAATAATTTCTTAATAGATTTATTATAATGTGTATATAATTTCACACCAACACCTCTCTTAAGTGAAACTTAAGGAGACTAAACACATAATATAAAAGGAAGCATGGGTTCTAGCAATAAGGCTTGATTAGGTACCCATTTACAAAAAAAATCTCTTGTAAAATGATTGTGGGAGAAAAAACCAATGGAATAAAATCCCTCTTTAAAATGGAGAAAAATAAAAGTACGTACAAATAATGGATCACAAATAATCAAATCCATGACAAATACATAATGAATACTTCACATAGAAGAGATAAAATACATGAGTTGGTGTATCCACTCCATAAAGAAGTGGTTCTAATGCCAATCTTGAATGATTGAAAACAAAAAAATAATAACATTCCCCTACTTTGGAGGGAACATATCCACTAGTGAATGTATGCAATAGTCAAAAAAATCAAGTAGGAAACAAATGCAAGGAAAAAGATCATATGACAAACTAAATAAAAGATCAAATAGAGCATGCAAGTGAAGTTCATAATAAAGAAACAAAAATAAAAATTTAAAATAAAGTTTCCATGAAACTCCACTACAAGTTTGATATTCTTCGTGATGATTAATATGTGGATGCTCTTGTGCATAAAAGTTACCAATTTTAGGGGATAATGTATTAAATGCATAGGATAATGTACGTATTTCTTATAATGGAGGATGAATGATGCATGAACGAGGTTGTCTAAATATGTACCAAAAATAATAATTTTGGTGGGACACAAGTGCATTTAAGACCCCATTTAATCTTGGAATTTGGTGGAGGTAATACATCCATAACTAAATAATAAAATTATTTAATTATTTTAGCCATGTGGGGTGGAAAATAAGGTAATTAAATAATGAAATTATTTAATTATGTGTGAGATGAAAAATAGGTGTAATTAAATAATAGTTCGTTAATTTGGTGAATTACATTATGTAGGATGAATTAAGTAGACAAATTAATAAATTCGTTAATTTGGACAGGGTTGTGCTAGGAAAAAATTAGGTGTAGATACATTTTGTCCCTTTTTAATAAAATGTCATGACTAAGTGGCATCATGTCAAAGAAGAATAAAAATTACAATTAAAAGGATCTTTGATGGTAGGTTTCCCAATAACTTACAAGAAAAGGGATGATAATAAAAGTGACGAACCCTCAAGAGAACTGTTGGGTGAAATGGAGCCTAAGTGGTCTGTCAAAATTATATGGGAAAAGGAGAAAATGTTTCATGATGGATAAAATATTACTTGAGAGAAATCAAATTTTGATGATGTACATGTCATGTGTATAGAACTAATAATGTATGAGGATTGAACATATTAATGGATTTCTCTTGGATGATTAGATTATGAGATTACAGATTCTAGATAAAGGGTTGGTTCCTTATCTAATATAAATTGTAGTAGTGATGGTCCAATCCAACACCAAGTAGCCCTACAACTAACCTTATTCTAACATCTTTCCAACGAAAAGTGGAAGAAAGTGAAAAGAAGATAGGTACAAAAAATAGATTCCTACAACAATTTGAAAAGGAGAGAATGTGCAATTTTTAAAAAAAAGTTCAAACCCTTATATATTTACTATGAAGAACATGCACATATTAGGTTATTGAAAACAACATCACAGATACAAAAATAAAATACAACATCAAATTATAAATGGGGAAAACCCTTGACGAGAAAAAACACACACTAAAAAATATAGCCTAATTATATTATTTAGCAACACAAAAAAGGTTACAATATAATATTAGAGGTATGCTCTTTAGGAGTCTCTAATAGTGACAAGAATATTGGAGAAATTTTAACAACATAATGGTACATCTTCAACCTCTAATACAAAGCAAATAGCTAAGTGCCAAATAAATATAACTCCAACACAGGAATATGGGCACATAGGCTGCCACATATATAATACCTTCATGGTATTCTTGAGTCCCCTTGATGTGCATAACACTTGCATGCATGTGACAACCTTGCATGAAGTGCACTATCATAGTCAAGACCTACAAATCAACAAATTACCATTTCTAATACCTTCCTCCCCAATTCAAGCAAACGATAAAAATTTAATGTGCCTATATATGCATAAATGAGTACCATAATTGCATGGGGCCAACTTATTGTTGGATATTGATACTACTAGGATATGCTATTATGATTGATGTCAACATATTCCGGTATTGCAAAAGAGATGTTTGGTGTTCTGGTGATTGTATTGTGATGCAGGAGCACTGGAGTAGTTCAAACCAGTTGGAGCAGTTAGCGGTGGAATTGCTTGGAGATCATTGCATTTCTTCATGTTTAAGAGTTTAGCATTGTGGATTTGGATTTATCACCTTGAGTTCTAATGAATATAAAAAGAGGGGGGGGTGAATTAGTATACCAAAAAATACTGAAATTAAACACTTTAACAGTTTAGCAATAAACCGGTATAATAGTTTAACTAACAAATCGGTTAACACAAATGCAAACCAAACAGCAAATAAGGCATTCACCCACAGCAACACAATCACCATAACACAATAGATTCTGATGTGGAAACCCAAATGGGAAAAACCACGATGATATGAAACTCACAAGTAACTATCTGGAGAATAGTAACCAGATTAGTTAAGGTCAGACCGGTTAAGGCCATACAATGTTCTTTACCAGAATAGATCATGTTAGGAATCTCAATCTCTATTAGGAGATAAGTTCGATTAAAGACTACCTTGTGAGAGGATTTCAGATCCACAGATGTGAACCACCTTGTTAGAGGATTTACAAAGGCTTTTCTGGGCCTACCCGGTTAAGGGTTTCAGACTTGTCAAAGATGTTAGTAATCAACAAGTGAATGATCTAGCAAATAGCATAGTTTTCTTGGTTAGATCCATGATAGCTCATTGCTAATGCATTTCAGCATTACTTCAGTCTTCAGTAAATCCACACTCTGTTACAACACACATACTTGATCTTCTCTTCTAAGATCGCACATACAAAAACTCATCAACCACCAAAAACCCTTAAAACTACACACTAGAAAACCCTAGACATGATGTCCTTAAAAAAGAATCTGATTTCATGTCGGTCCAATAGGATTACATTGCAAGTTACTAGGTTCATTGCATCTAGACACATTTGATAACATGACACAAATCATCGTCAAAGTGTCGATGGATGGTAACTCATCACATAAATACCGGTTGGTAACTCATCACAGAGTATTACCCGTTCAAACATTAAACCGATTACTGGTTGTCCAAAAATGAAGACTGGGAAAATGATAACTGCTGCTTCAGTTTCTTCGCTTCACTTGAGATCCTTGAACTACTTGAGGTCTCCATACCGCTTGAGATCGGTAAAACACTTTCTGCAAAACACCAATAGCCTATAGACTATAATGCAATACCGGTTTGGAACAAATATTGGTTGAGCATAACTCATACATACAAAAAGTGATCTCAAAGCAAGTGTGTGTCCATCAATGACAATCATAACATAAACATCAAAAATGCCAACAAGTTCGTTGTCTTTATCATATTCGAGATTCATGGCATTTGGATTTGATGCTAGTGAGATATTGATTCTGGTATTGGTCTGGTATAGGTGTGTTCTTACCGGTTGGTCATGCAGTGTGTAGAGTAGAGATGAATTGGGTTGTGGGTAGTTTCCGTAACTTGTGGATCATTGAGCGATGTTGTTTTGGGCCTTGACCAATGTTTCAGGAGGTTCATGTGAATTTTTATGCATTTTAAGATGTTCTTTGTGATTTGGGATGACATGTTATCATTTACATGTTTCATCATGAACCGGTTGGTCTTTGGCCGACTTGATCGAGTTGTTATTGCTTGTAGATGGTATAAAGGGAAGTTTTGAGAATCTTTTTAGGGGATAGAGGTCTGAGGAAGAAGTGATCAAGTGAAGATGTAGTTTCTGAAGAGATTTTGGTCTAGGGGGAATGAAGTTCGGATGGACTGAGGTCCAGATCAGTGCAGAACAGTGTAGACTATTATCAGAGGGCTATTTGTTGAGCAAAAGATCCACAGATCTTAGATTTGTGTTGTAAGGATTATTTTGTAATCCTGGGTTGTGGTCCAGCATGTGTAGCCATTGAAGGCATATGTAATTCATTAAATGGTTGTAATGACTGATTTATCTGGTTACTGATTATATCATGTGTTACTTCTACTAGTTAGGGTTACTCTTTATCTTTTTACCTATTAGATCTTGTGTTGTGTTACCGGTTGCCAGTATCTTGCATGGTGTTTTGCATTATAGGCTACAAGGTGGGGATGTCCTTCATTGGATCTCCCTAGCTTGACTGCATCACATTGAGCTTATATGGATAGTTTATCTGTTTGGGATGCTAGAATACTTTATTCCCTATTGATTTCAGTGATCCAAGAGATTACTTGATCATATTATTTGATCTGGTTTATAGTTCAGTCTTTCTATGCAGTGGTTGGTAGAGTTTGGTATTTGATCTGGTGAGCTGTGGTATGATCATATCTTTGGTTGCGGATTTAGGAGAATGTTTTGGATGATCATGTATATCTTCATTTTAGATGGTTCATGATTTGGTGCTCCACAAGTTATCTTTCTAGTCTGAATTGTTGTTGTTGAGTATTCCTGTGAGCTGGCGTGTTGATCAATCAAGATTTGCATAAGTGGTGTTGGTGTAGATATTGTGGATGGTTCTAATATGCTTGTTGGTGTTTCTAGATTGTATCTTATTTTTCTTGGTGGTCCACATTGATTCTTGTGCACATTCTTGGTGATTTTGCTGATCTAGAGATATTCTTCATGTTATGCAGTATTCTTGGTGGTGTAGTGTGTTACGGTTGATCTTGGCGAAATTTCCGGTGGTGATGCATGTTTGGAGATTTGGTTTAGGTCTATGTTATGTCATGTATATCATTATATTGGTTTGGTGGTTCACATATGTATCATGTGATGTAATTTTGTAATTAAGAGTTGAGGGTTTAGCCAACCTTGTAGTTAGGGTTGATGATTTGTATAAATAGGTGGTATAGTCATGTAATTTGGGTATTAGTGTGATGTTTGCATTATCAAAGAGTGGTTTATGTGGTTCTTAAGAGAATTTATCATTCGATGTGGTATATTGAGCATAGATTGTTGTAGGGGAGACAAATGTGCTTAACCAGAACCATCATCAGGCATAAGGAGATGCTATATTTGTAGTTCATGTAATCCAGATTGTAGTTTGATCATTATTGTAAGGTAGTGAACCTTCCCTAATGGTTGGAGCCTTTTGGGTCATCTTATTTTGAGCAGTGAGCTCTAGGAAGTGTGCCTGAATGCATGTGCATTCCCCATTGCAATATTTTCACATACTACTACAGAGTATCATCTTATTGTGGGTAAGTTCCCACCGTGGTTTTCCCTTAACTGGGTTTTCCATGTCAAAATCTTGGTGTCATGTGTGTTGGTGCTATTATGTCTATCTTTATTCTTGCTACAGTCATTTAGATATGAGATTGTGCTTGATTTGATAAATCCGGTGAAAATCGATTCACCCCCCCCAGTTTTCCTTCTTGGTTGCTGCTAATAATTGGTATCAGAGCTAGATCCTTTGAAAGAAGCTTGATCACTTGAGGAGATCTGGGATGGAAACTTATGTTTTCAAGATGGAGAGTCCTAGATTTGATGAAAGCAATTATACTATTTGGAAGGACCAGATGGAAGTTCACTTGAAGTGCCTTGGAGAAGAGTATTGGAAGATCACAAAGAATGTTTATAATGTTCCTTAGAATGGATTGGTTATTGCTACTGAGATCAAGGATGTTGAACATAACATAAGAGATAAGGAAGCATTGTTGAGTGCCTTGAATGATTCAGAGATGAATAATATGATGGGGTTGTAGACTGCACATAAGATTTGGAAGAAGATGGAGACTTGTATGAAGGAGATGTGCAAGTTAAAGTTGCTAATTTGCAGAGCTTGAAAGGGAAGTATGAAGCATTGAAGATGGGAGAAGATGAAAACATATCAACCTTTATGGCTAAGGTGAATGATATTTTTATGAATATCATGTGTTGGTGGAACCCTTGAAGAAGATAAGATTGTTTCTAAGGTGATGAGATCTTTTCCTCCTACTTACAAACATAAGGTAGTTGCTATTGATGAGATCTGGAGTGTCACTACAGTGACTAGAGACATGTTGGTTGGAAAGCTTACTATATTTGAGTTGAATGAATTTGGAGAATCACATGGTAAATATGAAACTATATTCAGAGCCTCTGTATCCAAGAAGAATAATTATGATCTAGGAGAAAGTTCTTGTTGGGTATCGAGATTTAAAAGAGAGAAGAGAGAGATGGAAGAGAAAGAAAGAGAATTGGATGAGCTTGAAGCCCTTATTTCTCACAGATTTCCTAAAGGATCTAGTAAGTATGATGGAAATTTACCTTTGAAATGTTTATGTTGTAATAAGATAGGAAATTTTTCTTCTAGGTACCCTAAGAGGATGTCTAGGTATGATAAGCATGATAAATTTGAAAGGCATGATAGATCTGATAAGAATGATAGATATGAGAAGCATGGTAAGTATAATAAGCCCTACCAGAAGTACAAAAATCAGAAGAAATGCTATTATGCTATTGATCAAGGTGTAATAGATGAGGAATCAGAGAATGGGAATTCAGCAGATGAATTTGTATTTATTTCTATCAAGGTAGATGATCTGGTATCAATGAATCCTACAAGCTGCATTGTTGAGGAGAAATATTTAGCTGCTAAGATTGAAGAGAAATATGAATGGGTGATTGAAAATAGTTATTCACATCATATGATAGGCGATAAAAGAAAATTTGTGAGCATGGAAAGGTATGATGGTGGAATAGTGAGGTTTGGAGATGACAAAGCTTGTGTGATTTGTGGTAGAGGGTCTATATCTTTCAATAGTAAGCATATTATTGATGATGTCTTGTATGTTCAAGGTTTGAAGCATAATATTTTGAGTGTTGGAAAGATGGTTAACAAGGGATATGATTTTCAATTCAAGAATGGTAAATTTAAGATCCTAAATGTCTCTGGTATAAAGATTGCATCAGGTACTAAAACTAAAGGTAATATTTTTCACTTGAGTGCTGGTGAGAAAAGTTGTTTGATTGCTCAGATTGATGAAAGTTGGTTATGGCATAGAAGAATATGTCATGTTAATGTTGACTACATGATAAATATAATGATGAATACTAAGAGGGGTGGGGGGGGGTGAATTAGTATACCAAAAATTACTGTAAACAAACTCTTAAATAGTTTAGCAGATAATTGGTGTAGCAGATTCACCAATAAACTGGTTAAGATAAATGCAAACCAAATAGAAAACAAAGCATTCACCCACAAGAGCACAATCACCATAACACAAGATATTTGACGTGGAAATCCAAATGGGAAAAACCATGGTGAGCAGAAACTCACAAGTAACTATCTATAGAATAGAAACTAGACCGGTTAAGGTCATACAATGTTCTTCACCAGAGCAGATCCTGTTAAGAATCTAGATCTCTGTTAGGAGATAGGTCCTGTTAAAGACTACCTTGTTAAAGGATTTCAGATCCATAGTTGTGAACCACCTTGTTAGAGGATTTACAAAGGCTTTGCTGGGCCTACTTGGTTAAGGGTTTCAGACTTGTCGAATATATTAGTAATCAACAAGTGAATGATCTAGGCAATAGCACAATATGTTTAATTAGATCCTTGTCAACTCATTGTTAATGCATTTCAGTATTAATTCAGTCTTCAATATCTCCACACTCTATCTCTTCACACAAACCTAATCTTCTCTTCAATGATCGCACATAACTGTTTCTATCACACATCTCACATGTAAACCCTAGACATGATGTCCTTATAAAGGAAACTGATTTCATGTCAGTCCAATAGAATTAGACTACAAGTTCCTAGGTTTAGTGCATCTGGACACATTTGGTAACACGACACAAACACACTGCCAAAGTGTCAGTGGATGATAACTCATCACACATTACAGTAATATTGGTTGGTAACTCATCACAAAGTAATACCGGTTGGTACAATATACCGATTAATACAATATACCGATTACCGGTTGTCAAAAATGAAGATGGGTAGATCATAGTGTTCCGATCAAAAGTTAACTACCACTTGAGCTCTTCAGTCAATCTGTGACCAGTAAACATCTTCTGCAAAATACTAATAGTCTAAAGACTATACATATAATAATACACAATACCGGTTGGAACAATTATCGGTTGAGCATAACTCATACATCAAGAAAGTGTGTCCATCATCAAGAAAGTGTTTGTCCATCAATGACAATCAAAACATCATAAAAATGCTAACAATCTCCCCCTTTGGCATTGATGGCAACACTTAGGAAAATTTTGACATCTAAGTGTTTTTACAACAAAAATTGCCATAATCAAAATTACTCCCCCTAAGCATATACACTACTCCCCAAACTGGTAACATGAAAGTACATGAAATGGTAACATTCACCAAAATTTTAATGTACACTACTCCCCCTTGCCAACAATGACAAATTAATGCAAAGTAACCCCTTTTTGCATATATAACAAAAAAGAGTAGATGTTCATGACAATAAGGAATGAAATTTATCAAAAACAAATTTAAAGTCCTGCATAAAAGTTTTCATGGCCAATGTCCATGACTCAAGTAATGAGGTAGAAACCTCACTTTCAGTCCTCATCTGGAATGCCAGATCTTCCATTGCATCAATGGTACTCATCTCTTGAGTTATCGTGATAGCTTCCAGGTTGAGAAAACATTTTTGAAGAATCTGCAATCTTGGAAATAAGAGTAGTTGAAGCTCCTGCAAATCTTTAGTCTGATTGCTGATCTTTGAGTCCATCTTGGCAGTCTGATGCTGATAATGATGAATAGTTTGTCCATAAGTAGTGAATGAGTCATATGGCATCTTGAAATTGATGATATATGCCTGTAACTCCGATTGGAGTTTAGCTTTCTGGTTAAGCACATCATCACAAACTAGATAGGGTTGATAGATTTTACTCAATAGTAATTTACCTTCACCCATAGCAACATTGATTTCATTCTACTGCTTCATTAGTTGCGTCCTTGGTTCTTTCATTTGCTTGACTAATGCAGTATTGAGTGCCTTTTCATGGTTCTTCTTTGCAGTGGCTTCAGCAACATCTTCCAAGCATTGTACCTGGTCCTCCACTACGGTAGAAAGAAGTTTAAGCTTAGAGAGAGAGGAATTAGTACTGGGGAGGTTGGTACTAGGAATTAGACTGGTAAGGGTGTCAACTGCAATTTGTATGACATCCTATTCTTTCTTCCTTCACAATTCTTCCAGTCTCTCCTGTGCAAGTTTGATGCTTTGAAGCAACTCAGACTCATCTGCTGATTGAAGATCAATAGGTATGGTGGTATCAACCTGTTTGGTTTGATCACCGATTGCCTTAGGAGTTTTCCCTCCTCTTTTGTTTTGATCTCTACTTCTTTGTTCTTCTTTGCTTCCTTCTCCTCTTCTACTCTTTTCTTATCCTCTTCTTTCTTCTTTTGCTCCTCTTCTTGTTTTTTCTTTTCTTCCTCCTTCTTACTTTCTTCTTCCTTCCTCTTGTCTTCTTCTTTCCTCTTCTCCTCTTCTTTCCTCTTCTCCTCTTCTTTCCTCTTTTCTTCCTCTTTCTTCTTCTCTGACTCTTTCCTCTTGATTTCTTCTTGCCTTGATTTTTCATTTTCTGCTTTTTCCTTGTCCCGTTTCTCTTTCTTTGTTTTTTCTTTATCATGTTTCTCTTTCTCTTTTTCAGGAGTGACATCCTCATTGTCTAATGTATCAACATCAATAGGTTGTTATGTCACTCTTTCACCTTCATTGTCAAATACTTCTTTTGGTTGGCCTAATGATAGGCTAGGTTCTTGTTCACCCTATCTAGTGGCTTCAGATACTCGATGCATATTGACAGCAGCTTTCACATGTATGTGAGTATCCTTTTTCACTTTAGAAGCTTTACCTTCTAGTAGCTTGAGTCTTCTCCTTCTCATGAAGAAGATGCCTTTGTTCTTATCCATTATCTCAAATAATTCTGAATTAGAAGCATCAAGAAAGTATTGTGCAAACATTTTCTCCCTGATCTCTTGTTCCTTTTCAATGGCAATGCACCATTTATTATCTAAAGAATTATATAAAGAATCTGGAGTAATAGATTTAATCTCAGATGGCGACCGATCATTATCACATAAATATTTGATGACTTCTTGTTCTACTTCTTCTTTCTCACTATCAGTAAAATCATCAAAGTATTCCTTTAAATAATCAAGCACTTTCCTCTTAATATTCTTTAGAGTCCTCTGACAATGTGTCATTGGCTTATAAGAGGAAATATCTATATTTATCCATGCTGAAGTTGTAGGAACATTACTGGTAGACTTTGCCTTCTTGCTTGATTACCTTGTCTTCTTTGTTTGAATTTCTGGTTTAGTGTCCTATGACTCCAGTGAGTGGGTTTTGGTTTTCTGCTTCCTCTCAAATACCTTTGTTGGAATAACCTCAGGTTTCATCTTAGCTGGTGACCACTTGGTCACTTTCAGACTGGCAAAGGTAACTGGTGCAGATACTAATGGCACTGCTTTGTCCTTTTTCTATTTTGGTTCTTCAACCGGTGTGATCCTTTCTAGGTAGGTACCAGTTCTCTTTTTCTTAGCATCCAGTGGAGAGGCAAGTAAGGTAGAGGCATACCTGATCAACATGTCATACATCACTTCATACCCCATTGGTTCAACTACTTCCTTTCTCAATTCCACTACTTCCATTATGTAGTCATCTATTCTTATTGTGAAGCAGATGCCATCTTCATACTTCACAACATCACTAGATATCTTTATTCTATGACTCATCTTCCGCTTGAATTCATCAAAATATTTATTCAAAACCTTAGGATATGTAGTTCCCACTACTTGTAGACTTTCCTTAATTTGTCTGGAGACCGGTAGGTTAGCAGACCATTGCACATCACCTACTCCAAGGAAATAACCTTGAAAGTAGAAGAATAAACTGACCAAAAGTTGGCCAAATCTGAACCTTAGAGAATTGTCCTATTTGATGGACTTCAGATTTAATAGCAATTGCTTATGTAGATAGGTACAAAGGTTAAATGTAGTGTCTTCCTTGATCATTCTGTAAGTGGCATTGACCGCAACAGCAAGGACAGAGTTCATTCTGCTGGCATAAAACATCTGATAACCAATCACCATGCACGCATATTTCACCAATTCATCTTTAATGGTATTGACGTTCATTGCCCATTGGTCACTCATAGAACCGGTGAGTTTTGTCATTTCAATTTTGGTGACCTTTCATAGAGCTGGCACCTCTCCAATATTCTAGAAACTGGTGACAACATGAATTGCTTCCGGTGTGATGTCATGCATCCGCTCGAGATACATCTTATCACCGTGCACTCTACTAAGGATGATGCGAATATGATCTTCTGTGAACTCTTCCAGAAAATATACCGCATTGTGCAGTTTCATCTTTTCAAGGATACTATACTCAGGTTTGATCTTCTTATCATCCCCACGGAACAGGCTTAGGTGGGAATGAATCACTAGGGATCCTAGGTCTTCCAATTTATAGTCAATATACCCTAAAATATCTCCCTCAATAATAACTCTTGTGGGTATTTGGGATAGGGCATTGTATTTCATTTTCTTTTGAAGAAATTCGGCTAAATCTACAGGTGCACTAGAACTAGAGTGTGATGCAGAAGCCATGATAAGAAAGAAATTTGAGAAATACCTTTACAATCCAAAATCTAGGGTTTGCCAATGTTGCTCACAATACACCACTTCAGTTGCTAGATCACCGCTTAGTGTTCTTCACTAATAGATTGAAAAAGATCGTTGGATTCCTCTACAAGATTTTTGAATTCACTTTGAATCTCTAGACGAATCGCTCTTTGTCACTCTTCTCTTGAAAATTCTTCTCTCGAAAACTAACAAGTGATAATGATGATGAAAATAGATTTTAAACAACTCTTACCGACCGCAATAAATGCATCACCGCTAGGGTTCAAACCCTAATTTTGCCTTTTACCACTCCAAATATTCTGCCGATTGATAGGTAACATATATTGGTTAAGGTCTTTACTGATATAAACTGTGGGTTCAAAATATTTCATCGATATGGTCCCCCTAAGATTTTCTAAGCTCAGTTTGTCAGTTCAAAGACTTCCACACTAGGTGTAGAAACAAGTTCATCCTGTGATCCTTCCTCTGATTTCTTTTTCCAAGTTTTATTCATTTCCACTTGAATGGTTTCAACATCAATCTTCCCTTCTAGTGTGATCGGTATATCACTCGATTGATTCTTTCTCAGTCTGCAAGTTCTGGCAGTGTGTCCCAGTTTGTTGCAATGATAACATAACATTCCAGGTGTTCTCCATGGTCCATTATTCATACTTCCATTCTTCCTTCTACATGTTGTAGCAGTGTGATTGCTACCATGATAGATCAAACAAGTTTCTCTCCAACTAGTTATCGCTTGATAACCACCTGACTGATGGTCATAGGTATTGTACCGTTTGGGATTCAGGTTCACAAAAGGTTTTGGGATAACTCCTTGAATTCTTGGAGGATGTCTCCCAGTGTTGTGCAAAACCCACCTGCATTCAAATTCTCTATGCCCAAACTTGTTGCATGCATAATAGTTTCCATTGAATCTATTGGATCTAGGCTTATTGTTTAGAAAATAAGGAAAATTGTTGTAGGCCTTGCTGCTACATACATTGGCAGTATGTCCTTCTTTGAGACAATTGAAGAAAATGGGTTTAAATTTTTGCTTACCTTTATCCTTGGATGTCGGTTGCTTCTTTGATGCTTCAGCTTTTGATCCAGAGGTCTCACCTTCCTCATACCCAGAGAAATCAAGTCCAGTGGTATTCTTTACTAGTTTTGCCGATTCCAACTTTTGCTCTAGCTTAACAGTACTCTTATTGAATTTGGCAAGTATCTCCTTTGACTCAGTAAGTTCCTTGGAAATAGCAGCATTGGATTCCATCAAGGTTGCATTCTCAGAAATAGCCATGTTTAGTTCACCTTGCAATTCTTCTTTATCAACTTTACTCTCTTGGAGATGAGTGGTAAGGGTACTGATTTCTTGCTTTAGCTTGGAGATCTCATGATCTTTGTCTTTTACTAGATCTTTAGCTTTCCTCCTATTCTCAAGCTCCTGACTCATTCTGATAGTCAGTCCTTCCAGCTCTCTTCTCAGGTTGGCTTTAGATTCATTCAGTTTTTCAACTTCTTCAACTAGGGCATCCATATTTGCTTCATCAGAAGAGCTATTTTCAGTAAGTTCCATCAATTTCTTAGCATGCTCTCTTCTCTTGTCTAGAGAGGATTTATACTTGACTTTAAGTTCATCACAGGCTCTCTCAATCTGAGTGAGATGATGAGTAAGTTTCCTCACATTGTATTCCCCCATATCTCCTTCCAAGTGGTTAGACTTATAGAAAGGTTGGCTCTGATACCAATTGATGAACACTAAGAGGGGGGGGGGTTAATTAGTATATCAAAAATTACTGTAAACAAACTCTTAAACAGTTTAGCAGATAACTGGTGCAATAGATTCACCAATAAAATGGTTAAGATAAATGCAAATCAAATAGAAAACAAAGCATTCACCCACAAGAGCACAATCACCATAACACAAGTGTTTGACATGGAAACCCAAATGGGAAAAACCACGGTGAGCAGAAACTCACAAGTAACTATCTGTAGAATAGAAACCAGACTAGTTAAGGTCATATCGGTTAAGGTCATACAATAGTCTTCACCAGAATAGATCCTGTTAGGAATCTAGATCTCTGTTAGGAGATAAGTCCTATTAAAGACTACCTTGTTAAAGGATTTCAGATCCATAGTTGTGAACCACCTTGTTAGAGGATTTACAAAGGCTTTGCTGGGCCTACCCGGTTAAGGGTTTCAGACTTGTCAAAGATATTAGTAATCAACAAGTGAATGATCTAGACAATAGCACAGTATGCTTAATTAGATCCTTGTCAACTCATTGTTAATGCATTTCAGCATTACTTCAGTCTTCAATATCTCCACACTCTATCTCTTCACACAGACTTAATCTTCTCTTCAATGATCGCACTTAACCGTTTCTATCACACATCTCACATGTAAAACCTAGACATGATGTCCTTATAAAGGAGACTGATTTCATGTCGGTCCAATAGAATTAGACTACAAGTTCCTAGGTTCAGTGCATCTGGACACATTTGGTAACACAACACAAACACACCACCAAAGTGTCAGTAGATGATAACTCATCACACATTATAGTAATACTGATTGGTAACTCATCACAGAGTAATACCGGTTGGTACAATATACCAATTAATACAATATATCGATTATTGATTGTCAAAAATGAAGACGGGTAGATCATAGTGTTCCGATCAAAATTTAACTACCTCTTGAGCTCTTTAGTCAATCTATGATTGGTAAACATCTTATGCAAAATACCGAGTCTAAAGACTATACATATAATAATGCACAATACCAATTGGAACAATTACTGGTTGAGCATAACTCATACATCAAGAAAGTGTGTGTCCATCAATGACAATCAAAACATCATCAAAATACCAACAGATAAGTTCTACTCAAGCTATTAGAGATTTTCCTAAGATTGTGAAGCCTAATAATCCAGTATGTAAGGAATGTCAGATGGGAAAGCAAACAAAAACTTCATTTAAGAGTAATTTGTATTCATCTAATGGATTTCTAGATCTGGTTCATACTGACTTATGTGGTCCTACTAGAGTGAGAAGCATGTAGAAAGAGAGATATTTTGTGTTGTTTATTGATGATTATTCAAGGATGATGTGGGTAACCTTTCTAAGGGAGAAGTCAGAAGCATTGGAGAAATTTAAGATATTCAAAGTTGTTGGCCATTTGATGGAATTGATTATGTGTTGCATTGATGCCAACACTAGTTGTTTGGATGCTTTACTGGCACCCTTATGGTCCTGACAGGTTGAGTGGTTTATGGTTAACTTGGATCCAACATGATCTAGTTGGATCCAATATAGTTTGGTGATGGAATTGGCTTGTTCATGATACTCATGCTCATATTTGGTTTGGAGATCGGATGCTATCTTTCTTGCTTAGAAGATTGGTTTTTGGTTCTGGTGAGGATTTCACTGACATATATTTTGGTGGAGATCTTTGATCAATTGCATTAGTGGTGTTGGTGCAACTTCTGATGGAGTTTCTAGATGTTGTTGGTGATCATGTTCGAGACTTGGCGGATGGAGATCATTACTATAGCGTATGGACCTATACTTGGTCCCGGTTGATCTAGGTTATGGACCGACTTTAATGTAACGTGTGGATATGATCTATTGATGTATTTTCGGGATGTCTTATGTGTTGATATTATTTGTTTGGTTTTAGGCTGACATGGTTTGTAATTATGTAATTTGTTTATCATCTAGTGGCCGACCTGATTGTTTATAGTCGAGGGTTTTGTATAAATAGATGTAAGATCTCATTGTAGATCATCATGGTTATTTGTTAGAGGTCATGGTCAAGGAATGTAATGTGAAAATAATGTAATATCATTTAGGAAAAAGAGTTGGTCAATCATTGGAGATCAAATTGGGTTTATGTAAGAGGATTTAGTCCTCTGGTATTGAGCTTAACCAAAACTGTACTCAAGCATAGGAGATGCTATCTATTATAGTTCAACGCTTCTCCAGATTGTAGTCTGGATTTCTATGTAGTCAGTGAGGCTCCTTTTGTGATGAGCAGTACGCTCTAGGCCATTGGATTTCTTGTAAGTGCAAGCCCCTTAATTGTAATTCACATACTTAGTGCAAAAGTATTATCTGACTGTGGGTAGGCTTCCCACCATGGTTTTTCCCTTTACCGAGTTTTCCACGTACAAATCTTGGTATTATGTGGATGGCTTTTATTCTATGATTATTGTTTATGCTTAATTGGTTTATCTGCTATTTTGGTATTAATGTTTTGGGTTTTGGTATTAAAGTTTAAATTGCTAATGGTTTTGGTAATCTGTGACAACTGATTCACCCCCCTCTCTAAGTTGTCTTTCAGTTATTTGAACTATCTAACAAAAGATAGAGTGGATATTGAGACAAGATTGAAGCGGAAATGCCTGAGATTTGACAGAGGAGGAGAATTTACATTAGGAGAGTTTGATACAATATGTGAGAGGAATGGACTTAGAAGACAGTTATATACTCCTAGAACCCCTCAGTAGAATGGGGTTGTTGAAAGGAAAAACAAAACTATCTTAGATGCTGCAAGAATTATGCTAATTGTAGGAAATGTTGCACATATCTTTTGGAGAGAAGTTGTTAGCACTACTGTTTATACATTCAACCGGGTGTATATTAAAAGTGATTCCGCTAAAACTCTTAATGAGCTATGGTTTGATCATGTTTCTACAGTTAGATATTTCTAAATTTTTGGAAGTAAATGTTATATCAAGAGAGATGAGGATATAGGAAAGTTTGATGCAAGATGTGATGAAGGAATATTCTTGGGATATTCTACTAAGAGAAAGGCCTACCGGTGATACAAAAAGAGATTGAAGAAGATGGTTGAAAGTGTAAATGTGAAGATGGATGAGTGTCTTGGAAAGCATATAAAAGCATGCAGTTATGATCCTGCTGATGAAGATATTTCTAAGCCTGTACAGACAAAGATATTGAAGCAGACTGATCCAGTGGAGACAGGTAATTCAGATATTGCTTCTACCGGTGAAAAAATGCAAGAACCTGGACATCATAATAGTCAGAAGACACTGAGGTATTTTAGATTGAATCATTCAGAAAATAAAATTATTGGTGACAAGATTAAAGGTGTCATGACTAGGAGAAGGATTGTTGCTAAAGAGATATGCTTGATTTCAAAGATTGAGCCTAAGGATGTTGCAGAAGCACGTAAGGATGAAAATAGGTTAAAAGAAATGGAGAAAGAGCTGAATCAGATTAAAAAGAATAACACTTGGGAGCTTGTTCTGAGGCTTAAAGACAAGAATGTGATTGGTACTAAATGGGTGCTCCAAAATAAACTGAATGAAGCCATTGAAGTTGCAGAAACAAAGAAAGATTGGTATGTAAAGGATGTTCTTAGATGGAAGGTATTAACTATGAAGAAACTTTTACTCATGTAGCTAGAATTAAAGCTGTTAGGTTGTTGCTTGCATATGCTTCTTATAAGAATTTCAAGGTATATCAGATGGATGTCAAGTCAGTCTTTTTGAATTGTGATTTGGATGAAGAAATTTACATTGAGAAACCAAACGGATTTTCTCTATCGGATGAAGGAGATATGGTATGCAAATTGAAGAAAGCTTTGTATGGACTAAAGCAAGCCCCTAGAGCTTGGTATGCTAGATTGGATAAGTATTTATTGAAGTTGGGATTCTATAAAGGTACTGCTGACAATAATTTATATTTCAAAGTTAAGAAAGATGACATTTTGATTATTGAAGTCTTTGTTGATGATATCATTTTTGGTGGTGATGATGATTTGAGTATGAAGTTTGCTAATGATATGCAAAAGGAATTTGAGATGTCTATGATAGGTGAAATGAAATTCTTTTTAGGATTGTAGATTACTTAGATCAGTAAAGGTATTTTCATTTCTCAATCTAAGTATGTGAAAGAACTGTTAAAGAAGTTTGGATTAGTCAATTCTAAGCCTATTGGAACTCCTATGGTGACTGGATGCAAGTTCTCTAAAAATGATGAATCCCATAAAGTTAATTAGACTTTGTATAGATCTATGGTTAGTGGATTGGTGTACTTAACTCAGGCTAGACTAGACATTATGCATGTTGTTTGTCTTTGTGCTAGCTTTCAATCAGATCCTAAAGAAACTCATGTTAGTGTTTTGAAGAGGATTTTCAGATACTTGAAGGGGATTGTTGACTATGGCCTATGGTATCCGAAGAATGATGATTTCCTATTGTGTGCTTACAGTGATGGTGATTAGGCTGGTGATGATGACGATCGAAAGAGAACTACCAATGGAGCATTCTTTTGGGGAAATAAATTGATTTCATGATCTAGTAAGAAACAAGATGTTGTATATTTGTCTACATTTGAAGTTGAATACATTACTGTTACTATTAACTGTACTCAAGTAGTCTGGATGAAGCATATGTTGAAGGATATTAGAATAATTTATGATGAGCCTACTGGTATATATTGTGACAATTTGTGTGCTATCAATATTTCAAATAATCTGGTGTTGTATTCTAAAACCAAGCATGTTTCCATAAAGTATCATTTCTTGAGGGAGAAAGTTAGTGATGAAGAAGTTAGATTGGAATATGTATCTACAAAGGATCAAATTGTAGATATTTTCACTAAGCCTTTGCCTGCAGATACATTTGCTTATTTGAGAGACAAATTAGGGGTCTTAGCCCCTCCTATTGAAAACTAGATGCATGGAGTTGCATAAATCCAGTGGATTTCAAAGCCTCATCTTTTTGTTCGAGTTGATGAGCTGGTGTTGCTACTCAACCAGAGTAGTCAGTGTGTGGTTCATATTTTTAGTTGTGGGTTTATCCTCAAGGGGATATTGTCTTTCTTAGAAAATGAGTTTTGGGAAAGAGAGAGCATAATTTGTTTTTTGTCTTTGGCATTGTTGTCAAAGGGGGAGAGAGTCATGTGAAAAACTTCTTTATCTTTGGAGCTTTGTGTGCATGATCTTAGGGAGAATTTTCTAGTGATGACTCATTCCTTTGCATTGATTGTTTTTCATATTCATATGTTTCCATCAATGCCAAAGGGGGATATTGTTGGATATTGTTTTTGCTAGGATATGTTGTTGTCATTGATGTCAACATATTTTGATGTTGCAGAAGAGTTGTTTGGTGTTCTGGTGATTGCATTGAGTTGATATGGATGGTTTATCTATTTAGGATGCTGGAATACTTTATTCCTTATTGGTTTCAGTGATCTGGGAGATTGCTTGATCATATTATTTGATTCAGTTTATAGTTCAATCTTTATGTGCAGTGGTTGGCAAAGTTTGGTATTTGATCCGGTGAGCTCCAGTATGATCATATCTTTGGACGTGGATTTGGGAGACTGTTTTGGATGCTCATGTGTATCTTTAGTTTAGATGGTTCATCATTTGGTGCTTCACAAGTTATCTTTCTAGTTCAAATTGTTGTTGTTGAGTATTCCCATGAGCTAGCGTGTTGATCATTGAAGATTTGCATAAGTGGTGTTGGTGCAGCTATTGCAGATGGTTCTAATGTGCTTGTTGGTGTTTCTTGATCATGACCTATTTGTCTTGGTGGTCTACATTGATTTTTGTGTGCATTCTTGGTGATTTTGTTGATTCGGTGATATTCTTCATGTTATGCGGTATTCTTGGTGGTGTAGCATGTTGCGGTTGATCTTGGCAAGATTTCTGGTGGTGATGCATGTTTGGATATTTGTTTTAGGTCCATGTTATGTCATGTATATCATTATATTGGTCTGGTGGTTCACATATGTATCGTGTGATGTAATTTTGTAATTAAGAGTTGAGGGTTTAGTCGATCTTGTAGTCAAGGGTGGTGATTTTTATAAATAGGTGTTATAGTCATGTAATTTGGGTATCAGTGTGATTTGTCCATTATCAGAGAGTGGTGTATGTGGTGCTTAAGTGAATTTATCCTTCGGTGTGGTGAATTGAGTAGATATTGTTACAAGGCAAACAAATGTGCTTAACCAAAACTGTCATTAGGCATAAGGAGATGTTATATTTGTAGTTCATGTAATCCAAATTGTATTCCAATTATTATTGTAAGGTAGTGAACCTTCCTTGAGGGTTGGAGCCCTCTGGGTCATCTTATTTTGAACAATGTGCTTGAATGCATGTGCATTCCCCATTGTAATATTTTCACATACTACTACAAAGTATCATGTTATTGTGGGTACGTTCCCACCGTGGTTTTTCCCTTAACCAAGTTTTCCACCTCAAAATCTTGGTGTCATGTGTGTTGGTCCTATTATGTCTATCTTTATTCTTGTTGCAGTTGTTAAGATATGAGATTGTACTTGATTTGATCAATCCGGTGAAAACTGATTCACCCCCCCCTCTTAGTTTTCCTTCTTGGTTTTTGCTAACACTTATCACAGTTAATTGATAGTCCATCATACACAACTCTTACAATATCATAATCAAGCATAACTTGACATAGAAAGTTCTTATAGTTTATCATGAAATTTGAAATAGAAAATTAGAAAAATTGCCACCAAATTATCCTCTTATAGGTTCCACTGAGTGGGATGCGTATATCCATGAAATTAACTTCCATTTTGTACACATCACCTACCATGGAAGATACCACTTCACCAATGGGTCCCACAAAGTGAAACAACATTGTAGGCAAATAAAATTAGGATAAAATAAATAATTAAACTCCAAAATAATGCTATGAATTGCAAAGGTTGAGACACATTAATCCCAATAGAAATAAAACAAAAATTAAAGGAGGTGGTGCACAAATATTGAGTTTTTAATTCTTCCTTAGGATTACGTAGAGAACCATTAGGGACATTTGTACAAAACTTCACACAAATCTCTATTTTGTCATCTCATGGAGGTATCATGGAGTTTAGGGTCTAAAGGAAACTAAAATGGGTATAAATAACCCCATTTAAATAAACACCTATAATAGATTAATATATCATACAAACCCAAAAACAATGATAAAATTCATTCATGTAAAAAGGTAACAAAATTTACATCTTGAATGCAAGAGCAAAGAGGAGGTAAAAAATGTTTTAATTTATTCTTGATATAAAGGCATATATTTATATTGCAATCATAGAAATGTAAACATTATAAGTGTGTATTCTAGAAACTAAGGGAAGAACTCTTTACAATGAGTTGGAAAAGATTTTTTTAATTTTCAAAAAGTGAGAGAAGGAGAGAGGGGGAGAAAAAGTGGCAAGAAAAAATTCTAGTTACCATCATGCAAATATTAACACATAAATAGAGAAAATTTTGATATTAAACAAAATGAATATGTTTCAATATCATTGATATCTCTAAATTAATGAAAAATATTTGATTTGAAAAAAATTCTCATGAAATTCACCAAAAATATGGCTAATCATAGTTGCACACTAGAAGAGAAACTTAACATTAGCAAATGAAACATGAGTGCCACTTTTTTCGCTAGATCCACATCATACAAAATTTAAATAATATCATAGGGTAACTTGTACCTATATCTCGTAATTTTGAGGGTTATTATAGAACACATGGCATTTCAAGGAGGTGGTTAGATGAAAATTGCACCCAAAAAGACCTCCAATAGATTATCAATAAGTTTTTTTACTTAGGTAGTTTATAACACAAATGGAGAAGTCACTAAAAATACTTCAATTTCAAATAGTATTTTCCCATCAAGAGTTCAGTATCAAGATAAAACTATGTTTCATACCAATTGGGAAAATGAGTAGGAGAAACGTTGAAAGTCTACAAGACGAGAAATTTTTTAAGAATTGGACCTCGCAATGGGAAATAAGCCTTACCTTACCCTCATATTTCTCCCCTTTTGAATCCTTTAATTATTTACCTTTTCTTCTTTGTTAGTTTGGGCCTTAGGTTCCCTTATGTTAGAAATTGACGGTTCAATAAGAATTAGAAACCTTGTCAAGGGTTCCAATGATTCTGGGAGACACCAAAACTTCTAACAATAATACCTTAACCTTTTTCTCTTAATCACTTTTCCTAATTCTTCTTTTTTTTCTTTTCTAATTATGAATTCTTTTACTTATCCATATTTATTTCACCTTGGATTTTCCTATAAAAATTCCATGAACCTTCTTTGAGTTCATCATGCTTTAAAATTCAACCTTTTCTTTTCCTTAAGTCACAAGTCAAAGTTTGAGGCTCCACTAGGAACTCAAAACCTCATGGAGGGTTCCAATGATTATAGAAAGCATGGAAAATCCTAACATTCCTATTTCCACCTTGTTCTTTACTTCACTTTATCTTTCCTTTATTAGTAATTGGGGGTCCATTTGGAACCAAGAACTAATTGACAATTCTATTGGTTCTCGAACTACTAAAAACTGAATTTTTCATACTTGTTCAATTTTGCCAAAACACCAAATAAAAAATAGAGGTACCCAATAAGCCCTTCAATAAGATAGTCCTTGAAAAATACACATTCCTTGGATATTCTATCCTTGTTGATAGTCTTGACCTCATTAGGAACTAAGTTAGTGCTTTCATAAGAGATAGGAATTGGAAAATTGTTTATGCTTTTAATATACTAGAAATACTTTCAGTGTTTTAATGGTGGTTCTTAAAAGTATAAAAAGTTATAAATGGCCATAACTTCTAGTTAATTTTAATCCAATTTTTCCTAAATTTGAATTAGGATTACCCATTTGGGCACTCTAGAAGATGAAAGACTTAAAAATATCATACGCAACCAAAATTTTAATATTTTGAATTTGGTTAAGTGATTAAGGTTGAAGAAGGGAAAACTCTGACACAAGACTATAACTAAGAAAAATATAAACCAAGATCTCTCAAATAAGTTATCATCAGTAGGAAAACAAGGGGTAGCATAAAGTGTCAACATTTCATTAGATTTTATGAGATGTTTGCATGCTAAAAATGGGGACATAGAAGCCTTAGCATCCATTGGGCATATAATCATAGGGTGATAAGAACAATTGAAATTGTCTTGCTTTAAAACAAAACAAAAATGGTGAACAAAATGCAAAGAAGTGCTCAGAGAAAAAATAAATAAAAAAATAAAAAAATAAAAAAATAAAAAAAATAAATAAGAAAGGTAATATATACATAATTTTAAAAATAAATCTCAAATACAAGGTTTGATGTGAATCTCATTTACTATATTTATAATATATTCATCGTCTAGCTTGAAAAGATTTAATGCATGGTTTGGCTTTAGCAACATCCCACTTTAGTATCAATATCCTTCCTTAAAGATGTAATCTCCATCCTTATTGTCAAAATGTTGTTTGGTCTTCTTTCTAATTCTCATCCACTGAGGCCATAGCTAATTGCCTTAGCTCTTCCAAATTTGTCAACTCAACCATTCTAGCGGTTCTTGCATCTTTATCTTATAACTCCAATTTTTGATCTAATGATAGTGAATTCAACTCCAAGGAAAATAGAATTTTAATCTCACTTCCATTGACCAAACTGAAATGATGATTACCAATTTTCATCATAGGCATGGTCATATCATCCCAAAGGGACAATATAATATTTGTATTTCCTCATCTTTTATTTTTCGATGTAGTTCTCTTCATGATTCTAATCAAGTTCTTTTTGGTGGACTCTTCTAGATCATTACTCTATGGGTAATAGTATGAGGAAGCCTTGAGATAAAAATCATATTTCAATGCCCAATCAACAATTTTAAAACCAAGATCTTTTTTAAGAATTTAATTTAATTAACTATTGGCAACAATAAGAAGGAAAAGTGAGAGAGGGGGGTGAATCAATTTTCATTGGATTAAATCAATTAAGAACAATCTCATATTTGATCAACTACAGAAAAAATAAAGATAACAACAATATTTTGATGTGGAAAACCCGGTTAAGGAAAAACCATGGTGGAAACCAACCCACAATGAGATGATACTCTGTAGTAGTATGTGTAAATATTACAATGGGGAATGCACATGCATTTAGGCACACTACCTAGAGCTCACTGATCAAATTAAAATGACCTAGAAGGCTCCAACCCTCAGGGAAGGTTCACTACCTTACAAAAAGATTAAGACTACAATCTAGAAAGAATGAACTGCAAAAATAGCATCTGGTAATGCTTGATGATAGTTCTGGTTAAGCTGAAATGTCTACACTTCACCAATATATCCTCAACACACCACATCAAAATATAAATTCAATTATTCACACATACACAACTCTTTGATAATGTAGACTCAACACCTATCACCCAAATTACATTAATATTACACCCATTTATACAAATCATCAACCTTGACTACAAGGTTGGCCAAATCCATAGCACCTAATTATAAAATTACATCACATGATACATAAATCAACCACCAAACCAATACAATATCATAGACAACATAGAATAGACCTAAATCAACTCCTCAAACACGCACCATCACCAAAAATCTTGCCAAGATCAACTGCAACACATTACACCACCAAAATATTGCATAACACGAAGAATATCACTAAACCATGAAGATCATCAAGAATTCATACAATAAACATTGCAGACCACCAAGTCAAATAGGACATGATTAGGAAATGCCATCAAGAACATTAGAACCATCCACAATAGCTACATCAACACCACTTATGCAAATCTTCATCAATCAACATGCTAACATTCAAGAACACTCAACAACAACTTAGATAAGAAAGATAGCTTCCAAAGCACCAAATCATGAACCACTTGAAATGAAGATATACACAAACATCCAAAACATTCTCCCAAATCTGCAACACAAGATATGATCATACCAGAGCTCACTAGATCAAAAACTAGACTCTTCCAGCCACTGAATAGAAAGACCAAACCTTAAACTAGATCAAATGATATGATCAAGTAAACTTTTGGATCACTGAAACCAATAATAAATGAAGTATTTCAGTATCCCAAACATATAAACCAACTAGATCAACTCAATATAATCATCAAATCACGAAAACAATTCTCTACAAAACCAAAACATAGGAATATGTTGACATCAATGACAACAACATATCCTAGCAACATCAATGTCCAACAATCTCCCCCTTTGGTATTGATGGAAACATATAAATATAAAAAATAATCAATGCAAAGGAATAAATCAACATTAACAAAATCCAACAGGCTCCCCCCAAGATCATGCACACAAAGCTCCAAAGATTAAATAATTTTTCACATGCTTCTCTCCCCCTTTAAAAACAATGCCAAAGATATAAACTGATCAAGATTCTCACTCCCAAGCAACATAATCATAGCTCTGAATAACTCACTAGCTACTCTAGTTGAGTAGCAACATCAACTCATCAACCCAGATAAAAAGATAAGATTATGAAATCCACCCGATTGATGCATCTCAATGCACCTAGTTCTCATCAGGAGGGATAGAGACCCCTAATTTGTCTCTCAAATACACAAATGTATTTGCAAGCAAAAGCTTAGTGAAAATATCTACAATCTGATCTTTTGTAGATACATAATCTAGTTTTACTTCTTCATCACTAACTTTCTCCTTCAAGAAATGATACTTAATTGATATATGCTTCATTTTAGAATGCAGTACTAGATTCTTGGAAATATTAATAGCACTTGAATTGTCATAGTAAATAACAGTAGGCTCATCATACACAACTCTAATGTCTTTCAACATTTGTTTCATCCAAACTACCTTAGTACAATTTGTAGCGGTAGCAATGTATTCAACTTCAATAGTAGATATAGATATAGCATCTTATTTCTTGCTTGCCCATGACACCAACTTATTCCCCAAAAAGAAAGCTCCACTGGTAGTTCTCTTCCTGTCATCTACATCACCTTCCCAATCAGCATCAATATAGGCACATAGCATAAAATGATCATTCTTCGGATACCACATCCCATAGTTAGCAATTCCCTTCAAGTATCTGAAAATTCTTTTAACAATAGTAACATTAGTCTCTTTAGGATCAACTTGAAATCTGGCACAAAGAAACTCAACATGCATAATATTCAGTCTAGTTCGAGTCAGGTACAACAGTCCACCACCATATATCTATACAAGGTCTGATTTACTTTCTTAGATTCATCATTCTTAAATAAATTGCATCCAGATGCCATAGAAGTTCCAATAGGTTTAGAATCAGCTAACTCAAATTTCTTCAACAATTCCTTCACATATTTAGATTGAGAAATGAAAATACCTTTATCGGTTTGAGTAATATACAATCCTAAGAAGAATTTTATCTAGCCTATCATAGACATCTCAAATTCCTTTTGGATATCATCAACAAACTTCATACTCAAATCATCATCTCCTCCAAAAATAATGTCATCCAAAAATAATTCAACAATCAAAATGTTATCATACTCAACCTTAAAGTGTAAGTTACTTATAGTAGTATCTTTACAAAATCCCAACTTCATCAAATGCATATCTAATCTTGTATACCAAGCTCTAGGGGCTTACTTCAGTCCATATAGTGATTTCTTCAATATACATACCATGTCTCCTTTATCTAATAAAGAAAATCCTTCTGGTTTCTCAATGTAGACTTCCTCCTCAAGATCACCATTCAAAAAGGCTGACTTGACATCCATCTGATAAACTTTGAAATTCTTGTAAGAAACATAAGCTAGCAATAATCCAACAACTTCAATTCTAGCTACAGAAGCAAAAGTTTCTTCATAATCAATGCCTTCCATCTGAGAGAATCCCTTACATACCAATCTTTCTTTGTTTCTTACCACTTCACTGACTTCATTTAGTTTATTTCAGAACACCCATTTAGTGTCAATCACATTTTTGTCTTTAGGTATCGAAACAAGCTCCCAAGTGTTATTCTTTTCAATCTGATTCAACTCCTCCTCCATAGCTTTTGTCCAATTCTCATCCTTACATGCTTCATCAACATCTTTAGGCTCAACCTTAGAAATTAGACATATCTCTTCAACAACTAGTCTTCTCATAGTCATCACACCCTTGTTATTATCACCAATAATATGATTCTCAGAGTGATTCAATTTTACATAACTTAGAGTCTTCAGATTTTTCTGATTCTCAGGCTCTTGAAGTCCTTCACCAGTAGCAGCAATATCTGGATTAATTGTCTGTACCAGATTAATCTAGTTTAGGATCTCAGTTTGTGCATGCTTAGAGGCAATACCATGTTTATCAATCTCATATCCACATGCTCTTATTTGCTTACCAAAACATTCATCAACTTTTACATTTGCATTTTCTACTATCTTCTTTAACCTCTTATTGTAACACCAGTGGGCCTTTCTCTTAGTAGAATATCCCAAGAAGATTCCTACATCACATCTTGCATGAAACTTTCCTATATCCTCATCTCTTTTGATATAACATTTGCTTCCAAAATCTTTGAAATATCTAACTATAGGAACATGACCAAATCATAGCTCATAAGGAGTCTTATCAGAATCACCTTTTATATGCACCTGGTTGAATGTGTAAACAAATTCCTTCCAAAAGGTTTGTGAAACATTTCCTTCAATCAACTTCATTCTAGAAACATTCAAGATTGTTTTGTTCTTTCTTTCAACAACTCCATTCTGTTGAGGGATTCTAGGAGCAAACAATTGTCTTCTAATTCCATTCCTCTCACGGAATGTATTAAACTCACCGTACCTGAATTCCCCTCCTCTATTAGATCTCAGATGCTTCAGCTTCAACCCTGTCTTAGTCTCCACCTTTGCTCTGAATATCTTGAATTTCTCCAATGCTTCTAATTTCTCCCTTAGAAAAGTCACCCACATCATTCTAGAGTAATCATCAATCAACAACATGAAATACCTATCACCCTACATGCTTCTCACTCCAGTAGGACCACAAAGGTCAATATGCACAAGATCTAATAGTCCATTAGATGTATACAATATACTTTTAAATCATGTTCTTGTTTTCTTTCCCAACTGACATTCTTTACATATCATATTAGAGGGCTTCACAATCTTAGGCAAATCTCTAACAACTTGAGTAGAACTTATCCTTACCATACATTTAAAGTTAACATGACACATCCTCCTATGCTACAACCAACATTCATCTATCTAAGAAATCAAACATCTTTTCTCATCGACATTCAAATGAAATATATTACCTTTAGTTTTAGTCCCTGTTGCAATATCTACACTAGAGGCATTCAAAATCTTGCATTTACAATTCTTGAATTGCAAATCACATCCCTTGTCAACCATCTCTTCAACACTCAAAATATTTTACTTTAATCCTTCAATATATAAGACATTATTTGTTATTCTTACCATCAAAAGATATAGAACCTCTACCATGAATCACACAAGCTTTATTATCTCCAAATCTTACTATACCACCATCACACCTTTCCATATTCACAAATTTACTTTTATCACCTATCATATGATGTGAACAACCACTGTCAATTATCCATTCATCTTTCTCTTCAATCTTAGTAGCCAAAGCTTTCTCCTTAATAATGTAGCTTGTAGGATTCACTGGTATCAGACCATCTTCTTTGAGAGCAATAAATACAAACCCATCTCCTAAATTCTCATGGTTTGATTCTTCATCTATCACATCTTTATCAACAAAATAATAGCAACTTTTCTGATTTCTATACTTTTGGTAGGGCTTATCATGATTCTCATATCTATCATGCTTGTCAAATCTATCTTATCTTTCATGCTTATCATACCTAGACATTCTTTCAGGACACCGAGAAGAAAAATGTCCTATCTTATTACAAGAGAAACATTTCAAAGGTAAATTTCCATCATACTTACCGGTTCCCTTAGGCAATCTTTGAGCAATAAGTGCTTCAAGCTCATATAACTCTTTCTCTTGTTCTTCCATCTCTCTTTCATATCTTGAAGCCCTAGATGAACTCTCTCCTGGATCATACAGTTGCTTCACATATACAAAGGCTTTATATGAAGTCTAAGATTTACCATGTGATTCTCCAAATTCTCTCAACTCAAATGCAATGAGCTTACTAACCAATATATCTCTTGTCATAGTAGTCACACTCCGGATCTCATCAATAGCAACAACTTTAGCTTTATAAGAAGAAGGCAAGGATCTCAATACCTTAGCAACAATCTCATCTTCCTTAAAAGTTCCACTAGTACATTTGATGTTCATAACAAGCTCATTCACTTTATCCATAAAGGAATTTATGTTCTCATCTTCTCCCATCTTTCATGTTTCATATTTTCCCTTCAAACTCTACAATTTAGCAACTTTAACTTGTGCATCTCCTTCATAAAAAACCTCTATATTTTTCCATATCTCATGTGCATTCTGAAGTCCCATCACATTAGTCATCTCTGAATTAGTCAAGGCACTCAGCAATGCTTCCTTAGCCCTTATGTTATGTTCAACTTCCTTGATCTCATCCATAGTAACCGATCCATTCAGATGAATATTATAAACATTCTTTTTAATCTTCCAATAATCTTCACCAAGACACTTCAAATGAACTTCCATCTAGTCCTTCCAGATAGTATAATTATTTCCATCAAATCTAGGACTCTCCTCAAGCATTTAAGATTCTTCCAAAGGATCTAGCTCTGATACCACTTGTTGGCAACAACAACAAGAAAAACTGAGAGGGGGGTGAATCGGTTTTCATGGGATTAAATCAATTAAGCACAATCTTAGATTTGATCAATTGCAGCAAAAAGAAAGATAACAAGAATAACAGTAACACACAACACCAATATTTTGACATGGAAAACCTGGTTAAGGGAAAAACCATGGTGGGAACCTACCCACAATGAGATGATACTCTATAGTAGTATGTGTAAATATTATAGTGGGGAATGCACATGCATTCAAGAACACTCCCTAGATCTCACTGCTCAAATTATAATGACCTAGAAGGCTCCAACCCTCAGGGAAGATTCACTACCTTACAAAAAGATTCGAACTACAATCTGAAAAGAATGAAATACAAAATAACATCTACTAATGCCTGATGACAGTTCCAATTAAGATCAAATGTCTACCCTTCACCAATCTTTTCTCAACACACCACACCGAAAGATGAATTCACTTGTTCACACATACACAACTCTCTGATTATGCAGACTCAACACCTATCACCCAAATTACATGAATATTACACCCATTTATATAGATCATCAACCTTGACTACAAGGTCGGCCAAACCCATAGAATCTAATTACAAAATTATATCACACAATACATAGATCAACCACCAAACCAATACAATTTCATAGACAACATATCATGGACCTAAATCAACTCCTCAAACATGCACCGTCACTGAAAATCTTGCCAAGATCAACTGCAACATGTTACACCACCAAAATACTGCATAACACAAAGAATATCACCGAACCATGAAGATCATCAAGAACTTGCACAATAAATAATGTGGACCACCAAGAAAAATAGGACTTGATTAGGAAAAACCAATAAGCATGTTAGAACAATCGGCAATAGCTACACCAACACCACTTTTGCAAATCTTCATCGATCAACATGCTAACGTTCAAGAACACTCAACAACAACAACTTGGATAAGAAAGATAGATTTCAGAGCACCAAACCATGAACCACTTGAAATGAAGATACACAATTATATCCAAAACATTCTCCCAAATCCATAACACAAGATATGATCATACCAGAGCTCACCGGATCAAAAGCTAGACTCTACCAACCACTAAACAGAAAGACCAAACCTTAAACCAAATCAAATGATATGATCAAGTAAACTTCCAGATCATTGAAACCAATAAGATGAAATATTCTAGTATCCCAAATAGATAAACCAACCAGATCAACTCACTGCAATCACCAGATCACCAAAATAATTTTCTACAAAACCAAAACACAAGAATATGTTGACATAAATGGCGACATCACATCCTAGTAGAAAAAATGTCCAACATTAATCCTAATAGGGAGGATATTAAAGTTTTTTTGGATATAGCTAAGGAAGGGGTTGTGAGCTATTTTAAATTAAAAAAATGGTTTTTTATTAAAATAAACCAAATTAATGTAAATATGTGCACCCTTTAGAATAATATGGATGCTAAAGATGGCAATGATAATTCTTCTATAAATAGAGAGGAAAATAAGAAGATGCTCGCTATCTTGGAAGGTGTGGCAAAGGATTTCAACTTGCTAAAAGAAGACTATGAGACTCATATAAAGGGGTTGGGAGATAAAGTTCAATATACTCATCATAATTTAGAGAAGGTGGTTAAGGTGATCCAAACCACAATAAAAAATAATGTTGATGGAATTTGAATTCTTATTGACAAACTCAAAAGTATGAATTTTCATAAAATACCCTTTTATATATGTTAGGATTAAGGTGACATCTACCTTGTAAATCCTATGAAATGGTTCCAAAATCCTTAGAAAGTACTAAGGAACTTATAATGTATTGGGAAAATAATTTGTAATACTTAATATTCGCCATTATTTGTAATACATTCATAAGAGGTGATGGGTTCCACTTTTAGCAATAAAAGTGGATTGTGAACACAATTATTTAGTATTGTTTTCCCCACTTATGCACATGTAACATTAGATATTTAATGAATTAAGGGAGTTTAAAAAGAGTGACCTTTGGGATTCTCCAAGTGGGAGCATGGAAGAGGAAACATGTGTCTCTTGGTATTCAGTCAGTTATTACATTTAATGTAATGTTTATCTTGCAAGTATGGACTCCTAAGCTAGAGAGAAAGTATTGAAAGCTAAAATGATGCCTTTTCAAGTTCCATTGAGGAATTTAAAAGGTTGTCATCATGAGTAATGGAGAGGCTCCTTTGGGAACCTTTCTTGGTGATTTTCAAGCTCTTTTCATTCTATAAATTTAGCTTTTGGCTGTAGATTTTATGGGTAATAGTTGAATGTAGATTTCTCTATAGGAACAAAGGATGAATGTGAGAAATAAGGAGTTTTTTCACATGTGCATAAGTGTTTCTATGATGAAGGAAAAGATGAGAATGAAAGTGATTGTGTTGTAATAACTTTTATTGTTGATATTGCAAGCTTGTCCCCTCTACTTGGTGGAGTTTTTTTCTTGCAAGGGTTTCTCCACATAAATCTTGTGTTATGTGTGGATGTTTATTATTAAGGAAGAAATAGGTTTTGAAGGGATCCGCAACCCTTTACAATCAAAATTTCAATGGATCTGGAACCCTCAACCAGATTGTTGTCATAACAAAAGGAACATGAAAGCACTAGACAACCATGGGTCATTTTGGCTCCCATAGCCATATACATGGGTTTTAAAAATAGGCTCCCACAAACTAAAATAAAATCTATAAGAATAACAACCAACATCCAACCTAAAACCAATCCCCAACCAAAAACCATCAAGATTTACATTTAGAGCTACTCTTGTGGGAGCGGAGAGTCATGTCAAAAGAGGGCTTAGAGAACTTAGCTTTCTTAACCTTAATCGAAATCTAACCCTCTTCCACTTGTGTTGCCTTACCATGCCAAGCTAGCGAAAGACCACCATTACCTAAAGAATGAATGCCTGTAGAAAGTGTCTCCACTGTCTCAGAGATATCATCAATTTTCCTCCCTACAAGCAAGACATAGTCAAAAGAGCCACCAGATTTGATAGTCGGAACGCTATCACAAGAAATTGCAGCCTGATGCTCATTCCCTCTCTCTTTAGGGGTTTCAACATGATAATATTGCACAACTTCAGAAACCCCACCATTTATGACATCTAGAGAGGATGCCACAAGACCTTGTGAATCCAACACAACCACCTAAGAAAAACTCCTATGTTGTTCATAAGCACCTTTCCACCACATAGCCATCATTGCCTTGTTCTCAAATTCATATTGTGCAGCCGCATGACTTGTTTTAAAACATCTAGAGATGAGAAAATGGTTAGAGTACTCACATGCATATATTAATCATAAAAGCACAAATAAATCATGAAAATGCAAATGATACTCTTATACCTTTTTCTCCTCCCTCATATTGAGCCTTAGGTGAAGTGAAGAATGTGCCCCTTCTCCACTTGATTGGATTGACTCTTTGATAGGATTGTGGAATTCTCTCCACTACACAACAAGGTGGGATTGGATTCAAATGAAGAGCATGGGTGTGATGGATTGGATTATGAGGCAATATTTTGGCATTATGATGACATGATGGATGATTTGTGAGGAGATGAGACTCCAATTTATAGATTGGAGGAGGCTAAAATGGAGGGCCAAGATTGATTTCAAAATGAAGGGTTCAGATTGATTTGAAATGGAGGAGAGGATTGAGAGGAAAAGGTGTGGGATTCAAGAGATATGCCATAAAGGCATTTCTTGTCTCCACACCTCTCGAGGTACATGGGGAAGAGCTCCCAAGTACATTGGGAAGAGAAAAAGGAATTAAAATTCCTTGGAGAAAGGGGAGACGAATTATAAATTCCAAAATAAGAGGATGTGTGGGAAGACTAAATGGATAAAGGAATAAAAAATCCTTGGGAAGAGGAGGCATGGAGAGATTAAAAAAATAATGAATTTATTTAAAAGGACCAAGGTGATTAGGGATGTGAAAATGATTAAGGAGATTGATTAGGTGGCTTAATGAGTGATTAGAGTGCAAGTGGGAAATTTAGGAGGATGTGACACGGTGAGAGAGAATGAGTGGAGGAATATAAAATTGAGGAATAATGATAATCAAACTTTTAGAAGAATTAATTAGGCTAAGAGGATTAGAAGAAGTGATTTGTAGGAATCACATGATTAGCTTAGTTAATTGAAATTAATTAAATAAGTAGGGTTTAGAAGAAATAAATGATATTTATTTTTAGAAGAATGAGGGAATAATTAATTTTTTGATAAATTAATTATAAGGTTGCAATGATAAAATTAATTAAATAAGATTTAATTAATTCTAAGAGGAAGAGGACTAACATAATTAATTAAATTAACTACGTGGAAAGGCTTAAATTAATTAAATATTAATTTAATTAAGTTTAGGCGTCTACAACATCTTCTACACTAGAAGGGCATCCCTTTATAGTCCAAAGATTGAACCCAACATCCCTTAGAAGATTTGAGTAATATCTCAACAAGCAACCCTTTTGAAACATCTATTTCAACTAGAATGCAAGCAAAGGTGGAGTGAAAAATATCAGATGATTCATCATCCACCATAAAAAAATCTCCAAGGGCTTCACCCACTTCCTCTAAAAGAGGATCAACCCATAAATGAAGAGGGAGATTAGGAAGTTGAACCCAAATCGGGATCTTGTTAAACATTTCAAAAGAGGGGTTGAAATTAGAGTGCCAAGGTTTAATCATCAACAAAAAATTGTCCTCCTAGCTAAAATAATGATCAAATAAGATTTTATTTCTATCCCGAGCATTCTCAAACTTTGCAATAAAAAACCCTTTATCCATGGGGTAAATATGAACTTTACCAGTAATTAGAGGCTCTCAATATTCTGAGATCTAGGTATGTAGCTAAGGGAGGCTATGCCAAAAACCCCTAAACCGACATATCACACCTTGTGTGAAAAAAATAGAAACTATAATATATTTCCTCTTTCATCTCCGCTTTTAGGTTAATGGAAATGGAATTTGCAACAGGAATGAACCCACCATCAAACAGTCATCTCCCTTGTCGGGATCTTGAAGCTTCACCAGTTGGCCACTGCCCAACGGATGCAGCCGCACCACAACCAATGTTGGCATTTGGAAAAACCCTAGTATTGACAGACGACAAAGTCTTGTTAGTATTAATCGATGACTAAGAGGGGGGGTGAATCAGTCAAAACAGTTTATACACAATTCAAACTTTCAAACTAGCCAGTTTGCAACTATCCTAATTAATTTAAAATAATTTGTTTATCATGAAAGCAGAGAACATCGAAGGAAAGAGATTTGCATGCACAAATAAGAATCACATAACACTTGCAATTATACATGGAAACCCTCAGTTAGAGGGAGAAAACCATGGTGGGGATAACCAACAATCTCTTTTATTGCAATGAAAAAGAGTTCCCTATTAAGAGCTTATAACCAGTTCTTTCTGAGAACATCACCCTATTAGAAGTGACTGGTATCCGGTTAAGAATACCTTAGAACCTGTTAAAGTTAACCTTGCTAGAGGATTTTACAACTTCATATTAGAAGTGACTCTGTTAAGAGGTTTTACTTGAAGAACCGATTAAGGTTCACCCTATTAAGGGATATACAATGTTGTAATTGTTAGAAGGAAACAAAGATGATTGATCTATCTGATGACACTACCTCTGTCTCATAGATCCACTTTGTGTGCTATGTTCTTTTGACCAGTGTCGGCTTTACTGATTCATACCTCTATCTATTGCACTATACTTTGTTCGCCTTGTTAACATTCACATAGATCTTTTTCACATTGACAACACACACAATCAGAATGAAAGATGTGAATATATTAGCCTTTGGTTCTGGCGCCAACTTTCCCTCCAAAAATTAGAATAAAAAAATTGTTATCGCGCCTCAAATTTCTCTCCAAAAATCATTCCGAGAATATCAGCCAAGACAATCGTTCATGTCGAAATGTTCGCCGGTTGAAAAGGGAGGACTCCTGATTCAACTGGATGTTTCTAAGTCTGTCGGTTGAGACTCCTATGATGCAGGTTGTCACCTATGTACCAGTCCAATTCTGCCTAACTGGTTACCTCCTATATACTCGTCTACTTTCTACTTATCTAGTTAACCCCTATATACTGGTCTACTCACTATCGATAAGAGTAAGGACTACTTTCTACTTAGCTGATTAACCCCTGTATACCAGTCTACTCACTACCAATAGGAATAAGGACTATTATTCTTCACTGGTTACCCTTTACTCCTTTAGCGATGGACTATAGAGACTTAGAAGCTAATGTTGCCAACAACGACAACCATTTCACTGGTCATACAAAATGCATCATAATTCCAACAAATTACCCCTTTGGCATTGGTTGAAAACACTACATAAAAGGTTCAATGACTTTTCTGCAAAATAGTAATGTATGTGTCAGTTCTAACCCCTATTTCATCTACCTCATGTATATATAGAAACTCTCCTTTTGACATCAATGGAAAAAAATATACAAAAGAATTAATGAAAGTAAAGCAAAAATGTCTTTGAAATTTTCCTTAGCAGCTTGCAAAGAGGACTCCCATGAAGGCTTCACTTGTTTCATGGTGTTGAATTGTCCATGAAAAAATGTAAAAAAACCTCCATATCATCTACTTTCTTACAGTCAGGTGCACTTATGAGGCTTTCTACTTTTTTGACATTCCTTTGCATGAAATCAATGATCAATGCAAGGTAGTACTATAGCTCTAATAGATTAAGAACTCATTTATCCTCTTCCTCTTTTAAATTTTTGATTTCATGAGTTAACTATTTGACCTTTCCCTTTGAGTCTGAGCTCTTTTATGTTCAATATCTTTGATTAAATTAATGAAGCATGATAAAATGACCAATAATTGGCCAACTTCCTGTAGTATAGATTTGACCTCTTCAGTGCTGGTGGAGAGAGCAACTTTGCCAATTGATATTTGTTCCATTAATTTTTCACCTCTCCTTGTTTCATACTATCTAACTACAACCTTCTCCAGATCGGTTGCCTTTGAACCAATTACTTTGACAAGAGTGCCACAACTGGTCAATGATGTGTGCATTGTCATCAATAGCAATGCTAGGAATGAGATCAGATAGAATTGTCTTGGCAGAATTGAGAATTCTTGCCTTCTTTTTCTTTGCTCTATGTTTTGCCTTTTCATCTTGAACTCTCAATTTTTTAGAAACTTTCATTAATTGTTTGGGGGTCATCTTCTTTATGTCAATTAGAGAGTCTTCCTCTTCTTCCTCCTCTATTTCTTCTTCCTTTTCTTCAGGTTCAACCTCAAAGCTGGCTATGGTGGTGAGTTTAGCTTTCTTTTTTTCACTCTCCTTTCCTAAATCTAACTTCCTCTTTACCGGAGGAGTGTCCACCACTATTTTCTTACTTTCTACTTTCTTTTCTTCTGTTTCCTTCTTCACATCTTCCTTCTTTTCTGCTTGCTTCTTTTCCTCTTCCTCCTCTTTTTCTTTCATGTCATCTTCCTTCTTTTCTTCTTACTTCTCTCCTTTTTCCTTCTTGTCCGCTTCATCAAAATATAGCATTGATGAGTCTGTCACTTTTGAGTTTTCTTCCTCTACACCTTTTTCTGACAAAAGAGGTTCATTGCTAGTAGGATTTATTGTTACTGAAGTTATATGAGGTATATCTTCATAAGGTATTGTACATTAGGAAATAGGAAATCATCACAAACAAGATAAACATACTAATCATTAGCTCAATCACGAAAGCACAACTGCAATGATCTATCTTAAACAACACTCAATAGAGACATGAAATAAAAACATTCAAAACTAGAAATTAAGCAAACCAAAGGTATGATTTGAATGCTCCTTCATGCGGCTCCATTGTCCTTCTTTCTTCTCCAAATATTTTTGTTGTAGATCTCACCTTCAAGTGCATAAACCTAATTGAGAAAACAAGATTGACATTGACACAAGAATACTCGAAGCGTGATTTGACAAAGTGATTAGAAATTCAATAGTCTAATTAGGGGTCAAGAATCAAGGGATTTGAGTGAAGAAATTCATCCAATTTATAGAGAAATTGGAGAAAAAGATCAAATTAGCATGATAGTGATTCGAATGGAAATTCAAATCAAGAATAGCAAAATTATGACATGTGTATGACAAATTGCTATGCAAGGATTTATGACAATTTATGACAATTTATGACAAATTTCTATGCAAGGATTGATTGATTGTCAATTATGACAAATTATGACAAATTTCTATGTCATTTCCATGAATTTAGGAGAGAAATAGAAGGAAAATTGAATTAGAAATTAGAAAATTAGGAAATTAGAGAATTAGGAATTTAGGAATTAAGAAATAGATGGAAATTAGAAATTAGGTAAATTAATTAATAATTTGTCATTTATTAATTAATTCACAAAGAGGAATAATTAGCCAATTAAATGAACATTTAATTGTGACAAAAAGACTTAGGATAAATAAACAATTTATTAATCCTAAAGGAAGAAATGACAAACCAGGTTAAATGATGAAATCACGAAACCCTAGAAGATGAATTAGGTCTTGATGAAAGATAATTGACTCAATCATGATTTTAAATTGATAAATGACCAATGTGATAAATGATTTGATTGAGAAAATGCGCCAATTGACGAGGAACAATGACAAATTGATCCAAATTGACATAATTGAGACAAACAACGATCGATGACAAATCGATCGCAAAATGACAAGATCGAACAAGAGGACAAGGATCGATGACAAAATAGATTGCAAAATGACAATATTGAAAATGACCACGATCAATGACAAATTGATCGCAAAATGACAAAATCAAACATTACAATGACCGATGACAAATCGATCGTTAAACGACAAGATTGAAAATGATAAGGATTGATGATAAATCGATCGCCAGATGACAAGATTGATAAAAGGACAACGATCGATGACAAATTGATTGCAAGATTGACAGGAGGACAAAACCCTAATTAGGATTGACGATGTCCAAAATAATGACAAATGAGCACGCACATTGATGCAATAAGATAAGATCGATCATGACTGGAGATTGTTGTCGACAAGACCAAATTCGAGAGCGAGATAAATGAAGAATGTAGAAGAATGACTCGATGATCACAAATGATAAAAACCAAGTACGAATCATAAGAGAAATGTTAATGCGACGCAAAAACCTAAAATGAGGCAATGCGCAAATGTTAAAGTATGACTCCGCAAGCGTTGACCATTTTTAGGTGTCTACAAGTATATCTTCAATTATGACTTCATCTTCACTGGGATGCTTAGTTTGAGTAGTTCCCTTTGCCGGTGAAACATCAATATCAATAGTTTCAATAGTTGATTTGTGTTCAACCAGTTTCTCTACATCCTTTTTTAGATTAGGAATATCTAACACAACATTACCTATGATATCATCAATTGTAAAAACATCAAATTCATCAGTGGTATCCTTTTGTTTTGCTTTTCTCTTTTCATGATCAGCTATATCTTGTCCTTGTTTTACTTCTTTTTCTATTTCATCCTCAACTTCCTTTTGCTGGCTCAAAATTGTTTTCCATAAGGCAACACCCTCATCATGCACACCTTGGACATCTCCTATGGCCACTCTCCCTATCCCATTCCTTATTTTGAAGCATTGAACACATGCTTCTACCACTATTGAAGCTTGATTGAAATATAAATCATGTTTCACTTCCATGAGTTCTTTTATCATGTGCTCTTTCTCAATTGCTAGGGTTGTTTTCCACCTCCCTTCAATTTGATTTTGCAAGTCTGATGGAATTATTCCATATAGTTCACTGGGAGTTCTACACAGGTGCAGGTTACCTTACACAGGCACAATTGTGCAATGCAAACCCTAATTTTGGTCAAAATGACATGCAAAGGAGCCGGAAAAAGGGGACAAGGGTAGGATAGGTCAAAGGAGATGAAAAACACCCTGATTAGACATGAAAATGAGGAAATGCAACCCATAGGAGCAAACCCTAAAACTGACAAAATGTGCCCCAATTTGTGATGTAGAGTCGACAGTATCCATTGATCACACGGGAGAACCGACCTGACTGCTTCATGCTACGACATAGACTCAGGAGCACAGATAGAGATACATTAGCAGAACTTGGGATATACTATGTCACATTCATGCCCGAGATTAGGGCAAACACAGGACTGCTTACCACATTGGCATAGCGATGGCATTCAGAGACTTCCTCATTCCATCTGGCGACTCTAGAGGCGACGGTGACACTGGAGGATGTATGGCGTATCCTCCGCATTCTAATTCATGGGGAGATGATAGAGTATGAACCAGTGATAGGGAGAGATGCATTGTGTAGATTGTTTGAGTGCGACGCAGATGATCTCGATATCGTCGAGAGAGAGATTGGCTGGGAGACTATGGCATCAGAGTATGATCGACGATACGTAGTGATAGCAGTGGTGATAGCATGTCTACTGGCAGGAGATAGATGAGGACATGGATTCCCTATTGGATGGGGAAGAGTGCTAGAGCGGATGGCAACAGAGGGGACAGTGTATGCATGGGGACCATGTGTACTGGCTATGCTCTATTTTCAGCTGCATCAGATAGCGTATCAGGGAGTGCAGACTTTGAGCTGTGGAGTCACATTGTTGCAGGTATGGGCATTTGAGCACATAGCCATATGTCGACCGATTACAGATAGACAGGTAGTACCACATCGACCATATGTGTACTGCTATGGGGGAGCACTGAGACAGGGTCCTTTTGGATACATATTATATTGGCGACATGAGCTAGACCGACTGAGAGAGTTCATATGGAGGCCATATCGTGATTGCTCGGGATGGTCAGATGATAGTGAGGAGGTACCATATTGTAGATAGGAGAGGTACCTGATTGGGTGACCAGTGAATCACCAGAGAGTGATTGAGTTGTACCTGCCAGAGAGAGTCAGACGACAGTTTGGAGAGAGGCAGGATGTACCTAGGAGGACAGCACACTTTGCCCGATCTCACAGAGAGACGAGTCAGTGGGGGAGTATGATTCAGCCACACACAACATATGCGGACTTCTCATAGCTACAACAGAGATAGTGGGATTGGAAATCAGATGTGGTGGATGCCGGGATGACAGAGGAGTATGAGAGTTGGTTTGCACGACGACGGCCAGTGCCATTGACAGATCCAGATATTCCAGTACCGAGGCGATAGGAGGACTTCCCACTCACAAGAGAGGAGGAGGGAGATGATGAGGATGAGGAGGATGAGGGCGGGGATGAGGATGGAGATGAGGATGAGGATGACGAGGATGAGCTAGATTTAGGTGAGCATGAGGCATTGCAGGACATACCCATAGAGCCAGAGACAGCTAGGACAGAGGAGATGGAGATGTGCAGGGCTACCATAGCGAGTCAGCAGGATCACATTGCAACTTTAGAGAGACAACAGGATCAGTTCAGAGCGGAGATAGTCAGACTCACAATAGCTCGAGATGCAGTAATTGCTCAGGCACAGCAAGAGGAACAAAGAGTCACTGAGTATATTGGGTCAATTCGGGATGCCAGTGCACGAGAGATGGCACAGATGCTGGTAGAGACCGGAGAGGAGATATGCCATTGGAGGACACTATATGAGAGTGCAGTTACACCAGAGTAGAGAGCACCTTCATATCGGGCATGATCGAGGACAGAGAGTAGGGCACGCTCTCGGAGGTCATTGAGCAGCATGGGGGTGAGTGGACCTATGAGACCACCACAGCCAGGACCAGGAGGGACATCATCCGTGAGACATGGCAGGGATGAGGGGGACAAAGGGAGCACCCAGTGACAGAGGCACATGCTCCTTATTACAGACAATGAACATTATGTAGTTTGACATTTTGTAGTTAGCCTGTGGGCCATACTTAGGACAGACAGTCCAATTTTGTACTTCAATATTATTTTGACATATGATATGATATGCATCGATATGATGGGATGCAATATGTTATGACTGATGTTAGTTTCCATGTATGGATGACTTATGCACTATTTATGTACCATTGTAGAATATGTATCGATATATTTTTTTATGTGTTTTTGATGCATTGATAATATGAAATGGATAAAATGCTTGATAGAATGCTTGATGTAATGCAAATGTACTAACCAAATGGATGCAGGATGCAGCATATGTGTGTGGGGAAATTGGAGCACTAGACCAAACTAACTATCCGAACTAACAGAAGAAATGTTAGTAAGAAGAAAAGGAGACAAAGGACAGTTAGAGATGAAGAAAAACTTGCTTTTAGTAATGCACTTTGTAGGTGAGAACCTTTATTTTTATGTAGCAAAATGGATGCGTAGCCCCATGGCATTGAAGGCCAGAGCTGAAATGCAACCCTTTTTGCAAAAGACAGACACATCACAGACAAACAACAATCACAATCAAAAAGAAAAGGACCATGATCCATCCCGGTCACTCTAAATCACTCAGTGACATCATCGAGCAACATAAGAACATGATCGAAGCCAAAGATAAATCAATAAAAAGATAAGATGCACAAATTCCAACAAATCAAACAAAACATCTTGATCTTCATTGTCAAAAGTTGAAAGCCTTGATAAGACAATCATGCTGTCTGGTTTCAGGACATGCGGTACCCTGTCTAAGATAGGACACAGTCTGGTTTCGAGTATACCACACCCTGGATAAGACCCATGATAGTGTGCCAAGGACGAATGATAGTGATGCTGATGTTCGATTGTTATGACAATTGTGATCAGTTTGAATGTCTGGTTTGATCGAAAAAGTTCATCTATTTAAGCGTGATTTCATTAAAGCACAGTGTGTGATTGCGTGTCGTTGGAGGGATGCTCATTGATTTGTCTTATGCACAAAAGGGGTTATTTATTGACAAAATACTTGTTTTTGCTTTTCGATTTTTTACAATTTTTTTTTTGTGTATTTTTTTTCAGGACTTTATTCAATTTTTTAGAGATTTTTTTCAAGACATTTTTAATTTTTAAGAGATTTTTTTAAAGACATTTTTCAATTTTTAAGAGATTTTTTTCAGGACATTTTTCAATTTTTATGATCTTTTTTCCGGACATTTTTCAATTTTTATGATCTTTTTTAGGACATTTATCTGATTTTTTTGGATTATTTCAGGACATTTTTAAATTTTTATGATCTTTTTTTAAGGACATTATTTGATTTTTTTGGATTATTTCAGGCCATTTTTAAATTTTTATGATCTTTTTTTCAGGATATTTTCCAATTTTTATGATTTTGCCCCCAGTGTCTAGCAAGGAAAGGAATATGACAGGTGAATAAATAGGCTTGCTGAAATGATGGTGGATAGAGGGAAGACAAAGGCCTTTTATTATGGAGACAATACGGATGCAATTTTCAAGGGCTATTGCGTGATGGGACAAGAGACCGGATATGACAATGTAAATCAGCGACATGGCATGAGGGACATGTCAAGAGGTTTTTGAAACCATGTTTAAATTTTGCGTCCTTATGTCAGATCAAGATCAAGGAATGAAAAAGAGTGTATGGATAGTGATAAGATATGGATAGGATAAGCAAGACCAAGAATGAATAAGGGACATGGACTAAAGGTCGAGATTGGCTAAGGGATAGTGGCAGAAAGTTGCAATAAGCTAGGGAATATGGATGAAAGGTTATAATAAGAAAATGGATAAAGACCAAAAGCTATGATAGACTGAAAGCTGCAAATAAGATGCATGATGCTCATGACGATCCTTAGCCTTGTCAAGATCAAAGGTGGAAAGGGAAAATGGACATGAGGGATAATAGGATATGAAGGAGTATGACATGGTATGATAGGATAATGGAACAATGAAGGACAAAAGGATATGATAGGATAAAACCCGCCCCCAAGTACGGTGTGCAAGAAGTTCATAGATTACGCATGACGCCCGTTTGCCAGGTTTTCATCACGGTACTTGCCCAAGGCACCTGTTTGCCAGGTTTTCACCAGTGGATGAATTATTTTTGCTTTACTTTTTTTTTCCTTTTTTTTTTTCTTGTTTTTTTTTTTTTCAAATTTTTTGTATTTTTGAGCTTTTGCAATAGAAGATGGACACATGATAGGGGATGGAAGAAGGACTCAAGTGGCTTTTTGATTGGATAGTAGCCTTGAAAAAAATGGACCATAACCTTTAAAAGTATGCTCAAAGACGTTGGTAGGATAAGGACATGGAAAAGAGATGAAACTAAGGGGAGGATTTATGCAAAGGATGGGATCAACGGGATCGAAGGATGGAAAATATGCATTGGATAATGGATAGGGTATTGGAAGAATTGGGCTTCAGTGTATGGAAATGAAGGCAAGATTGACATTGGCACACACCTTGAGGGGTGATGGACTGATGGAGGAAAAATGGATCTCAGATTGTGAGATTTGGATGGAGGAATAGCTTGGGATTTGTGAACATAAGGGCCTAAAATGGATAAAGAAGGTGATGGAGGAATAGACTTGGAATGTTTGGATGGAGGAATAGCAATTGTAGATGCCAATTTTTATGTTTCTTTAGGCTTTTGTGCTTCAAGGAGCTTCTTAGGGATCCACATGGTTTTTTATTTTTCATGCTTTTGTGGTTCCTTGGAGTGCATTGCTTGCACAAGGGATTTAGGAACCCATATACATTTTGACTTTGCTTTATTTTGCTCAGTGGACCTTTGTGGCCTTTTGGATATTTCTTTTTCTTTATAGATCATATTGTTCTTTGTTTTCACATGTTGATTATATTGGACATGTTGATCCTTGAATACATGTGGATTGCTAGACTTATGACGTTTACACTTGGCATCCAAATTGCTTGGAGAAGGAAAGGAATGCATGGATGGATATGAATGAAATGGAGTTATTTTGGATGGATGAAATTTACTCAAGGATGTGTGCCTTTGCTGACCTTGAATAGAGGACGAAGGAATATAAGGACCTAAGATGGATGGAAAGTATGATGGGGAAGGTGTATGTTTTGATTTTGATGGAGGGATACCAACGTCTTGAGAGTGAGTTATGTAGCCATGACCATTAGTATATTATTTGATATGAAGGGGTTCTTTCTCATGAAGATCTACTCCTTTGCCTTTATGAATATCTTGACTTGTAAGATACTCTTTTATTTGGGAAGAAGATGCAAGTCCATTATGAGGTGGATATGATATGAGAGAAATAATGAGATCTTGAAATGGATCGGATTGGACCAAAGTGGAAGAACCCATTGTGCATGTCGAGGGTTCATGAACATCTTGCACTGACACATTAGAATCATGAGTGGGATTATGATCATGAGGGGGACTAGGATTGTGTGGTGGACATGGTTCAATGACAGGCTCTTCAAGAGATGGAATGGGAAAAATAACGGGATCATCAAAAGAAATGCGATCTTGGAGTGTATATGGAGCATTAGGACAAGGAGATGGAGGAACAAGTGGATCTTGTAGAGGATCTGAAGGAATAATTTGATCTTGACAAGGAGGAAGATCATTGGAATCCTCTTTAAAGGTGCTTTTCTTTTGACTTTCAATGGGATCATCATAAAGGATGGAAAGGATATCTTGATCTTTCTTAGGAAGTGGAATGTCAATGGGATTTGAAAGGACATTTTTTTCATGAAATGGAAGGGGATCGTTTGGGATTGGAGGGACTGGGATATCTTGATTTTGCTTGGGGAATGGAGTGTTAATAGGACTTTGGATAGGATGGAAAAGAATAGGGGAATCATCATGAGTTTCTGGGAACATGGGGTCCTGGTCAACAATTGGATGGGATGATAAGGTTTCAAGGTCTTGATCTTGATCTATTTTAAGACACATTTCTTCATGCTCTAAATTATCCTCTTGACATGAGGTTGGACTTTTGATATGCATGGCGGATTCTGACAAGGGCTCAATGTTTTGGGATGAAGGAAATGCACTTTGAACATTTGTGATGGATTCTGACAAGGAATCAATGCTTGAACATGAGGAAGAGGGACTTCGAATAGGGCCCTCTAAAATAGGTAATGGCAATAAAGTGCATGGTGGCATTGGGTCTTGTATTTCTGAAACATGACAAGGATGTGCATCATGAATTGGATTATCGTTGCAATCAATTATGGATAGCTCTTGGATAATTGCATCCTTGGGTGTATTGTTTGAGGAGGACAATATGGAAGGTTCTTGTGAAACTTCTAGAGGTGTAGGGATAGATGCCACTAGAGAGTCAATTTTTTTGTGGGGAGATGAGGCATTGCTAGACATAATTGTATTATTTTGATCTTCCTCAAAGAACTCACTTGGTAATTTCCTTAAGAGCATTGCAATAAAGCCATCTTTCTTTCGAGGTTTTGACATGGTTGTATCTGGAATTTGAACTTGTTTGGCAAGGAGTTGGTTCTGATCTGATGTCATGTTTTGATATTGGACTAGATGTTGATCAAATTGGTTTGACATGTTCAAAATTTGGCTTGGTGCATGTTGCAAGCTTTGTTTTTGAATTTGTGATTGTGGTTGTTGACATTGATATGTTGATTGAACTTGTTGATATTCCACCATTGGTTGAACTATTTGTTGACATTGTATAGTTGGTTGTACACATTGTTGAAATTGGACCATTGGTTGTGTTTGTTGGAAATGTTGGAGCTGTTGAACAATTGGTTGTGATGGTTGAAAATCTGATTGATAGTAAACACCTTCTTGTTCTTGATGTGAAGGCACATAATGTTGTTGTCTCTTTTCTTGAAATTGTTTCATCATCTCTATTTGGGAGAGGAGAGTTGGTATGTCTGATCGTTTGATAAGAGATCTTACATCAATTGGCTTAATATTTGGATTTCGACCTGGAAGTTTTTGAAACATTTTGGACATTTGTGATCTATTCTTCGCAATGTTTTTCACTCTTTGTTCCAAAATCTCTTCTTCTTGAGCTAGCTTCTCCTCTAGTTTTTGTATTTGGAGATTTGTTTCATCATAAAAAGTTTGATCAATGTTCCTTTGTTGTTGGGTTGAATAGAATTGTGATTGCATTGTCGGTTGATATGTCAAACTTTGTTGCATCATTGGTGCTTGGAACCTTGTTTCAATAGACATGTCACTATGCAAATGCAATATTTTTTGGAATTTTCCAAGGATAATGTATGATATGCAACTAAATGCAAACTAAATAAACGGAAATGCAATCTACGATAAGAATGCAGCCTATGTTTTTGGTTGTTTTTCAAGATTTTGACAAACTTTTTGAAATGCAAACCTAAAAGAGGGACCCTTGGGAAATTGGAATGATGTCTAGACCTCGAAGGACAAAAGGACCAAGTGACAAAAGGACAAGATGACAATGTCTCCCCTATATACTTGGATACTAAGCTAGGTTTGACGAAATGACATGGATGACAAAAGGACAAAAGGTTTGATAAGGTCTAGACTTCCTAACAATGACTTAGGGTTTATCAAAGATTTGGATTACTCAAGTATGGCAAAACCTAGTTTTGAGACTATATGGAAAAGGGACAATTACCATGCAAGTGACCATAATATGATATGGTAATGATCTAAGCTTAATGAAGAGACCTAGGGTATGCAAATATGAATGTATGACAATGGTATGACTTTAATGCAAGAGGACACATGCAAATGGATGACTTTTATTGCAAAGAGTATGACTTAGGTGAAACCTAACCTTGGTACTTGACAATGAACTTTGCAAAATGCAACCTAGGATGAACCTAAATGTAAGTGACATGCTTGTTGAGGCAAGATCTTGAACAATATTTGACAACCATGTTTGAAGATGAGTTTTTGAATCTTGTTGAACCTTTGTTGGATGAATGTCTCTTGTGTTTAATCTTATGTTGGATCAATTTGTTTTGCTTTTGAAATGAGATGCAATTCAACTTTTGACAAGCAAAGAATACAAGATATTGCAACTTAGACTCAAGACAATCATGCTCATTTCCACATTTCTTATGGTAGGCAAAGACATTAGGTACTTGAGAGGTAGACTTGTTATGGGATTCAAGGAGAATACATAGATGCTTGACCCCACGAGCTCCCCTCCACGGCACTCACTTCTCAGGGCAGCCAAGCATCAGTCCCCATGGAAATCTCCCCATGGCGAACTTAGTATCTCTTCGAAGTATCCGAACTTGTCCTTCTCAAGCAACTAGAAGGGTTTTTGGCCTCTAAAAACAAGGTGTGTAGTAAGGAATTCTGTTAAGCGTTACTCCTTGATGTCACACAAGCGTGATTGAGACATTAAGCCCATCAAGATACCAAACAAATGTAGTCGTGCAAGCACGATTTAGACCAAGAGGCCCTACTTAGATGTTGATATGAGAAAGAGTTCAAGGGTCATCACTTCCCAAGTAACTACAATTCCCACGTAACACTTCCTTCAAAGCTTTCGCTCATCGGGTATTTTTTTATAGTGAGTTAGAATGCCAAGGTATTCTAGCTGTACTCACTTTGGGTTGTTCCCTTCTCATGATTATCACTTGCTTGCAAAAGCAAAGTGGTCGGGAAGGCAGGCCCTCTAAAGGAGACACACAATCAAAGACAAAAGCATGGTATCGAAGATCTGGATTTCTGATCACCCTAAAAGGATGAGAGCATACTCTCCTACTCCAATGTCACACTCAACAATAAAAGAAAAAACATGTTCATTCCAACCTATTAGAAATCACTAGGTGCCTAAAACCTTAATAACAAACACCAAGTTTAGTTGTTTCTCCAAGGCAACATGCAAAACCCAAGTTAGAAGTTTGATTTGTTGTCTTTGACTATCGATTCTGCATAACACATGTTAGTAGTTTCATTTGTTGTCTTTGTCATGCGTATGCCAAGATGCTACACAGATAATTAGTACCAAAAACCAAAACACAGAAAACAAAATGCAAAATCAAGACAATTTCAAGTAAAATACTGCATTTTTACCTCTGTTCTAGACTTTACACAGGTGCAGAACTTAGGACACAAGCGCAGAATGCAGGACACAAGCACAAAATGTCTTCAACATAGGCACAATTTGCTTCACATAGGCGCAAGTTGCTTCACACAGGCGCAGAAGTCTCCAAAAAACCCTGCACGATCTTGTTTTTGGGTTTTTGGCCTGCAAGTCAGCTTGAAAGCACTCAAAAACACCATAAAGAGGTTAGATGGTTAGTGTTCACGTCGGGTTCACCAATTAATGTACATTAGGAAATAGGAAATCATCACAAGAATTATAAACATATTAGTCATTAGCTCAATCACGAAAGCACAACTGCAATGATCTATCCTAAACAACACTCAATAGAGACATGAAATAAAAACATTCAAAACTAGAAATTAAGCAAACCAAAGGTATGATTTGAATGCTCCTTCATGCGGCTCCATTTTCCTTCTTTCTTCTCCAAATATTTTTGTTGTAGATCTCACCTTCAAGTGCATAAACCTAATTGAGAAAGCAAGATTGACATTGACACAAGAATACTCGAAGCGTGATTTGACAAAGTGATTAGAAATTCAATAGTCTAATTAGGGGTCAAGAATCAAGGGATTTGAGTGAAGAAATTCATCCAATTTATAGAGAAATTGGAGAAAAAGATCAAATTAGCATGATAGTGATTCGAATGGAAATTCAAATCAAGAATAGCAAAATTATGACATGTGTATGACAAATTGCTATGCAAGGATTTATGACAATTTATGACAATTTATGACAAATTTCTATGCAAGGATTGATTGATTGTCAATTATGACAAATTATGACAAATTTCTATGTCATTTCCATGAATTTAGGAGAGAAATAGAAGGAAAATTGAATTAGAAATTAGAAAATTAGGAAATTAGAGAATTAGGAATTTAGGAATTAAGAAATAGATGGAAATTAGAAATTAGGTAAATTAATTAATAATTTGTCATTTATTAATTAATTCACAAAGAGGAATAATTAGCCAATTAAATGAACATTTAATTGTGACAAAAAGACTTAGGATAAATAAACAATTTATTAATCCTAAAGGAAGAAATGACAAACCAGGTTAAATGATGAAATCACGAAACCCTAGAAGATGAATTAGGTCTTGATGAAAGATAATTGACTCAATCATGATTTTAAATTGATAAATGACCAATGTGATAAATGATTTGATTGAGAAAATGCGCCAATTGACGAGGAACAATGACAAATTGATCCAAATTGACATAATTGAGACAAACAACGATCGATGACAAATCGATCGCAAAATGACAAGATCGAACAAGAGGACAAGGATCGATGACAAAATAGATTGCAAAATGACAATATTGAAAATGACCACGATCAATGACAAATTGATCGCAAAATGACAAAATCGAACATGACAATGACCGATGACAAATCGATTGTTAAACGACAAGATTGAAAATGATAAGGATTGATGATAAATCGATCGCCAGATGACAAGATTGATAAGAGGACAATGATCAATGACAAATCGATTGCAAGATTGACAGGAGGACAAAACCCTAATTAGGATTGACGATGTCCAAAATAATGACAAATGAGCACGCACATTGATGCAATAAGATAAGATCGATCATGACTAGAGATTGTTGTCGACAAGACCAAATTTGAGAGTGAGATAAATGAAGAATGTAGAAGAATGACTCGATGATCGCAAATGATAAAAACCAAGTACGAATCATAGGAGAAATGTTAATGCGACGCAAAAACCTAAAATGAGGCAATGCGCAAATGTTAAAGTATGACTCCACAAGCGTTGACCATTTTTAGGTGTCTACAGGTATATCTTCAATTATGACTTCATCTTCACTGGGATGCTTAGTTTGAGTAGTTCCCTTTGCCGGTGAAACATCAATATCAATAGTTTCAATAGTTGATTTGTGTTCAACCAGTTTCTCTACATCCTTTTTTAGATTAGGAATATCTAACACAACATTACCTATGATATCATCAATTGTAAAAACATCAAATTCATCGGTGGTATCCTTTTGTTTTCCTTTTCTCTTTTCATGATCAACTATATCTTGTCCTTGTTTTACTTCTTTTTCTATTTCATCCTCAACTTCCTTTTGCTAGCTCAAAATTGTTTTCCATAAGGCAACACCCTCATCATGCACACCTTGGACATCTCCTATGGCCACTCTCCCTATCCCATTCCTTATTTTGAAGCATTGAACACATGCTTCTACCACTATTGAAGCTTGATTGAAATATAAATCATGTTTCACTTCCATGAGTGCTTTTATCATGTGCTCTTTCTCAATTGCTAGGGTTGTTTTCCACCTCCCTTCAATTTGATTTTGCAAGTCTGATGGAATTATTCCATATAGTTCACTGGGAGTTCTACAGAACTTATGCATGTTCCAGATAAGTGCTTCTTCAATTTTTATTTTGTCCTCCTTGTTGCAAAGGGGATATTTTCTCCCAACACCAGATAGACCTCCATACTCTTTGATCCCATGGACCAATTTATCAACAATTGGAACTACATTTCTACCACTTCTTCTGACTTCTTTTATTTCCACATCAGATTGGGTGTCAGTGTTATCACCCTCCTTTTCATCCTTCTTGGGCTTCTTTTTTGCCTTTGTGTCAATTGTCCCTTCACTCTTTTTATTTCTTGCATATGTCACTCCTACCAGTCCACCTTTACCTAGGGAAGATGTGGGAGTATCTGAGTCCTTTACTTTTGTGTATGTTGTTGGCTTGTTGGATGCAGTACCCTTGGGTTTTGCCTTCGACATTTTTCTTCTTTTCTCCTATTTGTTCACTTGTACTCATGGAAGCAATGTCACCAGATACTTCACCTCCAAACTTCTTGTCTATTGTGTCAATCATTTTCCTTACTCTCTTTTGTATGATAGGCTCCTTGAGTTCCCTTTTTATTTTGGAGCTTGCCTCCTCACAAGTTCCAAATCTCTTTGCTATTTTGTCTACTAGTTTGACAATAACATGTTTGCATATACTTTAGTATTGTGTCTGCCCTGACCTCATAACCCATAGCACATACCCAAAACGTTCTAGGTTGAACAGCTTGAATAATGCAACAATCAGTATCAACAAGAAAGTAAATGGTGTCCTTGTATTTTTTTTAACTATACCAGTTGGGATTCTCTCTCTTTTATGCATTATAGTTTTGAATTCTTTAAAATAACCCCACATTGTTTCTCCAAACTTATCACCTAAATCTCTAATCATTTCACCTATCTGAACCATGATAGGTTTATCTTCAGACCACACTACATTGCCCTTACTGAAAAACAAATTTTGCACATAGAAGAATATACATACTAGTAATGAACCATACTTGAATGATTGCTTCTTGTCCTTCTTAATTCAATCCATATTAACTAGGAATTTACTTCTGATCATCTCATAGATATCATATGTAGCATCCTTCTTGATGATTCGATAAGATACATGGATAGCACCGCTTGATACACTGTTCATGCATCTTGATTAGTAAATCCTGCATCTCATCACTACAGAAGAAAACCTCACTTATGTGTCCTCAATGTGAGTGATGTTCATTGCTCACATCGGGATTGAGTTAACCAAGTGACTTCACTAGTTGCTATTGTCCTTAGGGTTAGTGCTTCACCAGTTGTGCTAAACCCTGTTACTCTTTGGATCACATCCTTTATGATTTTGATTGGTTCTTTAGCTTCCAGCCATAGAAATTGATCATGCACTCTGCTTAGCACATACCAAACCTAATCGCCATGAAATTGATCAAAAAAATCAATAACATTTGAAAAACCCTTGGTCTTCAAATTCAAATGTTCTGCCTTCATAACCCTTTGAATTAATTTTGAATGAATTTATCTCCAAGTTCTTCAAGCTTGCAATGGATGAAGGAGAAAATATCTTCAACTAGTAACACATTGGGGGACACAGATGATAGGGCACCGGTCATGTCAATCTCTCTATCCTTCATAGGATGCAGCTTGAACTTGGGTTGTGGTTTTTTAATTGCTTCAACCAACATAGGAGTCAACACATAAGCTTCCATGATGAACTTCAAACAATTTTTTCAAAAACAGGGTTTGAATACCTTCTCCTCTAGGATTGCCAATCATGACTATCACACTGCTTGATCACTTTGCACAAATAGCACTAGCAAGTTTTTGATCACCTTAGGTCGCATGAGAGCTCAAGAATTTTCACAAGAAAGAAAGGTAAATGACATGTATTGTCATTTCTTTATTTATTTGTTAAGGTTTATCGATGCTTCAATACAATGGCTAGTTTGTAAAATTTTGACCATTTACAACTTTTACCGGTACACAAACAACATTTACACTAACCCTCAAAACATTTACCAAATAAGATCTTTAAAAAAACTTCTTATGCATCTAAACTATGCAGATAGACATAACCTCATATCGGTCGCGGGGATTCAATAATGATCTTACCATATGTGCTCCCCCTGAGCATTCATATGCTTAGTTTGAAGAGGAACTGTCATCATCGATGGATGATGACTTAGTTTTAGAATGATTCTCTCCTTCTTTGCTTTATTTCTTCTTAGTTCATGTATTTTTCATTTCATTCCTCACCTCTTCAACTGTCTTCTTTCCTTTCAAGTCATTTGGCCCTTTCTTCTTGCCAAATTGGTTCCTATCTTCAGACCGGTTATAGGATCAGTTCCTACATTGTCTGGCTAAGTGACCGATATTATGGAAATTAAAACATGCTATACCAGTTGTCTTCCATGGTCCTGCATTATTTCTCCAACCCATTCTCATTCTACAATTTGTTGCACCATGATCAAAATTGCCACAAGTGGAATAGGTGGCATTGAAGTAATTACTCTTTCTACTAGGGCTAACCAGTTTGGATGGTGATCTTGATGCATTTGTCTTGGACATGCATTCTTCAGCTTTGTGTCCATATTTATTGCATGTAAAGCAGTATCCATTAAAGCTTCTTCTACTAGACATGCTGCTAGATCGAGATCTACACTCATAAGTAGTGTGTCCATACTTGTGACAATTATAGTAATAACCATCAAAGGTGAAAGACTTCTTTTGACCGACCGGTTGATTTCTACAAACATCAGACTTATGACCCAGTTTATCACAATAATTGCAAGAAGATTTAGAAAAATTCATACCTTTCATTCCCATTTTTTTTCCTTTTATCATCCTTCATCCTTTTGGATTTAGATGATTCTTTAGTTTCCATAGGACCTGTACTAGAGTAACCAAGATCAGTTGTCTCCTTTGTTCTCCTCTGAGCTTTAAATTTTTCATCTATCTTCTTAGAGCTTTCATTAAATTTTCTCATCTTTTCATTTCTCTCATTTGTAGCTTTCAACTCATTTTTGAGTTGTTCAATCTCTTTCATCATCTTCTCCTTTTCCTTTTCTTTGTCATGTAGATGGTCATGCATGGCTTCATTTTCCTGAGTGAGAATTTAGATTTCTTCATCTTTTTCAATGATGATTCCATCATTTTCTCTTAGGGCTTCTTCAATAAGACTTTTGGCTTTTTCAGTTTTTGACAAAACTTCTTTTGTATCTCTTTTTCTTTTATCTGCTATCCTGTTGGCTTGTAGTATTTCAGTCATTCTCAAGGCCTGACTTTCATGCTCTATTTTTAGATATGTGAATTCTGTAGACAACTTCTTGTTCTTTTCCATCAGTTCTGAGACTGCTTCTTCTTCTTCTTCAGATCCACTTTTTCAGAGAGTTGATCTATGATATCCCGACTCTCATTTATTTGTAGAGCTAGTTCCTTCCTTTTAGCAAGTGATTTTCTCAGTCTTTCTTTCAGCTGAACAATCATTTCATTAGCTTCATCAATCTGCTTCTGATATCGATATTCCTCCATGATTGTTTTCCTCAAGCTGTCAAAATTTTCTTCAGAGGACCTAGGCGCTGATACCAATTGTTAGTATTAACCCGTGACTAAGAGGGGGGTGAATTAGTCAAAACAATTTATACACAATTCAAACTTTCAAACTAGTCGATCTACAACTATCCTAATTAATTTAAAACATTTCATTTATCATGAAAGTAGAGAACATCTAAGAAAAGATATTTGTATGCACAAATAAGCATCACATAACACTAACAATTATACGTGGAAACCCTCAGTTAGAGGGAGAAAACCACGCTGGGGATAACCCACAATCTCTTTTACTGCAATGAAAAAGAGTGCCCTGTTAAGAGCTTACAACTAGTTTTTTCTGAGAACATCACCCTGTTAGAAGTGACTAGTATCTAGTTAAGAATACCTTAGAAACTGTTAAAGTTCACCTTTCTAGAGGATTTTACAACTTCATATTAGAAGTGACTCTGTTAAGAGATTTATCTCTTACACGAAGAACTGGTTAAGGATCACCCTATTAAGGGATTTACAATGCTCAAATTGTTAGAAGGAAACAAAGATGATTGATCTATCTGATGACACTACCTCTGTCTCATAGATCCACTTTGTGTGCTCTATTCTTCTTATCAGTGTCGGCTTCACTGATTCATACCTCTATATATTGCACTCTACTTTGTTCGCCTTGTTAACATTCACACAAATCTTTTTCACATTGACAACATAGACAATCAGATTGAAAGATGCAAATATATTAGCCTTTGGTTCTGGCACCAACTTTCCCTCCAAAAATCAGATTAAAAAATATGTTATCGCGCCTCAATTTTCTCTCCAAAAATCATTCTGGGAATATCGGTCAAGACAACCGTTCATGCTGAAAAGATCGTCGGTTGAAAAGGAAAGATTGCTGGTTCAACTGGATGTTTCTAAGTCTATCGGTTGAGACTCCTGTGATGTCAGTTGTCACCTATGTACCAGTCCAATTCTTCCTAACCAGTTACCTCCTGCATACTGGTCTACTTTCTACTTAGTCAGTTAACCGCTGTATAGCAGTCTACTCACTACGGATAGGAGTAAGGAATACTTTATACTTAGCTGATTAACCCTTCTATACAAGTCTACTCACTACCAATAGGAATAAGGACTACTATTCTTCACCAGTTACCCTTTACTCCTTTACCGATGGATGGTAGAGACTTAGAAGCTAATGTTGCCAACAATGACAACCATTTTACCAATCATACAAAATGCATCATAATGCCAACAAGTCTTCGAACCCCTATCATGGTAGTAGCTGCATCTGCTTGCTAGCAAACTACTATCCTTTCCCCTTCCCATTCAACATGTTGTACACCCTGTAGACTACCAATGACCTAAGTCACAGACTTCCCTGGTCAATCTCCCTGCCCAAAGCTCCTGCCTAAACTCTCCATTCAATTTTTTCTTCTATGGGCCATGTTCAACATACACTACCTGGTTTTCTATATGTGTGGACATTATGATGTTTCCTTATGACTTATTGCTGCTATCTTATGTTGATTTATCATTATTATTGTTGTTATATGTTCACATAATGTAGGTTTATTAAGCATGGTTTATGGGTCATTTTTTGCATCATTAAGAAGAAGGATCTAATCTTGGCCTTCCACAATTAAGGAAACTTAATTTTCATATTTTAATATGAGTTTCAGATATTCATGGTGCAGCTATCTAATCCTTGAATCTCATCCTTTGATTAGTTTATTAGATAGAGATTGATCTTCACATCTTTGGTTTTTAACTTGTTTATTTCCCAACCTTTGGTATCATAACTAAAGGTTACAAGTTCTGGGTATTCCTCTATTTTTGATTTCTTAGGCTAGAAAGCTTGTTGGAAGGATTTTTGGGATGCAATGAATTTTCTCATAGTCAAATTTTTTTTGCAAATTTGTGAGACTAGAAACCATGGATATTATCAATGTGATCTATGTTAGGTATTGGAAGCATGTGATTATGGATCTTCATGGAGTTGGTTATGGTTTGGTAACCTAGAGAATGTATTTGATAATATGTGTGTATCCTCTTATTTGATGATTGTATTCCTTTACCTTGTGGTCATGTGCAAGGAGAAGGTGTTCATGTTGGATGGGTATTGGTCAAATGACATGTATAATGTAAATGTTTAGATGTTTAAATGGATTTTAGATTTACATATATGGTTCTGCAGGTTTTACATGTTAAATAAAATATATGGTATGTATATTTGTGGTAAGACTGTATTTAGGGTGTTCTAGATGGAGATAGTTACATGTTTACATGGATGCTTGGAAAGTTATTTTGGATCTATGCTTACTCTTTTGTGGGTTTGTTTGGCAAATGAGATCTAGTGTTAATTATGGTGTTTGATTCTGGTAAATTCACATGTTATGCCTAATTATCTCTATTATGCATGATACTAATGTGGGGTAGAATCCTTTGGTTATTTGAGATTGGAGCATCGATTATTTGTATCTTATTTGAGATGTTGTATATGTGTTGATCTTGTTAATGATTTAGCTTGGTAGGCCTTGTTGTTGGTCACCATTATTACATTGATATTTTGATTGCAGTTTGAAAAGGATTTTTTGGTAGTACCTGATATAGTTGATCATTTGAATCTAAGTAGTATATTAGGGTGCATGAGAATCTCTATTCACTTTCATTCAAGTTTTGGTACTGATGTTGGTCACGATGCCATGTATAACTCAGTATCACTTTCAATGGGAGATTTATGCAATCACATAATGTGTTCTATCTTCTCTATTTCAAGATTTTGGTTCTAATTTGTTGCAGTATGTTGGGAGCCATGGGCAATATTTGATTAGAATATTGATGATATTTTGCAATGGGTATGGGTGTCATGTGGAATTATTGGGTTCTACCTTTACATTGAAATGAGAGTTTGACATATTTGGTTTGATTGAAATAGCATGTGTATTTGTATCTTCTAGGTTTTGAGATCATGGTTTGAATCTTCCTTTTGAGAGCTCTTGTTTGAGTTCTTTGATCATGTTGGGGCCATGGAGGTGTTGGAAAATGAAACTATTCTAGTGATTTCGGTAAAGATTGTTGCATGATAGATGCTTAGGGGTTTCATTGATGGTACCTTAGTTTGAAGATCCTATCCGGTATACATAGAATTGGTTTACTGAAAGTCATTATGTTCATAAGGCATAAGTCTGGATAGTGGAGCTCAGTTGCCTGTAGAACATGAGATCATGGTGAACATCTTAGTTTTGGTGATGTATTTTTGGTTCCGGTGATAAAGGAAGTTGATTCAAGGCTTGAAATAGATTATTATATGATCCTGATATTCGGTGGTGAATTGTGTACAAGTTTAGAGCTCTGGTATCTGATATTTCAATTAGGGCAGAGCTATTTTGGACTAACGTGTGTTGTGGATTTATTGGGATGGTTTCGGTGATCAGTTTTGCATTTGTGGTGATTGGACCACCTTATGGGAATAATTTTATCATCTTATTTTGGTCCACATTTGGATTTGTGATCGAATTAAGCTGACTTTGGTGGAACATGTTTCATGTTGCATGTTATGCAGTTTTTCGAAGACGACTTTATAAATGATTTCTTTTGTAGATGTAGATATATAAGATTGGTCAGGTTGATCATTTCGGTGTGTGTAGTGAATGAAGTCTATCTATGTGAGCGATTTTATAAGTTTGGTAAAGGTTTTGTTGCTCTGGTATGTGATAGAGCAGTTTTATCGAGTAGAATATCATAACAGGTGTAGTAGACATTTTGAGCCTAACTAGAATTGTATTTTCGCATAGTTAGATGTTTTTCTTTAGTTAATTACTCATTGTAATCATTTTGTATTAGCCTTTAAGGTAGTGAGCCTTCCTCTAGGTTGTAGCCCTTTTGTAATTGAGCAATGAGCTCTAGGCAGTGAGCCTGAATGCAAGTGCATTCCACTTTTTGTAATATTGTTCTACTACCAACCATAGTATAATAATATTGTGGGTACTCAATCCCATCATGGTTTTTCCCTTTCTGGTTATCCACGTAAAAATCTTGGTGTTATGGCTGTGTGGATTCTTGCTTTGTGTTTCTGCATTATAGTTTCTTTTATTATCATCTGGTGGATAAAGATTCAGATTAATAAATTTAAAATTACTGGAACACTGATTCACCCCTCCTCTCAGTGTTCATTAATTCCAACAATTGCTATCAGAGCCTAGTTACTCCAAGGAAGCCTAATCGCTTGAGGAAGGTTTGAGAGATTGAAGCAATGGATTTTGGTTTGCAGAGACAACTTTTTGTGGCACTTGAGGATCTTGATGTAGTAAGAAATGAAATAACTTCCTCAAAGAGAAACTTGAGTGCAACTGAAGACTTCATTAATGATTTGAACAAACAAGTCAACACTTCAAGAGACAAGAGGAAAGAGTTGAAGGAGAAACATGATAAAAGCATTGAAGACCAAAGCAAAACTAAGGAATGTGAAAAGTTTGCTAGAGAGAATGCTATATTGAAGAATGAGATGCAATCCATTGTGATGGAGTTGACTAAGGAGATTGAAGACCAGAAGAAGAATGAAGAAAGTTTGATTGAATCATTGAAAGACATATCATATGAATGATACAGGCTTACCTATGAGAATGATCAGTTGAAGCTTGAGTTGACACGATCAAAGAATGATGCACAAGAACTTGAAAGATAGATTGTTGCCTTAAGAGATGAACTTGCTATTGAAAATGAATACAAAGACAAATTTAATGCTAGATTAGCAATGCTAGATGAGATGTTAGATAGTCAGAGACATGGAAAAGACATGAGAGGACTTGGATATGAGAAAGGAGAATCCTCCAATTTTGTATAGAGCAATGCAAAGCCTAATCATTAGAAGAGAAAGAATCCTCTGGTAAGACAACCTAATGCCTATAAATTCAATGGTAGATGTTTTACTTGAAATAAATTTGGTCATATGGTAAATCAATGCAAAAGTAGGATGAATAATGGAATAAATAATGTGAACAATAGTCCTACCTTTACCAGTCAGTGTTTCATATGCAACAATTTTGGTCACAAGTCAAACATGTGCAAAGCAGTAATGAATAATTTTTAAAACAAGAGATGTTATTCTTGTGGGATGTTTGGACATATCTCTAACCAATTCAGGATGAGACCAAATCAGATGAATTTCATACCTATGTGGAGAAATGTTGTTTGTCATGCATACAACAAGCCTGGTCACATTGCAAAATATTGTAGAAGCAAGAATAACGAACTCGTAAACAAAGGTAAATTAGATGAGAAAGGCAAAGCAAAAGAAGATGTGGGTTAAAAAGGATGATTCCAATGTGCAGAATGGCTCCACACTTGAATCCGGTGATGGAACCTCATTCGGTAACTAGGGCTTATTGGCCATAGGGGGAGTTTTACATGGATATTCATAGAACCCCCTCTTCAGTTATCTATAATTGATTCCAGAAGGTTGCAGAAGGTTTAAATCATGTATGCAGGTATTATTCGTAAGATCTGATGGAGATTTGAGGCTCCGGTAAGTGATTTCATGAAAATAAAGGTAAGTAATTAAAGAATTTATTACAACACAAAATTAGGTTTTTAGAGGCTAAAAATGCATTTCAAAGGTTTATTTTTCACAATGAAATCAAGAGAAAAGAATAGTGCAGCAAAGAGGGAAGATTTGGCAATCTAAATCCAAGTGTGAAGCAATCAATCAACGATTTCTTGTACCTAGTTGAGAATCAAAAGGTATTTTTTGTTTGAAGCTATCTTTTCGTATCCATATTTCAAAATGGAATTTGTGTCTACATTTGGTGTTGTGACTCCATTGGTAGTCAAAATTTTTGAGAGGGAAAGGCATGTTCAAGAGGCACCCATTCAAATCCACTGAGTATGATTTGGAAGGTGTATTTTATTATGTTCTATGTGGTGTACTCCACAACGAGGATATTAGGGTATACATTCATTGAAATAATGAGGAGCTTGGGAATGCAGACATACTTTCACTTTACACCAAGCACATTATGGACAGTCTGGGAAATTTGAAGCAGGAATACAAGTCACTGCAAGATAAGGGTTTCATCAAATTCATCCATTTCCAAGTGTTTGACGAATTGGAATGGGTTTGATACATTTTGAGCTAAATCTACAATGAATTCATATGGCTAGACCGACCTCATAAGATCACTAAGAAGGCCATTGAAGTAGTTACCTATTTGAAAGCAACCGGTGAGGTCCCTAAACTAAGAAAAGTACAAAACACTGTGGTAACAAAGGTTACCAAATCTCAATTTGATAGCCAGTCAATGACAATCAATGATATCATAGAACACGATGCTAGATTTCTCTCGATGATTATTGGATACAAGGTATATCAGTCAAGTAGACATAATTCTATTTTTGGTACTACTATATTTGTGGCTTATGAGATGTTGAAGGAATACAAGAGGTATGACCTTTTCTTGGTGCTTCTCAGTGAATTACTAAGCAATCTAAAGAAGATTAAGCAGGACAAAAAGCATGTGTTCAAGTATGGTTCCTTGATTGTTTGCTTGGCACTGTATTTCTTGAATGAGATCCCCAGTATTGGAAGATTCAGTGGGGTTATGGTAAACTAGTGGCCATTCAGTTTAAGGGAGGATTGTAGGGACTACGTAAAACTATTGTTCAAAAATCAACTTTGTGGGGATATTTCAAATCTTTTCAAGCTACAATGCATAATAGGGAGAGGATACCGAAATAAATTTTTGAGAAATATGAGAAAACTATCTGCTTCATGGCTGATAAGGACCAATGTCATATGGAGGAAGTTGAACTAAGGACTGTTTAGATCATGCCCATGGGGTATGAGGTGCATGTTGTTACACTTGATTCATATGCTCAACATCTATTGAGTCAACCGATAGATGAAAAGGAGGAGAGATTTGGTATTTGTCAAGAGAAAGACCTTAGCTTGACCAAAAAGTTTATTTGACTTGCTAGAAAGAGAAAAGTAAGGAGATAAGTTGAGGAGCTGTCATAATAGATGAGCTTATCCAAGGAGGTAATGCAAAAGGCAAGAGATCGGAACATCCTAAATGAGGAAGACATGGTGAAGCCAAAGAAGACTAAACCTGTTGCCATTCCTCTGAAGTAGGCCAATCCAAAGCAGTCGTAGTCTGCACCTACTTTTGGTGTGCAGAAGCCCATTCCTCCACCTAAATCACAATCTACATAATCAGCTGGTGGGGCGGAGAAGAGTAAGAAGGAGAAATCTCAGAGTATATTCGTTGCCACTGCTGAGGACATGGAAACAGAGTCTGATGAGGTAGTCAAAGAGGTGAAAAAGACAACCACCTATGCTAGAGTGGTGAAGAAGCCATAATCTAGTGGAGCTCAACTATCAAAGAAGCCAAGAGCTATAAGTGAACCATTCGGAAAGGCAAGAGCCAACAAGGAGCAAAAATTTGAGCTAGATGAGGCTCTTAAATCTAGTAGGATATAAGGCACATTTGAAATAGTGCCCCAATTGACTTTGAAAGAGTTAATAGATGAAATTCTTAAGGATGGGAATCTGAATAATGTATCTATATATTATGAGAATTATGATGATAAGGATCAGAGGGCATTTGAAGAAGCCATTGTAGAGTATATGGATGTATATAGAAAGACATTAATAGAACTTGCATCTATGATCCCTAAAAGTCTATAAGACATTTTGGATGCAAAAAGGCTTACCACTAGTCAAGAGTATAAGAAAATAAAAGATTTTGTGCTAGTAAATCTATCCTCTATTATTTATAGAGATGAAGTCACTTGGTTATTGAAATTTTCTAACGATAGATTCTAAAGCAAGAAAAGGGTGAACAAGCTTATGGTAGGGAAGAAAGATGAAGTGGTCAAGGAAACAAAAACAATTTTGAGACAATTTTTGATAGATCAGAGAGTTGATGTGAATCCGAAAGAACCTAATCAGGACACATCCATTCTGAAAGTAAATACAGCTATCCCCAGTAAGCAAAAGGATTGGTCACCTAAGAAAATTACTCCAGAAGGACAGTCTAATGATCAAACTCTAGTTGATAATGATGATGGTGCAAATGATACCTCTGATGATTTTATTCAAGATCCTCCGATTATAGTTGTGTCCGAAAAAGAAGTTGAGGAATTAGTAGATGTAGAGAAGTATGCAAATGATGGAAAGGTTGAGAGTGAAAAAGATATAGATAAGAAGAAAGGGGAGGAGAAGGTAGATCAAGCTCTAGCAATAGTGGAAAATGACATTGGTGTTGTTGAAGGGAAACAAGTTGCTCATGTTGATCTAGATGATTTTGGTCAAGGAACGATTAACTTGAGTTCTCTATCTCCTATTCAAGAACTCAAATTGCCAACCCTATCTTGAAAGAGAAAGCCAGTGAGGACTTGCCTAAGTCCCATTCTATAGACAAGGAGCTAATATCATTGGTAGGGGATATGTTAGATAAAATCATGCCATCTTTTAAATTGGACTCATCTAATCCCTCTAGAAAACTCAAAGGTTTGTTAGGTGTTGTTGGTACTCACTTTGATTCTTTGGAGAAGGCCGCAAATATTAAATTCTTGAATCAATTCAATGAAATGAAGCTAAAGAAATGTTTGAAAATGATTGAAGATGATAGAGGTAGTTTGGTTACTACACTAAAAAATATTCAAGATGTAATTGATGAAGGATGTAATATATACAAGTCATGTCTAATTTTGCCCAAGTTCACTATAGACATTGACAAGAAGATAAGAGAGTGTGAATGCCAGCTAGATAGCACATCATAGTCTTACTGACCATAATATGCTCCAACTAGAAAATTTGAACCCCAAGTTTTGAGTGTACTGAACAAAATCAAGAGCTTAAGTCAAGAAAAGGATAGAGTTTTGGGTAGAGTAGCAGAATTAAGGAGTCTTATCACTCCTTAGATAGACTCATTGATGAGTAGCATGTAGGATGCTACGGATGCACCGAATAAGCCTATTTCAATAGATGGAAAGGGAGCAGAAATACATGTTTACCTTTTCAGTGGGATGATAAGTATTTTGGAGAGTTTAAAGAAGTCATGGGATAATCATTTGTTGTCCCTTAGAACAATTTTTGCAGACATTTTTATGTTTTTGTGAGCAACTGTATATAACCTTGTACATCAATATTTGGCATTTTTGTCAAAGGGGGAGAGAGCAGAGTGAAAAATGGTGTAAATTCTTAAAGGGAGCTTGTACATTCCTTGTAAATTAGAAATTTTGTAGTCTTGCATGTACAGTTCATTTTTCATAGTGTTTCCATCAATGCCAAAGGGGGAGATTGTTGGAAAATGACATTGTTTTGGTAACTTTGGTAAAGATTGGTGCATGATATATGCTTAGGGGTTGTCATTGATGGCAACTCAATTTGCTGATCCTATCCAATATACATAGAATTGGTTTACCGGAAGTCATTATGTTCATAAGGCATAAGTCTGGATGGTGGAACTCAGTTACCGATAGAACATGAGATCATGGTGTACATCTTGGTTTCAATGATGTATTTTTGGTTGTGGTGATCAAGGGATTTGATTTGAGGATCGAGATAGATTATTCTATGATCCTAATATCCAGTGGTGAATTGTGTACAAGTTTAGAGCTTTGGTATTTGGTATTTCAGTTAGGGCCGAGCTATTTTGGAGTAACGTGTGTTGCAGATTTGTTGGGGTGATTTCAGTGATCATTTTTGCATTTGTGGTGATTGGAACAACTTATGCGAAGCATTTTATCATCTTGTTTTGGTCCGCATTTGGATTTATGATCAGATTAAGCCGACTTTGGTGGAGCATGTTTCATGTTGTGTGTTATGCAGTTTTTGGAAGCAAGCTTAGTAAATGATTCCTTTCATTGATGCAGATATATAATATTGGTTTGGTTGATCATTTTGGTGTGTGTGGTGAATGAACGAAGTCTATGTGAGCAATTTTATAAGTTTGGTAAAAAATTTGTTGCTCCGGTATGTGAGAGAGCAGTGTTATAGAGCAGAATATCATAACAGTTGCAATAGACATTTTGAGCCTAACCAGAACTATATTCTGGCATAGTTAGATGCTTTTCTTTAGTTTATTACTCATTGTAATCATTTTTTATTAGATTGTAAGGTAGTGAGCCTTCCTCTAGGTTGTAGCCCTTTTATAATTGAGCAATGAGCTCTAGGCAGTGAGCTTGAATGCTAGCGCATTCCACTTTTTGTAATATTATTCTACTACTGGCCATAGTATAATAATATTGTGGGTACTCAATCCCACTGTGGTTTTTCCCTTTCTGGGTTTCCATGTAAAAATCTTGGTATTATGGTTGTGTAGATTCTTTCTTTGTGTTTCTGCATTATAGTTTATGTTATTATCATCCAGTGGATAAAGAATCAGATTAATAAATTTAAAATTACTGGAACACTGATTCACCCCTCGTCTTAGTGTTCATTGATTCCAATAGGAGGATCTTCAATTAGAAGATGATTGTCATGAATTTTAGAAAGCTTGGTTAAATGGTTTAGTGAGAACTTTGGTAGAAATGTGAACTCATCATTTGATGATGGGTGGTTATCTTCACGTGGTTTGGAGATGGCAACATTTTGGTGTCATGGAGGACTCTTAAGTCTTTGGTGAGGTCTTGCTGGTTGTTTCTCTTTGGTTTTGAGTATTAAACATTTTCTTGGAGCTTCATGATTTTGCGTGATTGCATTTTAATTTAACATGGATTGATTGGTGGATGCTCATGGAGACTAAACAAGCTTGGATGAGACTATGAGATCTCATATTTTTGGGATCCTATGTTGAGATGATGACTCTTTGGTGAGGATTTTTGTAGAAAGACCAAGGAGCCTACACTAGGTTATGGATGTGAATCCATTATGGACTTGAAGATAATATTTCTATTTATTGTAAGCTTTAATTTATTTTTGTTGTGATCATATGAGAATCTTGTTTCCCACTCTTGGTCTGCTTGGTAAGTGAATGATTTGATAGGTATTGCTTGCATGGTTATTAGATACATCATTTATTTTGTATCTTATTTTATCATGTGAGTAAGTATTGAATATATAAGTTTTGAGGACTTATTGAGAAGAAGATGCATGATTTAATGGATTTCTATTGTTCCCCTTTTTGTTGGTCTTAAGCTATGGATATAGTTTTGTGGCTTATTTGGAGAGGTAGAAGAAATGATTTGTAGCTTTGGGCTAATTCACTTTGTTGTGAGAATGCATAATTTATTTGATCTACCTTTGGTATGAAGGTTTCACATCTATTCCTATCATATTTTAATTGATTTGGATGTTAGATGTTAATATCCTTTTAGTTTAGGAGTGGTGAATGAGATCTTATGTTTCACAACTTGGTACATGTTAGTGTGAAATAAGGATATGGTTTCATTTGCAAGTTCTCTCTTCGGTCTTGTTCTTCTTCCTAGATGATTTTATTCACATGGTTAAGTGTGAAGAACTTGGGAGATCTATGGAGACTGATGGTTAGAGAGATATTGCAATATATTTGGTTGTAGGATTTGTAGATCAATTTATGTTTCCTTAAAAATATTTAATAGAGGAGTTAACCACATCCTCTATGTGAAATACTATACATAGACTTGATATGCTTTGATCTTTTCAAGATTTGACATTACTCGTGCAATGGGAATTTTTGGATATATGTTTGATTATCTTCCATGATATCTTGGTTTGTTGATTCCTAATGTGAAGATGAGTTTGCAAGTTTCATTGTATTTGGATCTACAAGCTATGCAATTGTGTGGGTTGGTCACCTATCCAATTGCAGGGGGATGACTTAGATGTGGATTGTCTATATCCATGAGTTTGTTTTAGTGGTGATGAAAATTTTGTTAGTTGGACTTGCTTGTGGTCATTTGTGCATTGGTATGCTACTTTGAGATAGGATGTTGGATACAAAGACTTTATTATATATTTAGAGATGAATTGTTGATGGCATGAAGTTTTATATATGTTGGTTTACCTTGGTTTAAGGTATGGTTAGGTTTTATGAATTTCAATTTGTTATGGTTTCTATTTCAAGTAGTATAAGTTACTTAGTGTTGAACACACCACAAGACTGTGAGGGGGGTTGAATCATTCTGAACCTTCAAATACTTAAATTCTGATCCTCAAACTTTAAATCATAGACATATAATACCAGCAATAAAAAATCATGAAAGTATGAAACACAACAAACACATGAACACTAAATTTACATGGAAAACCCAATCAATGAAAAACAACAATGAGAATCAAACTCATAATAAAATTATAAATATGTTACAATATTGCCTCTAGAACACCCTACTCTTGAGAGGACTTCCAAAACTAAGGCACACAAACTTAGGGCAAGATACAAATAACTTACAAGGCTAAAACTCACTATTTCAGGATAAGACATAAAAAGATGCTTAGAGACTCAACATATTTTGGCAAAGAAAAGAATAGCTGAATTGGAATGAACAAGATCTCCTGATCATGAAATTGATCTTGAACCATTGTATCAAGTGATCAATATCATAGCAAACTCTTTTGCTTCCAAAACACAATCTCTAAACTCTGTCACGCTAAGAATATTATCATCAAAGCTCTTCACAAAAGTCTTTCACACATCTCCAATCCATATCTACTTGTAGATCTTTCACACATTCGTAAAATCACTTCACACTAATTTCACATGCTCACTAATACATATGCACTCTTTTATATACAACATAAATCATCAAAACCCTTAACTAGGTCGAACACAAATAGAATATATATTTTAACATAAATTTAGCCACCCGATCCTAAAATATCAAATGTGGTCAACCCCAAGAGATAGAGAGGACCCAAAAATATTGCAATATAGTATTTCCAAATTATTCCAATGAACTGAACACACTAGCATATCCTCCAATGTCAACATCAAATAAAGTGTGTAGATGAACAATAAAGCACACCCACCAGTCAGCCAAAAAATGTTCTCCAATGTATGAGACTCAATGTAGATCTACACACACAATGCTGACACCCAAAACATTAGTCATACACATCCTCCAAAGAAATCCCAAAACAAAAGAATGTGAACCAAGTATAATACGGTTCATCATAGTCCGTCAAAGACTAGAATAGATGACACCTAGAACTTAAAACATCATAACTTCATTTGCCAATCAAGTTGCCACTTGAAAGTTGAATTAGAACACTATATAGATCACATGAAAAAATGCTTGAAACTGCAACACCTAAATCCATATATCCAAAATCAATTAGACCTTTTTTTAACATGTTTTGACAAACAACCTTACTATCAAAAATAGCTATAATCAGCTCAACCAACTAAGTGATAGATCATTTGCAAAATAGATAGTGCAATATACACATAGCATAGACATCATATGTAGAATCATAGCATATAATCTTCCCAAACTAGATAAATGCAAGACATTCTTCCACAAGGATATTAAATATTGTTTCGTGCATATAGAAACTTCCACTATACCAATCTTTCAGAACACCACAACATCTTTACCTAATTACATACCAATACTAGAACACTCAACATAAGTATATAAATACTCTTTCTTGCATACAAAAAATTCTTTTTACTATTCTTACCTCCATATAAATACAAGACATGTTGACATCAATGACAAAAAGTCACAACAACTCATGTTTCCAACATTACCCAAGTCAAAGCTGAAATAAAGGATGTTTAAGATAGAATCCAAGAGGTTGGGCTGACTGAAGATCTTAGGATGGCTGAAAATAATCTCTTATCTAAATACCACTCCATCATCTCTAATGAAGAGAATTTTTGGAGACAAAGATCCAAAGCCTTGTTCCTGAAGGAAGGCAATAAAAACGCCCGCTTCTTTCACTTAATTGCTCCTAAGCATAGGGCAGCCAACAGAATATCTAGACTATCCTGTAATAAAGGTATCCTAACAGAGGATTGTGACATTAGGAAGGAAGATCTTGAGCATTTCAGTACCCTGTTGGGTGAAGTGGATAACCTGGATTTCAGCAATCAAAACACCCTTTTACAAGCTATTCCTTCTATCCTGACGGAAGCTGATAACCACCTTTTATCTCGTATTCCCTCTAACATGGAAATAAAAAAGGCAGTGTTTTCCTTTCAGGGCAACAAATCCCCTGGACCGGACAGCTTCCCTATGTTTTTCTTCCAAAATTTCTGGCACATAGTGGAGGCTGACATATGCAATGGTGTTAAAGAATTTTTTGGCTCCAGAAGACTTCTTAAGGAGCTAAATGCCACCTTCATTATCCTTATCCCAAAGACCCCTGGAGCTGATTCTCTCAACAAGTTTAGATCTATTAGCCTATGTAACTCTATTTACAAGATTTTATCCAAGGTTTTGACTTCGAGGTTGTTGGGAATTCTTCCTAGGATTATCTCTATCCAACAAAATGGCTTTGTCCCTGAAAGATAGATTTTGGATTCCATTATCTCCGTTCATAAAAATATCTACTCCTTGAAAGTGGCGAATAACCAGGGATTCTTCCTAAAGTTAGACATGGTTAAAGCTTTTGATAGAGTGAATTGGAAGTTTCTCCTTAGTATCATGAAAACGTTTGGTTTTGGTTGCAAAGTTATTCAGCTCTGCTCTCAACTTATGGAAACTTCCTCCTCTGCTGTTATTGTCAATGGTTCCCCATCCTATTTCTTCAAAAGCTCTAGAGGTCTCAGACAGGGGGACCCCATATCCCCTATCCTGTTCACCATTCTTGCAGAATGCCTGGGAAGATTCATTCTCAAAAATGTGGAAGATGGCAAACTTAAGGGTCTGAAACCTTCCTCTTCCAATTTTGTTTGTTCTCATGAACAATTCATTGATGACTCTATTACTATGGGGGAAGCCACCATCATGGAAGCTAAAAATATGAAGAATATTCTGAATACTTATGAATCTGCCTTTGGCCAAAAAATCAATTGGGATAAAAGTTCTTTGTTTTTCATCAATACCCCAGTCCAAAGGTAACTAAGGATTGGAAGGATTCTTGGCTACAATATCTCTAAGTTTCCCTCTACTTATCTGGGGCTTCCTCTGTGTCTTAAGCCTGAGGACTCCTTCTGAAACAAGCTGATAGACAGACTTAACCTGAAACTTGCTGGCTGGAAAGGGGTTGTCCTTAGTACAGTGGCTAAAATCACCCTGCTCAAAGCCACTCTCCAAAACCTTCCTGTGTATGCTCTCAACTTGTTCAAAATCCCCAAAAATTTTTTGGAATCCATTGAAAGAATCAAAAGAAAATTCCTTTGGTTGGGAGTGGATGTCAAAAATAGAATTCCCCTTATTGCCTGGAATAAAATCTATTCACCTAAGGCCTCCAGTGGGCTAGGTTTAAGGAACATAGGTTTTATGAACAAAGCTTTATTAGCCAAACAAATTTGGAGATTCAAAGGGGAGGAAAGAGAATGGAACTCTATCTAGAAAAAAAAAAATCTCTATATGCAACCTTCTGAGGAAGAATTCTTTGATAACTCTTTCATTGTTGAAGGATCCACTATATGGAATGTTGTGCAATCCGCTAAAAGCTGGGCTACTGCTGGCAGAACTTGGAACCTTAGGAATGGGAGGAGAATAATATTTTGGGAAGACAGATGGATCCTGGATAAACCTCTAGAGGAAATTCCAATCCTTAAAGATTGGAAAGACCGGTTCAAAAGTAGGTATGGGGAAAAGGTCAGAGATTACTAGATAAATGGGAACTGGATTAATTTTAGCTAGCAGTGTCCGGGGCTCAAGTTCCTTCAAATTGATCTCTCTGCTAATATCCCTAGAGACAACAAAGATGACAAATTGATATGGAGGGAAACCCAGGATGGGACTTATTCTGTCTCCTCTGTTGTGGCTATTCACAATGACCTGGTGGAAGGAATTCCCATCTGGGCCAAAGTTTGGAACAAGAAGTTAGTTCCAAAGGTCAATATCTTCTTCTGGATTTTCATCCAAAATAAAGTATTAACCTTGGACAATCTTCATAAAAGAGGTATTATTTTTCCTAATAGGTGTTATCTTTGCTGCAGGGAAGAAGAGATGGCTTGCCACATTCTCAATCAATGCACTTTTAGCTAGGATATCTGGAAAATCATCTTAACCAGGTGGAACCCGAGCTGGGTTTTCCCGAACTCCCTTGGGGACTCTTGGCAACAATGGCATTGCCCTAACTCTAATCCTAAAATTGTGGAAACTTGGAGACTTACTTTGCTGATTATTATTTGGAATATCTAGAAAGAGCGCAACAACATGATTTTCAGGGATAAACGGGCTACTCCTGAAGTGGTTGCAGATAAAATATTTAGGAGTATTTTTGAATGCCTTTATTGCACTAATCAGGGACCAGCTGCTAAAGATGATTTTAAAGATAGATGGAACCTTTCTACCACTTCTTCTTGCAAGGAGACTGGAAGAGAAGGTCTGGTCTGGTGCTTTCCTCCTCAGGGATGGATTAAGGCCCTTTGATGGGGCTTCTAAAGGGAATCTGGGTAAATCTAGATACGGGGGCATTGTCAGGAATTTTGCTCGATTTGTCTTAAGGTGGTGGTTGGACCTCTGGGGAATCAAACTAGCCATTTTGCCGAAGCCTCTGCTGCCCTGAACACCTTAATTATAGCTAAAAATCTAAATTATGATAAATTATGGCTTGAGGGAGATTCACTTAATATCATTAAGTGTTTAAAGAGGGAATCAGAACCTTCTTGGTCTATTGAAAATATCATCATTAAAGCTAGGGAGATCATTGCAAGTTTTAAAGAAATTATTATTCAACATGCTTTCAGAGAACAAAATAGTGTTGTGGATTGTTTAGCGAATACTGGGGTTAACTCTGACTCCCAAATGATTTGGCATGGGGAGGATCTCAATTTAAACATTGAAGAGTTCCCTAGAAAGGACCGTTATATGGGAAGAGAAGGACAATTTAATCATGACAAGTAAAAAGTATCATTTATGCCTTGTTGGAAAGGCCATCATTACTTTGCATTGTAGTAGATCTTCTACAACCTTTAATAATCTGACGCACGCTTTTTGGGTTACTTAGTTCAAAAACTTGAGCGACATCAGGAAAGAAGGTTTTAATTTGCAGAGAAATAGAGCAGATAGCTCGTTCACGAAGATGGGAGAAGACCTAAGGTGAGAAGAACCAAACAATACATCGACTTGGAAAGTGATGCCAAAAGTCTGGGTGAAATTGGAGAAGGGCTCCCTCACTAGTTTCATGGAGAAGCTCATGAACTATGACAAAGGTAGGGTTAACCTAGCTATTCCTAAGATTTTTGAAAACTGGTCTAATGGCTCTTTTAAAATTTATGGAGTCAAGTTCAAGCTAGACGCTGAGCTCATATCCACTGTGACCGGAATGCCCCACACTAGGCTTAATTTCTTTCGAGACCTCAAAGTCTCCAACAACATGGTCAATCTGTTCCCGTGGAAAGAGAAAGAGAGGGTTAAAATAGGCAAAGCCACTGGGGGCTACTATGAAGCTACAAACATCAAGAAGTTGTGGGGCTGGGTCCTGAATGTAATTATGGAATACATCACAGTTGAAGGTTGTTTCTCTAGGGCCCACACCTACCACTTCATGATCTTAAACCATTTCAAACACAACAAGAAAGTTTCCCTACCCTACTACCTGTTTCGGTCTCTTTCTAGGTCCCTCATCAAACATAAGAACAACCCTTCCAGCCTGATTTTCCATTGTGGGCTTCTGCTGCTCATCTATGAGCATTGCAAAACCCTTGCACTACTAGAAAATAAGAGGATTTCTACCTCTCCGAGCAAGAGAAAGATGGAAGAGGGAGAAACCAGTAAGGAGGATAAGGAGAAGGCATCCTCTAGCAAAAAAATGAAAAGTGTTCCTGGGCTGGAAACAGAGGAAATGGTTAAGGAAAGTAGCAGAATGGAGACGGATGACTCCAACGGTGAAGAGACCTGGAAAGATGAAGAGCTGGGTAATGAGGAAGAAAGTGGGGATAATGAGCTTGATCACGAAAGCCCTATCCTTAGTGAATGCCCTGGTAAGGACAATAGCCATCTGATGGAAGAAGTGGAACTCAAGGATAATGAGGAAACCGAAGTGAATTCTGAGAAGGAAATGAACAAAGATTCTGAGAAGGACCTGACTAAGGATAGGGATAGCGAGGATGATGAATGTGCTGATAAGGGGCTTATCCTGGATAACCTCAAGAAACTCTCTAAGGCAAGAATGTATTACGATAGATGGACCTATGAGAGCATGAAAAACCTGGAAAAAAAGGGAATAAACTCAGATGAGAAGAGGAAGGATGAAAACAGAGAGTGGATTAAATGGAAGCATGAAATGGAGAATAAGGTAAAATCATTGGAAGAGGGAAAAGAAGCGATGAAAAATATGATGGGCATTATCCCATGCATCCTCTCTACTGTCACTAAAAACCTAGAGGACATCGCCAAGGTTTTTGATCATACCTGCACTCCGAATCTGGTTGTGGATCTTGACCTGGATGATGAGACCATCCAGACTAGAAGTGGTCATGCTACTTAGGTGGGTGGTACTGTGAAGAGAACCAGGGCCAGCATCAAGAAAGCTATGGCAGCTTCCACTAAGGACCCCCCTAACCTCAAAGACAACATCAAGGATCTGCACGAAATTAGCAACACCCTGGCAAAAGCCCTGGAAAAAATCTGAATTCTAGAAGGCCTGCTGGCTTAATGGGGCTTTTTTGGGTTTTCTCTGGTTATCCGTTGGTTTTTTGTGGTTCTGATATTTTTTGTTTCTCGTCGCTTTTGTTGTTTATGTTGTTTTAGTTATGTTTGTAAAGGGTTTTGGGGCCCCTTCAAAAATTGCTTTTTCCTTAATCAAAAAAATTACCCCCCTTTTTCATTGACGAAAACACATGTGTACCACAAATGGAAAACTAAATACAACTTGTATATATCTCCCCCTTTGACATCAAGGACAAAGGGAACCATACTGAATCTTCTTCCCCATTGACATCAAGAATAATAAACACAACTTTGAATAGTTCTTCCTATAATTGAAACTCTTTCCCCTAATGAGTACAACACCTATGATATGAATCAAGAGATGACATTACTCCCCATAATAGGGATATTAAAAAAATATCATCCTTATCTACTCCATTGAGGGAATAATCAACACCAATCTAGAAAATAAAAGCAGATCTAGATGGCTCATTGTGGATAGATGCTTCCAGCCCAACATCTATGAGCCCAGATAACTTCTCCATATATATATGTATGAACAATTCTTTGTATACTTTTGGAACCTCAAAAATGAATGGGTAAACACAAGAATCTCTACCATGCTAAACTATCTTTAGCAACAAACTGCAAGAGGGGTTGTAATATTTTTATTTTTCTCTCCCCCTAAAATTGTGCATATTGTCTACTTGATGGAAGAGGAATCAACACCACAAGGGGGTGAAAATCCATCCCCACATTTTTCCTCCACTTCTAATTACCTCACCCACATCTTTTTCATCTTCTCCTTTTGTATATTGATGTCAATATTCTTTATAGGACTATTTTTCCCATTTCTTTATCTATAGAATTTGGTAATGTGTCTATATCTATTACAATTGTAGCATATCAGACCTTATTGATATGCTCTTGTATTCATTTTGATAATTTTATCTCTTATGATGCTTCCACTTATTTTGATAACTCTTTTGTACTCAATAGCTCTATGACCCAAATTGTTACAATTATAATAACATCCATTAAAAGTATACACATTTTTATTATTTGCATTTCTCATCATTCCACTTTTGCACTTATTAGCCTTATAAACAACTTTGTAAAAAATTTAACATTAACCATTAAACAATTGAGATCCAATTTGATTTCAGCATTCACTAGCTTTGTGTCCAATCATATTGCATGAAAAATAGTTACCATTGAAAGTTGATGAGTATCGAATTTGAGTATGAAAACTCCTGGACACATCTTTGGTCTGGATTGGAGGGGAAATAGTTTGACTAAAATTCCTTGCTTCATTCATGACTTTTTCTTTACCAACTTCATTATGATTGTCTTCTGCCAAATTCCTATTAACAGGGTTAGGCACTGGTTTCATTGCCCTGCTTTCTTTTGTTTGATTTAGTTCTTCTTCTACCATCTTTGCCCAGACTTTGTCTTATGAGATATTCATCTTTATTATATGGTAGGAGTGGTCACATTCATAGCTACTTCCTCAATCTAATTACAAACTTAAGTTGAACCCAAGGTGGGACTAAGAGGGGGGTGAATCAATCTATACAAACAATTACAACAACAATTAAAGAACAACACATATCTAACACATGAACACAAACATTTATACGTGGAAAACTCAAATAGCGAAAAACCATGGTGGGAGTCAATCCACAAGAATATATCCACTATATATAAAATGATTACAAAGATAAAGTTCACTACTCTGAACTTGTACACCAAGGCTAACTGATCATGGCACAAGATACAAAGAGGACTTGCAAAACCTAAAGCTAACTACACTCGGGGAAAGATACCAAAAAATAATCTAAAAAGAAGGATACCCTAATCATGAAGTTGACCTTGAACTCGGCATCAAGTGACCAACATCAACACACAACTCTACTCTCAACTGCCAACACTCTATCTCAACTCTCTCTCACAGTCACAACACAACTTGCGTATCATTCGAACACAACTCTTCTTCTCTACTCACACTTCCTTTGATGTTTTCACTTCACCATATCATCTAAACACTCTCTCATTTTGATTGCCACTAACTTAAACATTCAAAATGTCTTATATACAAGATATATTATCAAAGCTTAAAACAACTTGGCGTGAAACAGAATATACTTTCCAAACCAAAAACAAATGTGTTGATCCACTCTAGGAGAAATAGAGGACCAAAACAAATATTCCAAAGATTAATTCAATTATATGCAATCACCAGAACCTAACCAATAGCATATCCATACACTATGAAACCATATAAACAATTATTGATCAAAACATACTCTCCAAAGCAAATAACTCAAATATGGATCTCCGCACTCATTGTTGAAACCCATAAAACATCAAACACACTTCCACAAATCATATCCAGACCTAAGGATAGGTTAAGCATAGAATCTCACAACCAACAACGAACAATACCATAGCATTCTGGAGATGATACTAAAACTATCCTATGAAGATAACAATAATATTCAACACCAACAACAAATTATATACCCAAGCACTTTTGAAACAACCAACATAGCAACTGCACCAACAACACAACAAGATAACTCTACACCATAGACATTCCAGACCAAACCGAAACAACAAGTTTGTTATCAATGGCAACCAAAACAACACATCAATTCATATTTCCAACAACTTGTACTTCATGGGAACGGTGTACTCATGGACACCCACAATGGGGAATATGGAGTAGAAGGTAATGACTGATGAGTTTTGTACGCGTACCAACAAATAATTACCTTCATTATTTTCCTTTACATAGTAGACATTTCCATTAATTATTCCATCTTCTACAACCAATATTTTAGAGCTTCCCTTTCTAATTTCACATCTAGTCCCATGAAATATGACCTTATACCTTTTTCTATATATTTTACTTACACTTAATACGTTATGTTTTATTTCTTTAACATAATAAACATCATCAGTTTTATGCTTACCATCAATAGAGATGCTTCCTTTTCCACAAATCAATGCAAATTACTCTCTTGCAAACTTAGTTGATCCACCATCATATAAATCAAGGTTAATAAACTTGTCTCTATCACTGGTCATGTGATTTGAACATCCAAATTTGATGATCCATGCCTTTGGTTCCACTTTAGCATGTAGAGTAGATTTGTCTTCTAAATTTTCAGACCTTCCATCACACTTTTCTTCTAAATTTGAGAACAAGTAATCTTCATTCAAGTCCTCTTCTTCTAAAAATGAATACATCTTCATTGAAAAGAAACTCCTCTTCTTCTTGTCTTTGTCATCTCTTATGATATCTATGTTAAACCCTCTATAGTTTTCCTTTCCTTTGCTATCATCATTAGGTCTTCCACCATAATCTTCCTTATACATGCATCTAAAATCATAATGTCCTATCCTTCCTCAATTAAAATATTTTAGGAGTAACTTACCTCTATATTTGCCAACTCCTCTCCTCAATCTTCTTACAATGTTTTCTTTAATCTCATCCAAGTCTTCATTCTCTTCGGGTTCATCTTTAAGCTTCTTTATATCTTTGAATGTCACTTCCCTCCTTTCCTTCTTGATGTCATCTAATTTTGCAATCTCAAATGCAACAAGTGACCCGATAAGTTGATTCACAATGTATTTATTCATGTCATGACTTTCCTTAATGGCATACTTCTTCAGTTTATATCTTTTGGATAGTGATTCCATTATCTTCCTTACAACTTGACTTTCTTCTATCGATCCACCAACACTTCTAAGAGCATTTACTATTTCATTCACATGAAGAATGTAGCCTTCAATTTTTTTATCATTAGACATTCTCACATTCTCAAACTTGTGCTTTAGATTTGTAATCTTCACTTGCCTTGTCTTCTCATGAATAGTGATAACTTTAAGAAACCCCCTCTTAGAAAATTGTATAAAATCTTGGCGAATATTTAATATTTTTTAAATAACAATTATTTTAATTGGCGAATATTTCTTTTTTTAAAAGATAAATATTTTTTTCCTTGACTAATTCTTTTATATCAATTTTTTTTGGTAGAAAATATTGGCAAATCTTGGAAAATAATAAGAGTATGCATTAATTACTATTACAAATCCTTTCATTTAAAAAAATAGTTTATTATAGAAAAGTAAAGGCCCAAAGGTGGAAATCATTAATGAGTTTAAGGTGTATAATCTACTTTATTTAGTTTCTACCATTAACTTAAAATAATCTAATAGCCCTCTTTGTATTTAGTGAGATAAAATGTACCAACAATTTGAAATACTCATGGGCCAAAATTTTCTTTTAGATGATTGATTTTCATTGAGGCCATTACAACTTGTAGGTACAATTTACCTCATAGAATACAATGAAGGTCATTAGATTATATTTTAAATCAATGGTGGCAACTAAATATTGTTGATATAACCCTAAAGTAACTAATAATTATGATATATTTTTGGCGAATTAATTTAGATTTCTACAATAAATTATAAAATGTTGGCGAATATGTTCTAATTATGTATTGAATATTGTGGCGAATCTTTGAGTTAAAAAAACTAAAAAAATAAGTTCTCTGGTGATTTAAATAACACTAAAATAAAAATTTGTAAAAATGTGGCGATTCAAGTCACCTCAAAAGATGAACTTATTAGCCAAATCTTGATTCCCAAATTTCAAAAAATAGCCAATTGGCGAATATTAGCCACTAAAGTTTTCACTGCTCATGAACTTCAACTATATTCTTCATCTTGTCCCAAATTTATTTAGTTGACTTAACCCTATAATTTTCCCAAATACTACACCATTCAAGTAGGTAATAATTGCAATAGTATTCTTTGCATTACTCTCATATTCTTTGATTTTATTTGGAGTTGTAGGATAATTCTATGAAGTAGTATAACCTTTCTTAATGTTTTCCCAGACCTCAGTTGGCATAGTAGCCAAATGATACTCCATCATTTCTCTCCAATAAGTATAATTTGTGCCGTCAAACCTTGGAGCCTTGAATTTATAGTCTTGTTTCATCCTTGATCTTCCTCAAGTGGTTAATCTTCAAAAGAGGAACCTTCCTCTAAAACCAATTGTTGAACACACTAGAAGACTGAGAGGGGAGGGTTAAATCAGTTTGGACCTTCAAATACTAAAATTGTAATCTTCAAACTTTAAATTGTAGACATATAATCCCATCAATAACAAATCATGAAAGTATGAAACATAACAAACACATGAGTACCAGATTTACATAGAAAACAAAATCAAGGAAAAACCACAATTAGAACCAAACTCACAATATAAATATAATACATTACAATGTTGCCTTCAGAATATCTTGCTCCTTAAAGGAATTGCAAAACTAAGGTGCAAAACCTTAGGGCAAGATACAAATGACTTGCAAGATTCAAACTCACAATTTCAAGGAAACATATAAAAAAGTTGCCAAGAGACTCACCGTCTTCTAACAAAGAAACAAATATCTGAATTGGAATGAACAAGATCTCTTGATCATGAAATTGATCTTGACCACTATGTCAAGTGATAAATATCATAGAAAACATTTTTGCTTCTAAAACACAATCTTTGAAATCTACACACTGAGAATATTATCATCAAAACCCTTCACAACACTCTTTTGCACATCTCCAATCTCAGATCTACTTGTAGATATTTCACACCTTCAAAAAAGAACTTCACACCCATTCCACATGCTTACTAATACATCCACACTCCTTTGCATACAATATTCATCATCAAAACCCTTAAATAGGTTGGCCACAAATAGAATATACATTATTACATAAATTCGACTAGCTGAACCTAAAATATCAAATGTGGTCCACCCTAGGAGATAGAGAGCACCCCAAAATATTTCAATACAACATTTCTATGAAATTCCAATGAAAAACACATGATAGCATATCCTCCAAGGTCAGCATCAAATGAAATGTGTAGATGAACAATGAAGCATGCCAACTAGTCAGCCTAAAAGCATTCTCCAATGCATGAGACTCAATGTTGATCTACACACGAAATGGTGAGACACAAAATTTTTTCCATACACATCCATTGAAACAAACCCATAAAAAAATAATATAATCCAAGTAGAATACAACATCATTGTCAGTCAAAGACTAGAATAGTTGACACCTAGAACTCAAAACATTATAACTTCACTTTCCAATCAATTTGCCACTTGACAACTGAAATGGAACACTGCATAGATCACATGAACAAATCCTTCAAAGTGCAACACCTGAATCCATATATCCGGAAGCCACTAGACCTTTTCCAAACTTGTTTTGATAGACAACCTTACTATCAGAAACAATAGTAATTAGCTTGGCGAACTGAGCCATAGATTATCTACAAAATAGATAGTTCAATAAACATAGAGCATAAAAATCATATGTAGAACCATAGCATATAATCTTAACAAATTGAAGGAATGCAAGGAATTCTTCTATTGAGATATTAAATATTATTTCCTGCATATAGAAAGTTTCACTATATTAGTCTTCCAGAAACACCACAACATCTTCACTTGATTGCATACCAATACCAAAACAAACAACACAGTATATAAATACTATTTCCTCCATATGGAAACACCCGTTTGTACTATTCTTACTTCCATATCAATACAAGACAGGTTGACATCAATGCCAACATAAGATAGGGTTGGAATCAATGACAATAAGTCACAACAACTCAAGTTTCCAACATTTAGAGCCTTTGTTATCAATTTAATTTGATTCTTATGTTCATGTAGATATCAATGCATGTTTCAATGATAGTTGATATGGTTCACCTTGCAATGTTCCTTTTCTTCCATATGTGGCATGTTAAAGGATTTGAGGAGTTTGTTTCTTGATTGTGGTTCTCATGGTTGTTTTTGTAGGTATCTTTTTGGATCATGAGAGCATGGTGAAGATTCAAATGTTACATGGATGGCTAAGGGATGGTTTTCCCTTGTTTGTGATTCCTATGGATGTATTTACAATGTATGATATAAAGTGGGAGAATGTTAGGATTAGGGTTCCATCTACCTTGTAAATCATATGGCATGGTTCCAAAATTCTTGGAAAGTTTCCTAAGGCACTTAGGATGTATTGGAAAAATAAGTTGAACATTTAATTCTACCATTATTTGTATACATTCATAAGGGTTGTTGGGTTCCATTAGCAATGGTAAAAGTAGATAGTTAACACTATTATTTAATATTGTTTTCTCCACTTATAAACATTTAAAATAAGCTATTTAATGACTCAGGGAAGTGAAAAAAGAGTTACCTATGAGCTTCTCCAAGTGGGTGTTAGGATAACTAGTGGACAACTGAGAGGGGGGGGTAATTAAGTTGTCAACAGATTATAAAACTTTAAGCACACAAAACCTTTTATCAGAATGCATAAACCAAACACCAAAATAGAAGATATAACAATTAAGAAAAAACATAAATCACAGAACAATTACCAACCATCCATAACACAGAACACCGTGATTTGTACATGGAAAAACCATAGTGGGAAGCCTACCCACAATCAGATAATACTTTTGCAACAAGTATGTGATTACAATAAGAGGGGTCTGCACATGAAGGAAGTCCAACAACCTAGTGTGCACTGCTCATCACAAAAGGATCCTCACTGACTACAAAGAAATCCATACTACAATCCAGAAAGATGAATGAACTACAAGACTAACATCTCCTATGTCCGAGTACAGTTCCAATTAAGCTCAATACTAGAGGTCTTAAACCTCTTTCACAAACCCAATTTGATCACCTATGATTGACCAAAACCTTTGCATATGATTACAACTTTATTCGCACACATATAATCCCATAACCTTGACCTACCACGATCTACAAAGAGATCTTACATCATATTTATACCAACCCGGGACCTAAACAATTAGCTCGGCCACCTAAAAGATAATACAATAAATCCATTACATAATCCTGCAAACCAATGGTAAACCAAGTCGGCCTAAGACTGAAACAACATAAACCAAACAATAAGTCCAATCGGTGACACATCGGGAGCATCAACCAACACGTTACATAAACCGGTCCATAACCTAGCACAATAACACCAGACCCAAAATAGGTTGCCATAAGCCAAATAAATCACCATGATCAACTAGAACATGAACATGATAACCATTAGCATCCTAATAACCTTCTAAAAGTCACACCAACATCACTTATCAGATTCACCAAAAGATCTTCATCAAAGCATTGTTGGTAAAATCCTTACCGGTAACCAAAAGGGTTACTAGAATAAATGATAGCATCTTGATCATCAAATCTTGAACCAACTGAATGTGATACACATCAGAAATAGATGAATAACCAATCCAAACCAAATCCGGAGACAAATCTCTAGATTGACATCAAAGATCAACCACTCTACCAGAAGCCAGTAGACAACAAAATAGCTAGTGTTGACATCAATGACAAACATCAGTGCAACACATAATCAATTCCTCCAAATTGCCAATAATCTCCCTCTTTGGCATTGATGGTAATACTAGATGTGAAAATATCCAAGTGCCAAGAAATGCCAAACAAGTCTCCCTCAGTGGAAGGCATCCAACAATCTCCCCAAAATGATATGACAATGAAGTTTTGAACCAACATACCAAACTCCCCCTGTGAATAATATTCCTGTAAGCTCTCTTTTTCACATTAATATATCTCCCCCTTTGAAATCAATGCTAGAAATATGACATAAACATCAAAGAAAAGTCATAAAACCTCTGAACCATACAGGTGACTACTCCCCCTAAGTAGTAGCACCAACACATCAATCTGGAATGAATGATAGTTCTAATAATGCATGTCGGACTTATGCCAATCAACATCACTCAAGTCCCTACCGATGGGGAAAAACCTCTCAATCTATCTCTGAAGTATTCAAATGATTCCTTAGGCAAAGGTTTAGTGAAGATATCTGCAATCTTCTCTTTAGTGTTCAGATAAACTAGTTTGAATTCATTTCTTCCACCTTCTCCTTCAAAAAATTATACTTGATAGAAATGTGCTTAGTGTTAGAATGAAATACCAGATTCTTTAATATGTCAATAGCAGCAGAGTTATCACAGTGAATAACTACTAGTTCATTGCAATCTACCCTTATATCCTTCAACATTTGCTTCATCCATAGAAATTGTGTATAGTTGTAGCAGCAGCAACATACTCAACTTCAACAGTACATAAATAAGTACATGACTATTTCTTTCTGATCCATGAAACAAGTTTCTTTCCAAGAAAGAAAGCTCACCAAATGTGCTCTTCCGGTCATCAACATCTCTAGCCCAGTCAACATCTATATATGTACATAGTGTTAAGTCATCATTTTTAGGATACCACAAACCATACTCTATTGTTCCTTACAAATACCTAAAAAATCCTTTTCACTGCACTCTCATGATTCTCTCTAGGATCACTCTTATATCTTGATACAATACAAACCACATTCATTATATTCAGTCTATTTTGAGTTAGATATAACAAACCTCCAATCATAGATTTATACCTTGTAGGATTTATCAGAGCTAATGCATCATTCTTTGCCAATTTCTCACTAGTGACCATAGGGGTATCAATCTGTTTAGAATTTTCCATACCAAATGTCTTCAACAACTCTCTAGCATACTTAGTTTGATAGATGAAAATACCTTTATCATTCTAAGTAATTTGCAAACATAAGAGAAATTTCATCTCCCCAATCATAGACATCTCAAATTCATTCTTCATATTTTTTAGAAAATTGATACATAACTTATCCTCACCTCCAAAAATTATATCATCAATAAAGACTTCAAGAATCAATATGTCATCATCAATAATCTTATAATATAAGTTATTGTCAGCATTACCTTTAGTGAAACCAAGCTTCAAAACATATTTGTCCAATCCAATATACCAAGCTATGGGGGCTTGTTTCAATCCATATAAAGCTTTCCTTAACTTGCAAACCATGTTTTTGTCATCTGAAAGTGAAAATCCATCAGGTTGCTCGATGTAAACTTCCTCTTCAAGTTATCCATTAAAAAATCCACACTTAACATCCATCTAATAAACCTTGTATTTCTTATGGGCAGCATAAGCAAGAAATAATCTCACAACTTCAATCCTAGCTACCGGAGAAAAAGTCTCATCATAATCAATTCCTTCCTTCTGAGAATATCCATTACATACCAATCTAGCCTTATTCCTCACAACTTGTCCATCCTCATTCAATTTATTCCTAGAAACCCATTTAGTTCCAATAACATTCTTAATTTTAAGTCGGGGAACTAAAGTCCATGTGTTATTCTTTTCAATATGATCTAATTCCTCTTCCATAGCTTTCATCCAACATTCATCTTTACAAGCTTCAATAACTGATGTCGGTTCAACTTGAGAAATTAAACATACCTCATCAGTTGCCAACCTTCTTCTTTTCATTACTCCTTTGTTCTTGTCTCCAATGATATGATCTTCTAAATGATTTAACCTTACATACCTAGGAGTCTTCTGACTTCCTATTTCTCTGCCCTGATCTTCAGTTACTGTTGAATTTTTTAGATATTGCTGGGGTAACTGGTTCAACATTCTATTTTGGTGCAAGTGCTACTGGTTCAATTATGATCATCTCCACTTCCGGTTCTCTCTCATAAGTTTTGATTTGACCTTTGTACAACTCATCCACCTTGACATTAGCACTTACTACAATTCTTTGTAATCTTTTGTTATAACATCTATATGCTTTAGTTTCATTAGAATAACCAAGAAATATCTCTTCATCACATCTAGGATCAAACTTTCCAATGGAATCATCTCTTTTGATATAGCATTTACCACCAAAGGTTTTGAAATACTTAACTGTAGGTGTATGATCAAACCATAACACATAAGGTGTCTTACCAGTGTCTCCTTTGATATGAACTCTATTTAATGTGTATATCGCCATGCTCACAACTTCTCTCCAATAGATGTGAGGTAGATTAGCTTCCATCATCATAGTTCTAGTTGCATCCAAGATCATTTTGTTCTTTATTTCCACAACACCATTTTGCTGAGGTGTCTGAGGTGTAGACAACTATCTCCTTATCCCATGCTTCTCACAATAACTATTAAATTCACTAGATGTGAATTCACCACCTTGATCCAACCTTAAGCATTTAATCTTCAACCCTTTAGTCTGTGTACCGGTTGCAATCTCCAAACCAGTATTGTTAATGATTTTACATTTTCCATCCTTCAACTGTAATTGAAATCCCTTATCCACCAACTATCCTACACTCAAAATATTATGCCTTAAACCTTCAACATAATAAACATTATTAGTGTTATTCTTACCATCCAATGATATAGTTCCTCTTCCTCTGATCATACATGCTTTGTCATATCCAAATCTAACCAGACCACCATAAAATTCTTCCAAAGATAGAAACTTCCTTTTATCTCCAGTCATATGATGTGAACATCCACTGTCTATCACTCACTCATCCTTGTCTTCAATTTTAGCAGCAAGGGCCTTTTCCTCATTTTGAATAACAGGTGTCGGAGAATCTTCCTTGATAGCCAAAAATACCTATTCCTTTCCATTGTTGGATCCACTAGCTGAATCTTGTGCTCGTTCATCATCAAAATCAATCACACCTTCCTCATCTGCATAGTAACATGATTTGTCTTTCTTTCTCCTATACTTATGCTTGTTTAGATAATCATGGTTAGGCCTAAAAGATCTCTATCTTTCTCTTCAAATCTTGAATTCCTCTCAGGACATCTAGATGCAAAATGACCTATCTTATTACATGCAAAACATTTAAAAGGTGATTTTCCTCCATACTTACTTCCTGTCGGGCCTTTAGGTGTTCTTCTAGCAAATAGGGCTTCAAGTTTCTCAAACTCATCATTTTCTTTCCTTATTTCCTCTATTTCCTTCGCATATAAAGTTTTCCAATCACTCTTGCTAGTTGATGATGCAGATGTGTGAAAATCACACTCAGTCTTTGCAGCTCCTTGAGGACCAAATTCTTCAAGCTCAAAAGCAGATAACTTTCCAACCAAAGTCTCCTTGTTAACAAAAGTGTTAGCCATTGTTCTCAACTCATTAATTGCAGTATCCTTCATCTTGTAAGATGATGGCAAGGCTCTCAATATTTTAGAAACAATCTCATCTTCGCTTAGTGATCCTGCATAGCACTGACTTCCCATAACAATTTCATTCTCTTTCCATAAAAATAGTAATCCTTTCATCTTCTTCCATCTTTAGATTCTCCTACCTCACCTGGTACCATCAAGTTTAGCAATTTTAATAGTAGGGTCACCTTCATTTAGAGCCTCCAACTTATCCCATATAGCCTCCACAAATTATTGGCCAGTTAATCCCATAATTTGTTAATCAAAAAGTGCAATCAAGAGTGCTTCTCTAGCGCTACAATTATTTTTAATTTCCTTATCCAAGTTTGCCAGAGGAGGATTGTCAGATGTCAGATTATGAGGAGTATAGCCTTTCTCTATGATCTCCCAAATCTCTTTCCCAATACATCTCAAATGAGTCTCCATCTGAATCTTCCATACCCTATAATTTGTTGAATCAATCTTAGGGGTTTCTCTCTAGAAAATAGATGTAGTTGAACTATTAGTTGCCATAGGATCTTCCTCAAGCGGTTAAGCTTCTACAGAGAGGACAAAGGCTCTGATCCCAATTGTTAGGATAACCGGTGGACAACTGAGAGGGGGGGTGAATTAGTTGTCAACAGATTATAAAACTTTAAGCACACAAAAACTTTTACTAGAATGCATAAACCAAATGCCAGAATAGAAGATATAACAATTAAGCACAAACATAAATCACAAAACAATTACCAACAATCCATAACACAGAACACCATGACTTGTACGTGGAAAACCCAGTAAAGGAAAAAACCATGGTGGGAAGCCTACCCACAGTCAGATAATACTTATATAGCAAGTATATGATTAAAATAGGAGGGGCCTATACATGTAGGAAAGCCAATATCCTAGAGCACACTTCTCATCATAAAAGGAGCCTCACTGACTACAAAGAAATCCATACTACAATCTGGAAAGATTAATGAGCTGCAAGAATAACATCTCCTATGTCTGAGTACAGTTTCGGTTAAGCTCAATACCGGAGGTCTTAAACCTCTTTCACAAACCCAATCTGATCACCTATGATTGACCAAAACCTCTACATATGATTATAACTTTATTCGCACATAGAAAATCCCATAACATTGACCTACCACAATCTACAAAGAGATCTTACATCATATTTATACCAATCCGAGACCTAAACAATTAGGTCCGCCACCTAAAAGACAATACAATAAATCCTTTACATAATCCTAGAAACCAATGATAAACCAAGTTGGCCTAAGACCAAAATGACATAAACCAAACAATAAATCCAACTAGTGATGTATCAAGAGCATCAACCAACACGTTACATAAATCGGTCCATAACCTAGCAGAATAACACCGGACCCAAAATAGTTCACCATAAGCCAAATGAAACACCATGATCAACTTGAACATAAACATGATAATCATTAGCATCCTGATAACCTTCTATAATCCACACCAACACCACTTATCGAATTCACCAAATGGTCTTCATCAAAGTGTTGATGGTAAAACTGTTATTGGTAACCATAAGGCTTACTAGAACAATTGATAGCATCCCGATCATCAAATCCCAAACTAATTGAATGTGATACACATTAGGAACACATGAATAACCAATCCAAACCAATTCCAACAACCAAACCAAACTCGGAGACAAATGTACAGATCAACATCAAAGATCAACCACTCTATCGGAATTTGGTAGACAAAAAAATAGCTAGTGTTAACATCAATGAAATACATCAATGCGACACATAATTAATTCCTCCAAATTCCCAATTGTGGGAGCATAAAAGAGGCAACAAGTGTCTCTTGGTATCTCTACATTTATTACATTTAATGTAATGTTTATCTTGCAATTATGGACTCCTAAATTGGAGGGAAAGTATTTGAAGCTAAACCTATGTCTTTTCAAGTTCTATGGAGGCATTTTGAGGGTTGTATTCATGTGTAATGAAGAGGCTCCTTTTGGAACCTTTATTGGTGGTTTTGGAGCTCTCGCCATTCTATAAATTCAACCTTTGGGTGTAGATTTCTCTACAGGAACAAAGGAAAAATGGGATGCATAAAGATGTTGTTCACATGTACATAGGTCCCACTATGGTGGAGGCAAAGAGGAGAATGAAAGTGATCGCGTTGTAAGCAATTTTATTGTTGATAATGCAAGTTTGTCATCTCTTCTTGGTGGATTTTTTTCCCACAAGGGTTTGTCCACATAAATAATGTGCTATGTGTGGATGTTCTGTTGTTGATTTATGTCTTATTGTTGCTATCTTATGTTGATGTTAATCATTATTTATTATTGTTATATGTTCACATAATATAGAATTATTAAGCATGGTTTATAGGTTATTTTTGGCACCATTAAGAAGAAGGATCTTGTTGGAACCCTAATTTTTGATAAAATTTAGTCTTCCTTAAAATACCCAATCGGTTGTTTTCCTGAACCCCACCATCATTGTGACTCTTAAATCTCATTCAACTTGGCAAAAAATCCTCTATACTAGACTAACACTAGGTTCTATATATTCATGATATTGGTTTGAGAATAATGGTTTATTCAACTACTAGATAAGGTTATTATTGTTACAAGTTCATTAATCAAATACTTGATACTGCAAAAAATCTCTATATGTGGGGTAAAATGGGCTCCCACAAGGGTGGAGCTCAGCGTATAGCTTCAAAACAAAAAATTACAGTGTTCTTGGTGAGAAGGCCATTTTTTGACAAAACTTAATGTGCACTTTAGCGAAATGAACACCATTTTGGGGTAACAAATAGCACTGGCCAAGAAAATATAACATTCATCAAAAAAGATAGATATATTGAAAATGGGTTCCTATATCGGTACAATTTCCTTTATGTTTCACCAAAAACCTAAATTTTGGTGTAATGTAGTCATTCTACTAAGCGTGAAAATTTTTTCTTGAAAGCACATCTTATTAAAAAAAAGGAAGCTTATTAGGGTGAGGTATCAGGGCTTTGCCAAAAAAATAAGATGTCAGGAAAGCTCCTTGCTCTTCTTACTAAAAATGGTGGTTTTCAGTGTAGCAACTTAATTCTATCAAACATAGAATGATCATTGAAATAGGATGTTACGCTAAAAACTGGAAAAGACTGATAGATATGAAAGGAGACCGGAATATTTTATCAGCAAGACTTGATAATTATTTTTCCAAAGTAGGTGTTTTTGTTGTAACTATGAAAGTCGATAAATGGTATAAGCACTATACCAAAAGTTGGTTCTACACCAAAATGTCAGAAGAGATGAGAAGTTGCTACACTGATAAGAGTTTATATTTTGACATAGCTAAAAATAATGGAGAAAGGAAAAATGATTTCACTAAAAAAGCCCAAGTGGCGGTGAAATAAGATGTACAGTTCTCTGACATTAATATGCGCCAACTTGACATCATATTGAATGGATTTTGAATTTAGACATTTAATGACCATTTTGCAACTATCTCTCGAGGTGATGATTCACAAAATTAAAAAGCGGGAGTTTATATTAATTCAATCAATGTGGGATTATATGGACCATGGAGGCTAGAGCAGGTCAGAATAGGAAGTTAGCAAGTTTAGAATTAGTAATTCCATTACAAGTAAGTGTCCCCTTTCAAAGAAAATCTTTTCAATTTTTGTTGTTCATCTTCTATGGAGGGTTCATCAAGAAAACCTAGGGCTAGGAAGCAAAAGAAAAAGGAAATCAAAATAGAGAATCCCTCAGAACCAAAACCTAAGAAATAGAAGGAGGGAAGGCACTTAAACCAAGATTTAATGGATTGATTTCCTGATACCATTCCTAAATCAAAAAGGTCATCTCAATCAGATATGTTAGGAGACAAATATGAGAACCTAGGAGACATATGGACACCCATAAGAGGGTATGAATTAATGCTATATCATTTCAGAAAAGAAACGGGGTGGAACCTATTTGCAACCCATGCATTTTAAATGTTGGAAAATTGGTAGTTCCTAATGTCTATGTTGATGTTTATTTGATGATTATGTTAGCCAAAAACTATAATCCTACAACTAAAGTAAATTATAATGTTGTCAGAAAACCATTGTTGCCTATATCAAGGGATTACATGTCCAGAGTGTTTGACCTTGATCTAACCCTGGAACAACCTATTGATATTACCCTCTTGACAAATGAATATGTTAGACTCTGTTAAGGAATTTAGATCAAAGATAGAGAATACAATAGTCTGGTAATATATAGTGAGGATAGACTTTAATAAGATCACTACATTGAATATGTTTTACCTCCAATGTGTATATATATATATAACTCTAACAATTAATCTTTATGATAATATCGACAGCTTGTTGGTTTGTGAAACTGCCACGGTTATTGGTTTTAGTTCACAGCAAGTGTCGATGCCTATAAATAAAAGGATGAAGAGTCATGTCCATTTAGGGGCATAACTTCTACGTGGCTTATGCCACATAGAGTCATGACCCTACGAGGACATGACCCTTTGTTCAATGTCGTTATATATTACTTGCTTCAATCCAAATGAAGCTATATCCTTCACACTCCCTCTTAGCAAAAGAGGATTGAATTTCATAATTAAGTTTTAAGGAACAACATTATAGATATACACATTCATTTGACATGATCATTCACTCATTAACACTTACTAGTGAAATACTTCATATCTTAGAGAGATATGGATTATGTGATATCCAACACTCTGGGACAACAACTACTTGAAGTCTTATCAGATTACAACCTTGATTCTAGTGACATTGTAACATTGTCATTATCACCTTAATCAAAACATTGTCATTATCACAGGTGAAATAATTTTAGTATCGTGATATCTGGCACTTTCTAGGACAACAAATTAATGTAGTCAATCATGATATGATTGTTATCATAATTTCTGACATATTTCAAAATAATCATTTAATGATAACAATTCAATACTCATCATAGCAAATTTAGTATCAATATTTTTGGCACATTCCGGGACAACAACTTAATGTAGTCAATCTTGATAATAGATTAGGCTATTGTGAAAGTTGTCACCTTACAATAGCGATCTTACACTTACATCACATGAAAGATCGTCACCTTCCATGACATAACACATACATGCAATATTGCATTCAAGATATTCATGAATATATCAATTACATATGATTAAGATTAATATCAGAAATTTCCATTATAATTTAGTCATACAAAGTTTACCTATAAAGTACTCCACTTTCAACTTTGCAAGAGGTTTGGTGAATATGTCGGCACTTTGCTCTTCAGTGCTGATGTAGGTCAATTTGATGACATCTTTGTCTACCATATCTCTTATGTAATGGTATGGGATTTCTATATGCTTGGATCGATTATGAAAAAATGGATTTACAGAAAGCTTGATGCAGCTTTGATTATCACAGTGAATCACAGTGGGGTTTAAGGGCTTCCCAAATAGTCCAACTAGCAATTTCCTTAACCATACTACCTCACATGCTCCCATGGAGGCAATCATATATTCGGCTTCAGTGGAACTCTGAGCAACTGCTGACTGTTTTTTGCTAAACTAGGATATCATAGCTGATCCAAGACTAAAGCAACACCCTGTTGTACTTTTATGATCAACGGAACTTCCTAGCCAGTCGGAATCAAAATACCCTTGGAGTTTTACCTCAACATTTTTATACTTCAAGCCAAGTCCAATAGTGCCATGCAAGTATCTTCTTAGGTTCACACATGAAATGACTTAACACATTGGTAGTGTAACAAATATTAGGGCAAGTGTTTACCAGGTACATAAGAGACCCAATAATTTATCTATAGTATGTAGGATCTGTAGGTTCTGAATCTGCTGCTTCACTTTTGAGCTTATGAAGATTTATTTTCATTGGAATGGATATAAGCTTACAATATATCATACCAAATCTGGTCAGGATATCAATGGTGTATTTTCCTTGATTTAGGAAAATATAATTCTTTTTTTTCCATACTTCTAGGCCCAGCAAATAGTGTAGTAGACCTATATCCTTTATATCGAATTTAGCCACAAGATCTTGTTTGCATTTTGCAATGAGGTGATCTTCTCCTATTATCAACAAGTCATCAATATAGAGAACAAGTATTAACATGTCACCATCTGATATTTTGAAGTATATGTTAGAGTCTGCTTAATTTTTGGAATATCATAGTTTGGAGAGACAACTATCTATCCTTCCATACCATTCCCTAGGAGCTTGCTTAAGGCTGTAGAGAGATTTTTTTAGTCTACACATGTAGATATTTCTATCATGTGTAGCAAAGTCTTCGGGTTGTTCTATATATACTTCTTCCTCAATAATACCATTCAAAAATGCAGTCTTCACATCTATTTGGTGTATCTTCCACCCTTTGGAAGCTTTAATGGCAATGATGGTTCTTACAGAAGTATATTGGGCAACTGGAGCAAATGTCTCTTCATAATCAATTCCATCCTTTTGAGAGAACCCCCTAGCAACGAATCTGGCTTTGTGTTTTTCAATACTACCATCTGGTGCATATTTGATTTTGAATAACCACTTTGATGAGACAACTAATTTTTCTTTTGGTCTAGGTACAATGTCCCAAACATCATTTCTTAAGATAGATTGGTATTCCTCAATCATTGCATCTTTCCAAGATTGACATGTTAGAGCCTCTTCAACATTTGATGGTTAAGATTTTGTAAGTTCGGTCATGAGTGCAACATAGCATGATTGACTTCTTGTTTTCTTATTCTCTTTGAAGATTTTATCAGGTTCCACATTATTTTCTTCAATCATCTTTCTTACCCATAGTGGTGTTTTCTTGTTGTTAGGATTTTCAACATTCTTGAAATTAGGTGATTGAAGTTCATGATTTTCTATGCTATTCTCCTTCTGATTTTCATTTGATTCTGCAGTTAGATCATCTTCTGCACTTAGAGATAGTTTATAAGCAGCATCTTCTTCAAATTTGACATCTCTACTAATTTCAATAGATCTTCGTCCTAGAATATAGACTTTGTATCCTTTAGTGGTTTTGCTATAGCCAACAAATATGCCTTTCTTCCCGGAGGGTTCTAGTTTGGTTCTCTTTTCTTTAGGAATGTGAATATACACGTGGCAACCAAAGATTCTTAGATGGCTTAAATCTGGTTTATTTCTTGTAAAGGCTTCTTGAGGTGTTATATTCTCTAGGATTGAATGAGGGCATCTGTTTTGAATGTGCACAACTGTATTTGAGGCTTCAGCCCAAAATGAGATATGTAGCATTATGGCTTTAGAAGCTTCGATGATGGTTCTATTTTTTCTTTTTGCAACTCCATTTTGTTGAGGATTATAAGGTACAGTACACTCCCTCTTAATCCCAACAAAAATGCAGAATTCTTTAAATTTTTCAGAGATATATTCACCCCGATTATCTAATCTTAGAGTCTTTATTTTCTTCCCAGTTTGATTTCCACTAGGGCCTTAAATTATTTAAATTTCAATAACACTTCATTTGATTCTTTGAGTTTTATGAAATAGATCCAAGTTTTCCTAGAGTAATCGTCAACAAATATCACGTAATACAAGAATCCCCCTAGTGATGGTAACGACATTGGACCACACAAATCAGTGTGGACAAGTTCTAGTACAACATTTGATTTGTGTTCACTTGAGGGAAATGACCCTTTTGAGTTCTTCCCTAGAGCACATCCTTTACAAGTTCCAACATGATCAGATTTTAGATTGGGTAATCCTGTGGTAATTTTTCCTATAGAAGGTAGGGCACTAAATCGAAGATGACCTAATCTTCTATGCCAAATTTCATTAGACTTTGATACTTCATGATTTAGTTCTTGTTTTTTAGTATTACATAATTTGTATAAACTACCATCTCTAGATCCTATAGTAATAGCATTCTTTATGTTAGAGTTTTTAGACCAGAGTAGAACTTTATCTTCATGGAAGGTGACATGATATCCTTGATCAGCTAGTCTTGAAATAGAGACCAAATTCCTTTTGATACCTGGTACAAAGAGAACATCTTTCAATTGTAATGTAACTCCTATTCTTAATTGAATTGAGCAAGCCCCAATTCCTTTCACTGGATAGGTAGAATTGTCTCCTATTGTAACTTCTTTAGTTGAGTGGCCTTCAAAAGTTTCGAATTGATCTCTAAAATTGGTTATGTGTCGAGATGCTCCACTCTCGATTATCCACATATGTTTGTTTGAGTTTAGTTCACTTGATAAGGCTAAGAAAAATAGAGGATTATCTACTTCCTTTACTTCAGCTATGGTTGCTTGAGCTTTCTTTCTTTCTGGGCAGAACCTGCAAGTGTGTCCAAATTTATCACACTTGTAGCATTGAATCTTGGAGAAGTCTTTGCTTTTGTGATTATTTCCTCTCTTTTGTTTGAATTTCCTTTTCTTTCCTTTGTTTCTTGTGTTGGAATGTAGTGCTTGAATATCTCCCCTTTTGTTTGGACCCAATCCTCTTGTGATTAGTCGAGATTCTTCTTGAGTACAATCATTCTTGAGTTGATTAAATTTTGGTAGTGTTGGACGAGCACTAATGCCTTGAATAAAGGATTCCCAACTAGATGGTAATCCCTTAGGTGCTATTAGAGATAGCTCCATATCATCTATATTATTCCCAATAGTTGAAAATTGGTCTTATAATTATGAAATCCTCATGAAATAGGATGTGGTTGTTTCTCCTTTGTTCATGGAGATATGCATTAATTGTTGTTTTAAAGTGAGCAATCTGCTTGCATTATTTATTTCATATGAGTTTTGAATGGTCTTGAATATATCATAAGTTGTAGTTAGTTTTGAGATGGTTGGGAGAATGTGATCTTTAACAACATCCATTATGATTTTCTTAGCCTTGTTGTTGAGTCTTTTCCAAGTTGTTTATCTTCGGTCATCTTAGTATCTTCTTCTATGTATGCATCTAGTTCAAGTTCTTGAAGAATTGTTGTTATTCGAATTCTCCATGAGACAAAGTTGGATGCACTTTTGAGTCTATCCTCCACTCTAACGTTGTTCACCACAATTGTTTTTCCTTTGATTCTGAGTGCAAGTCTGAATTTATTTTAGAAAAGAGGTGTCACTATTTTATTATTTCTCTACCAACGTGGTTTTGGTACCATGTTAAGGAATTTAGATCAGAGATAGAGAATACAATAGTCTAGTAATATGTAGTGAGGATATACTTTAATAAGATCACTACAATGAATATGTTTTACCTCTGATGTGTATATATAACTCTAACTATTAATCTTCTATGATAATATCGACAACTTGCTGGTTCGTGAAACTACCACGGTTATTGGTTTTAGTTCACAACAAGTGTTGATGCCTATAAATAAAAGGATGAAGAGTCATGTCCATGGAGGGGCATGACTTCTACATGGCTTATGCCACGTAGAGTCATGACCCTATGGGGACATGACCATTCGTTAAGTGTCATTATATATTACTTGCTTCAATCTGAATGAAGCTATATCCTTAATAGACTCAAGGATGTGTACAAGAGGTGGAAGTTGCCAGCTCATAGGCCCAGAGATGGAAATGGCCTCACGGTTTTTGATGAAAATGAGGAACCCCCATATGAGTTAGATTTATTTGAAGAGTACTTTAAATACACACACTATTCAACTTGTCAAATTATGGGGATTGGGACCAAGATTCTTATAGATATAGCTCTCATGATATTAGTTGCAGATGTGCAAATACAAGATGCTCGACCTTTTGATTATGTGTCCATGATGGTGAACCAGATAAATCATGGACTAGAGAAGATCAATGCAAACCTTGGTGAAATTTATTTCTAAAATTATTTTGTGCTTATGCACATGCTCTTGTATCTTGGATAGGGATTGGATATTTAGACTAATGGTTTTAGAGTTAATGAGTATGACAAGTATGACATGAATAAGCTAGTTCAAATGTGGGCATTTGTATGGGATCAAAGATGCTCATGGTCCCAGTAGTTAAGTTTTGAAGAGTACTTTGTTAAACCATTATGCCAACTTCTTGGCCAGCCACACAATTATACTTTAACTCCAGATATCCAAAGTTTCATAGGTCTAAGGAGTATGATGAGAAGCAACTAATCATTCATAACTGAGGAGATTGGTATGCCCTCAGAGGCTGGACAAAAATTAGAGTGTTTGGATTTGAAGGTACCCCTTTGATATTTCCTAAAATAGTGCCAAACATGATTGCATACTTGGAAATCATAAGGCAACTTGCTGAAGCAAGATCCACACATCTAGGAACTCGTGGGAAACCATCCCTAATCCCTGGGTACTTGTGCTTCAAAGAATTTTTACTCTTTCACCAAAGGTTGTGACCTCATAAAAGATAATTTGGCCTATTATGACCTAGCACAAGATGAACCTAGGGGCAATTTCGATCCCGAGGGAGTCTTGAGCAATGCAAATCAATCATAGAAGTTGTGCTCTTATGAGCATGTTCCCTTATACATGATGACCTAATCAGAAATCTGAGTGATTCACAAGCTATGAATAAACTTGAAGCCTATGATAAGGTGACCAGGGTGAAGGAATGGAAGAAGAATCATAATTTATTGAAGTTGAATGTTCATTTAGACATTTAGGACTCCACTGTTCACATCCATGAAAGGATTAATCATTTAGAAATAATAATTGAAGGAGTCTCTCCATGTGTTTTGGATATAGACACAATGAAGCCTTTGGGAAGGAATGTACAAATTGTAATGCCTCTTCTACACGTGTCCCCGTAGCCTACCCCTTTAGTGAAAAGTGATATAGAGGATGTCAGTGAGAAGGATTCACCGCATGTCCAAAAGGAAGAGGATGTTATTGCAGAAGTTATAGCAGAAAAAGAGGACACTAGACAACTTGTTAGTTATAGGTTTACTTTAGACAATGATTTTATTCATTCTCAAGAGTTTACAACATTCTTGTACATATACAAAGGGAACTTGATTAGGAAACAAGTCAAGGAAGTGACATAGGATAATGAAAATGGATTTCTTGACAAACTCCAGTAGGATGTGGATTGTGAAGTTGTCACCATAACCCCTATTAGGGAAAGAAAGCTCCTACAAGATGCCATTGTACTAATTGTACTCGGATGTAATATGAACTCTGCCTTATTGTTTGATAGCTTTGTTAAGAATCATGACATTCAAAAGAAGATGTCATTACAAGACATTGACAAGATATACTTTGGCTTTGGCTTTGACCCAAATAAGAAGGTGTTGTTGCAATAGGCCTTATACCCCAGGAATAAAATGCCCATATTAGTGGAAACTAACAAGGTTTTTGGTCATCTCATGGTCCAAAGGGTTGGTGAGTCAAATCCTTTTGAAACTGTAGAGCTAAATGTAAATGTGGCATAATTCACCAAGGCCCAAATAAAATGTGTAGTGAAATAAAGAATTGACTATAAGGGTAAGTATGAGAAGATAGAGGAATGTGTGCATCAGTTGGAAGAAGAATTAAGATTGATTCCTAATAGAGAAGAATTTTTGTATGAATGAGAACAACAGATTACTAAAGCACTATAGGACACCAATTATTGGAGATATCAGGCAGAGAAGTTGCAAAAAAAAATGGAGAAAAAGGAAGAACAGTGAAAGAAGGTCATCTATGACATGATGGCAGGATTAGTCACCCATAGGTTTAATGAAATGATGCAATATACCAATGACTGTTGGAATACTTATGTAGGAACTTTCAAGGCATTACAAGAACATGCTATATCAAAAGACCGAGTGAAAGAAATAATCGATAGGGTACAAGATCCTGAATCTTCCAAGCTACCAAAAAATGTCAAAAAATTATGGTCTAAATAAATGGAGTACAAAGGGGAACTAGAGGATTATATTAATCGGTTAGACATATAAGATACTAAGAGTCTCCCTTCACTACTAACTGATAATGATGGTACACCCATGCCTCAAGAACAGTGGAAGGAATTATTGTCATAGGAGCACCCATGGGCACTGGAGGAGATCAATAATGAAGATCACATTCAAGATAACATGAAGATCATCCTAAATAGGTTCTATAGAAAGGAATATGCTATGAGACATTTCATCTCAAATATCACCACCTATAGGGAGCAGGAATACATAGATCACTTAGAGGTTGCCATTCGATTTCTTTTAAATTGCTAAAAAGACTTGTTGGATTAGTTACATTATGTAACTAATTTTTGTTTATATTCTAAAACACAGGTTGTTTCATATGTATTTGATCTTTCCTTATAAAATGAGGATCATTTATTCAAAGCAAGACATCATAAAAAAATATCATACTAATATATAAATCAGTTTTTCTTTCAAATCCTTTACTGTGTTAAGAAGTATTGTGGATGATTTTCAATTTGATCTTGTTATTTTGGTGCTGAGAAATCAAAGGATGCTTAAATATTTCTGTAACTGTGGTCATTTCATTATGTATAGACTACTACTTTATTGTGTGGTATGAAAAAGATAAGATATACATCTTGGATTAATTATTGTATGAGCTTCTTTCTAGGAAAGCTTAAAATCGGATGTATGGTAATTGTCATATTGGAATTGATTCATTAAGTGCATAAGGATTAACAGTGGATGGTAACTTAATTATATAACAAGGAGAATATAAGAAAGGAATTTCATAAGACTCTAAGCCTAGTAAGTGAAGAAGGCACTGGTTGGAACCATACATTCATTATTTCAGAAAATCGGTCAATTATATTTCATTTTCAGTTTTATGCAAGTAGGAGATAGGAATAGGGTTACAAGTTGAATTAGTCTATCTCAAAATTTTATGCCATTCTTAGATAGAGATAAAAGATAATGTAAAGAAATATTAAATTTTCTTAGTTGAAAGGTGTACCCACCTAGGTCTAGCAGAACCTGAAGTGTAGGGAATTGTAGTCACATTAACCAATTCTATCAATTGGCTAGAGTTGAATGTTAGATTCATTCATAAGGCTTGGCATACCTTTAGAATTTAATAGCCTACAATTTTGAGCTCCAACAAATTGGTGACTCTGCTAGGGAGAGATAAGAATCTAATTACAGACTCCGTTGAGGGAGGAACTCAAAATAACAGATCTTATCCCATAAAAGGGTGGCAAATCTAATAAATAATATCACAAGATCCAATAATTAACCTTATATGTATGGGAGGAGGTCATTAAAATAGGGACACCCTATATACCCTCTCAAAGTTAAGAAGAAGGCTAAAAACAAGAATCAAAGAAACAAAAGTTCAGATAAGGATTCATCATACCCCACATCAATAAATAATTATAGAACCTCACCCATAAGTGGGCCCCTGATTGAGAAAATAAAATAGCATTATAGTTTAGAAGCCAATAATAGTACAAAGATGACATTTGAATACCTTAAACAAGCAGAGAAAGAACTGTAGAGACAATATGAGGAACATACATTAGCTAGGGCAGCAACAACTTATAAGTAGTCTCAAGGAGGAACATCAAGCCATCCATCTATCCTAGGGAGTGGACATCAAACACCTAACACTACTCCTAGTTTTTCATCTTCACTTGGTATACAAAGGATGCATTTTACCCAGGTACACATTGTTAACCAACCAGGGACACAAGGGGTGGAGACCACGCAAGAACTACAGGATCAAAAAAACAAAATGCAAGAAAGCATGGAGCGTTTGAGGCTAATGGCACAATTAGATGCTCTGGCCCAACAAATGCAAGATTTCGTAAATAGAATAACACCACCTCAAAACAATGTTCCACTATATCCACCATACTCACCACTAGTCACTAATATCCATACATCCACTTAGATCCCACAAAGTATCCCTATGACTAGAAACATGCAAAACATGCAAACTATTGCAACCACTTATCCTTCATCTATGAATGTGTCTACCACTAATCCAACAACTAGAAATATTCACATTACCACAATGCATGCCAACATTCTACAAACCTCTGCAACCCAAATGTATATGGGACAATTCAATTATGGATATAATTCCTATGGATATCAAATTCCCACATATAATTACACCAGACTGAGCCAAGGTATGTATAATCCCCCATTGCACCAGTAAGGGATACCAAACTATGCTAACCAATACACTCAACAATATAATCAATTCCAGCAAGGTTCATAAGGACAAAATCACTAGCATCGGTACCAATATGGAAGCCAATATTACCATCAATAGAACATGTTTGTAAGGGGTCCCATGAATGTTGATAGATATAAACAAATGGACTTTACAATAATTCTTGGATACCCAAATCCAATTAATGATGAACTTAGGAAAGCTATTCCAAAATTCTCAGGGAACGAGAAGCATCCGAAGAGGACCATGAGAGAATTTTTCAAAACATGTTGGATGAATTTGATATGCATGAGGATGTTTTCATGAGGCTGTTCATGCAATCTCTCACTAAGGATGCTAAATATTGGTATAAAATCTTACCTAATTCCTCAATCCATAATTTGAATGAATTTAGAACAATTTTCATTAAGCAGTATGGTAGCCATGTAGACCCAAAGTTTTCTTTACATGAGATTGAAAAAATCCAAAAAGGATAAATGAATCAGTGTCTAGTTTTTATAATGAGGTTCACTAAGTTACTAAATAAATTTCCTCCTCACCTTAAACCTAATGATTCTATGAGCCAATATTCCTACATTGATGCTTTTGATCCTAAAACAGGATATGAACTAAGGACAAGGAATCCCCCCAATCTGAATGAAGCTTTTAAAGCTACAATTATCATTAAAAGCAATAGAAAAGCCTCTAGTAAAACAAGTAGGAGGAATGATTCTAGGATATATAATCCTAAAGTGCAAAATAAACTAGCCAAGGAGGAGGATAAAATGGATAAGGTCATCAATGATTTGAAAGATCTTACACAAAAGGTTGCTAGGAATTGCATGCCTTAAGGAATGATAGGCCAAGATTATATGATATGTCAAATAAAATAAAATGGAAAGATGATAGACCTGTTGATGAAAAGAAAGAGACTCTTGATCCATTAAGGAAGAAAAACAATCACTTCATGGATGACACTCCATGGTGTGTGGAATGCAACTTACCTCATTCCCTATTGCAATGTATTGTAGCTCAAAATATTCAGTATGATGAAGAAGGGTACCATGAAAATGAAGAATATGATGATAGTAGAACTATCAACATGTTGTCTGCAATAAGAGAATATGAATCATCCGATGATGATGGTTATGACTATGACTTTACTCACCAAAGACAAAAGAAGCAATGGCATCAACAAGAAGTACTTTCATAAAGTGATGATAACACTAACATGAAAGTATGGGGAAGGAATGATATGATATGATATCATTGAGGAGACCATCTGAAGAAGAAATTAAGGCCTTCACTGTTGTTGTTGTAGAATAGGATAAAAGCAATTATAATCTAAGAAATAGGACCACAAATCAAGATCAAGGCAAGCTGGCAAGTTTGTTCATAAAAGAAAATAATCAAAAAAATGTTGATGAAAGGGAATTTAAAAATAAAGGGATGTCAAAGATAACAATCTCTAAATGGACTTTAAACATGCCAAAAGGTCAAGAGCTTCAAAATAATAATAATCCACAGATGGAAATTCCTAATTCAATCGCACCACAAATAGTAGTGTTCGATATCACAAGTGTATTGTCACAAATGAAGATATTTTCTCCCTTGCTTGAAATGATGAAGATCCCAGAATATAAAAATAGTACCATGACATTGATTTCAGAGGTTCCTTCTAATTTTAATAAAACTAATCATGAAAAGAAGGATAAATTAGTGGATTTAGGACAGAGCAAGCAAGCCCCTAAAATATATTTGGGAACTACTCTTCATGGTGACAAATTGCAAGCGAACCCTTTTTATCTGATGTTATTGATAAATAATAGACTAATGAGAAAGGCACTAATAGATTCAGGAGAAATGATAAATGTGATGCCTTTGGGGGTCATGAAAGAGCTTGGGTTGGAGGTTGATGACCATTATGGCACTTTCTATGCCATGGATAACCGGTGAGTCCCCATTGTAGGAGTCTTAAAAGACGTAGAGATAAAGATAGAATCATATCCAAAGGCTACTTATAAGATAGACATCACAGTCATTGATGTACCCCCCAGCTATGGAATGTTTCTCTCAAGACAATGGAAAAGGCTTGTAGGAGGAATTATCCAGTTGGACCTATCATATGCTATAGTGCTAGTGAATGGGAAGAAAGTGTGAATTGAAAGGGAGCCAAGATCACCCCACATTATTTAGTATCCAAATGTTGATCCTATGGTAAAATTTTGTGATATTGAAGTAGGAAATTTTATTGTGCAAAAAACAAAACCAGAGTTGTAGAATAATGACCCAATCATAAGTCACACACATAAACATGCTGAAGGTATTTGGCAAATGTTCTTTGATGGAGTATGTAGAAAGAATGGAAATGGAGCTAGAGTGGTCTTTGTTTCCCCTGAAGGAAAGACATATAGGTATTCTTTCTTGTTGTCCTTAGAATGCACAAATAATATTGTAGAATGTGAAGCCCTTTTGATAGGATTGAATTTAGCTATCAAACATGGGATAAAAGTGTTGATTGTTTTTGGAGACTTTGAGTTAATAGTTTCACAAGTAAGGTCCAAATACTTATCAAAGAAAAAAAGGCTCAAGCAATAAAAGAATGCAGTTTGGGATTGTCTAGAAATGTTTGATGCTTTTTCTATAAATTGGGTAGACGGGTCCAAAAATATGACAATAGACTTTCTTGCCAATATAGCTATGAGGCAAGATGATGTTACTATGGCCAATATTTCAGAGGTGGAGATAAAGATCAGACCATCCATCCTAGATAATGTATACAATTGGCAAGTGTTTGAAGATGATGATGATTTGGTGAAGTTCCTGCAATGCATTGATAAATATGAAGCTCAAGAAATAGACTTCAATGCCTTTGTTGAGAACGTAGATGGAAAAGATATGGTCTTTGGGAAAGAAGTGCAATTTAAGGAAAAAAAAGATCCCAAGGGGGTCGGTTTCCCTTGAAAGAGTCTTTGATGAAAGTGATGCCCCAACTAAAACTATCACAGTAGAAAAGGATAATCTAGAAGAGACAAATCTAGGAATTGAACACTCTCCAAAAAAGGTGTACATAGGGAAAAAGATATCTCCCAGAATTAGGGACATGTTGATTGCTTTGCTAAGAAAATACTGACATGTATTCACATGGCCCTATGAATATTTGAAATCTTATAGGGAGGACTTTTTTCAACATGAAATCTCACTGAAACCTGATGCCAAACCATTCAAAAAAAGCCAAAGGCCTATAAACCCGACCTTGGCACCCAAGATGCAGGGAGAGCTCATGAAGCTAAGAGATGGGGGAATATTAAGTCCTATTAGACATTCCTCTTGGGTCTCAAATTTGGTACCGGTAAGAAATAAAAATGGAGACATAAGATTGTTTGTAGATTTCAGGAACTTAAATGTTTCCTCTCTCAAAGGCAATTACCCTCTGCCAAACATGTTGGAATTTGCATGAAGATTGCATTGATGAACTATTATGTTGTCATTGATGTCAATTGTAAATGGTAATGGAGTGTTTTGCAACTGATAGTTGAGAAAGTGATGGAAACTGGTATTACTATTGAAGTAGTGAGATCAACCAGTAACCCTTATTGTTGTATGCCAAACCCTAACTGATGGAGCTTGGTGAATTGGTTGTGTTGATTTATGATCAAATGGTGATCAGTGATGATTATGCCACGTATGCATGATGCATGTGATGAGTTTCAAGTAGTTTTTGGCACGTTGAGATAACTATTTTATCTTGGGAATGAGTGAGTACATTGCATGAAGAGGAAATCGTGTGATGAGTTACAGGATTCAATGAAGCAAAGATCAAGGAGCAGTCAAGGTTGTCTTGTACACTATGTTGATGATTTCTATGTGATCTAATGCTCATGTTTGAACTGATTTGTTTGTAATCTCTATGAGATCTTAGGTTTATGATTGTTGCCGACCTATTGTTTTTCTTATAAGGTTGATGAGTTGTTTTGTTGTAGTGTTGGAAATTTTGGTTAAGTGTCGGTGTGATTGATTATCAAACCAGAAGGAGTATCTGTAGTATGTGTGAAGCTAGATAGGAGCATGAAAAGGATTTGATCAAGAAAAGTAGTGCTATTTACCAAATTAGCTAAACCCTTTTGTTCTCCAATAATTACAACAGTTAAATCCCCTAACTAGGTAAGCTTTAATAGGCTTAGTTCTATCTAAATCCTCTAATTAGGTGATCCATTAGCTTGGATTTCAAACCCTCTATTGAGGTTACTCCTAATAGGGTATTTCTTTTAATAGGGCATTATAGTGAATCCCTTAATCGGGTGGTCCCTAACAAGATTTGTTTCTAACAGGTGAATTTTTTTAAAGCTTCTAACAAGGCTTGGCTCCTAATAGGGCGAACTTCAGAAGAGTTCAGAATACTTGTGGTTTTTCCCATTTGTGTTTCGACCTCAAAAATCATTGTTTCAAGTGGTGAATGGTTCTTGTGGTTATGTTTTGATATGGTTAATTTTCTTAACTAATAAATCCACTTAGATGTGTTAAGATGACCGACAATAATTTGAAATGTGCTTTTACTATTGTTAGTAAAGTGGTTTGATGTTTTGGTTTAATGGTTTGAGAGTTTCAGATCTATTATACTATTATTTTGGTATTATAGTCAACTGGTTAACTTGACAGTCCAGTTGTAGTTTGTAGTTCGGTGTTTGAACCAGTTAGTTCAAAGATTGTTTTATGAGTTGGGTTTTGAGTTTGGAGAAAGTTTAGTTGGTTATTCTATCAACTAATTCACCCTCCCCCCCTCTTAGTAGTTGTCTGGGTCCTTATTGATTCATCATATCATCAATTGGTATTAGAGCATTTCAAGTCTTCTAGTGTCTAAGCCTAACAGCTTGAGGTAAAGATCTAGGAGAACATGATGAAGAAAGATGGTCTGAAGTTCAATAGGGAAAACTACAGAATATGGAGTGATAGGATGAAGATCTATATCAAAATATTAGAAAGTCAATAATGGGAACATGTTGTTACCAAATATACCTTGCCTAGTGAGATTCTGACTGATGATCAAAAGAAGGAGCAACAAGAGAATAATCAAGCATTGGAGGCCATTATCAATTCCTTGTTTGATTCAGAGTATGTTGATGTCCATGGTCTGGAGACTACTTATGATGCATGGAAGAAACTTGAGGATATCTATAGAGGTGATGATCATGTGAAGATTGCCAAAGAATAGAATCTGAGAGGTAAATTTGATGACATGCAGATGGCTAAAGGTGAGAATATTCAATAGTATGGTAAAAGGATCAAGGACATAGTCAGTGAGATCAAAAGTGATGATGGTAAAGTGGAAGATACCATAGTGGTTAGTAAGGTGTTGAGAACCCTTCTACCAATCTACGCTATCCGAGGAACTAAAGGCTATTGATAAAAATAAGGTAACTCTTGACTCCATCATTGGTAAACTTACTGCATTTGAATTAAATGGTTATGATGGTAGTGCTTAGAAATCCGAATCTGCATTTAGAGCTTCAATTTCTAATCCACCTATGAGGAAAAGCAGAAAAGCTAGTCACAATTATGAGTCCAGATTTAGTAGAGAAGTTAATGATGAAGATAGTCTGATTGATCTTGAAGCATTGTTGGCCAAGCAGTTACCCAGAGGTACTGGTAAGTACATATATAAATTACCTTTGAAGTGTTTTGCATGTAACCAGATTGGACATATTGCAGCTAACTGTCCTAATGGAGACAATGAGCATAAACGGGAAAAGTATAAGAAGTACAAAGGCAAAGGCAAAAGAGATTGCCTCGTTGCAGTTGATGGTGGAATCACTGATGAGGAATCTGAGGGAGATGCAAATTAAGACATTGTCTTTGTTTCCATTAAAGAGGAGACATCTGATTAGAAGGCATTAGTTTCTCATATGGATAATTCTGATGATTGGATTATAAACAATGGTTGTTCACACTACATGACCGGTGATTGAAGAAAATTTTTTACTTTGAAGGAATTTGATAGAGGAGTTGTGAGATTTGGAAATGACTCACTCTACATGGTAAAAGGAAAGGGAACCATTTCTCTTAATGGAAAGAGCATTGCAGATGATGTCTACTGGGTTGAAGGATTAAAGCACAATCTTTTGAGTGTAGCTCAACTCAATGACTGAGGTTATCCAATGAAATTCAAGAATGGAATGTGCAAAACCTAAGGAAGTAAAGGTGAACCAATTGCAATCGACAAGTAGACAAAAGGTAACTTGTTTCACCTAAATCCTAAAATCAATAATTATTTAAATGCTAAAGTAGAAGATAGTTGGCTTTGGAATCAGAGATTTTGTCATGTAAACTTTGATAATATTATCAAAGTCAAGAAGTCCAAGTCAGTAAGAGGTTTGCCTCAGTTGGAAAAACCGGTGAATGCTCTGTGTAAGGAATGTCAGTTAGGAAAGATGACATCCTCAACTTTTAAGAGCAAATCTTTCTTAGTAGAACATTTGTTAGATTTGGTTCATACAGACCTCTATGGACCAATAAGGACTAGAAGTATTCAAGGTGATAGATATTTTATGATCTTCACTGATGATTGCTCAAGAATGATGTGGGTCACATTCTTGAAGGAAAAAACATAAGCCTTTAGTAAGTTTAAGGCATTCAGAGCCTTAGCTAAAAAGGAAAGTGGTAAGAAGATAAAGTGCCTGAGAACTGATCAAGGAGGTGAATTTACTTCAGAGGAATTCAGTAGATATTGTGAAGACAATGGAATTAAGACGCAACTTTCTACACCTAGGACACCATAGTAGAATGGTACTACAGAGAGGAACAATCGGTCAATTGTTGAAGCTGTTAAAACTAGGCTAATACAAGGAGGTGTAGCAAAAAATTTCTAGAGAGAAGTTGTCAGCACAACTATCTACACTATGAATAGGATATTGGTAAAAAGAGGTAAGGATAAAACTCCTTATGAATACTAGTATGGTAGGTCACCTAATGTCAGTTACTTTAAGGTTTTTGACAGTAAATTTTTTATCAAGAGAGGTGACTATGTTGGTAAATTTGATGCTAAGAGTGATGAAGGCATATTTATTGGTTACTCCACCAAGAGAAAATCCTACAAATGTTACAACAATTGGACAAAGAAAATCATTGAAAGTGTTGATGTCCAAGTGGATGAGTGTCCTGAAGTTTTAGGAGAAACCAGTGAGGAAAAGAAGGAAGATGAACCTTACATTATGATTTTGGAATAAGAACCAGTGAAGCCAGAAGTTCGTGAAATGAATGTTGTAGTACCAGTTCAACCGGAAAAGGTAGATTCTACAAAAGATGATGATAGCGAGGAAGAAGAATATGATGATAAAGATCATGTTATTACAAGGTATGTGAGACTCAATAATAATCCTGGCTAAATTATTGGAGATAAAGATGTTGGTGTGTTAACTAGAAGAAGAATTAGAGAGAATTCATGTATGATCTCCACTATTGAGCCTAGAACAACAAAGTAAGCCTTTGGAGATGATCACTGGATCAAAGCTATGGAAGAGGAGCTTGACCAGATTGAGAAGAACAATACATGGACCCTAGCACCCAAACCGGTGAACAAAAATGTAATAGGTACTAAATGGGTATTCAAAAATAAACTAAATGAAGATGGAGTAGTAGTCAGAAACAAAGCAAGATTGGTATGCAAAGGTTATGCATAGGAAGAAGGAGAAGAGTATGGCGAGACATTTGCACTAGTTGCTAGATTGGAAGGTGTTAGGACTCTACTTGCATTTCCAACATATAGGGGATTCAAAGTATATCAGATGGATGTGAAGTTAGTATTTCTAAATGGAATACTAGAAGAAGAAGTCTACATTGAGCAACCAGATAGTTATGCTTTGACTGATGCAAAGGATATGGTGTGTAAGCTAAACAAGGAACTATACGGTTTGAAGCAAGCACCAAGAGCATGGTATGAAAGACTACATTCACACTTGGTGAAGATAGGTTTCCAGAGAACTAGTGAGGACAACAATATATATCTCAAGACTGAAGGAGATAAGATACTGGTTAGTGAGGTGTTTGTGGATGATATCATTTTTGGAGGCAATGATGACATGAGTGATGACTTTGCGAATGAGATGAAAAGTGAATTTAAGATGTCTCTAGTTGGAGAGATAAAATTCTTCATAGGTTTGCAAATTCAATAGATGAAGAGTGGTATTTTTATCACACAATCTAAATATGTGAAAGAGGTATTGAAGACATTTGGAATGGGAGACTGTAAACTAGTTGGGACACCAATGGTTATAGGTTGTAAACTATCTAAGGAGGATGATTCTTCATCTGTTGATGAAAAGGAGTACAGTTTTATGATAGGGAAACTGCATTATGTTGTTCACAGAAGACCGGATATTGCTCATGCAGTTGGATTAGTTGCTACATTTTAGAAGAACCTGAAGGAAACACACATGGTAGCTACTAAAAGGATATTCAGATATTTGAAAGGTACTATTGATAATGGATTATGGTATCCATATGCAAGTAACTTTAATTTGAAATTTTATACAGATGCAGACTGGGCAGGAAATGTTGATGATAGGAAGAGCACAACCAGAGGAGCATTCTTTCTTGGAGGAAGGCTTGTATCTTGGAGCAACAAGAAGCAAAGTTGTATTTCACAGTCTATTGCTAAAGTTGAATATGTTGCAGCGTATATGAATTGTACCCAGGCAATCTGGATGAAACACATTCTAGAAGGATTCAAGTTGAAAATCACAGAACCGGTAAAGATTTTATGTGATAATACCAGTGCAATAAATATTTCAAAGAACTTAGTGTTGCATACTGAACCAAGCATATTGAACTGAAATAACATTTCTTGAGGGAGAAAGTGTAGAGTAAAGATGTTTTATTAGAGCATGTATCTACTAAGGAATAGCTAGCGGATATCTTGACTAAACCTCTACCTATGACTACTTTTGAGTATCGTAGAGGTCAGCTAGGGTTTGTGCCCCTACATGAGGTTAATTGAGAAAATGTGGAAGACATCAGTCCTAGAGCTAATTGAAGAATCTTGAAGTAGGATTGGTGTAGAGTGGAGCTACTCCATAGGGGGAGTAGCTTGATACTATAGACATCTAAAAATGGTCAACGCTTGTGGAGTCATACTTTAACATTTGAGCATTGCCTTATTTTAGGGTTCTTGTGTTGCATTAACATTTCTTCTGTGTTGCGCATTGCCTTATTTTAGGGTTCTTGTGTTGCATTAACACTTCTTCTGTGTTGCGTATTTGTTCTTTATCATTTGTGAGCATCGAGTCCTTCTTCTGCATTCTTCATTTGGCTCGCTTTCGAATTTGGTCTTGTTGATAGCAATCTTCAGTCATGATTTTGGTCGATCTTATCCTGTCGCATCAATGTGCGTGCTCATTTGGCATATTTTGACATTGTCAATTCGATTTCATTTTGGACATCGTCAATCCTAATTGATGATAGAATTAGGGTTTGGTCCTCTTTTCAATCTCATCAATTTTGTGATTGATTTGTCATCAATCTTGGTCCTCTTGTCAAATCTCGTCGATTTTGCGATCGATTTGTCATCGATCGTCGTCCTTCTCAATCATGTCAATTTGGATTAATTAGTTATTGTTCTTGTCAATTGGCACATTTATCAATCAAATCATTTATCAGCATTGGTCCTTCATTAATCAGAATCATAATCAAATCGACATCAATTGTCTTTTGTCAAGACCTAATTGTCATTCTTGCATTTTCTAATTCATCTTCTAGGGTTTCATGATTTATTCATTTAACCTTGTTTGTCCTTTCTCCCTCTAGGTTAAATAGTTTATTTATCCTAAGTCTTCTTGTCACAATTAACTGTTTATTTAATTGGCTAACTAATTCCTCCCTTTTTTGTGAATTAATTAATAAATGAAAATTGTTAATTAATTCACCTAATTCCTAATTTCCTCATTTTCTAATTTCCTAATTTCTAATCCATCTAATTTTCTAATTTCTCCTATTTTCTCCTAATTTCATGGGAATGACATAGCAAATTTGCCATAATTTGTCATAATCTGTCAATCAATCAATTTTGCATAGCAACCTTGTCAATTTGTCATAATTTGTCAATCAATCAATTTCGCATAGAAAGTGTCAATTTGTCATAATTTGTCATATTTGTCATTCTTGATTTGAAATTTCCATTTGAATCAAATTCATGCTATTCTTGTCATCTCTCCAATTTGTTTATAAATTGGATGAATTTCTTCAATCAAGGTCCCTGGTCGAATCAATCACGCTTCTAGTATTCTTGCGCTACCATCTTATCTACTTGCTTTCACATCATGCTTATGCACTAGTAGGTGAGATCCACAAACAAAGCTATTTGAAGGAGACAAAAGGACAATGGAGCCACATGAAGGAGACATTCAATTTTGCATTTGGTTTGCTTAGTTTTCAATCTTGAATGTCTTGTTTTCATGTTTTCATTGAATGTTTTTAGGATTTGTTATCACTGCAATTGAGTTTTTGTGATTGAGCTAGGCTAATGTTTATATTGCTTTGATGATTTCCAGATTCCTAGCTACATTAATTGGTGAACCCAACGTGAACTAACCCCCTAATCATTCTTTTGAGTGCTTTTGAGTTGATTTGCAGGTGAAAAACCCAAGAAACAGGGTAATGCAGGGCTTTCTGAGAACTTCTGCGCCTGTGTAGGAGCAATTTGCGCCTGTGTCAAGCATTATGCGCCTGTGTCAAGGACTTCAGTGCCTATGTCAAAGGGATCTACGCCTATGTTACTGCATTCTGCGCTTGTGTTACTGCATTTTGCACTTGTGTGAGACATTTTGCACCTGTGTAGGGCCAGAAACAGAGGTAAAAAGCAGTGTTTTTTACTTGCAAATTGTTTTGTTTTGCATTCTATTTCTTCTTTTTGGTTTTTTGGTATTGATTCTTTGTGCAGCACCTTAGCATTATGCATGGCAAAGACAAAGATGAAACTACTAATGAATTTTATGCAGAATCGCTAGTCAAAGATCAAACAAATCAAACTTCTAACTTGGTGATTTTGCAGGTTGCCTTGTATTTCAACCGAACTTTTGTGTTTGTAATTCATAATTAGGCACCCAGTATGATTGCTAAGTAGGATGGAATGAACATGTTTTTTCTTTGATTGTTGAGTTTGACATTGGAGTAGGAGAGTATGCTCTCATCCTTCTTAGGGTGATCAGAAATCCAGATCTTCGATACCATTCTTAGGGCTCGAATTGTTTGTTACCTTTAGAGGGCCTGCCTTCCCGACCATTTGCTTTCTTTTGCAAGCAAGTGACAATCATGAGATGGGAATGACCCAAAGTGAGTATAGATAGAATACCTCGGCATTCTAACTCACTATAAATAAATACCTGATGGGTGAAAGCTTTGAAGGAAGGGTTACGTGGGAATTGTAGTTACTTGGGAAGTGATGACCCTTGGACTCTTTCTCATATCAACATCTAAGTAGGGCCTCAAGGTCTAAATTGTGCTTGCATGACTACATTTGTTTGGTATCTTGGTGGGCTTAATGTCTCAATCACGCTTGCGTGACACCAAGGAGTAATGCTTAACAGAAATCCTTACTAAACACCTTGTATTTAGAGGCCAAAAAATCCTTCTAGTTGCTTGAGAAGGACAAGTTCGGATACTTGGAAGAGATACTAAGTTTGCCATGGGGAGATTTCCATGGGGACTGATGCTTGGCTACCCTAAGAAGTGAGTGTCATGGAGGGGAGCCTGTGGGGTCAAGCATCTATGTATTCTCCTTGAATCTCATAACGAGTCTACCTCTCAAGTACCTACTATCCTTGCCTACCATAATAAATGTATGAATGAGCATGATTGTCTTGAGTCTAAGTTGAAATATCTTGTCTTCTTTGTTTGTCAAAAGTTGAGTTGTGTCTCATTTCAAAAACAAGACAAATTGATTCAAAACAAGGTTAAACACAAGAACATTTCATCCAACAAAGTTCAAAACACCTTCAAACATGGTTGTCAAACATTTTTCAAAATCTTGTCTCAACATTCATGTCACTTAGATTTAGGTTCATCTTAGGTTTGCATTTTGCAAATTCATTGTCAATTACCAAAGTTAAGTTTCACCTAGGTCATACTCCTTTGCATATCAATAAGGGTCATCCATTTGCATGTGTCCTCTTGCATTAGAGTAATACCATTTCATAATCAAACTTAGGTTGACATTGTCATACATTTGCATTTGCATACCCTAGGTCTCTTCATTAAGTTTAGGTCATTATCATATCATATTAGGGTCATTTGCATAGTAATTTTCCCTTTGCGTATAGTGTCAAAACTAGGTTTTGTCATACTTGAGTAATCCAAATCTTTGAATAAACCCTAAGTCATTGTTAAGAAGTCTAGACCTTGTCAAACTTTTGTCTTTTTTCATCAATGTCATTTCGTCAAACCTAGCTTAGTATCCAAGCATATAGGGGAGACATTGTCATTTTGTCCTTTTGTCACTTGGTCTTTTTGTCCTTTGAGGTCTAGACATCATTTCAATTTCCTAAGGGTCTCTTTTTAGATTTGCATTTCAAAAGTTTGTCAAAATCTTGAAAAACAACAAAAACATAGGTTGCATTCTTGGCATAGATTGCATTTTCATTTATTTAGGTTGCATTTAGCTGCATATCATACATCATCCTTTTAAAATCAAAAATCCCAAAAACATTGCATAGTGACATGTCTATTGAAACAAGGTTTCAAGAACCAATGACGCAAAAAAGTTTGACATATCAACCGATAATGCAATCGAATTTTAATCCAAGGCAGTCACAATTATATCCAACCCAACAACAAGGCAATATCGATCAAACTTTTTATGATGAAACAAGTCTCCAAATACAAAAGCTAGAGGAGAAACTAGCTCAAGAAAACAAGATATTGGAACAAAGAGTGAAAAACATTGAGAAGAATAGATCACAAATGTCCAAAATGTTTCAAAAATTTCTAGGTCAAAATCCAAAGATTGAGCCAATTGATTAAGATCTCTTCTTGAACGATCAGACATACCAGCTCTCCTCTCCCAAATAGAGATGATGAAACAATTTCAAGAAAAGAGACAACATCAATTTCAACATTATGTGCCTCCACAACAAGAACAAGAAGGTGTTTACTATCAATCAAATTTTCAACCATCACAACCAATTGTTCAACAGTTTGAACATTTCCAACAGACACAACCAATGGTCCAACATATACAACCAACACAACCAATGGTCCAATTTCAACAATATGTCCAACCAACTATACAATGTCAACAAATAGTTCAACCAATGGTGGAATATCAACAAGTTCAATCGACATATCAATGTCAACAACCACAACCAAACATTCAAAAACAAAGGTTGTAGCACACACCAAGCCAAGTTTCAAACATGTTGGAACAATTGAACAAAGTCCAATATCAAAACATGACATTAGACCAGAACCAACTCTTGCCAAACAAGTTCAAATTCCAGATACAACCATGTCAAAACCTTGAAAGAAAGGTGGCTTTATTGCAATGCTCTTAAGGAAATTACCAAGTGAGTTCTTTGAAGAAGATCAAGATAATACACTTATGTCTAGCAATGCCTCATCCCCCCACAAACAAATTGACTCTCCAGTGGCATCTATCCCTACACCTTTAGAAGTTTCACAAGAACCTTCTATATTGTCCTCATCAAACAATACACCCAAGGATGAAATTATCCAAGGGCTATCCATAATTGATTGCCAAGATAATCCAATTCATGATGCACATCCTTGTCATGTTTCAGAAATACAAGACCCAATGCCACCATGCACTTTATTGCCATTACCTATTTTAGAGGACCCCATTTGAAGTCCCTCTTCCTCATGTTCAAGCATTGATTCCTTGCCAAAATCCATCACAAATGTTCAAAGTGCATTTCCTTCATGCCAAAACATTGGTTCCTTGTCAGAATCCCCCATGCATATCCAAAGTCCAACCCCATGTCAAGAGGATAATTTAGAGCATGAAGAAATGAGTCCTAAAGAAAATCAAGATCAAGATCCTGAAACCTTATCATCCCATCCAATTTTTGACCAGGACCCCATGTTCCCAGACACTCACGATGATTCCCCTATTCTTATCCATCCTATCCAAAGTCCTATTGACACTCCATTCCCCAAGAAAGATCAAGATATCCCAGTCCATCCAATCCCAAAAGACCCCCTTCCATTTCATGAAAAAAATGTCCTTTCAAATCCCATTGACATTCCACTTCCTCAGAAAGCTCAAGATATCCCTTCCATCCTTTCCAATGATCCCATTGAAAGTCAAGAGCAAAGCACCTTTGAAGAGGATTCCAATTATTTTCCTCCTTGTCAAGATCAAATTATTCCTTTAAATCCTCCACAAGATCCTTTTGTTCCTCCATCTCCTTGTCTTAATGCTCCATATACACCCCAAGATCGCATTTCTTTTGATGATCCCATTATTTCCCCCATTCCATCTCTTGAAGAGCCTGTCATTGAACCATGTCCACTACACAATCCTAGTCCCCTTCATGATTCTAATGTGTCAGTGCAAGATGTTCATGAACCCTTGACATGCATAATGGGTTCTTCCTCTTTGGTGCAATCCGATCCACTTCAAGATCTCATTATTTCTCTTATATCATATCCACCTCATAATGGACTTGCGTCTTCTTCCCAAAGAAAAGAGTACCCTACAAGTCAAGATATTCATAAAGGCAAAGGAGTAGATCTCCATAAGCAAGCATCCCTGCATGTTAAAGAAGATCTTAAGGGTCATGTCTACACAACTCACTCTCAAGACATTGGTATCCCTCCATCAAAATCAAAACATACACCTTCCCCATCATCCCTTCCATCCATCTTAGGTCGTTATATCCCTTCGTCCTCTATGCAAGGTCAGCAAAGGCACACATCCTTGAGTAAATTTCATCAATCCAAAAGAACTCCATTTCATTCATATCCATCGATGCATTCATTTCCCCCTCCAAGCAATTTGGATGTCAAGTGTAAACGTCATAAGTCTAGCAATCCACATGTATTCAAGGATCAACATGTCCAATATAATCGACATGTCAAAACAAAGAACAATATGATCTATAAAGAAAAAGAAATATCCAAAAGGTCATAAAGGCCCATTGCTCAAAAACAAAATTCAAAATATATATGGGTTCCTAAATCCCTTGTGTTAGCAATGCACTCCAAGGAACCACAAAAGAATGAAAAATCAAAAACCATGTGGATCCCTAAGCGGCTTCTTGAAGCACAAAAGCCTAAAGAAACATCCAACTTGGCATCCAAAATTGCTATTCCTCCATCCAAACCTCTCAAATCTATTCCTCCATCACCTTCTTCATCCGTTTTGGGCCCTTATGTCCCAAAATCCATAGCCTTTCCTTTGTCAAAATCTCAATATCCAAAATACATCTTTCCTCCATCAGTCTATCACCCCTCAAGGTGTGTGCCAATGTTGATCTTGCCAACATTTCCATCCAATGAAGCCCAATTCTTCCAATACCCTATTCATTATCCAATGCATATTTTCCATCCTTCGATCCCTTTGATCCCATCCTTTGCATAAATCCTAGCCTTAATTTCATCTCTTTTTCCATGTCCTTATCCTACCAACATCTTTGAGCATACTTTTAAAGGTCATGGTCCATTTTTTTCAAGGCTACTATCCAAACAAAAAGACGCTTGAGTCCTTCTTCCATCCCCTGTCATGTGTCGATCTTCTATTGAAAAAGTCAAAAAAAAAAAAAGTGAAAAGAAAAAAAAGACAAAAAAAATAAAAAATAAAGAAAAATAATTTGTCCACTGGTGAAAACCTGGCAAATAGGCGCCTTGGGTAGGTACCGTGTTGAAACCCTCGCAAACAGGCGTCATGCATAATCTATGAACTTCTTGCTCACCACACTTGGGGGCAGGTTTCCTCCTTCATATCCTATTGCCCTTCATTATCCTACCCATGTCATACCCTCCATTATCCTATTGTCCCTCATGCACATATCCCCTTTTCCACATTTGATCTTGACAAGGCTGAGGATCGTCATGAGCGTCATGCATCTTGTTTGCAGCTTTCAGTCTATCATAGCTTCTAGTATTTATCCATTTGCTTATTATAACCTTTCATCCATATTCCTTAGCTTATTGCAACTTTCTACCACTATCCCTTAGCCTACCCCAACCTTCAATCCATGTCCCTTATCCATTCTTGGTCTTGCTTATCCTATCCATATCTTATCACTATCCATACACTCTTTTTCATTCCTTGATCATTGATCTAACATAAGGACATGAAATGCAAAACATGTTTTTCAAAAACCTCTTGACATGTCCCTCATGCCATGTTCCTGCTTTACATTGTCATATCTAGTCTCTTGTCCCATCACGCCATAGCCCTTGAAAATTGCATTCGTATTGTCTCCATGATAAAAGGCCTTTATCTTCCCTCTATCCACCATCATTTCAGAAAGCCTATTTATTCACTTGTCATATTCCTTTCCTTGCTAGACACTGAGGGCAAAAAATCATAAAAATCAAATAAAGTCCTAAAAAAGTCCAAAAAAAAATCCAAAAATGTCCTGAAAAAATCCCTAAAAATCAAATAAAGTCCTGAAAAAACAAAAAAATTGTAAAAACTCGAAAAAACAAAACAATTTTTTTTTCAAAACATTAAAATCCAAAAACAAGCATTTTTCATTTTGTCAATAAATATCCCCTTTGTGCATGGACAGATTGCTGAGCATACCTCCAACGACACTCGCTTCAAACATTGTGCTTTAATGAAATCACGCATTAAAAGATAAACTATTCAACCAAGCAAGCATTCAACTTGATCATAGTTGTCACATCAATCTAAATGGCATCAACATTACCATTGGTCCTTGTCAACATTATCATGGGTCTTATATAGGGTATGGTATACTCGAAACCAGACTGTGTCTTGTCTTAGACAGGGTACTGCATGTCTTGAAACCTGACAACATGATTGTACTATCCATACTTTCAATTTTTGACAATGTAGATCAAGATATTTGTTTGGCTTGGTTGGAATTTGTGCATCTTATATTTTTACTGATTTATGTTTGGCTTCGATCATGTTCCTATGTTGCTCGAGGATGTCATTGAGTGATTTAGAGTGACTGGGATGGTTCATGGTCCCTTTCCTTTTTTTGTTGTGTTTGTTGTTTGTGGAATGTTTGTTACAAACTGGGGCAACTATATCATTGGGTGTCTATGATAAGTACGTTTTCTTTGTGAACGCCGCACATACCTCGACCCGTGATGTATGCACCCTAGGATGCTTCACTCATTCCTTGTGCACGATGTGTCTATCTTTTGCAAAAGGGGTTGTGTTCTAGCTCTGGCCTTCAATGCCATGATGCTCTGCATCCACTTTGCTACATTAAATAAAGGTTCTCACCTACTTATGTACATTTGTGAAAGCAAGTTTTCCTTCATCTCTAACGGTCCTCTGTCTAATTTCTTCTTACTAACATTTCTTCTATCAATCTTGGCAGTCTGTTCGAACCTATCATCTTATGTCATTCTTATCGATCAATTGGCCTCTTTTTTGGATGTTTTCGGCCAATTCCTCGAGGGGGCATGCATATGTCATTGTTATTGTCTGGGGCATTTTCATTATTGTTCTTTGAAACAATGCTTAAAATTGCATTGTCTCAAAGAGGGGCAAAATGTAGATCTCTAAAAATGGTCAACGCTTGTGGAGTCATACTTTAACATTTGCGCATTGCCTTATTTTAGGGTTCTTGTGTTGCATTAACATTTCTTCTATGTTGCACATTTGGTCTTTATCGTTTGTGAGCATCGAGTCCTTCTTCTGCATTCTTCATTTGTCTCCCTTTCGAATTTGGTCTTGTTGATAGCAATCTTCAGTCATGATTTTGGTCGATCTTATCCTGTCGCATCAATGTGTGTGCTCATTTGGCATATTTTGACATTGTCAATTTGATTTCATTTTGGACATCATCAATCCTAATTGATGATAGAATTAGGGTTTGGTCCTCTTTTCAATCTCATCAATTTTGCGATCGATTTGTCATCGATCTTGGTCCTCTTGTCAAATCTCTTTGATTTTGCGATCGATTTGTCATCGATCATCATCCTTCTCAATCATGTCAATTTGGATTAATTAGTTATTGCTCCTCATCAATTGGCACATTTATCAATCAAATCATTTATCAGCATTGGTCCTTCGTTAATCAGAATCATGATCAAATTGACATCAATTGTCTTTTGCCAAGACCTAATTGTCATTCTTGCATTTTCTAATTCATCTTCTAGGGTTTCATGATTTATTCATTTAATCTTGTTTGTCCTTTCTCCCTCTAGGTTAAATAGTTTATTTATCCTAAGTCTTCTTGTCACAATTAAATGTTTATTTAATTGGCTAACTAATTCCTCCCTTTTTTGTGAATTAATTAATAAATGAAAAATTGTTAATTAATTCACCTAATTCCTAATTTCCTCATTTTCTAATTTCCTAATTTCTAATCCATCTAATTTTATAATTTCTCCTATTTTCTCCTAATTTCATGGGAAAGACATAGCAAATTTGTCATAATTTGTCATAATTTGTCAATCAATCAATTTTGCATAGCAACCTTGTCAATTTGTCATAATTTGTCAATCAATCAATTTCGCATAGAAAGTGTCAATTTTTCATAATTTGTCATATTTGTCATTCTTGATTTTAAATTTACATTTGAATCAAATTCATGCTAATCTTGTCATATCTCCAATTTGTTTATAAATTGGATGAATTTCTTCAATCAAGGTCCCTGGTCGAATCAATCACGCTTCTAGTATTCTTGCGCTACCATCTTATCTACTTGCTTTCACATCATGCTTATGCACTAGTAGGTGAGATCCACAAACAAAGCTATTTGAAGGAGAAAGAAGGACAATGGAGCCACATGAAGGAGACATTCAAGTTTGCATTTGGTTTGCTTAGTTTTCAATCTTGAATGTCTTGTTTTCATGTTTTCATTGAATGTTTTTAGGATTTGTCATTGCAATTGAGTTTTTGTGATTGAACTAGGCTAATGTTTATTTGCTTTGATGATTTCCACATTTCCTAGCTACAGATACAAAACAATGAAGTATGACATTGCATGTTTTATTTTCACATTGGCATTGTTGTTAAAGGGGGAGTAGAATTGTATGATTGATAGGGAGAAGAACTGTAGCTAGTTACCAGCTGAAGACATGGAGCCTCAGTTGAAGGAGTTAAAGGAGAGTACATGGAAAAATGTAAACCAATATTCTTATATTTGTGTATGTACATTAGTCTCAATCATCACAATCAAAGGGTATTGATATTTGTATTACCGTTAATGCCAAAGGGGGAGATTGTTAGCATTTGCATGAATATTGCATTGATGAACTATTGTGTTGTCATTGATGTCAATTGTAATTGGTAATGGAGTTGTTTTGCAACTGGTAGTTGAGCAAGTGGTGGAAATGGGTATTACTATTGAAGCAGTGAGATCAATCGATAACCCTACTTGTTGATATGCCAAACCCTAACTGATGGAGCTTGGTGAATCGATTGTGTTGATTTATGATCAAATGGTGATCGGTGATGATTATGCCATGTATGCATGATCCATGTGATGAGTTTAAAGTGGTTTTTGGTGTGTTGAGATAACTATTTTATCTTGGGAATGAGCGAGTACATTGCATGAAGAGGAAACCGCGTGATGAGTTATAGGATTTGACAAAGTAGTGATCAAGGATAGGTCAAGGTTGTCTTGTACAATGTGTTGATGATTTCTATGTGATCTAACGGTCATGTTTGAACTGATTTGTTTGTAATCTCTATGAGATCTTAGGTTTTTGATGTGTTACCAACCTATTGTTTTGCTTATAAGGTCAATGAGTTGTTTTGTTGTAGTGTTCATAGTTTTGGTTAAGTGTCAGTGTGATTGATTGCTGAACCAGAAGGAGTATCTACAGTATGTGTGAAGGCAGATAGGAGCATGAAAAGGATCTGATCAAGAAGAGTAATGCTATTTACCAAATCAGCAAAACCCTGTTGTTCTCTAACAATTAAAACAATTAAATCCCATAACTGGGTAAGCTTTAACATGCTTAGTTCTATCTAAATCCTCTAACCAGGTGATCCATTAGCTTGGATTTCAAACCCTCTATCGAGGTTACTCCTAATAGAGTATTGCTTTTAACAAGTCATTATAGTCAATCCCTTAACCGGGTGATCCCTAACAGGAAATTTTTTGTAAAACTTCTAACAAGGCTTGGCTCCTAACAGGGCGAACTTCATAAGAGTTCATAATACTTGTGGGTATTCATCCCCACCATGGTTTTTCCCATTTGGGTTTTCACATCAAAAATCATTGTGTCAAGTGGTGAAAGGTTTTTGTGGTTATGTTTTGATATGGTTAATTTGCTTAACTGATAAATACACTTAGATGTGTTAAGATGACTGGCAGTAATCTAAAATGTGCTTTTACTATTTTTAGTAAAGCGGTTTGATGTTTTGGTTTAATGGTTTGAGAGTTTCAAATTTGTTATACTGTTATTTTGGTATGCTACTCAACCGGTTAACCTGACAGTGTAGTTGTAGTTTGTAGTTTAGTGTTTGAACTAGTTAGTTCAGAGATTGTTTTATGAGTTGGGTTTTGAGTTTGGAGAAAGTTTAGTTGTTTATTCTATCTACTGATTCACCCCCCCTCTCAGTAGTTGTCTGGATCCTTATTGATTCATCATATCATCAAAACATGGATGCATTATTACAAAGAGTTACATGATGCGAATTGCTATCCATGATGGATGGATTTTTAAGGTATAATCAAGTTAAAGTTAAGAAATCAGAGCAATACAAGACAACTTTCACAACCCCATGGGGCACATATGTCTATGTCAAAATTCCATTTGGGTTAACAAATGTGGGAGCTACATTTCACCGGGCTATGGATGTGCCATTTACAGAACTTATTAATACTATTATGGTGGTGTATCAAGATGACCTTACAACATATTCAAAAAGGGAGGAAGACCATTGCCTGCACCTTGAGAAAATATTTCTCAGGACATTGGAGTATGGGATATCTTTGAACCTTAAGAAATGTCAATTTGCAGTCACTGAAGGTAATCTTTGTTAGGAATCCCACAGATACTGAGAGGGGGGGGTGAATCAGTATCTAACCGGTAATTAGAATTTCTTAACTTAAAACATGCAGAACTTATTATAACAAAGTACCTCTATGCATTAAATAATGCAATAAATAGAATCAAGAACATCCACATGAAAAGCACACCATAACACAAGGATTTAATGAGGAAACCCAGTGTGGGAAAAACCTCGGTGGGATTTGTGACCCACAATATTCACTCACTGGCCAATAAGAGAATATTACTTACAATAGGGGCCTGCACATGCAGGAAGGCCAACTGCCTAGAGCTCACTACTCAATGGGAAGTCTCACTGACTTACAATGAGGATTATACAAATCCAATATCTTGTACTACTTTACAATAGCATCTATAATGCTAGATCCAGTACCGGTTGCTGCTATGCTTCTTACATAAACCTTATAGCCTATATTTCGCATAATAGGTCTGCCTTATATTTTTTTCTTTTTCTTCGCTTACCAAATGTCTATAATGATCTCTTTTATATATAAGAGTCATTTTACAATTTGCCAAGTCAGCTTACAAAGTTTTTACAATAATATAACAAAATCCTGTCGGCCTCTATGCCGATATACTTCCTTTCTTTGTGCCAGTGCTGGTGTCCTGAGTGCCAGTGTGGAGTGTGATTTGTTGATGTTGGTGCACTATCTTGTCGATGTAATGCCTTGCCAGTGCCATAGGATTGCAAGGTTGCCATCAATGAGAAAACCTTCAATCACCTACAACGTCTCATTGGAGTGTGCATATGCCAACAATCTCCCCCTTTGGCATTGATGGCAACACTCATGAGAAATTTCAAAAGTGTATCCAAAAATTATCAAAAAATGTGAAGTCCAAAAATGTTACCAAAAATGTGTGTGCTCACCCTGACCATGTGATTCCTGTGATGTTGAATTTTCTCATCCCACTACTCTCCCTTTGGCATCAATGACAAAGGTTGTCAAGATGTCAGTAGAGTTTGTGGTTTCAACCTTGTAACTAGGTAGTTACAATTTGAAATAGATCCACCAAAATCAAGTTTATACTCTCCATAAACTTTTTACTATCTCTTATTGTTGTCTCTATTCTCTTAACTGTATTGGTGAGATGCTGCAAGTGCTCTGCCGATGTTTTCTGTCCCTGAATTAGTACCTCAGATACTTCCTTCCATAGTGATGCTAGATAGTCCAATCTTGGACTCATTTTTAATCTTAGATGCTTTGCCTTATTCACTATTCTTTCTTTCTCTCTTTCCAATTTAAGTAAATCTTCTTCAAAATTTGTTATCTTCTCCTCAAAAACTGATAGTGTATCAGGTGAGTTAACAAAATTATCTGCAAGTTTATTGATCTCATCCTGTACCTTGCTCATCTTCTTGTCTATATCTATAGTCAAAAGGTTTGTCTTATAGGTGTCTTTGTACAGAGCTTTGTACAATTTTAATTAATTACACAATTCCAGTAGAAGTGTGTCAAAATCTCTGTTACACTTCTTTATTTGCTCATCAAAGAATTTTTGCTTTTCAATTTCTACTTTCTCTTTCAATGTCTCTTCCTTTATTTTCTCAATGCTTTCCTTGATATATTTACACAAGGTATCAAGTTTCCCTAAAGAATCTTTATTGTCTATGTTACAATTAGGAGCAATTGCCTTATAAGCTTGTGAGTTGCAATCTATTATCTTTTTAATTGAGTCCAATAGTAGCTCAGTCACATTAGTTGATTTGTAGCTTGATGATGAACCAACATTCTGAATACCATTAGTGGAAGTAACCAAGCTTGTATTGACCTCTGGTAGGTCTGTTTGTGTCTGCATTTCCTTAAGCAATGGTTTTTCTACTTCTCTAGTTGTTGGTGGCACTGTTTCCTTATGAACCTGTTCCTGTTTTTGTTCCTGTTGCTGTTCCGGAGCCTTTTGCTGTGTTTGTTTCTCTGTTTGTTGCATTGTCTCAGTTTGGGTCTGAGTCTCTATCTTTTTCTCTTTGTCTTCTATCGGTCTCTCCTATGTGTTATCAGTTAGCTCAGCTATTGGAGGCTCACTAGCCATGTCAGTCTTATCAGCTATATCTTTGTCTACCACAATGTTGATCTTTTGAGTATCAACATCCACAGTATAGAAGACTCTAGGATTAGGATTACCATCCTCTACATCCATACTTTTAGATGTTGGTTGATCTTCTATAGCTATTGTTTTTATCGGTGGAGTAATCAAAGGAGGTGGGGGTAAGTTGTCTTTAACCTTGATGCTAGGCGGTCCACCAACTTTACCTTTACCCTTGTCTCTTTCTTTCTGATAAACTTTTATAGGTTTGGGGTTCCTATATTCTTATTGTTTTTCTTTTTCCACAAGGAAAATGTCCCATGCATTTTCTATCTGCTCAGTCACCTCATTAACTCTTCCAACCATTAAAGCAATGTGTCGGTGTGCAGCAGAAAATACTGACCGGTTGGCTTGAGCAATTAAGTCATCAATTTCTTTGGGTGAATTCATTGGATATACAACAAGTAGCTTTTCAATCTTTATTTTCTTGTCCAATTCTATTACTACTTGTCTTCTTGCTTCGAGTCTCTTAAATAGTTCATCTAGAATTTTATTTACTACTTCCATCAAAAATTTCTTATACATATCCATATGCAATATAACACTATTTTCAACTTGTTCTTTTTCATCAGCTGTTAGAGTGTCATATATTTTCTCTATATTTTTCAGTTTCCCTTCCTCTGTTATTTCATTCAATAGTATGTCAAGAGGGGCCAAGTCCTTATTTATCCTCTTCTTCTTTTTGGGTGTCAGTTTCTTCTTCTTTGGTGTAGTCTTTCTTATCGGAGATCTCATTGCTTGTTGTTTTTGTCTTTTCCTCCTGGTTGAGGGTGTGGTTGTCGGTGAGGGATCTCTTTTCCTTACAACTCTCTTCAAAGTTGCAGGCATGTCACTTTTTGAAGAAGTACCTACCGGTGATAGATGAGTTTTAGGTTGTGTAGTTGCTAACTCATCCTCTGTTATACAGGTTTGCTTTAACACATCTTCTTTAATGGCCTTTGCTTGTCTAGAACCTTTTCTTACAACTGCCTCAACCTTTTTCACTCTTTTCTTTGATTGTATTTGGCTTTCAATAGTTTCTACACTACCAAATATTTCTTCCTTAGGTTCTCTAGGGGCTTCCAGAAGTGCTTTAGCATAAGTTTCAATTATATGATCATCTGTTTCGTAGCCCATCTCGGTTACCCAAACAATCCTGGGGATGACTGCTTCCATCCAGATCTCATCCTTCTTAATTACAAAGCATATTTCATCCTTATATTTGTCAACAATCTTTTGTGATAACCTGATTCTTTTCTTCATTTTGACTTTAAGTGCTTGAAAGAAATCATGAATATTGTTTTCCTTATCTTCTCCCATATTATTGAATAGTTCGGTTAATTGTTTGCTTATCGATATATCATATCCAAGTTCTTTGTAGCCTATACCAGGAACCTGCTTGGTTATATGTAGCATCAGACATACTAGCAGATTTCCAAACCTGAAAGTTCCTTTCTTGTCCTTCTTAATCTTTCCAAGGTTGTCAATTAATTCATCCTTTAACCACTCACATACATCAATCTTTGCATTATCAGTGACCATATCATAAGCACTATTAATGCATAAACTTGAAACTAAATTAAGTCAATTTGCATGAGTAGCTTTATACCCTAATATCATGCTGATAAATCTCACATTAATGTTTGTTACATCATTTACTCTTAGGGACCTTTTATCAAATGTGGCACCAGTTAGGTTTGTAACTAGGTCATTTGATACCTTCTTAGTTTTGTCTGGTCTTTTACCGGTGGTCAATAACCCTGTGACAACTTTCACAACTTCCTTAGTGATTTTGCGGATTGCATCTAGCCAGAAAAATTCACCATGTACCCTGCTTAAGACTATCCTAATCACATCCTTGGGAAATTCAAGAATGCAAAGGATCTCTGTAAATCCTAGGGTCTCAATGATCTTGTGTTCATCTTTTACATTGCCGGATTCATCACATATCATAGTTTTAAACATGGTTTTAATCTCTTCATCTCCTAATTCCTCAATGTTGTAGTGGATGTAAATTCTGGGGTCTTCAGCATAAACAACTCCCTTAGGAATTTGGGAAAAAGTGCCTAAGGTATCATCTTTCTTTGCTACCTCGGGAACTAATTGAAATATGGGCCTAGGTCTTTTTATCACTTCGACAATAGTAGGGTTTGCTATATATTCAATTGCAGAGGTGGATGACATGATAAAATACCTTTTACTGCCTTTGGATGGATGATTGCTTGAAGTGTTCTTTCCTCTTGCTAGAAAATGCCTTAGCTCGGAATCTTCGCGCTCTTCGTAGGTTTGAAATCTTGGTGAAATGAAATGGATCCAAAACCTCAAATTTATAGTATCTTTTTGCCATCTACCACATTAAATGCATGCCAGTTAAGTATTCACTTAACATTGTCTGTCGGTAATAAGTAATTTCCAACTTCTTATCTCTAACCGAGGGAATACTAGCACATGTGTCATTAGATTGCCAAACCCTCAAGGAAAATTTCTTCAATTTGATGAAGAACTTCCTGCCGGTGGAGCATTGCTCTGTCCTGCCAGTGAAGCATTGATTGGTTCTACCGATGGAGGAGTATTCCCAATATTTAGATCAGCTTTTCTAATCCATTGTTTTGAGAATTCTTGCTTAACCACTTCAACTTTTTCTTTGCCTTTCAAGCTAGAACTTTTGTTGTCTACTGGTGATCCTTTACTTCTACAGAATTTTGCAATATGCCCAATCTTGTTATATACATAACAAGTTACATTATTCTTCTGAATATCTTTCCCATAACCTATGTCGGTTTTTGTTCTACACTGATTAGATAAATGTCCAAATCCTCCACAAAGATAACATCTCACATTCATTTTGCAATTTTCAGAGTTGTGACCAACTTTGTTGCATTTTAAACATTGACCGGTGGGTGTGTTGATATTCTGATAATTTCTAGATCTACATTCATTTTCTCTATGACCATACTTATTACAGTTAAAGTATTTTCCATTGAATTTATAAGCATTAGGTTGTCTTACCGGTTTGCTGTGATCCTGAGTATTTGCAGTACCGGAGCTTTCACCAACTTCAAAGCCAATTCCAGAAGTGTCACCTTTAGGTTTTTGATTCTTCAACAAGGTGCCAAGTTCCTCTGAGCTTTTCTTGAATTTTTCTTTATGTTGATTTGCAGTTTCTAGTTCTCTTTCTAAGACCTCTTTCTATCTCATTAGTTCATTTGAGTCATTCTGAGTATGCATCAGATCTGTCTTCAACATGTAATTTTCATAGCTAAGTCTTGTATTCTCATTTGCTGTATCACTTAGTCTTCTAGTCAATTCTTCTTCAATCTTCTTCCTATCCTCAATCTCTTTACAAAATCTCATAGTCATATCCTACATCTCATTCTTTGTTGTCATATTCTCTTGTTTCAGCTTGCTTGTTTGATCATTAAGTGATTCCTTTTCATCATTCTCATTTTGCAACTTTTCACAAAGTTCTCTTCTCTTATTTCTTGCAATAGTAAGATTCTCTTGAAGTGCCTGAATGATATCCTGAGCTGCCCTTAAATCATCTTCTAGTTTGATATTTTTCAATTTCTCTGCATCATAGTCTGAAAGTGCTCCTTCCACTTGCTTCATCAGATTTTCCATCTTTACTGGTGTCAAGATCTTCCTCAAGTTGTTAGGCTTCTGAAAATAGAGGACCAAGCTCTGATACCAATTGTTAGGAATCCCACAGATACTGAGAGGGGGGGGGTGAATCAGTATCTGACTGGTAATTAGAATTTCTTAACTTAAATCATGCAGAAAATATTATAATAGAGTACTGGTATGCAAGAAATAATGCAATAAACAGACTCAAGAACATCCACATGAAAAGCACACCATAACACAAGGATTTAACGAGGAAACCCGATGTGGGAAAAAAACCTCAATGGGATTTGTGACCCACAATATTCACTCACTGGCAAATAAGAGAATATTACTTACAATAGGGGCCTACACATGCAGGAAGGCCAACTGCCTAGAGCTCACTGCTTAATGGGAAGTCTCACTGACTTACAATGTGGATTATACAAATCCAATATCTTGTACTGCTTTACAAGACAACTTTCACAACCCCATGGGACATATATGTCTATGTCAAAATTCCATTTGGGTTAACAAACGTGGGAGCTACATTTCACCGAGCTATGGATGTGCCATTTATAGATCTTATTAATACTATTATGGTGGTGTATCAAGATGACCTTACAACATATTCAAAAAGGGAGGAAGACCATTTCCTGCACCTTGAGAAAATATTTCTTAGGACATTGGAGTATGGGACATCTTTGAACCTTAAGAAATGTCAAATTGCAGTCACTGAAGGTAAGCTTTTGAGGCACATAGTATCAAAAGAGGGAGTGAGGATAGATCCCGACTGAGTAGCAGACACTAACAAAATTCCAATCCCTAAGACAGTGAAGGCCATTCAATCATTTTTTGGACAAATCAATTTTGATAGGAGATTCATTTCAAACTTTGTTGAAATTGTTAGGCCAATATCCAAAATGTTGAAGAAAGGAGCAGTGATTAATTGGACATCTAAAGCAATAGATGCATTTGTGGGTATCAAAAGGGCCATCAAAGAAGCCCCAGTTTTGAAATCACCTGATTTTGGTAATCCATTCCAAATAGTTTCCTTCGCTTCTTGTAATACTATAGCCACTATTATGCTCCACAAGAATGAAGAGGGACACAAACAACCTATAGCTTTCTTTAGTAAATATCTCCAAGATGTTGAGCTAAAATATGATATAAATGAGAAACAAGCATATGCTCTGGTCAAGGCTATAAAAAATTTAGGCCATACTTAGTGGGTGCAGAAATTATATCCTATGTTCCAAACGCAGCAGTAAAAGACATTTTCAGGAAGATAGAAGAGACTAGAAGAATATGTAGGTGGATAAATCAAATTCAAGAGTTCAACATAGATATCCAGATCACTAAGTTGGTTAGAGGGCGGGGATTGGCTAGGTTAATAGTGGAATCAGATCTGGAAGCCGCATAAGTAAAAAATGTTGAACTAAAAGACACCATCTTGAGTATTGAAACAACACCATGGTACACTGATATAGTATATTACTTTAAAAACATGACATGTCTAGAATGATTAAGTGAAAACCAGAGGAGGATGTTGAAACTACAGGCCACTAAATATGTGATCCTTGAGGGTGATCTATATTGTAAGAATAGGGATGGATTACTACTCCTGTGTTTAGATGAGGAACAATCTAAGAAGGTTTTAGAAGAAATGCATTATGGTGTCTGTGGAGGACATTTTTCAGCCAAAACTACAGCCCACAAGATACTTGGGTCTAGATACTATTGGCCTAGTGTCTTTAATGATGCACACAATTATGTAAGAAAATGTGAACCCTGCCAAAGATTTTTCAGGAAAATTGAAGTACCAAGGAGCTTTACCTCTAAGACCAGTGTATACAAAGCACATTTTAGCCATTGGGGGATGGAATTTATAGGAGAAATATTAGATAGATTCAGTGGAGGACACTGATGGATTTTGGTTGCCAATAACTATTTCACCAAGTGGGTTGAAGAGATCCCTACTAAATAGGCCACAAGAAAGATAGTGATAAAATTTATGGAGGACCATATCATAACTAGGTTCGGAGTACCAGCTAGGATTACTATGGAAAATGGAATGATTTTTTGTTTAGATGAGTTCACTTCATTCTATGGTAGCTTTGGAATAAATATTGTGTATTCATCACCCTACCATCCTCAACAAAAAAAATAATTTGAATCCAACAATAAAAATATCTTGAACATAATCAAAAAGATATTGGGACAAAATAAAAAATATTGGGACTCAAAACTTAGGCTTGCATTATGGGTGGATAGGATCACAATTAAAAAGGCTACATGCAAGTCTCCATTTGATTTGGTGTATGGAACACAAGCAAGGATGCCCATGCACAATATTTTACATGTGCACAAACTCATTTTCAAAGAAGGTTTGGATATCCCTAAGCCAATGGAAGAAAGAATGGAACAACTTGCAGAACTAGATGAGGTCAGGTTAGAAGCACAAAAGCAGAATATAAAGATGTAGCAAAAGGAAAAGTATTTGTATGATAAGAAGGCTAAAGATAGAAAGTTTCAGGATGGGGAGTTGGTTCTTATGTATAATTCTAGAGCTCAGGATAAAGGGAAGCATGGTAAGTTTGAATATTTATGGATTGGTCCTTTTGTCATAACAGGAAAAAATGGATCAGACTCATATTTTTTACAAAATATGAAAGTTGAAAACATGGAATTTCCAGCACATGGGCAAAACCTTAAGAGATTCTTCTCTTGATTATTATCCATCTGCAGTAGTTTAGGTCTTATCCTCATGTATTATACCATTCTATTTTCTTATGAAATTTTCCTTTCTAGTTTCTTCCCCAGAGAAAACTGGATTCTTGTTATACTCACTAGGGGTATACATATCCCCAAATAGAGCCACTATTGGAACCCTAATTTTTGACAAAATTTAGTCTTCCTTAAAATACCTAATCATGTGTTTTACTAAACCCTACCATCATTGTTACTCTTAAATCTCATTCAACTTGGCAAAAAATCCTCTATACTACTGACACTAGGTTCTGTGTATTCAAGATACTGGTTTGAGAAGAATGGTTTATTCAATTTCTAGATAAGGTTATTATTGTTACAAGTTCATTAATCAAATACTTGATACTGCAAAAAATCTCTATATGGGGTAAAATTGGCTCCCACAAGGGTAGAGCTCAACATATAGCTTCAAAACATAACACTAAAGCATTCTTGGTGAGAAGGCCATTTTTTGGCAAAACTTAATGTGCACTTCAGTGAAATGAACACCATTTTGTGGTAACAAATAGCACCAGCCAAGCAAATATAACATTCATCGACAAGGACAGATACATCGAAAAAGGGGTTCCTATATCAGTACAATTTCCTTTACGTTTCCCCGAAAACCTGAATTTTAGTGTAACATAGTTGTTCTACTAAGCACGAAAATGTTTTATCGAAAGCACATCTTATATCAAAAAAGGAAGCTTATCAAGGTGAGGTATTTGGGCTTTGCCAAAAATATAAGATGTTGGGAAAGCTCCTTGCTATTCATATCGAAACTGGTGGTTTTTGGTGTAGTAACTTAATTCTATCAAACATAGAATGACTTCACAAAAATAGGATGTTATGTCGAAAACCGGAAAAGACTGACAACTATGAAAGGAGACCAGAATATTTTATCAGCAAGACCCGATATTGATTTTGTCAAAGCAGGTGTTTTCGTTGTAACTATGCAAGTCGATAAATGGTATAAGCACTATACCAAAAGTTGGTTCTACACTGAAATCTCAAAAGAGATGAGAAGTTGCTATACCGATAAGAGTTTACATTTTGACATAGCTAAAAACAACAGAGAAAGGAAAAATGATTTCACCAAAACTGTTACCTACATCAAAAAGCCCAAGTAGTGGTGAAATAAGATGTACAGTCCTCTGACATTAATATGTGCCAACTTGATATCATATCGAATGAATTTTGAATTCACATTTAATGATCCTTCTGCAACTATCTCTTGAGGTGATCATTCACAAAAAATAAAAAGCATGAATTTACATTAATTCAATCAATGTGGGATTATATGGACCATGGAGGCTAGAGCGAGGTCAAAATAGGATGTTAGCAAGTTCAGTAATTCCATTACAAGTAAGTGTCCTCTTTCAAAGAAAATCTTTTCAATTTTCGTTGTTCAGCTTCTATGGAGGGTTCATCAAGAAAACCTAGGGCTAGGAAGCAAAAGGAAAAGACAATCGAAATAGAGAATCCCTCATAACTGAAACCTAAGAAACAAAAGCGGGGAAGACACTTAAACCAAGATTTAATGGATCAATTTCCTGATTCCATTCCTAAATCAAAAAGGTCATCTCAATCAGATATGCTAGGAGACAAATATGAGAACCTTGGAGACATATGGACACCCATAAGAGGGTATGAATTAATGCTATATCATTTCAGAAAAATAAACAGGGTGGAACCTATTTTCAACCCATGGATTTTTAATGTTCTAAAATTGGTAGTTCCTACTATCTATGTTGATGTTGATTTGATGATTACGTTAGCCAAAAACTATGATCCTACAACTAAAGTAATTTATGATGTTGTCGGAAAACCATTGTTGCCTATAGCAAGGGATTACATGTCTAGAATGTTTGACCTCAACCTAACCCTGGAACAACCTATTGATATTACCCTCTTGACAAATAAATATGTTAGACTCAAGGATGTGTACAAGAGGTGGAAGTTGCCAGCCCACAGGCCCAGAGATGGAAATGACCTCAGGGTTTTTGATGAAAATGAGGAACCCTCATATGAGTTGGATTTATTTGAAGAGTACTTTAAATACACATACTATTCAATCTGTCAAATTATGGGGATTGAGGCCAATATTCTTATGGATATAGCTCCCATGGTATTAGTTGCAAATGTGAAAATGAATGATGCTCAACCTTCTGATTATGTGTCCATGAAGGTAAACCAAATAAATCATGGATGGAAGAAGATCAAAGCCAACCTTGGTGAAATTTGTTTCAAACATTATTCTATGCTTATGCACATGCTCTTGTATCTTGGACAATGATTGGATATGTGGTCTGATGGTTATAGATTTAATGACAGAGCATAAAGAATCCAATTCAGATGTGGACATTTATATGGGATTAAATATTCTCATGGTTCCAATACTTATGTTTTGAAGAGTACTTTGTTAAACCATTATGCCAACTTCTTGGCCAACCACACATTTATACTTTAACTCTGGAGATCCAAAAGTTTCTTAGGCCTAAGGAGTATGATGAGAGGAAACTAATCAATTGCAATTGGGGAGATTGGTATGCCCTCAAGGACTGCACAAAAATTGATTTGTTTGGATTTGAAGGTGCCCCTTTGCTATTGCCTAGAACAGTGCCAAATAGGATTGCATACTTGGAAATTATAAGGTAACTTGGTGAAGCAAGCTCCACACATCTAGGAACTCATGGGAGATAATCCCTAATGCCTAGGTACCCATCCTTTAGAGAATTTGTAGTCTCTTCTATCAAAGGTTACCAACTCATAAAAGATAAGTTGGCCTATTATGGCCTAGCACATGATGAACCTAGGGTCAATTTCGACCTTGAGGGATTTATGAGAAATGCAAATAAATCATAGAAGTTGTGCTCTTATGAGCATGTTCCCCTTATACATGATGACCTAATCAGAAATCTGAGTGAGTCACAAGCTATGAATAAGCTTGAAGCCTATGATAAGATGATCAGGGCAGAGGAATGGAAGAAGAATCATAATTTATTGAAGTCAAATGTTCATTTAGACATTCAGGACCCCATTGCTCACATCCATAAAAAGTACTCATATGGAAATAATAATTGAAGGAGTCACTCCAAGTATTTTGGATAGAGACATGAGGAAGCCTTTGGGAAGGAATGCACAAATTGCAAAACCTTTGCTGCATATATCCCCACAACCCACCCCTTTAGTACAAAGTGATACAAAGGATGTCAGAGAGCAAGATTCACCCCATGTCCAACAAGAAGAGGATTTTATTGCAGAAGTCATAGCCGACAAAAAGGACACCAGACAAATTTTTAGTGACAAGTTTACTTCAGATGATTGTTTTATTAATTCTCAAGAGTTGAAGACATTCCTATACAGATACAAAGGGAAGTTTCTTAGGAAACAAGTCGATGAAGTGACACAGGATAATGAAAATGGATTGCTTGACATACTCCAATAGGATGTGGATAGTGAAGTTACCACCATGACCCCTACTAGGGGAAGAAATCTCCTACAAGATGTCGATGTACTCATTGTACCTGGATGAGATATGAACTCTGCCTTATTGTTTGATAGCTTTATTAAGAATCATGACATTCAAAATAATATGTCATTGAAAGACATTGCCAAGATATACTTTGGCTCCGGCTTTGACCCAAATAAGAAGGTGTTGATGCAATGGGCCTTATACCCCAGGAATAAAATGCCCACATTAGTGGAAACTGACAAGGTTTTTTGTCATCTCATAGTCCAAAGGATTGATGAGATAGATCCTTTACAAAATGCAAATCTAAATGTAAATGTGGTAGACTTCACCAAAGCCCAAATAAAACATGCAGTGAAAGAAAGATATGCCTATAAGGCTAAGTATGAGTAGACAGAGGAACGTGTGCATTAGTTGGAAGAAGAATTAAGAATGATTCCTAACAAAGAGGAATTTTCTTATGAACAAGAAGAAAAGATTACTGAAGCACTATAGGACGCCAATTATTTGATATTTCAGGCAGAGAAGCTGCATAAAAAAATTAAGTAAAAGGAAGAACAAGGAAAGAAGGTCATCTATGACATGATGGCAGGATTAGTCACCCATAGGTTCAGCGAAATGATGCAGTATACCAATGGCTATTGGAATACTTATGTACGAACTTTCAGGGCATTACAAGAACATGCTAGATTGATAGATTGGGTGAAAGAAATAGTCGATAGGGTACAAGATCCCGAATCTTCCAAGCTACCAAAAAATGTTAGAAAATTGTGGTCTAAACAAATGGAGTACAAAGAGGAACTAGAGGATGATATGAATTGGCTAGACACAAAAGATACTGAGAGTCCCCCTTCATTGTTGAGTTACAATGATGGTATGCCAATGCCTCAAAAATAGTGGAAGGAATTATTGTCACAGGAGCACCCACGGGCACTGGAGGAGATCAATGACGAAGATCACATTTAGGATAACATAAAGATCATCCTAAATAGGTTCTACAGAAAGGAATATGCTAATATGAGACATTTCATCTCAAATATCACCACCTATAGGGAGCAAGAATACATAGACCACTTAGGGGTTGTCAATTTGTTTCTTTTAAATCGTTGAAAGACTTGTTGGATTAGTTACATTATGTAACTAATTTTTGTTTATTTTCTAAAAGACATGTTGTTTCATATGTATTTGATATTTCCTTATAAAAGGAGGATCATTTATTCAAAGCAAGACATCATGAAAAATATCATACTATTATATCTCTATAAATATATAAATCAGTTTTGCTTTCAAATCCTTTACTGTGTTAAGAAGTATTGTGGATGATTTTCAATTCGATCTTGTTATTTTGGTGCTAAGAAATCAAAGGATTCTTAAATCTTTCTGCAACTGTGGTCATTTCATTATTTTCAGACTACTACTTTATTGTGTGGTATGAACAAGATACGATATACATCTTGGATTAATTACTGTTTGAGCTTCTTTCTAGGAAAGCTTAAAATTGGATGTATGGTAATTGTCATATTGGAATTGAGTCATTAAGTGCATAAGTATTAACAGTGGATGGTAACTTAATTGTATAAAAAAGTGGTGTCCCATTTGTCCTCATTTTTTTTTATCATTTATCAACAACTAAAATATGGTGTCAATTTTATTAAATAAATGTGTATTCAAATTATTTTATAAATTAAAAGTAAAAATATAAAATATAAAATACATTTTATTAGTTCACATTATTTTAAGATTTAAGACATATAAACACTTTCTTGTGATTCAACTAAAATTTTGGACTAGTGTTAGCCATTGGTTTTATAAAAGTACAATACTAACTTTCACCCCAACATCTATAAGTACATTGTATATCATTGCAAATTATTCTATAGGTAAACTATTTCTACAAAGATTCTTTGCAAGTGAATATCACCCGACTCCCAACATATTTACAAATGAGATGATTAGTAGAAATTTATTCTTGAAATGGTTGGAGATATAATCCACAACTCAAACCTTGATTGATATTTAGATATCTTGTAGGTATAGTTGTTCCTTCTTTAATTTTACTAGGTTGATATCCCATTTCACCCACATACAAAAAAATCATGTTTGTTAAAAAAAAATTATTTCTCTTTGTTCGTCTCTATCCTTTCACACACTCCCCTTCTTTGTGTATTTTCTTGTGAGTCCTATTCTATTCTTCTATATTGTTCTTATCTTTTTATGCCATCTCATTTCAATTCATTTAAATGTATTATGTATTTAATTTTATGGGGTTAAATTCCTTAATGGTGTTGTACCTCAAACATGTGCCAATATTTCCCCCATTAGTATCGTAACTCGATATTTCATTAATGATGGATTAAGTGACATATTTTCTTTTGTCATTAATATTTGCATCTTCTTTTTCTATGTTTGTACCTCAATGTATGAAACTTAACTAAATGGATGTATATATGGTTACATTAACATCTCTAATAATCTTAGTGTTTCTCATTCTCTATGTTCTCTTTAGTGTAGCCAATAAATTCAAATTCTAACTTTTCAATGTATACCCTAGTTTTCCAAATGGATTCCTTTTCTCAATAGCATTTCTCAAGTCTTAACTCATATTGCTTCATCTTTCTTTTCTATTCTCTTTTAATTAAATTTAAAATATGGTTTTTATGTACCTTACATTAATTTCATTACTTCTTTTCTCACAAATCTTATCCTTTCATGCAACCCCTTACTCATACTTTCGTGTGTATTCCACTTATAAGTCCCTTCTCTAGGTGTTTGCGTACTCCAATTCTACATTTCATCTTTTATTTATTTATACATCCTATTTTATTTTGGCAACTTCTTGATCTTCACTAGGATGGTTTCCTTCCCATCCTTACTCTTTAACTCATATCAACCTAATTCTCATCTAACTCTACATCTTATACATGCATGCTTTTGGTGATCTCCAAACCTAATTTCCATCAACTAGATTTCCTCTCCCACATCATCCTAGTCATTACTTGACCATCCTTTCATTCACCTTAGTTACTATACTACTATTTTTCCACTTTCTCTTAATTATGTTCTTTACATCTTTTGATCCACATACTAAATAGCATAAAATCTCTTTGAAGTAGACTTTTTTAAAAATAACTTACATTGTTATACTTACCTAACTATTATCTACAATGGTAAGTCAACCTTATTACCCACATAATATAGTGTTTTTATTGAAAGTAGGGCTTTAACCAAATTTTGTTAAAGTGTACTCATAAATTTTATTCTTGCAAATTCTATAATTTGCATACCTTATTTCCAAAATACCATGTATCACATATGACCCCATCCATCATATCGCAAGTTTGTTTGTTTTGCAAATATAAAATTATTAAAAAAATACCATATCACCTTGTTGAAATTGTTTATGTTTAATAGAATTATCATTTTATATTTTTTTGTTTGTTCTTGTGAACATCCTATCTTTTATATGTATGAAATATAATAGACATGAGATTTTCACAGTCTATAAAATGAAATAAGATACTTTTAGATTCAATTATTAAATTGTTTGTATCAAAATATTAGATCACATTAATGATCTATCAAGATAAGAAAATAAATTATCATTAAATATGATTTGAAACATTGATATAGACAAATTACATAATTAAAATCCAAGAACATTAATATCTCATATAATTTATTTTTATTCCATTATATTAATACATTCAACCTAATTTAAATACAAGTATAATAATAAATATTCAAATTATAAATATTTTAATATTTCTAATGATGTCTAGTAGTTATAATGATGTCTACCCATTTTTTAAGTTTGTATGATAAGCTTATAATACTGGAAAGAGGTGATCTTTCCATTCCTGTCTCCCCACATCACATTTTTTAATTGGTGCATTTCTTAATATATTATTGAAATCCTTAATAATTCTTCTGTGATGTGAAATGATGGAGTCATTTGAAAGTATATGCACTATATCAATTAGGAAATGTGTTTTTATACTGAGAATCACACTTTGTGGACAACTATACCAATTAATTAACATTTTCCTAGGGCAAAATCTTTTGTGGGTGCAACCTTTTCCAACCTTAATAGAAAATTTCGTGGGCTATAATGATGTAAAAAGTTGATTGCATATTATGGAACGTGGCATATTGTTGACTTGACATCTCAAAAGTGTGTTGCCGGCTAAGTAATTTCCTCCAATCATAATACACATAGGTAGTATTATTTATTTAAAGTTGGGAATCTTATAGTTTTAGGTTTGTCTTCTAATCTTTGACTCTAAATAAATATCTATTGTTTTTAAAATAGATAATTATTTATATTACTTAATTTAAATAAAATGTAAAATATTTATCGATTGTTTTATTCTTGAATTATTTAATATTTAAGTAAAGTTTTTTTTATTATATTATTGATTTGAGATAATGATTAGGTCTATTGTCATGCTTTCCTAACTTAAAATATTATCAAAACATGATTTTTTATAAATGTCATTATCTACAACATATACAATCATGTTGTGCTTAATTGTTTAACAGGTAGTATTTCAACACTTAGTGAGTTGAATAAAATTAATTATATTAGTTAATAAATATTGTCAAAGTTTTATGTAGACTCTTAAAATTGTATCATGTATACGAGTGCTAATTTTACTAATATTTTTTCTTTAATTAAATAATTTTATTATTTAATTAATTTTGTGTCATTCTTCTAAATTAACGTCGTTCTTTTGATTCAAATTAAAACTTTGAAATTTCCCTCTTTCTCATAATTAAATAATTTTTAATTATTTAATTATCTAATTTTTCTCCAACATTAATTAAATAATTTTATTATCTAATTAATTATTTCATCACCTCACTTTAATTATCTAATCTTTATATTTAATTAAATTCAATCTCTATCCTCTCATGATTAAATAATTTCTTCAAATTATTTAATTAGCTAACAATGTCCACTTGATTAAATGAATTTCCAAATTTATTTAATCTCATTTCGAATAAATTTCAATTTCCTTTCAAATTCAAGTTAACTTTATTTCCTTTTCATTTCAATTTAATTTCACATTTTCAAAAACCAAAAATCACTCTGAGTTCAATTTCATTCAATTTCTTACAATAGATGTTGAAAATTCTATCTGCCACTTATTCTCAGTGACTCATAAATTACCTTTTAACTCTCAATCAAATCAATCTAAGTGGATCATGTGATCAGTTAACAATTCAATCAAGCCTTTTAACTCTCAATCAAAATAGTCTAACAAAATCAAGCAATCAATTAACAATTCAATCAATTCTTCTAATTCTCAATCAATTTAGATTAATCACATCATAATTATCTCCCATCAATCTATCTTATGAAATCTTAGCCATTGATTACAGAGCGATCTCAACCATTGAATCAAATTCTATAAATTCAAGTTCAATCTCCACTTTTCAACCACCACTATCTTCATATTGTTGTGCTTCTATTTTGCAAGTTTTCATAAAGTACGATTCTAAGAGCCATCATATATCACAAGGAAAAGAAGGACAATGGAGGCTAGATGCATGGAATTGGAAATGGAGTTTGATTTTCTTTGATTTCCTTCATTTAATTCTTTTTTTTTTTCTACATTCCTTTATTATTTGCAATGGAGAATTTTGTGATAGATTTGGGTTTTTGTGGTTGCCTAATTAGTCTATTACATCATATTCTCTCAAAGTTTCAAGTGCTTACATTTTGAATGCATATATTAGTGCTAGAGCTTCTTTCAATAAAGCTATAGTTATGTTCAATTGTTGATGCTTTTCTACTTATAAAGTATATTCATTAATAAAAAAATTCTTGTGTAGTTCTATTCGATTGTTGATACTTTTCTATTTATAAAGTATATTTATTAATATAAAGTTTTCTTTCACCTAGCTACACAATATTTGCTCAATTTACAATTACTATGTAGTGTCAATGTGAACATCAAACGGCTTTCCTCAATATAAAGAATGTTAATTTGTGCATTACACAAATTTTATTTTTTAACTATAAATGTCTCCACTTGTATTTATACCCAAAAGAATGTCCCATTTTAATAATGCTTCTAAGACTTGTATTTTTACATAATTATATTGAAATTTTTGAAACAACACTATCCACCAACATCATCCAAGCTAGGTACTCACACTACTATTGTTTTAGAAGAGTCCCTTGTTGGGCCTCTCATACAACTAGGTGAATACTCTAGAGATAGCTAGGAAATCCAATATGAAGAAGGGTAAGGCCTCTAAAGGAAAAGGTAAATAGAGGTAGTCTCATAGATTGAAGAAGAAATCAAGCATTGTCAAAGGAGAAGGAAAAACAAGTGCAATTCTAAATTTGGATTCTAAAACTAGTGGTGAAAAGAAAAGACAAACCCAAACTGAGGAAAAGGAAATCTCTTCTGAGCAGAATCTAGAATCACGAGAAAGTCCTTAGACTTTTATTAGGAAAGAAAAAAGTCCAGTGTCAGTTAAGATGGCACAACTCTTAGAAGGGAGTGTTGTTCAGGAAACAAGAGAACAAGGTGGAGGAAATTAGGTGGAAATTGAAGAAGAAGAAGTTGAAACATCTATTGAAAAGTATGAAAATATTCAGACCAAGATGGATGAACCTACATTTGAGGATAATGTGAACTTAGACATATTAGCAAAATGGTTGTTAGGGAGATTGGGGATATTATAGAAGTTGTATTACAATAGGAAATTGTCTCAGTAGCAAAGCCATTGATGGAAACAATGGTATCACCACAAGACTCACATACCTCATCATCAATAACTTGGCCCTCCTTGGTACTCATTTTGTGGAAAAAGGTTAAGCAGTTGCAGTTGAGAAAAAAGGAATTGATAAAAGAAAAGGTTCAAATACAAGCGAAGTTGTAGGAATCTGAGGAGATAGTTATGAAATTGAAAGGTAAGATGGATACCATGGCCTCCATGGTTCCACAAATAGTTAATTATTGGCCTCCAGCCAGAGTTTATACACTATTCTTAAGGGAGCAATTACTTAAATTCAATTTATTCATCTTTATTTGGATTTTCCCAATTCAATTGTCACTCAAGATTATTTTGTATTTTCAAGCCTCTAGTTCAGAGATACATTGCGTAAATTTTATATGCATAAGTTCATTTTTCCTTATAATACTAGGTGGAATCCCCTCTTATATCCTATAGATATACAAATAAGAGCCTATGTTTCTATTTAAGAAATGAGGAGAGCAGGGGTACATAGATGGTTACATAGAAAGAGACAAAACAAACAACCACTCTCCTCCTTAGAGCTGAATCAAATACTCTAAATGTTATAATGAATGAATGGGTGTCTTTGATTGATAAAGATGATGTGAGATAGAATATATGAATATCTAGGGAAGAATTGTACTCAACTTATGAGAAGATGCTTCATAATCAAGGCAAAGTTATGTTGGGCTATGTTGTTAATAGGTGGCAAGAACTCACATATGAACTACAAGAGAAAGAACCTCATTCCCTCTATAAATTTTATGCAAGAATACACAAAGCCATACGATATATAGACTTAGCCAGAGAACAAGGAATAAAGTGGTTGCCTCTTTATTTATAGCCTCCACTTCTATTATGGCAGACTCTGGATTGCAAAAGGATACAATAATATGTTGAAGACTTTGAAGATCCCAGGTGGAAAGAGATAACCAAATCTAATGGATTCTATTAGAATCCTTGAGTTAAAGGTACCAGTGTAACTATTGCTTTTGATTTTAGGGAAATGGCTCTTGTGCAAAATAGGAAAAAGGGGCCTACTTTGAGACAAGCAAGAATTTAAGTTGGGGGAATGATAGGGCTCTAGAATGTTTGTTTTAATCAATCTTTTAGCTAGTACAGTCTAGACTTTTAATTTATTACTATTTTGCATAAGACATTAGTCATAGTTTGGTTTGTGGTTATGTTAAGACCTTCTTTGAGTACTCTTTTTTGTGTGGTGATAATTCTAATATAATATATACGTGCATATGAAATATGTACATGATGTGATGAAAATGGTTAGTAGCTATAAAATTATTCAATGTTGTATGTGCTAATTGATTTTGTAGCCTCTGATTTGGAAGTGAGTTGATTGTTCTTGTAGTTGTTCACTATTCCAGTTCCTACAACCATTACAAAATAAGTGTTGGTTTGGTCAAATGGTAGTTCAAACAGATTGGACTATTCAAAAGAAGCACTTACACATGGAAGTCTTTCATGAATTTAACTACCTGAACATGTATCATTAAGGAGTTTGTTGGATTGATGTAATGGATATTTATGTAGTTGGTTAGGAGTTAAGAGTTACAATCCTAATAGGACTCTCATCCAGTTCATGCTCTTTTATTTCTATTAATAAATATCTCCCTTGATACTAGGATCAAGATGTAATTAGTTGGAGACTTAGTCATAGGGAAATTATATAAATAATATAGCCCTTTAATCTAAAAAGGTTAATGATTTTTGTTGTCCTCATGTTGTTAGTTGTGTTTCCTTTTATGAAGAACATAATCAATGAATAATAATGCATTTCTAAGATGAAATTAATTATATGAATATGTGATTGAGTACATACCCAGGGGGGGCCACTTGAGGTGTAGTATTGTTGTAGTTAAATATAGTTAGATTAAATTTTGCTTCTTTTCTTAGAATAAGTTTTTTGAATTGGATTAAGTTCATTTGTTATTGTTTACTTTCCTGCAGCATCGTAGTTGAACATCAGTTAATTGAATTCATGTTGTCAAACACATTTGGATTACATAGTATGATGTTTAGTATTTCCTTGCAAAGGTTCATTGTTTAGCATTTCATTTTTTCTATAGTACTCTCCAGTTGTTATTCTTCCAGTATTTTATTTTGTTGTTATTTTGGGAATTTCCATAGGACAACAACTATAGGTAGACTTGTAGTGCACATATAGTATTGCACCATTTTAGGTTTCATATCCCATGGTTGATAGAATAAATAAAGTCTTTTAAGATATGATGGATTGCTCGATCTACAAAACCATCCTTGAGTTGTGAATTAACACTCCAATCTCAAATGGAATTAAAAGTCTCTACCCTCTTTAATTTTGTATATTGCTTCATAAAGAGTACTTTTAATTGGTAGATAACTTGATTGGTATTACTTTATTATCGTTCTCTATAAATATTGTCATAATTCCAATAGAATTGTCACAATAAATTTGTCAAACTATATCTTCCATCTAAGAATTTTAATGGAAGATAATGTATCTCCAAATCATCTTCTGCTTTTTTTATTATGTTGATATTAAAGTGGAAGTTGTTGCAAACTATTTTTTTTTTAAATTTTTTTTTCACACATTTTTTAAACTCAAAGTATGTACTATGTCTAATCTCACGTTTTGAGATTAGCATAAAACACATGTACACACATAGATTTAGCATGTTATGCTCTTTTTAAATTTACTATGGAGGATGACCTTATCATTGTTCTCTCTTCAAGATCATGGTCCTATGACAAGCATGATTTGTCCATCTGTAGATGGAAAGCTAGCTTCAACCCTACAATAGACCTTCATAAGACAACTCTTGGATGGGCTCAACTCCCAAGCCTCCTGTTGGAATTCTAGGATGAGCTTAGATCTTCAAGTGGATAAATAACTCATTTAAAAAAAAAAACTACTGTTGATGAGGTGACAAAGAATAAATCCAAGTTAGTCTTTGCACGCTTTTGTGGGAATATCAATATCAATAAATTCCTCCCTAATTTTATCTCCCTGCAATCTATTTTTAGTAGTTGGACTTAAGCGATTGTGTATGAGAATGTGATGGTGTTATGCTAGAAGTTTTCTAAGTTGGGGCATCTTATTTCCAATTGTAAGGCTCCCCCAAAAAAGCCTTTAAAATTAAAAGAAAAGTGTCTCCCTAATGATGTAGCTCTATCGGATGCTTAGGTTTCTCCCTGGTCAATTTTAACTGAGTCTGAGAGCCTCCTTGCCGAGGAAGGTTTGCAAGAAATGAGAGATGCCTCTGTTGGCAACAATACAACAAATTTAGGGGGGGGGGTGTGAATCCGTTTGCTCCCAAACTCTACAAAACTCAAACTTAAATTCAGATCTATTTATTAACAATGAAAGAATAAATCATCACCACATCAATAATGTCATAACCCTCTTTTCCAACTTGATAAGACTTTATTATTATTATTACTATTTTCATTATTATTATTAAATTTAAGAGTAATGTTAGTTAGAAATTATAAATTTAAAAAGGTTGAAATATTTTAAAGGAAAAGAATTAATAAGTGGCGACACACATGAGGTCATAAACTTAATTGGAAAAATAAATGTATCCATTAAAATATCAATTAAGCACATGCCGTAGGAGAAAAGGAGAAGTTTCTAGAAGAGGATTTTCAAATTCCATTTCTTGCATGTAACCCCCACTTTGTCAATAATTAATTATGCATGGAGTTTATTTTGGAAAAAAGGAATTCCTAATCAATTAATTGCTTTAGTAGTGGGAAAATGACTACCTTTCTATATAATGGATTTCAGTTTTTGAAATAGCGGGGGGACAGTTTTGATGAAAGCATTCTTGAATTTTTTCATGTTAGTAGTAGTAGGATTTTGTGAGTACTTAGTATGGTAGAAGATAGGATTTTTCAAATGCTTTTGGAGGAGATTTTATCAAGCTACAAGGAGGAGATGAAGAAGACTAGCTGAGAGATTGGAGGTGAATCCTTCAGCAAGTTCTTCATTCAATCTAGGTTCCATCCTTGTTCACTTGTTGTTTTTCTTTCAAATGAAAAGGGAAGGGGATTTTAATATACGCATGGTGTTTGTTTTGGTAGGAATTTGTGGGTAGGAGACCCAATCTTCTTCTATTTTGCATGCATGTAATTTATGTAGAAGATTTTAAGTAGTTATAGGAAAAGAATTTTAATCACATACTTGTTTACTCTATCGAAAATTAATTAGTTCTGGCAAATCTTTTAATGTTTTTCCTTCCTCGAACTAGACTAATGATAGGAAATAATATGGATTTAAGAAATGAGATTGCGTGTTATCTTTCACTTTAAATTCTTAGAGAAATCCTCTTCTTTGTTTCCTTTCTAAATTTCAAAATCTTAGAAAAAGAAGAAATTAATAGAATGCATATTAGGATAAAATGAAATGACAAACTTTCTGGAATTGTAATAAGATTTGGAAACAATTAAAATATATCCTTTTGAATGCACAATTTTTGAGTTGTTCAACTCTGTAAAAAAATCTTTATCCCCCCAATTATAAATTGTGAGGAATCTCACTTGAAAATCTTTATTTCTCAAAATGTATTTTGTATTTTGTATTTCTCAAAGTAAAATTTGTCAGAACCTTTCTCTTTGTGGAAATCTTGTGAAAATAAGTTATCTTTGAGAAAATCTTTTGAAATAGTTTTTTTTTTCTATGTGAAAATCCTTATCTCTATGAAAAAAATTTCTTCTTTTTTTTCTTGTGGAAATTCTTTAATCTCGAAATGAAATCCATCTCCTTGATTTATTTCTCAAGAGAATTTGTGAGAATCTCTCTCTGTCAAAAAAAACGAAAAACCCTTTATCTCTCAAAAACATAATCTACAAAATTCATTCCTCTATAAAGAATGTTTGGATTATTCATATCTGGTGATTTGTTCCTATGTTTAGAATTTCTAGAAAGACAAGAGCAAGAAATTTTCTTTGTATATAATCAGAAAAGAATAAAATACAAAACCATGCATATGAATTTAAATAATAATAAATAAACACATATAATCTCCGCATTTCCATTGGTTGAATTTAATATGATTTATCCTTGTGTAATTAATAAGGAAACAAAATGTTTGATCTTTATTTTATATATAAATAAGCATATTAGCATGTATTTCTATTTAGCATGTTGATTTAAAAAAACAAAAACAATGAATGCTTTTATGGGGTTGTTTTATAGAGAATTTTTTTTTTTTTTTTAAAAGTAAACCGTAGGTAGGAAGTGGCTGGCCCACTTCCCCACTCCCTTCCCTAACTTCCTAACTGTCGTTACATGCCGTTCTTTTTTTTAAAAATTATTCCTTGCTAGCCAGTTTTAATAACCGACTTAGTTATTAGTTCACTAATGTATTAAATTTTATTAAATATTTTTGAGTTGGATATGATAAATTTGATTATAAAATTGATTTAGTTTATAAATAAAGATTTGTTAATATAATATGTAGTTGATTTTCATAAATTAGTTTATGAATAAGCATTTGCTAATATGAAATTGATTTTTATAAATTAGTTTATAAATAAAGATTGTTAATATAAAATTGATTTGTCAGTTTATAAATATAGATTATTAATACTTGAAAAAAAAATTGTTTAACATTAATTTTGTTATTAAATAAATTATTATTGGGTGTTAATTATAATTTTATTTAAAATATATTTGTTAGAATTAAGAATTTAGGGTTTATATCATTAGACTCAATTTATATTTAATAGTTGTAAGAGCTTCATCTTATCTAGATTAATTTGTATATTTGGCAGTTAAAATTTATTTGGGAATTAAATTGTAAATTTTGGACCTTTCCTTCAATTAATTTTTTAACAATTTATTATCTCCCTAATGTGGGACAAGACAACCTTTTTGATATCAAAAGAGTAATTTTGCAAGAGGCAAATGACTAACTAATACTTATGGGAGCTAGATGGATAATCAACATTAAGAGGCTCCCTTTACCTTAATATAGTGTTTAAACCTTCTTATTGAATAAATTAGTTTGAATTAGGAAAACAAAGTATTTATGATGCACCTTGGTAAGCTTTGCATAGTTAATGGAATTATTGAAAAAAAATATTGTTTTCTCTTCATTAAGAATCACTAGCTAACCTAGAATAAATTTTTAGTAGATAGATCAATACATTCAAATTAAGTCTCTTACTTATGAGTCATCAAAATGGCTTGTAATATTTCCGATTGGTGCAAGAATTAAAGGTTAAATATTTTACCTATCCAGTGAATGTGTTAGACTCATAGTTACCCTCTTTTTGTACTTCAAGAAATATGAAATAATGTTTAGTTAAAAGTTTTCCCTCAATTCAAGAATATTGTTTCTTAAATTTTAAAATATAGTATACAAGGCTAAAACATTTACCTTCTAGTTACAAAAGAACCTTAAGACTAGAAAAAGGGAGAAGTAACATTCAAATTACAAGTAACTAAAGATAAATTTAATTAGCGTTTAGAAATTAGATGTGAATTTCATAGTTGAATCTTCATACAACCTAAAAGGGTATAATTTATTCTGGATGAACTTCTGTATTAATTAAGATGTAAGTAAATTCTTGAAAAGCAAATAGATTTAGCAATGGAAATAGAATAAAAATTGTTATCTTTTCATAAGATGTTGTTAAACTCGACCTCATCTTGCATGATCTTAATTCTAGTACTCATCTTTTGTGAATGTTTAAGGAATCTTAGCTTGAATGATGAAATAAGTTATAAGTGGATTCTCACCTTAATATGAGTTCGAGTAATCTGCCCTTTGATCACTTAGGGAGTTAAATTGGAGTAAACTATAGAGAAAATATTATCTCACTTCTAAGAAATTGATATTGAGAGGATTAAGTCAATATTACACCGAGTGGATGCTCTAGATAGTTACATCCTTATAATATTGTAAAGGATTTGGCATTAGTTTAAAAAATAACTAGAAGTAGATTAACTTGATACTTAGCATTATTTTGGTTAACTGGAAAGTGTTTAAACCCTTCTCTAATCTTTTTTCCAAACAATTAGTAATTAAGTATAATATGGCTATTTGAACCTTATTGTCAAATTTCTCTTCAACCAAGGGAGTATTGAATTCATTTTTAAAGTACTATTATTTGATAAATTTTATTTCAAGCAATTTAGTACCTTTCAATTGTTTGGATTCACATTTAAAGTAAGGTTATCATTTGTGGATGAAATTTATGTTGCTTCAAATGAAATAATTAGTTGACCTTATCATTAAATAAATTATCCCTTCAAAGAAGTAGGTATTTTTCCAAAGTCCTCTTATTTAATCATTTTTGTCCCTTTCAAGCAATTTAGTACCCTTGAAGTATTAGGATTCATATTTAAAGTGTAATGGGTTGTGCCAAAACAATTTTATCTTGCAAGTAATTCAAATCATTTTTTTTAAAGGCACCTTTACAAGTATCACAATTTTCAAGCAATTCGTATTTTCATGTAATTAAGTTCAAGTTTCAAAGTTTTAATTATTATCATAGTTTTTTGTCAAAGATTATACTATTTCGAAGTAGTTGTTTTGTTATGATCCTTTCAATTAAGTATATTTATATCTTAGTTTTTAATTTCAAGTAATAATTATTTTCATGTAATAGTTTCCTAATTGTTAAGTGTAATGTTTATTTAAGCTTTCATGAACTTATAGTTCACTCCTAGTTAGATAATTAAATAAGTGGAGTTGAAACCAAAACCTTAGTAGCGTTCGGTATCTATGGTGCCTCTGGATCATGCTTATGGGTAATGTCGTCATGTTGAACTGCTGCACTAAATGCCTAATAAAGCTGCAATAACAACATCTGTGGCATCATCCCTATAAACCGTTGGGGAGAAATAAGGGCCATTTGGAACCTAAAATCCAAGGGGTGGGTAATCCCCCTTAGATCGATAATCTAAAAATATGAAAATTAAATGAATTTACATATGCTCAGTTAAACCTTAGAAAACCTCATTAGGGCTAGTTGTGAGTGATGATTTTGGAACTTATTTATCTTGATGTATATTTGAATGGATGATAATGGATTAAGGGTGATGTATTTAATAGGAATTAGGAATTTGATGTTTTAGGGCACAAGCAGAAGGCCACTTTGAGCCTTTTTGCTATAGAGCTACCATAGTGGGTAGCAACCGCAGAGAAACTGTCTGGGACATTGACCCTAGAAAGGGTTGTGTACCCACTAAACAATTTACATTAAACCATAGATAGAAACCAAAACTACATAATTTATGCCTTGATCCCGTGCCGAAATAGGTATGTAGGCAGTCTAGGGTCAGAGTTGTCCCTTGTACTCATGTGTTCGGGGATGGGGACTTAAGGTTTGGTTATTGGTGAGATTTTAACTTTCAAAGCTCTTTAGTCCAGCAAACGAAGTGAACAGACAATGTTAATTGGAAGATTAAATTTTTTTTTATGCATACTTGGAAGGGATCCCGAATGGATTCACTTGATTTCCCGAGGCTTTAGGCCAAATTCTGAGGTGGAAATCAAGCTTATTTTGTTCTATTTTATTTACTCCTAAGGATGGTGACCTCGGTGCACTCCTGGTAGAGGAGTGTACTCTTTAGTGAGTGACTGAAGACCTGGATGGTCTCGATGAGTCTAAAGTCTCTGGCCAGAGCACTCCCTATTCTTTATGAATAGATGCCTACCCCATTTGGATAGATGCCTATCCCGAATTGGATAGATGAAATCCATGTCTTGTATAGGTAGATTCCTAACCAGTATGGCTAGATACCCATCCCAGTTGGATGGATGCCTGGAGTATGCGAATGAATCAAACATGAATGAGAATAAGTAAAAGAAAAAAAAAATCAGTTGAGATTTTGGATTAAGTTAAGTGGGTTATTATAAAAACCACACATAACACCAAGATATTTTAAGTGGAAAATCCGGTTAAGGGAAAAACCATGGTGGGAACCTACCCACAATGAGATAATACCCTATTAGGAGTAAATGTAAATATTATAATGGGGAATGCACATGCATTCAGGCACACTACCTAGAGCTCACTACTCAAATATAAGAAGGGCTACAACCCTGAGGAAGGCTCACTACCTTACAAGATTTTGACAACAATCTAGATTACATGAACTGTGAAAATAGCATCTTCACATTCCTGCTTATAGTTCCGGTTAAGCACAGTTTGATCTGCCCTGCCACACACTTCTCTTTACACTTCTGAAAGATCATAACACTTGCTCTCACACTTACTCGATCACACACTCATGGATACAGCATAGATACATCTCACAAATGAATATTACATATATTTATACAAATCATAAACCTATATTTCAAGGTTGGCTAAACCCTCAACACAAATTCCAAAATATTAACCTCACAGGTTACAACCATACATGTGGACTAAAACAATGTCAACTGAGACATAGTTTGGACCCAAATCAATACTGCAAACATGCAAGACCTCCAACCATTATGCCTTGATCATCTGCAACACACTATAATCACCAAGAATGTCGTATAATACAAAGAACACCACCAAATCAAGAAAATGATCAATAAAACACACAATGACCAATGCAGATTATCAACACAGATAGGAATCGATCTAGAAACATCCACAAGCAACGTGAATCACACCAAAAACAATTGCAACATCACCACTTACTAGGATCTCCATTTTCATTATACCAAACCTTAAGAACACAAACCAAATTGAATGTCAAACTAAAAGATTCACTTGCAGACTTCCAAATCACTAACCATCTTAATTGAGGACACATATGAACATCCCAAATACTTTGTCAAATCCACAAACTAAGATATAGCATTTCTGGAGCACAAACCATAATACCGAATAACATGAACAACTGAAGAATAACCTCAATACCAGATCACACAAAATTATCAAAACATCATGTGAAGCACTAAAACTTATGCTGAATCAACTAGAGATAAGTATATCTAAACCCATCAAACTGCAACAAATCAACAATAACACACTAGCCAAACCAACTCATCCAATCTGATTGCAACACTGTAATACACAAAAGAATATGTTGACATCAATGAAAACACATCATTCCAACAAAATTCTCAGCAATAACCAACAACATCAAACATGGTGGATCCTCAAAAGGGCACATAGAAGACCTTGAAGGAAGCTATAAATGTGAACTGGGAGGAGGATTTAAAAAAGGACTACCCCTTGACTGGTGATATTTTAAAAATAATGGAGAACCCTACCAAGGTTTTCAATCCTTTGGAGAGGAGTGTCATACCTTTGTCGACTGGTGATAAGCCTTTCAAGGAGGGTGAGATCCCCACTAACGACGGTGGAGTTGCTTCCTCTCCCATTATGTTTGTCACTTCAAACAAGGCTTCTCTATTGCTCTCTACTACTTCCTTGGAAGCCCCAAGGAAATGATTTTCTCCAAGTTCTTCGTCAAGTGGACATAGTTCGTTGGGTGAAGTATCAACAACTAAACTTGAAGAAGAGGGTTGGATGACTTAACAAAGGAAAACTAGGAATAAGAAAATTGATGCTGGTGGGGAAGCCAAAGCTGACAGACCTTCCCAAATATTTACAAGGCAAAGGGAAATTGCCAATGGTTGACAATGTACCTGGGAATCGGAAACTAAACTTAGAAAATGAGGTTCCTATCTTGGAAAATGAGAAGCTTTAAAATCCCTCAAAATAAATATGCTTTAAGGAATTGTATCCTTGAAAAGAAGATGGATATTTTGCTTCTTTAGAAAGTGAAAATAACATCTATAGTCTTTCCAAAGGTGGTTGATTATATTTGGTCGGGTTCTTTTTTCTTCATCAGTGAAGCTTCTAGTTCCTCAAGTGGGATTGTCGCCATGTGGGATTTGTATAAGGTCAACGAAAATTTTCTAGGATGCACTGCCAGTAGTCTTTTTATAAGGTTTAATGTGCATAAGGTTTTTTGGTGTTTAGTGAACATTTATACTCCTAACACCTGATCAGGTCAATTGGTGGTTTGGGAGGATGTCAGGACAAACATATTAGTGGCCTCTAATGACGTCTCGATGGTTTCATGGGATTTTGATACCCCTTTATTCCCCTTAAAGAAGTTAGGAAAGTTGGGGAATTATTTTGACATGTTGGGCTCAGCTGATTTCATTAATAGGATGAGTCTTTTGGATATTGACTTGATTGGTCAACATTTTACTTGGTCCAACCATAGGAAGGGGGACAATCTTGTTTAGGTTTATGTTGGCAATTTTTGTGCCAACCTTAGTAGAGTGCGGGATAAAGATTTTCAATCGACTAAGGGTTGCTCCTTTATCCCACAACACATTGGAAGAAGTCATGTGGTCACACGGGATAAGAGCAACAAGCAATGAAGGGGTCTCTTTTTGCCCTTGCAACTTTTTCAGGCTCCAATTCTATCTCTGATTTGATCGGGTTGGTCGGTCAACTCACTTAAGTTTTATCGGCTAGAGGGCTCCTGGTCATTAGTGGGCCAGTTTCCCCCTTTTCCTCTTACTGGTCGATGGCGATTTTCTCTTAGATGTGAGGGGATTTTCCCTTATCTTGCATGCATTCAAAGGAAACTATGACAATGTGTAGGATAAGGAGTGATTAAAGTTAAAGAAGAAAATCTTATCCCGCGAAGTGAAATGAAGGCTTAAAGAGGGCATGGGATAAGGAAGACGAAGGCAGATGTGTTCTTTTTCCTTATCCCGCAGGGTGAAAAGGTCAACAAGAAAGGATCGTGGGATAAGGAGGATAGAAGAAATAAGCCAAGGGGCTTATCCCAAGTGGCGACAACATTCAAGTTGCCAACATATCAAAGAGCAACAAGAGAAGTCACGCGAGATAAGATCCAACAAAGAAGAGGGCCAGCCTCTCTTATCCCACAAGGTAAAACAAAGGCATCAAAGGTGCCGCATGATAAGGAAATAAGGGTGAATCAAAGAGACCCTTATCCTGTAGAATAAAAACAAGACAAGAAAGAGGTCACGGGATAAGAAAGCAAAGCAAAAACATGCATGGCTTGTCTCGTCAAGTTACAAAGGTAACAACGACAACCCATAGGATAAGAAACAAAGTAGAAACAAAGAAACCCTTATCCAGTAGAGGACAATAGAGAATAAAAAAGAGCCGCGTGATAAAGAAATAAAGGCAAAATAAGCAAAAGCTTATCCCATTGGGTAAACATAGACCCATAGGGAGCTTGCAGGGTTTTCCTTGATTTGCGAAGATTTTTGTTTCTCTAGAGGCAAAGGACGCTCTCAGAGCTGTTTCACCATGCCATCAAATATGTTGATCTAATCTTCTCCTCCTCTTTGATATTTTGTAACTTAACCCGGGTAGGGTTAGGGTTTTCTCAAATGGAAACCATTGAGTTAAGCTTAAACTATAAAAACAATTTTGTAACATTTTGATGGAATATTCTCTTCTTTTTCTTTTGCAGAAGGCTTATGTCTCTTTGCACTTGTAAAAATTGCTTTGCCTTTCTCATTAATGAAATTTACTTATTCTACCTAATTTCATTCTTATAATGCATGTATTTCTTTTACCTCATTGTTTGAATACATTCTTGTTTGTCTTCATTCGTTGTAGGTGTTTGTGTTGATCCCCTCTGTGAATGTTGACTGTGAATAGAGCCCCATTCCTCTCCTTATTTCATAGATGTTAACCTTCACTTGAACTTAGGTGGCTAATTAGGGTAGAAATATATGCATGTCTTGGGTGGTTTCATTTGTGTTTTGTGCAGTCATAAGCAAGAAGATCACAGTTTCAGTTTGGGTGCAAACCCCTTTCCCCTCTTTTAGTATCCCATTCCTCTTCTCTCTTTTCCTTGTCAAATCAGTAGATTAGACTTTCATGTGCTGGGTTGGTCCAACACTTAGCATCAGATTGAAAGGAAGTCAGCCTGCTCTAGAGATTCAACCTCACATTTAGCAAGGTTCCACACTCGAGAGGTTGATTCAATGTTTCACAAGGTTGATGACCAAGGTTTCTTGGGTCATCAAGGGTGCAAATTTTTGTGACACCGATATAGTTGGATATATTATTGGTCTTAGAAAATTAGGAGTTGTGTTTTAATTCTTTCCTTTGGGCCCTTCCTAGAATAGTTTTCTATCATAATCCCCTCCTTCTGGATTGGGTGTATAAAACTGTTAAGGGGTCGGTCCCTTTTCATTTTGAAATCATGTGAACCATTCAACCGTATTTTCAGACTTATATCCAAAATATGTGGAATACCCCTATGCAATGCACAACTATGTATAGAGTGATAAGAGGCTCAACATTATAAAACAAAAAGTTAAAGGCTAGAATAAATACACCTTCAATGATATTTTTGCTAAGAAAAAGGAGATTGATTCCACTTGGTTGTTATTCAAGCTAAAATTACTAATGGGGATAGGTGAGAGATTTCACATAAGTAGGAAAATTTGAGAATGGGATGGAAATAGAACATGAAAAGTGAGGAAATATTTTGGAAATGAAATTCCAAGGTCCAATGGTTGAAAGAGGGGGATAGGAATTTTGCAATCTTCCATAGGCTAGCTATGAAACATAGGAAGAGGAACTCTATTTATTCCCTAGTGGATGATTCTAACCAAACTATCACCGATGATGTAATGATGGGGGAGATGGCTTCTAGATACTTTTATAATACTTACAAAATTATAGCTCTTTGATCTCCCTTTCCTTGGAAGATCATCTATTAGATTGTGTGTTGGGATCTCTTACTTTGGCTAACAAGGCATAGTTGTTGATCCAAATTTTAGAGGATGAAGTTAAGGATACTACCTTTTCTATGGGTGCTTTTAAAACCTCAAGATCAGACGGCGTCCCCTGGCATTTTTTCAAGAACCTTGGGATATTGTGGGAACCAACATAATGATGGCTACTAGAGACTTCTCCCATACTGGCAAGATTCTAAAAAGCTAAATAATTCTTTCATTGTTCTTGTTCCTAAATTTCTTGAGCCAAAGTGCCTCTCGAAGTTCAGACCTATTGGTCTCTGTAACATTGTGTATAAGATATTTTCTAAAATCCTAGTCAATAGGCTTATTCTATTTATTAACAAATTTATTAGTTCCACTCAAAAGGGTTTTGTCCTAGGATGGGAAATTCTTGATGATTATATTTCCACTCATGAGATTATCCATTCAATGAATAGGTGTGGTCGTCTAGGGATGGTCCTAAAACTTGATATTTCTAAGACCTATGATAGAGTTATATGGGATTTTCTCTTCAAAGTCTTGAGAAAAATAGGTTTCCAAGATAAGTTGATTAGCTTAATCAAGGAATGCATAACCATTGTTAAATTCTTGATCCTGGTTAATAGAGATCCAAGGGGCTCTTTGTTGTTGAAAAATGTTTGAGGTAGGGGGATCCTTTATCCTCATACCTCTTTATAATGTTGGCTAAAATTTTAGGAAGAAATTTTCTAAACATGGTGAACAAGGGCACTCTATAGGGGGTAAGGTGGCCTCTTCCTTATGTCCCTCTGTCCTTCACCAATTTGTGGATGACACTATTATGTTTGGGGTGACTTCTGATGTGGAGGCTAGAAATTGGAAGCTCTTTCTAAATTAGTATGCCAATGTGTCAGGGTGACATATTAACTATGCAAAGAGTAGTATTTTTTTCACACTGGGGAGGGGCTTCAAAAAAAATCAAGAATATTTTGGGTTGCTAGAGCATGGCCCTCCTGAGAATTTACTTGGGCCTCCCTCTAATTGTTAGGGAGGTGGTCCCTTCTTTCTAGAACTCTATTTTGGAAAGATTGCAAAGGAAGCTTGCAGGTTGGAAGGGTAAGCTTCTTAATGGTGCTGGTAAATTGCAACTCCTGGTAGCCTCCCTTCAAGGAATTCTAGTCTACTATCTCTACCCGTTTAAGATCCATACTTCCTTTGCTAAAAAAATGGAGAAAATACAAAGAATTTTTTTATGGATAAGAATGGAGGAAAAGAAAAGAATTGACTTGGTTAATTGGGACATGGTATGCCACCCTACGAAATTTTGTGGCTTGGGAATAAGGAAAAGTAACTCTCTTAATACAACAGTGCTGACAAAATTGGGATGGGCTCTCTCCTTAGAGGAGAATGATTTTTGTAGAATTATGAGTGCCAAGTACCTAAATTTGGGAAGGTTTTTTAGAATCCTCTTCTCTACTAGCCTCCCAAGTGGTTCTAGAATTTGGAACAATATTATCAAAAGACGAGGCCTACTCTCTATAGAATTAAGGTGGTAAATTGGTAATGGCCAAAATATTTAATTTCAGGAGGATAATTGGTTTGAAGTTGGGTCCCCATCTTCTCATCCTAATCTTAAGGCTATTAAATATTGTGCTTTGGCCTTCTTTGGTTCTAGGGTGATTGACTATATTTATCTACATAAGGCCTAGTCAAACATTTCTTAATGTTCTTAATCCCAACCTCACCTTATCCATTGGGATGCCCAATTACAACAACTTTTACAGTTTGTCAGAATCCCAATCTTTGGTGAGGAAGATAGGTTTGTCTGGTCCAAAAACTCTAAGAGAAATTTATTTGACAAATCAATTTACCTTTTGTTGTTGAAGGAAGGTACTCTTAGAGAGATTCAGAGGAAAGTCTGGCTCCCAGATCTCATCCCAAAAGTCATTTTTTTCTAGTGGACGATGATGCATAACAATATCCATAAGATAATCTCATTAAAAGGGGCTTTCAACTTCCAAATGGGTCTTCTCTAAGCTTGAGTGAGAATCCATTCCTCACATTTGTTTTCACTGTCAATTTGCCTTCAATCCATGGGGTAAAGTTATAAATAATCTGTAGATTTCTTGGGTCATAAATCATGACCCTCAAGCTCATTCCCTTGATTGGACATGCCCTTCCTATCACCTCTTCATTGTTTAACACTAGAGGCATATCCCACCACATCTCGTGTGGAGCGTTTGAAAGGAGAGGAATAATAAAATATTTTAGGGTAAAGAAAAAACTATTATTGAGGTGTTCAAATATTTTGTTGACTCCTAATTTTACCTTAAATGCTAACAACCTTGTGGGAAATTCAGTAATGGGGGACCTTTTGCACAAAACTCACTGAATGACCTTCGAGTTTGAGAAGCCGACTCTTCATACAATTGAGAGAGAAAAGGGGAAGAAAGAAACTTAAAAAAAATGATATACACTACTTAGGCAAGACGCCAAAATATTTTGGAAAAGCATTAACAACATATAAAACCCAAAGACATGCTTCTTTAAAGCTCATTCAATAATCTACATGTTCAGAACCATTCGATAGAGAAATTCAACAAAACTCATTCAACATAAAATGACATTAACCATTCATCCAACAGATAACAAGTCTCATAACATATTTTAATCTGTGGAGTCTCACAGCAAGTACCATAGAAGTTATTGAATTTGAAAACAACAAAGAAGTCAATATATTAAGCTTCAAATAAAACTATCACAAAGGCCATAGGCACAATATGACATGTCTATCATTCAACAAATTTAATTAACATAAAGGCTTCTCCAATGAGCCAAAGTCTAAAAATCTCTCTAAAAGTTTGAACCCTTCAAAGCAAGAAAAAGAAAGGATAAATAGAGCCCTCGGCTCCTAACTAATAGTTCACAGCATTAGCAACATCCTAGCAACCACTTTTGACAAGAAATTCCAGCATGGTACTCTACGAGACGCTACCCAGCAAAACAGCCTTCGAAGTTCTTATCCCAACCGTGTCATGGCGACCCCTGCACCTGCCCAACAAGAAAATTGTGATGTAAACTGCATCTTGGTTCACAAACTACCATGGAAGACACATGGAGACTCGGGGGATACCCGAAGTCGAGCGTGAAAAGAGAACCAGATTGTGCAATGCAGGGACACCAAGTGTCACCATCTTTACACGAGGAATGGTGGGGCCGATAAGCATACACCGATATAAAAACCTGAGCCACACGAAAGCTCCGCATTCTCTCAAATTTGAGAGAGAAAAGAGAGCAACTTGAGGCAACGCCGAGATGCCACTTGGTGCGCATGTTGATGAATGGGAAAATGGCCGAAAATCAAAAGAAATCACTACCACTTGACCAAAATGCCGCCTATGAGCAATCCCAAAATAATATTAACATTTCTTGGTGACTGAATGGGGAATTCTACCCGCGAAATGCTAGAACCCAAAATTGCTAGTTCAGAGACCAGACTTCATGCTAGAATGGGGAAAAGCAGATCAAAGACCTACTACAACGAAAACTATTCATCTTCAGAGGGTAACACTTGTGCTTCCAGATTCTGGTAGTGTTGATCTAAACAAATTACTTTGTCAAATGGCAAGTTTGCTAGTTCATCATGGACCAGTTTCAAGAGCGCATAGAGTTGGGCCAGGGGGTGCAGGAGATGCTCGACCTCCTCCACTGAATTAGGATTGCTCAGGCACTGTAGGAAGGTCCTATCTTGCTATAATTTCTCTATCTGGATCAACACTTATTCAATCCCTAGCACATAACCATCTATGGGAAAAGGAGAAGACAGGCCCAGGAAAATAAACCTCTCTATGCACCGCTTGATATCTAGAACTGAAATATTTAAAGGCTCAAGCATTGCTGATACATGCATGATTACCCTGTGCTAGTTAATGAAGATATTAGTCTTCCTGATTAATTGCTTGCAGTCTATAATTCCTTTTTCTCTCAACTCTCCATCTTGAGTAGCATACAACATCTGAATTAAGCTCTGGGCTACGAGGAGATTAGGACCAATAAAAAGCATAGAGTTATTAATGAGAGTGCCTACTTCAGCATAGAGAGATTGCACTTCTCCTAGCAATATCAGTATGGGTTGGAGTGAAGGGCAATATTGCTTAATTCTTTCCCAATGGGAAATGTACAATTCTACCAAAATTGGAGAAAAATCTTGAGGAACCTCCAGGGGGGAGGAAGGTTTGATAACCGTGAGACTTCCTCATCTTTTGCTCTTATCTCATCTTGCAGCTCCCTGCACTTGTCTTGTTCATGGACAACCTAACTTTATAGAGTGAGGATTTTGGCATTTCCATCTTGTATAGCTTGTTGGAGTCGCGACATGTGATCTCACTCTTGCTGCTACAAACCTTCCATATCCAGGAATTTCTTTACAGCTTGCTCCATGTTACTCCTTTTTTCACGCACATCTGTTTCAAACCTTGCTCTTTCCTCCAAAAGTGTGACCTGTGCATCACTCAGCCGAGTGTATTCTTCTTTCAGGCGGATCTCCTCACGCAACTGCATATGAATTTGGGTAGCATCTCTGGAAGCTACTTTTAGCTATTGTATTTCTTGCTTCCTCTCTTGCAATTCTTTCAAGGCCACATTCCTTGTTGCCTCCTATCCTTTCAACTGAGAACTCAAATTGTTTAGGGAAGACTGCAACTTTTCTTTTTTAGAGTTAACCTATATTAACAATCCCTACAAGCAGTTGATTTCAACATTCCTAGCTCTGTCTTCCTTTCTTTGTTCGTCCAAGGTTTCTCAGAGACTCACATTCTCTGCTTGGATTTTCTAAAGGCGACGACTCTTTTTGATGAAATCTGAAGACACAACCTTCAAAGTTTCTTCCATCATTTCTACTTTGTCAGATGTCTTAGCATTTAGGAGATTGACCCTGACAACATGCAAGGTGTAATCATTGGGTCTCATTTGGGCCTCCAGCTTGTGGAATTTGGGGAACATGGTCACAAAGAAAAGACTATCCTTTTCCTCGTTGAAATGTGTCTGTACATGCAGACAGGCTATCCTGGCACCATCTTTCTCCTTTCTCTTACCGGTCCTACCAATATGTGCAGTCTTGGAATAGCTAACCTATTGCTAATAAGCAACTGGGTTTGCAATAGCTTGGCTTGAAAACGTTGCACCAGGAGGGATTGCAAAGGGGAATTGGGAAATAGGGCCACCAAAAGAGGTCTGAATGGGATGTGCAAGCATGGTTGGAGAAAACAATGAGATGAAAGGAGAGGCTCCTGAAGAAAATGGATCAATAGATGCTGCCCTAAAATTTGGGGGAGGAGTGGACTCTCCAAAACCAAGCTTACACGAGACAATGGCTACATCATGCATCTATGGGGAAAACATTATAGGGATAAAATCAAGGGTAGGGAGTGGAATGGAGACCTCTGATGATGCAATTTGAGGGTCAACCGGAGCCCTGATGGGTGCTAATGTGAGAGTAGTGGGGATTTGGGTAGGCATAGATGCGAGATGGGGAGCTACAAAAGATATAAATTGAGCAGGGAGAAAGGGCAAAGAATGGCATACCTGAACCATAGAAGTCACTGGTTGCTGAGAGACTGAGGGAACCACTATGACTCAAGAAGACAAACCTTTCTTTGCAAAACCTAGATATTGCTTTTTACTAGAAGGGGAATCAAGTGCCTGCTTCTTAGCCGATCTCTTGGCAGTTTGGGAATGGGGTCTTCGAATTGAACCAATTACAAGAAGAGGAATATTAGTCTTGGTCTCTTTTTCTTCTATACTTATAACTTCTACCTCCTACTATTGGGTCACCTCAGGGGATGAGTCACCACATGGGGACTCATGGCATGTCTCTTCGTCTAACTTGTTGTGTTGTCACCATTCAATCTCAAAATGCTCATCAAAAGGAGCATTCCTAATGTTAGCCCTAGGCTGATTCACTTCCTGATGGTAGATCCATAAATCATCCCTCTTTTTTCTAGGCCTTGAATCCAACCTCATGGCTTCTAGCATGCTGCAGGGAATGGGCTTTGTTGGATTGTACTTTTGCATGATAGAGTAACAATTGAACCACGAGGGTCATTTTAAAATGGGAAAATCACTGGGAACCACATAGATATTTGGGTCGTTCACTGGTGGGTTAGTGGGTCCTTCCCATGAACTCCGCGGTTCATGCTTAACTGCATTTTTCTCTTAGACAGGCACCCATCTGGGTCGTAACTCCACATATCATCAATTACTACTAAGCCAAGCTGCACCAGCTTGGATGTCAGGACATTTTCAGCAATTCTTCTCTGAACGAGTAATGGGGCCAGTAGCTTTGTGGTCCTCTGTTATGGAGGTATCATGTTTTCCTGCCCTTATAGCTCTATCAAGCTTCACCAACTGCAAGGAAATTTCAAGAGCGAGGGTTCTTTTTGTGACATAGGTAGGTAGGCGGAAGGGATCTTTAGAGAAGCCATGCATCCAGATAAAGAAAAAGTCACTACCTAGAAATCAGTCAGAAAGGGGGCACTCATTGTACATCCAATTCATTTGTATTTAGGAAAAGAGGGCAAGAGGCTCCTCGGGGATCAAAATTAGATCTTGAAGGATGCGAGTTAGGAAACAGTTTGAAAACTGGTAGGCATCGTAAGAAGCTAGCAGGATGGGTGTCCAAGTTGACATAGGCATCTTGTTTTCTAACTCATCATGGGTAGCCAGTCACATGAATTGGCTGAAAAAAGCATCATTCTAGTGCTAGAAAAGGTGAACTAGGAATGAGGTGAACCTGAACCACTAAAAATGCTAGAATTCATCTAGTTACTTCACCATCTCTCTAGCTATTAAAATAGAGAAGTTGAAATGAAATGGCCCTTTCTGCTTCCAGCATTTGAACATGAAGCCCATCATAGGAGCATTGATCTCCCGATCATTATCATGATTGCATAGCCACGCAAGGGTTGAGGAAATATCCTTGAGGTCATCATGCCTCAAGTCACTATATGATAGAGGGAGTCTTAGAGGTCCAGTTGTTGGACTCTGATTCAGCGCGTCGTGACAGAAAGAGACAATATCTCTTCTAGTGCTCTAATATTCCTCCATGGAACTCTCAGTGAACACCTCCATTCCATCAAAAATGGGACAACACATCATATCTCTCATAGCCTCTGGGGTTATAACTACTCTTAGAAAAGAGCCCTGAATTGAAGAAGAAACAGGCTCAAACCTGATAGTGCACACAACTATAAACTTTGGACAGTGCGAAACCATGGGAACCACAAACAGAGGAGCACCACTATTCTAGAAATTGACTGATGTAGATTGCGGCTCATTTCTATGATTTACCATCCTATCGCAAGCGGCCTCTCTGAAGTTCTTTGGCTACTTGTGAAGTTCGGGCTCAATGACATTCTCTAAAGAATCTATCATCATCGCCAAGTTGCGGGTGACTGACTTTGATTTAGCTTTGGTTCTTTGATATTTCGGCTTTGGGGGCATGGCATGAGAGTAATATGAGGGATCCCTAAATATGTCTACCCACATTCTTCCTTGGAAAGGACCTGAGGGAGTTGCTTCCATCTCCATCTTCTATAAGAGAGCTTCTCTTTCTGACACTTCTAAATATATTTGACGCTTGGGGTTGTAGAATGAACAATATGATGGGCACTTTGGAGACCTTCCTTAAATGCATCGTATGCCTAGATTTTCATGAAAGAAGGCATTTAATGATGAGCACCTATTCACACGTATGCCAGTTCATTTTGTAGTTGCAATTAATTTTAAAAAAGGATAAGCGTCACCATCTACGATTCCCAATAAAATGCCTATTCAGTCTGTTGTTACTTAGAGCCACTTGAGACGATCTGTTTGTCCAAACAAATCTCCCCATTAAGAAGAGTATCCATAGCTAGCGAGACTCACATGAGTTATAACAGACCTACGGGTGTTCTGGATTAAACACGATGTACCTATATATACGCATGGCATCTGAGGACACGGCTTCTCTTTTTGAGGTACAGGGCAGGGCATACGCAACCTTCAAACTAGAATCCATCTACATGTGCAAGTTGATGAGGGAAGATAGTTGCATCAAAAATTGAGAGCACTGTCTTTTCACTTCATTCATCATTTGGAGTTGAAAATCCACTATAAATATGTCTTTTCAGACATTCTTTAGCACAGTATCCGGCTCAACGGCGGAGTTTCCTGAGAAATGGATACTCTCATTAGGCTCACCAGCAGTAAGGTTCAAGTTGCTTTCTTAGGCAATATTTTGGACCGGAGGTTATAGGGGATGACACGACGTAAAAATCCTCTGATCATTGCTGCCATCAAATGGGTGCTCAGGGAGGATTTCATTGACGAAGTAGACAAATACCATGTAAACACAGATATCTTCTCATGTTTTGTGGCTTTGTTACTGGATACCAGGATGGCTGGTTATCTGACCTCAGAGCTAGCTAAAGCACTCTTCTCTCTGGAGTATCTAGGTGGCCTAGAAGATGTTGTGGCATACTATGTCTCTTTCAGAGGCTTACCTTTGGCCTCAGATTTGCAGTGTTTCATCACCCTTGGTGAGGAAGTGACCTAGTATCCGCTTATAGGTGGTTTGAAGACCATGTTGTTGTCGTCTCATCGCTTCTTAGCAAAGCTTTCTATAGAGCTCCTCCTCTATTTCTATCTAATAGCGCCTATTCTGACTGGCACTGAGTGGTATACTGAGTTTAGGGACTACATATTCCTATGGATCTTGACTTTGCATGTCCTCCCTAACCTGGTGCTTGTGTCGATAGCTCAGGAGCTTGGCGACGACTCTGGTCACAAGTGGTCAGACGGAGATGATGCTAAAGATGAAGATGACGAATCCAAATTCTAGATGGATGAGGATGATAATGAAGAAGATCATTGAGATACTGCCACCCTGTTTTCAAAAAGTTTTGTCTCTTTACTTCTCAAATCTAAGCCACGGGCCTTCTGTATATATTGTACCAAGATACTTATAATATAATGATTTCCTTTTTCTTGATCAAGGTGTGTCTTGTGATTCACTTTTCTCTTTGGGAATGCATGAAGAAACATAATTAAATAAATAAGGTATGCTGAAATACACTATTTACATTATTGTGCATTAGGAAATTTGCTGCTAGTGAAAGGGTTTAAGATGAAACTCATTGACCGAGATTCTGAGAGATTCTCCCCGCATGTCCTTGAGATCAAAAGCATTGAAACCCTTGCAATTTGTAATGCGGAAGGGTCCCTTCCATAAACCATCAAATTTAGCATGCTGACCAGGCTTGGCTTCCCTCTCATTGTATTTCAAAACAAGGTTGCCTTGCTTGAATCCTAGGTTAGAACTTTTCTTATTATCAAACCACCTCTTGACGATTTGTTGGCGATTTTGAAGGGACAAAAATGTCGCTTCCCTTGCTTCCTCTAGTTCCATAATCTCTGCCAATCTCACCTCCACGAGACCATTTTTGGTCACCTCAATAGATTTGAGTAATTGTAAGGTGGGAATCTCCAAAGACATCGGGAATAATGTGTCCTTGACATAGACCAACTTGTATGGGGAGTTCTTTAGAATCTATTTGGGCATTATCCAATCTGCCTAGAATGCACTTCTCAAGTGGTGATGCCACTCCCTTTTGTGTTTAGAGCCCATCCTTTTAATGAGGCTTATGAGATTCTTGTTAGTGGACTCAGCTAGGCCATTTCCCTGTGGATAGTAGTTTGAGGAGGTCTTCAGGTAGAAACCTCTACTGAGAGCGAATTGGGTGAGTCGTGAGCCTATGAATGCTCATGCATTGTCCGATATTATGGTCTTTGGCGGACCATATCGGAAAACTAAGTCTTCCATAAGTGCTAATATTTTAGCCTCTGATGAATTCCTCAAAGGGACAACCTCAGACAATCTAGTGAAGTAGTCAATAGTAGTTAAGATCCACTTGTGTCTGGCTGATCTTGGAGTGTTGATCATTCCTATGAAATCGAGACCCCACTAAGAAAAGAGTTCTTCCACCATTATGGGCTTGAGTGGCATTGTCTCCTTTTTGCACCTACCATTGTAGTACTGGCATTCTTTGCATTCTCTTACCAGAGTGTGCACATCTTTAAACATAGAGGGCTAGAAGTACCCAGTGCAGGTGATCTTAATAATGGCAGTTTGCTCTAAAAAGTGGCCTCCTAATAAACCATAATGAAATTCATGTAGGATCTTACTAGCTTGGCCTTGGTCCATGCAACGAAGCAGGATTTCATTGAAATTTCTCTTAAAAAGCACTCCTTCCACCAGGTGGTTGTTGTTCTGCATCCTATAGAATCTCCTCTTTTCGAGAGGGAGGCCTACAGGAAAAATCCCAGTCTTCATAAAATGTTTCTGAGTCTCCATCCAACATGCTTCTTTTGGTTTGGAGGTGACCATTACAAATTCCTTTGTAGTAACCTCGACTTCTTGGGGGTCAAACTCCTAGGCTATATATTCACACAAAACTTTGTCATGGATTACCTTGGTGGGTTTGACATCAATGTCATATTCTAGGATTTTGGTAATCCAGTTCGCTCTCTTCTCTGTAATGTCGCCTTCCATGATATATTCCCTAACTGAAGGGTGGGCGACATACACAGTAGTCTTATTACAAGCGATAAAATGCCTAAAATTGCTTAGGCCTTTAAGGACGGCCAAAGATTTCTTTTCAACAAAATTGTATTTAGCCTCATATTCTTTCAGAGTTTTGGAATGGAAAGCTATGGGTGCTCACTTCTTTTGTCTGCATCTTTCTAGGTTAGAACTACAACAATGCTATAATTGCTAGAGAAAACATACATTATAAAATCCTTAGACATATCAGGGTTGGAGAGCATGGGAGCTGAAGAGATGGCATCTTTGATCCTCTCGAAAGACTCTTTAGCTTCAGGAGTCCATCTAAAATGCACTTCCTTTTTAAGCATTAGAGTGATGGGCCTCACCATCCCAACAAAGTCTAAGATAAAGCAGCTAACAAAGTTAACTTTACCTAGGAAGGACTGAACCCCCTTCTTGTTGACTCGAAGAGGAAGCTCCTTTTTTGCTTTCACTCAATCTGGATCGATGGAGACTCCTTCTTTTGACACTACGTGCCCTAGTAATTTTCCTTGTGAGACTTCAAAGATGCATTTCTTTGGGTTTAATGAGATGCCAAACTCCAAGCATTTTTGGAACACTAGATCAATATGATCGAAGTTATCTTCTTTGTACTTTAAAAACATGGTCAAGTCATCCATGTATATGAGGATGATTTTGTTAATGAGCTCCTTGAAAGCCAGATCCATAGCTCTCTGAAAAGTTGCACCGATGTTTGACAACCCAAACAACATTAACTGATAAGCAAATGTTCCCCATTTGGTTGTAAATGTCTTATGTTGATCTTATGAATTTACCAATACCTGGTTATAACCTGAGAACCCATCCAACGTTGATAACATCTCTGACTTTGCTACCATGCTTAACAATTGTTGCATTGGTGGCAAAGGATAATGGTCTTTTAGAGATGCTTGGTTCAAGTCCCAGAAATCTACACA